>NC_047135.1:5155950-5895950 GCF_009829125.3 Periophthalmus magnuspinnatus | reverse complement strand
AGAAGGACGTGGCGCTCTTTTTAAACGTGAACGCGGAAAATGGTCAAATCACTGCGCTGAAAAGCTTTGACTTTGAGACATTAAAGTCGTTCCAGTTTCAAGTAGTGGCCTCAGATTCTGGGACTCCGTCACTGAGCAGCAACGTGACAGTGCACGTGTTCATTCTGGACCAGAACGACAACGCTCCAGTCATTCTGTATCCAGTCAGCTCTAACGGTTCTGCTGAAGGAGTGGAGGAGATCCCCCGCAATGTGAACGCGGGACACTTGGTGACTAAAGTCAGGGCCTATGACGCTGATATCGGATATAACGGCTGGCTGCTGTTTTCACTGCAGCAAGTGACTGACCACAGTCTGTTTGGGTTGGACCGCTACACAGGACAGATCAGGACACTTCGCTCATTGACAGAGACAGACGAGGCCGAGCACAAACTCGTCATACTGGTCAAAGACAATGGCAACGTGTCCCTGTCAGCTACAGCTACTGTGCTTGTCAAAGTGGTGGAGCCCAGAGAGGCGTTTGCAGCTTCTGATGTTAAGAGCTCCACTAAAGACTCTGAGGACACTAATGTGACTTTTTACCTCATGATAACTCTGGCCTCGGTCTCAGCTCTGTTCATTATCAGTATCATTGTGCTGATTGCAATGCAGTGCTCCAAGTCCAGCACTGACTACACCTCCAAGTACTTACAGGACACAAACTATGACGGGACTCTGTGCCACAGCATCCAGTACAGATCTGGAGACAAGCGCTACATGTTAGTTGGACCCAGAATGAGCGTAGGATCCACTATAGTCCCAGGGAGTCAAGCCAACACACTGGTGCTGCCTGACAGGAGGAGGCCATCTGAGGAGGTAAATGCATTTCAAGGTTTTCAGGTTCTTGTCACTGTCGTCTTCACAGCGATTTCAGTTGATCCATTAATATAAAACCATATTTGTGGATTGTTTTGTGTCCTGGACTGCTTTTTACTTTTTATTTTTATTTTTATTTTTTTTCACATAGCATACAATTACACAGTGATCATTAATAGAAGTCGATTTTTGTATTTGCAGTAATTCGTGCTTTAATTACAAGGAACTAAAAGTATTAAGTTGTCACCACAACTTCATTTTAAAATAATGGATAAATAATAGGCAAGACAGTGTGACGAGAACGAATTCAAGAGGATATGCTGACGCGCTGAAGAGACATTTGGAATTCTTTGTCCAATGTTCTGATCAAAGTTTATTCCTTTTACAACTACTTTTTGAAACTGATTTTTTTTTCTTTTTTTTTTTTTTTTTTCCCCCAATTTATTATAAACGTAAGCATGTAGTTGAAAATGATATCGCATGGTGTCACTGTCACATAGTCACTGCAGGGTTTATGGGCTGAGCTTGAGTTTCTGTTCCACCCACTTCACTATTTCATTGGGAACAAAAACGTTGGCTGATGTCGTTGTGGATTGTGTCGATTGATTACAATATTTAGGTTTCTAAATTGACGTATTTCCTATTCATGGTGATTTCAGCACTTTTCCATTGTTGGATTGTTTTTCTAATCATGAGAAACATAACTCGCTGTGCAAAAAGATGGTGGATCAGCTTTGTTTTCGTGGTAGCTTTGTGGACAATAGCCTCTGCGCAGCTGAGATATTCTATCACTGAAGAAGTTGCAGAAGGAACCATTGTCGGGAATGTAGCAAAGGATTTGGGTTTGGACAAGAGTGCGCTCAAAGACAGGAAGTATCGCATTGTGTCTGGTGCTGCAGAGTCCCTTTTTCACGTGGATCAGAAAGACGGTAATTTGTATGTGAGCCGTAAGATTGACCGAGAAGAGGTGTGTGAAAAGAGCTCTACGTGTTTAATCAATCTTAAGACTGTGTTAGAAAACCCGCTGGAGGTGCATTACGTTGGAGTAGAGGTGCAAGACATAAACGACAATGCACCATTTTTCCCTGAATTGGAAACAACACTCGAGATTTCAGAGTCCGCGTTACCGGGTGTGCGGATTCCTCTTAAAGCAGCGAGAGATCTAGACAGCGGGTCGTTTTCTATACAGCAGTACAAACTTAGTGCAAATGAACATTTCCGATTAGAAGTTAAAGACATGGACGAAGATGGTAAAATACCCACATTAATTGTGCAAAAACCATTAGACAGAGAGACAGAGAAACGTCATTCACTTCTGCTGACGGCACTAGATGGCGGAAAACCCCCAAAGTCTGGGCAAACAAGAATATTTGTAAATGTGTCAGACATAAATGATAACGCACCCGTTTTTTCTACCGGCGACTTATCGGTGACGCTTATAGAAAATGTACCAATTGGTACAACTGTAATACAGGTTAATGCCACTGATTCAGACGAAGGAGCGAATGGAGAAGTGGTGTATGCATTTAGTAAAAGCGTAAAACAACGTCTATTTAATTTATTCGACATTAATTCACAGACAGGTGCGATAATTGTCAAAGGATTAATAAACTATGAGGAAAAGGAAAAATACATTATAGAAGTGGAAGCGTCAGACAAAGGTCTTGCTTCGTTGGCCACACAGAAAAACGTAATAATAAAAATAGTAGACGTGAATGATAATGCTCCTGAGATTGAAGTCACCTCGTTTTCCAGGTCCATTCCTGAAAACTCTCGGCCCGGGACTACTGTGGCTCTGATCAGTGTTAATGACAGGGACTCTGGGCTGAATGGGAAAGTGACATGTACAATAGAAGGAGATGTTCCCTTTACACTGTCTCCTTCCCTACAGGACAAAATGTATTCACTCGTGACTAAATCCGCTCTGGACAGAGAGACACAGTCACAGTATGTACTGTCCATAGCTGCCACAGATCACGGCCAGCCCTCACTTAAATCTGAAAAGAACATATTAATTGTAATTTCAGATGTGAACGACAATAGCCCAGAGTTTGTCCTTACTCCATATAGTTTTTATATCACTGAGGGCAATGAAGCAGGAGCACAGCTGTTTTCAGTTCAGGCTAATGACAAAGATGAAGGTGAAAATGCTCATATTTCTTATCATATTTACAGAGATGGAAGAGCAGAAAATAAAGTGACTTCATTTCTTAATATTAATAGTGAAAATGGGCAAATCACAGCTCTGAAAAGCTTTGACTTTGAGACATTAAAGTCGTTCCAGTTTCAAGTGGTGGCCTCAGACTCTGGGACTCCGTCACTGAGCAGCAACGTGACAGTGCACGTGTTCATTCTGGATCAGAACGACAACGCTCCAGTCATTCTGTATCCAGTCAGCTCTAACGGTTCTGCTGAAGGAGTGGAGGAGATCCCCCGCAATGTGAACGCGGGACACTTGGTGACTAAAGTCAGGGCCTATGACGCTGATATCGGATATAACGGCTGGCTGCTGTTTTTCACTGCAGCAAGTGACTGACCACAGTCTGTTTGGGTTGGACCGCTACACAGGACAGATCAGGACACTTCGCTCATTGACAGAGACAGACGAGGCCGAGCACAAACTCGTCATACTGGTCAAAGACAATGGCAACGTGTCCCTGTCAGCTACAGCTACTGTGCTTGTCAAAGTGGTGGAGCCCAGAGAGGCTTTTGCAGCTTCTGATGTTAAGAGCTCCACTAAAGACTCTGAGGACACTAATGTGACTTTTTACCTCATGATAACTCTGGCCTCGGTCTCAGCTCTGTTCATTATCAGTATCATTGTGCTGATTGCAATGCAGTGCTCCAAGTCCAGCACTGACTACACGTCCAAGTACTTACAGGACACAAACTATGACGGGACTCTGTGCCACAGCATCCAGTACAGATCTGGAGACAAGCGCTACATGTTAGTTGGACCCAGAATGAGCGTAGGATCCACTATAGTCCCAGGGAGTCAAGCCAACACACTGGTGCTGCCTGACAGGAGGAGGCCCTCTGAAGAGGTAAATGCATTTTAAGGTTTTAGTCTTTCTCTGTTTTCTTTGTGCATCGCACACATCGTTAGCCTCTGACTATCGTCTTTACAGTAACTTGAAATTACCCATGAATATAAGCATATATCTACTAATTTATGTATTTATTTTTCATTTGCCATGTTTTTTTTCCCGAAACGATAGAACAAGTGTATTGTTATTCTTCACTTTACACAGTTATAAAGCGACTAAAGGCCGACATAACATGAATGTGTCTGCTGTCATTTAAAACAAGACGTCACAGATACAGGATAGGCAAGATGTTATGTCAAAAACATTTGTATTGCATGAGATTACGTTAAAAGTCCGGTTGACTACATTACCCATGATGCACCTGTTATTATTACAGTTCCTAAGGGCTGTGGCCCGTGAGTTCAGTGCAGTGTTATTACGGTGCAAGGGGCGAAGCCTCCTGTTGTTCGCGGGTCATCCTGTCTTATCTTGTGTGTATGAGCATTGTGTGCGTTCATATGATGTAAGTACTGTTTGTAATTGGGTATGAATGTTCTATTTTGATAATTTATTTACAAACGTGTCACGCTATTATACAGCACAGCGCTCCACGAGCAATACCTTGTAAAAACGCTTCAGCTGTGTCCATCCACTGTCCGTCCTTTTGCAACAGCCAGTATTTCCCCCTGCATCTACTTGCAAATTGTGTATTCACCCATTTTATACAGTTTTACCTATTCGACCATTATTGCATTTTTTTTGCCAAACACTGAAGCTTTTCGTTGAAGTTAATTGATTGCGTTTGAGCGCCCACCTGTGGTTCCTTTATTTAATAGCACGTACTTTTTTCTCTTGATTTATTTCGCTGTATAGTTTATTGGTTTTCCCGGTGTTTCTAATGCATATATACTTTTGTCTTTGTTTTCACACACGCACGCACACACATGCACACACACATGCGCGCACACACGAACCTGCACACGAAACTACCTATGTAATAATCATTATGTTAATATCACCTGCTCCCTCCTTCTAAATAAACATCCCTGAACTGTACAAGTGGAGTTTGCCTGTTCCTTCTGACGAGGACGACTCAGTTGAAGACGGATCAGTAATCAGTGCATGTCAGACGCACACAATACCTTAGGGTCATGTTGATATGCTTAGTAAGAGGCATTTGTGATTCGCTGTCCAAGACACTGATTCAGGTTTATTGTTTTACTACTTGTTTTTGAAACAGAGTAAATGGGATTTCTGTGTTCAATTTACTTCAAACATAGTTATGCAGTTTAAATTGATATCGCATGGTGTCACTGTCACATAGTCACTGCAGGGTTTATGGGCTGAGCTTGAGTTTCTGTTCCGCCCACTTCACTGTGTTATTGGGAACAAAAACGTTGGCTGATGTCGTTGTGGATTGTGTCGATTGAATTCAACATTTAGTTTTCTATTTTGATAAGTTTTCTATTTATGGTGATTTTAACAGTTTCCAGATAGTGGATTTTTTTCCCAATCGTGAGACACGAAACGCGCTGTGCAAAAATGTGGTGGCTCAGCTGTCTATTCACCGCAGCTTTGTGGACAATAGCCTCTGCGCAGCTGAGATATTCTATCACTGAAGAAGTTACAGAAGGAACCATTGTCGGGAATGTAGCAAAGGATTTGGGTTTGGACAAGAGTGCGCTCAAAGACAGGAAGTATCGCATTGTGTCTGGTGCTGCAGAGTCCCTTTTTCACGTGGATCAGAAAGACGGTAATTTGTATGTGAGCCGTAAGATTGACCGAGAAGAGGTGTGTGAAAAGAGCTCTACGTGTTTAATCAATCTTAAGACTGTGTTAGAAAACCCGCTGGAGGTGCATTACGTTGGAGTAGAGGTGCAGGACATAAACGACAATGCACCATTTTTTTCTGAATTAGAAACAATGCTGGAGATTTCAGAGTCTGTGTTACCGGGTGTGCGGATTTCTCTAAAAGCAGCAAAAGATCTGGACAGTGGGTCGTTTTCTATACAGCAGTATAAACTTAGTGCAAATGAACATTTCCGATTAGATGTTACAGATATGGACGAAGATGGTAAAATACCAAACTTAATTGTGCAAAAACCGTTAGACAGAGAGACAGAGAATCATCATTCCCTTGTGCTGACGGCGTTAGATGGTGGAAAACCTCCAAAATCTGGGCAAACGAGAATAGTTGTGAACGTGCTAGACGTAAATGACAACGCGCCTCGCTTTACAAACGATGAATTGTCGGTGACGCTTACAGAAAATTTACCATTAGGCACGACTGTAATACAGATTAATGCCACCGATTCAGACGAAGGACTGAACGGAGAGGTAGTATATGCATTTGCTAACAGCGTAAAACAACGACTTCTAGATTTATTTGACATTAACTCACAGACAGGTGAGATAATTGTCAAAGGTTTAATAAACTATGAAGAGAAGGAAAAGTATGTTATAGAAGTAAAGGCTTCAGATAAAGGTCTTGCTTCGTTAGCCACACAGAAAAAGGTAATAATAAAAATAGTAGATGTGAATGATAATGCTCCTGAGATTGAAGTCACCTCGTTTTCCAGCTCCATTCCTGAAGACTCTCGGCCCGGGACTACTGTGGCTCTGATCAGTGTTAATGACAGGGACTCTGGGCTGAACGGGAAAGTGACCTGTACAATAGAAGGAGATGTTCCCTTTACACTGTCTCCTTCCCTACAGGACAAAATGTATTCACTCGTTACTAAATCCACTCTGGACAGAGAGACACAGTCACAGTATGTACTGTCCATAGCTGCCACAGATCACGGCCAGCCCTCACTTAAATCTGAAAAGAACATATTAATTGTAATTTCAGATGTGAACGACAACAGCCCAGAGTTTGTCCTTACTCCATATAGTTTTTATATCACTGAGGGCAATGAAGCAGGAGCACAGCTGTTTTCAGTTCAGGCTAATGACAAAGATGAAGGTGAAAATGCTCATATTTCTTATCATATTTACAGAGATGGAAGTGCAGAAAATAAAGTGACTTCATTTCTTAATATTAATAGTGAAAATGGGCAAATCACAGCTCTGAAAAGCTTTGACTTTGAGACATTAAAGTCGTTCCAGTTTCAAGTGGTGGCCTCAGACTCTGGGACTCTGTCACTGAGCAGCAACGTGACAGTGCACGTGTTTATTCTGGATCAGAACGACAACGCTCCAGTCATTCTGTATCCAGTCAGCTCTAACGGTTCTACTGAAGGAGTGGAGGAGATCCCCCGCAATGTGAACGCGGGACACTTGGTGACTAAAGTCAGGGCCTATGACGCTGATATCGGATATAATGGCTGGCTGCTGTTTTCACTGCAGCAAGTGACTGACCACAGTCTGTTTGGGTTGGACCGCTACACAGGACAGATCAGGACACTTCGCTCATTGACAGAGACGGACGAGGCCGAGCACAAACTCGTCATACTGGTCAAAGACAATGGCAACGTGTCCCTGTCAGCTACAGCTACTGTGCTTGTCAAAGTGGTGGAGCCCAGAGAGGCTTTTGCAGCTTCTGATGTTAAGAGCTCCACTAAAGACTCTGAGGACACTAATGTGACTTTTTACCTCATGATAACTCTGGCCTCGGTCTCAGCTCTGTTCATTATCAGTATCATTGTGCTGATTGCAATGCAGTGCTCCAAGTCCAGCACTGACTACACGTCCAAGTACTTACAGGACACAAACTATGACGGGACTCTGTGCCACAGCATCCAGTACAGATCTGGAGACAAGCGCTACATGTTAGTTGGACCCAGAATGAGCGTAGGATCCACTATAGTCCCAGGGAGTCAAGCCAACACACTGGTGCTGCCTGACAGGAGGAGGCCCTCTGAAGAGGTAAATGCATTATTAAAGATTCGGCTTTTGATCTTTGCCATGTCAGCGCATTTTTCTTTATTTCTTTGTTTTATTTTATTTTATTTTTTTGTATTCAGTCTTTATATCACAAGTGCATAACATAAAATCAAACACAGGGGTAACTAGAGTCTTGCATTCATAATTGTTCATGTTTCAACCTATAAGGAAGCAGGTGTTTTGTACAGCCTGTTGATAGTGGAGGGAAGTGCCTCAGCCATCTTAAATTATACTCCCAATCACCCACTGCGGCCACAGAATATTACAGTTGCAAAACATGCAGAAATAAAAGATAATTTCAATGGGCATTGGTCACTGCTTTATTTCAGTTCATATGCTTTTGTCTAAGAGGAAGTGTTGAAATACTTCTTTCCATGGTGCTGAAATATGTCTGTTCTCCTTCCAACTTGTTCTTGTAAAAGGAGCGCAAAATAAAATAAAATAAAATAAAAGTAAATAAAACTGAATTAAATTAAGCAAGAGCGTGCAATATTTAAACTATACATAAACTATACCAGGCACATAACATGTTAACGATATTAGTTGTATTTATTTTGCATGGTTTCACTGTCACGTGATAATTGCAAGTGTTTTGGGCTGGCTCAAATGACACAATAACTCTAAGACACCATTTGTGAAGGTAACATTTTGTTGTGACTCGGTAGTTTCAAAGCTCAGAGTTAAAGCTCTCTCAAAAAGTCTGGCACGGTCACTTTCAACTTTCTTCCCGGTCCGACCGCTGTCCGTGGTGCTGAATGAGATGTTCTGGTTTTTTTTTTGTTTTTTTTTGCTCTACACAAGCTAACTCCACAGCCCTTTAAGACTGTCGTTATCACAGTGCACAGCGTGTGGTTTAGTTTATTTAGTAATTTCTTCATATTTCCACTGACGATGTTTCTTTGGATTTAATAAACGACTATCATACTGACTATCATACCTGATCTAAAGGTGGCACTACTCAGCGGAGAAACAGCTACCCAAGTGTGTCCCTCCTCTCACGAAGGCTTTTGTTTCCATTTTATTGGAGCGGAGTGGCCACTTGTCTTTGGCGTTACTGCAGATGTAGCTTTTTCTACGACATCTTCATAGCCAACATTTCATATTATTGGAATATAGACAACAATGGGAATAAAACGATTCTTTTTACCGGGAATCTGCTCGTGGATCGCTTTGTGTTCAGCTCTGCTGCTGTTTTTTAGACAGTGCGCTTTGGCTCAGATCAGATACTCTGTTCCGGAGGAGGTGAGGGACGGGACTGTAGTTGGAAATGTCGCAAAGGATCTTGGTCTTGATGTTGCCTCTTTGGGTGAGAGACGGTTCCGAGTTGTTTCTGAAACAAATGAGGCTATTTTTGCTGTAAACGCAGATAATGGCGCTTTGTACGTCCACGGCCGCATTGACAGAGAGCAGCTGTGTCAGGGCAGCGGTACGTGTCTGATGGAGCTGAAGGTTCTGGTGGAAAACCCTTTGGAAGTTCACTATGTGGTTGTAGAAATCACTGATGTAAATGACCACGCGCCCACCTTTCCCAAAAGAAATGAAACTATAGAAATAGCGGAACACACTTTATTAGGAAAACGATTCCAGCTGCATCCTGCTCATGATCCTGACGCAGGGATGAACTCAGTCCGCACCTACAGTTTATCTGCTAATGAACATTTTGACATCAATGTTCGTGAAACGAATAGTGAAAAAATACCATTCCTTGTTTTGAAAAAAATGCTGGACAGAGAAAAAAGCAGTGAGCATTTTCTACTGGTGACAGCGGTTGATGGAGGTAAACCTCAAAGGTCAGGCACACTGAATGTGACTATAACTGTTCTTGACAGTAACGATAATAGACCAGTTTTTAGCCAAGAGATTTATGAAATTACAGTTAAAGAAAACGTACAAACAGGCACGTCCATTTTTAAGCTCACAGCCACAGATCCAGACGAAGGAACAAACGGAGAAATTGATTATAGTCTATCCAAAACACTGAAGCAAAGAATATATGATATTTTTCAATTGGACAAAAAAACGGGTGATATTGTTGTAAAGGGACATATAGATTATGAAGAGAACGATTTCTATGAATTGGAAATTCAAGCGTCAGACAGAGGCGCACCCCCATTGACAGGTGAATGTAGAGTCATTATAAAAATCATAGATGTCAATGATAATTCACCTGAAATAGACGTGACTTCTCTGTCAAACACAGTGTCTGAAGACTCCAAACCAGGGACAGTAGTTTCTCTCATTCGCGTCAAAGACAAAGACTCAGGCGTCAATGGTAAAATCATCGCGCACATAACAAACAACGTGCCTTTTGAGCTAAAACCCTCGTATAAAGAAAACACATATTCAGTTGTCACTAAGGATTTCCTGGACAGGGAGGAAGTGTCAAATTATGACATAACAATAAAAGCCACTGACTGTGGAGAGCCTCCTTTATCCACCACTAAAACTCTGAGTATTCAGATATTAGATGTAAACGACAACAGTCCACAGTTTGAACAAAACCCTCTGTACTTTTATATTGTAGAAAATAACGTGTCAGGGACGTCACTGTTCTGTGTAACTGCATCAGACAAAGATAAGAATGAAAACGCAGATATTTCCTACAGCATTGCGCGCACAGGACAGGAGAAGGACGTGGCGCTCTTTTTAAACGTGAACGCGGAAAATGGTCAAATCACTGCGCTGAAAAGCTTTGACTTTGAGACATTAAAGTCGTTCCAGTTTCAAGTGGTGGCCTCAGACTCTGGGACTCCGTCACTGAGCAGCAACGTGACAGTGCACGTGTTCATTCTGGATCAGAACGACAACGCTCCAGTCATTCTGTATCCAGTCAGCTCTAACGGTTCTGCTGAAGGAGTGGAGGAGATCCCCCGCAATGTGAACGCGGGACACTTGGTGACTAAAGTCAGGGCCTATGACGCTGATATCGGATATAACGGCTGGCTGCTGTTTTCACTGCAGCAAGTGACTGACCACAGTCTGTTTGGGTTGGACCGCTACACAGGACAGATCAGGACACTTCGCTCATTGACAGAGACAGACGAGGCCGAGCACAAACTCGTCATACTGGTCAAAGACAATGGCAACGTGTCCCTGTCAGCTACAGCTACTGTGCTTGTCAAAGTGGTGGAGCCCAGAGAGGCGTTTGCAGCTTCTGATGTTAAGAGCTCCACTAAAGACTCTGAGGACACTAATGTGACTTTTTACCTCATGATAACTCTGGCCTCGGTCTCAGCTCTGTTCATTATCAGTATCATTGTGCTGATTGCAATGCAGTGCTCCAAGTCGAGCACTGACTACACGTCCAAGTACTTACAGGACACAAACTATGACGGGACTCTGTGCCACAGCATCCAGTACAGATCTGGAGACAAGCGCTACATGTTAGTTGGACCCAGAATGAGCGTAGGATCCACTATAGTCCCAGGGAGTCAAGCCAACACACTGGTGCTGCCTGACAGGAGGAGGCCCTCTGAGGAGGTAAATAGTTTTTTTTTTAACGGTATTAGTTTTTTGGCTATTGTCTTTTTTGTCTTAACCACGCCGTTACTTTGATGTTAATTAAATGTTCACAGCGAATATTCTTAAATATAAAATGTTTTACTGGATTAGTAGATCTGGAGTTTCATCTTTTTTTTTTAATTTATTTTATTTTATGTGATTTTTTTTTTTTTCAACATAGAACAAAACTACACAGTGATGACTGCTTTTGTAATAATCCATGAGTTAACCAGCCGATGTAAACTTTTCAGTGTGTTTTTTTCTAAGCTGTCACTAGAATCAAGACACAAAACTTCTCATCTCATCTTCAATGAATTGACATTTCCAAAATCCCAATAACCCACAGATCCCCCTCAAATAACAGATAGATAATAGGCTGGATATTTTTACATAGACTTGTGGAAAAGGTTATTTTGACGGGTTTCAGTGACATTTGCGATTCGCTATCCAAGGTGCTGATATGCGTTGATTGTTTAGTCGACTCCTTTTTTTTTTTTTTTTTTTTTTAAGTAATGATTTACCTAAAAATAACAGTGTAATATGATTTGATATCGCATGGTGTCACTGTCACATGGTCATTGCAGGGTTTATGGGCTGATCTTAAATATCTGTTCTGCCCACTTCAATGTTTTGTTGGGAACAAAAACGTTGGCTGATGTCGTTGTGGATTGTGTTGATTGAGTGAAAGATTTAGGTTTATATTTTCATCTGTTTCATATACTTGGTGTATTTAACAATTTTCAGACTTTGGATTATTTTTCCAATCATGGGACAAAGATCGTTGCGCGCGAGAATGTGGTGGCTCAGCTGTCTATTCACCGCAGCTTTGTGGACAATAGCCTCTGCGCAGCTGAGATATTCTATCACTGAAGAAGTTACAGAAGGAACCATTGTCGGGAATGTAGCAAAGGATTTGGGTTTGGACAAGAGTGCACTCAAAGACAGGAAGTATCGCATTGTGTCTGGTGCTGCAGAGTCCCTTTTTCACGTGGATCAGAAAGACGGTAATTTGTATGTGAGCCGTAAGATCGACCGAGAAGAGGTGTGTGAAAAGAGCTCTACGTGTTTAATCAATCTTAAGACTGTGTTAGAAAACCCGCTGGAGGTGCATTACGTTGGAGTAGAGGTGCAGGACATAAACGATAATGCTCCAATCTTCCCTGAATTGGAGACAACGCTAGATATTTTCGAGTCTGTGTTACCGGGTGTGCGCATTCCTCTGAAAGCAGCGAGAGACCTTGATAGCGGGTCGTTTTCTATACAGCAATACAAACTTAGTGCAAATGAACATTTCCGATTAGAAGTTAAAGATAAATTACACGATGGAAAAATACCAACATTAATTGTACAAAAACCGTTAGACAGAGAGACAGAGAAACGTCATTCTCTTATATTGACGGCTGTAGATGGCGGAAAACCTCCAAAATCCGGACAGATGAGGATCATCATAAATGTAATAGACGTAAATGATAACGTACCTGTTTTCACAAGCAGTGATTTATCGGTGATGCTTTACGAGAATGTGCCAGTAGGAACCACTGTAATACAGGTTAATGCTACTGATTTAGACGAAGGAGCAAACGGAGAGTTGGTTTATTCATTCAGTAACAGTGTAAATCAAAGATTGTTAAATCTTTTTGACATTAATCCGACCACTGGTGAGATAATTGTCAAAGGACAAATAAATTATGAAGAAAAAAATATAATTGAGATTGAAGTAGAGGCGTCAGATAAAGGCGTACCTCAGTTGACCACACAGAAAAACGTAATAATAAAAATAGTAGATGTGAATGACAATGCTCCTGAGATTGAAGTCACCTCGTTTTCCAGCTCCATTCCTGAAGACTCTCGACCGGGGACTACTGTGGCTCTGATCAGTGTTAATGACAGGGACTCTGGGCTGAACGGGAAAGTTACATGTACAATAGAAGGAGATGTTCCCTTTACACTGTCTCCTTCCCTACAGGACAAAATGTATTCACTCGTGACTAAATCCACTCTGGACAGAGAGACACAGTCACAGTATGTACTGTCCATAACTGCCACAGATCACGGCCAGCCCTCACTTAAATCTGAGAAGAACATATTAATTGTAATTTCAGATGTGAACGACAACAGCCCCGAGTTCGTCCTTACTCCATATAGTTTTTATATCACTGAGGGCAATGAAGCAGGAGCGCAGCTGTTTTCAGTTCAGGCTAAAGACAAAGATGAAGGTGAAAATGCTCATATTTCTTATCATATTTACAGAGATGGAAGTGCAGAAAATAAAGTGACTTCATTTCTTAATATTAATACTGAAAATGGGCAAATCACAGCTCTGAAAAGCTTTGACTTTGAGACATTAAAGTCGTTCCAGTTTCAAGTGGTGGCCTCAGACTCTGGGACTCCATCACTGAGCAGCAACGTGACAGTGCACGTGTTCATTCTGGATCAGAACGACAACGCTCCAGTCATTCTGTATCCAGTCAGCTCTAACGGTTCTGCTGAAGGAGTGGAGGAGATCCCCCGCAATGTGAACGCGGGACACTTGGTGACTAAAGTCAGGGCCTATGACGCTGATATAGGATATAACGGCTGGCTGCTGTTTTCACTGCAGCAAGTGACTGACCACAGTCTGTTTGGGTTGGACCGCTACACAGGACAGATCAGGACACTTCGCTCTTTGACAGAGACAGACGAGGCCGAGCACAAACTCGTCATACTGGTCAAAGACAATGGCAACGTGTCCCTGTCAGCTACAGCTACTGTGCTTGTCAAAGTGGTGGAGCCCAGAGAGGCGTTTGCAGCTTCTGATGTTAAGAGCTCCACTAAAGACTCTGAGGACACTAATGTGACTTTTTACCTCATGATAACTCTGGCCTCGGTCTCAGCTCTGTTCATTATCAGTATCATTGTGCTGATTGCAATGCAGTGCTCCAAATCTAGCACTGATTACTCGTCCAAGTACTTACAGGACACAAACTATGACGGGACTCTGTGCCACAGCATCCAGTACAGATCTGGAGACAAGCGCTACATGTTAGTTGGACCCAGAATGAGCGTAGGATCCACTATAGTCCCAGGGAGTCAAGCCAACACACTGGTGCTGCCTGACAGGAGGAGGCCATCTGAGGAGGTAAATACATTATAAGGTTTTATTCGTTTTCTGTTTTCTTTGTGCCTCGCACACACCGTTCGTTTAATCCGACTAACATATTCACAGTAACATGAAATTATACATGGATATAAACATATATCTGCATTGTTGTTTGGGTTTTTTTTTTCCCCCAAACGAAAGAAGTGAATCGTTGTTCTACAGTTTGCGCAGTTATAAAGTAACTAACAGCTGATATGACTTGAATGTGTCTTTTGTTATTTAAAACATGAAACAGAAACAGTTAATCCCCCAAACCCCAGTCCTCCACTTACGTAACATATACGGGATAGCCAAAATTGTGTGTCATAAACATTTTTTATTGCAAGAGGTTATGTTGATTTGCTTAAGTGTCATTTGCGATTCGCTGCGCAAGACACTGATCCGGGTTAACTGTTTTACTACTTCTTTTCAAACTGAGTAAATGGGATTTCTGTGTTCAATTTACCTCAAACATAACAATGTAGTTTTAATTGACATCGCATGGTGTCACTGTCATAATAGTCACTGCAGGGTTTATGGGCTGAGCTTGAGTTTCTGTTCCGCCCACTTCACTGTTTTGTTAGGAACAAAAACGTTGGCTGATGTCGTTGTGGATTGTGTCGATTGAATTCAACATTTAGGGTACCATTTTATTTGTTTACTATTTATGGTGATTTTAACAATTTTCAGACATTGGATTATTTTTCCAATCATGGGGCAAAGATCGTTGCGCGCGAGAATGTGGTGGCTCAGCTGTCTCTTCACCGCAGCTTTGTGGACAATAGTCTCTGCGCAGCTGAGATATTCTATCACTGAAGAAGTTACAGAAGGAACCATTGTCGGGAATGTAGCAAAGGATTTGGGTTTGGACAAGAGTGCACTCAAAGACAGGAAGTATCGCATTGTGTCTGGTGCTGCAGAGTCCCTTTTTCACGTGGATCAGAAAGACGGTAATTTGTATGTGAGCCGTAAGATCGACCGAGAAGAGGTGTGTGAAAAGAGCTCTACGTGTTTAATCAATCTTAAGACTGTGTTAGAAAACCCGCTGGAGGTGCATTACGTTGGAGTAGAGGTGCAGGACATAAATGACAACGCGCCAATTTTCCCTGAATTGGAAACAACTTTGGAGATTTCAGAGTCCGCGTTACCGGGTGTGCGGATTCCTCTTAAAGCAGCGAGAGATCTAGACAGCGGGTCGTTTTCTATACAGCAGTACAAACTTAGTGCAAATGAATATTTTCGATTAGAAATTAAAGATAAAGGAGACGATGGGAAAATACCAACATTAATTGTTCTAAAATCGTTAGACAGAGAGTTAGAAAAGCGACATTACTTGGTGTTGACAGCGATAGATGGTGGAAAACCCCCTCAATCCGGCCAAGCGAAAATAAACGTAAATATATTAGATATAAATGATAATGCACCAGTATTTACTAACGGAGACCTATCAGTGATGATTAAAGAAAATGTACCAACTGGAACAACTGTCGTACAGATTAATGCAACAGACTTGGATGAAGGAGCAAACGGAGAGGTGGTTTATTCATTCAGCAACAGTGTAAATCAAAGATTGCTAAATCTTTTTGACATTAATCCGACCACAGGTGAGATAATTGTCAAAGGACAAATTAACTACGAAGATAAGAATAAATTTGAACTCGAGATAGAAGCTTTTGACAAAGGCGTACCTCCGCTGGCCACACAGAAAAACGTAATAATAAAAATAGTAGACGTGAATGACAATGCTCCTGAGATTGAAGTCACCTCGTTTTCCAGCTCCATTCCTGAAGACTCTCGGCCCGGGACTACTGTAGCTCTGATCAGTGTTAATGACAGGGACTCTGGGCTGAACGGGAAAGTGACATGTACAATAGAAGGGGATGTTCCCTTTACACTGTCTCCTTCCCTACAGGACAAAATGTATTCACTCGTGACTAAATCCGCTCTGGACAGAGAGACACAGTCACAGTATGTACTGTCCATAGCTGCCACAGATCACGGCCAGCCCTCACTTAAATCTGAAAAGAACATATTAATTGTAATTTCAGATGTGAACGACAACAGCCCAGAGTTTGTCCTTACTCCATATAGTTTTTATATCACTGAGGGCAATGAAGCAGGAGCGCAGCTGTTTTCAGTTCAGGCTAATGACAAAGATGAAGGTGAAAATGCTCATATTTCTTATCATATTTACAGAGATGGAAGTGCAGAAAATAAAGTGACTTCATTTCTTAATATTAATACTGAAAATGGGCAAATCACTGCGATGAAAAGCTTTGACTTTGAGACATTAAAGTCGTTCCAGTTTCAAGTGGTGGCATCAGACTCTGGGACTCCGTCACTGAGCAGCAACGTGACAGTGCACGTGTTCATTCTGGATCAGAATGACAACGCTCCAGTCATTCTGTATCCAGTCAGCTCTAACGGTTCTGCTGAAGGAGTGGAGGAGATCCCCCGCAATGTGAACGCGGGACACTTGGTGACTAAAGTCAGGACCTATGACGCTGATATCGGATATAACGGCTGGCTGCTGTTTTCACTGCAGCAAGTGACTGACCACAGTCTGTTTGGGTTGGACCGCTACACAGGACAGATCAGGACACTTCGCTCATTGACAGAGACAGACGAGGCCGAGCACAAACTCGTCATACTGGTCAAAGACAATGGCAACGTGTCCCTGTCAGCTACAGCTACTGTGCTTGTCAAAGTGGTGGAGCCCAGAGAGGCGTTTGCAGCTTCTGATGTTAAGAGCTCCACTAAAGACTCTGAGGACACTAATGTGACTTTTTACCTCATGATAACTCTGGCCTCGGTCTCAGCTCTGTTCATTATCAGTATCATTGTGCTGATTGCAATGCAGTGCTCCAAGTCCAGCACTGACTACACGTCCAAGTACTTACAGGACACAAACTATGACGGGACTCTGTGCCACAGCATCCAGTACAGATCTGGAGACAAGCGCTACATGTTAGTTGGACCCAGAATGAGCGTAGGATCCACTATAGTCCCAGGGAGTCAAGCCAACACACTGGTGCTGCCTGACAGGAGGAGGCCCTCTGAGGAGGTAAATACATTTTCAAAGATTGGTCTTTTTTACCTTTGCCACGTGAGTGTATTTTTCATTCATTTTTATTTATTTATTTATTTATTTATTTATTTATTTATTTATTTATTTATTTATTTATTTATTTATTTATTTATTTATTTATTTATTTATTCATTCCTCCCGTGGACCCACCACCTGCGGGAGGAGCCATGAGGGGCGGGTGCGGAGAGATCCGGGTAGCAGTCGAAGGCGGGGACCTCGACGACCGGATCTCCGGACATGGAGACTAGCTCTGGGGACATGGAATGTCACCTCGCTGGGGGGGAAGGAGCCTGAGCTTGTGCGGGAGGTTGAGCGTTACCGGCTAGATATAGTCGGCCTCACCTCCACGCACAGCTTGGGCTCTGGAACCCATCTTCTTGAGAGGGGTTGGACTCTCCATTTCTCTGGCGTTGCCCGCGGGGAGCGGCGGCGAGCTGGTGTGGGCTTGCTCATTGCCCCACAGCTCAGCCGCTGCGTGTTGGGGTTCACTCCGGTGAACGAGAGGGTCGCGTCCCTGCGCCTTCGGGTCGGGGACAGGTCTCTCACTGTTGTGTCGGCCTACGGGCCAAACAGCAGTGCAGAGTACCCGGCCTTCTTGGAGTCCCTGGGAGGGGTACTAGACAGTGCACCAACCGGGGACTCCGTTGTTCTCCTGGGGGACTTCAACGCCCATGTGGGTAACGACAGTGACACTTGGAGGGGCGTGATTGGGAGGAACGGCCTCCCCGATCTGAACCCGAGCGGTGTTTTGTTATTGGACTTCTGTGCTAGTCACAGCTTGTCCATAACAAACACCATGTTCGAGCACAAGGGTGTCCATCGGTGCACATGGCACCAGGACACTCTAGGTCGGAGGTCGATGATCGACTTTGTTGTCGTGTCATCTGACCTCCGACCGCGTGTCTTGGACACTCGGGTGAAGAGAGGGGCTGAGCTGTCAACTGATCACCACCTGGTGGTGAGTTGGATCCGCTGGCGGAGGAGGAAGCCGGACAGACCTGGCAGGCCCAAGCGTATTGTGAGGGTCTGCTGGGAACGTCTGGCGGAGCCCTCTGTCAGGGGGGTCTTCAACTCCCGCCTCCGGGAGAGCTTCTCCCTGATCCCGGGGGAGGTTGGAGACATGGACTCCGAGTGGGCCATGTTCTCCACCTCTATTGTTGATGCGGCTGCTCGTAGCTGTGGTCGTAAGGTCTGTGGTGCTTGTCGCGGCGGCAATCCCCGAACCCGGTGGTGGACACCGGAAGTAAGGGATGCCGTCAAGCTGAAGAAGGAGTCCTATCGAGCCTTGTTGGCTCGTGGGACTCCTGAGGCAGCTGATGAGTACCGGCAGGCCAAGCGTGCCGCGGCTCGGGCAGTCGCAGAGGCAAAAACTCGGGGTTGGGAGGAGTTCGGGGAGGCCATGGAGGAGGACTATCGGACGGCCTCAAAGAGATTCTGGCAAACCGTCCGACGCCTCAGGAGGGGAAAGCAGTGCTTCACCAACACTGTTTACAGTGCGGGTGGAGGGCTGCTGACCTCGACTGGGGATGTTGTCGGGCGGTGGAAGGAATACTTTGAGGATCTCCTCAATCCCACTGTCACGTCTTCCGAGGAGGAAGCAGAAACTGGGGACCCAGAGGCGGACTCGTCCATCACCCTGGCTGAAGTCACTGAGGTGGTTGGCAAGCTCCTCGGTGGCAAGGCTCCGGGGGTGGATGAGATCCGTCCTGAGTACCTCAAGTCTCTGGATGTTGTGGGACTGTCTTGGCTGACACGTCTCTGCAACATCGCGTGGCGGTCGGGGACAGTACCTGTGGAATGGCAGACCGGGGTGGTGGTCCCTCTGTATAAAAAGGGGGACCGGAGGGTGTGTTCCAATTACAGGGGAATCACACTCCTCAGCCTTCCCGGTAAGGTCTATTCCAGGGTGCTGGAGAGGAGAATCCGACCGATAGTCGAACCTCGGATTCAGGAGGAGCAGTGTGGTTTTCGTCCTGGTCGTGGAACACTGGACCAGCTCTATACTCTCCATCGGGTCCTCGAGGGCTCATGGGAGTATGCCCAACCAGTCCACATGTGTTTTGTGGATCTGGAGAAGGCATTCGACCGTGTCCCTCGTGGTGTCCTTTGGGGGGTGCTCTGGGAGTATGGGGTCCGGGGCTCTTTGCTAAGGGCTGTCCGGTCCCTGTATGACCGGAGCAGGAGCTGTGTTCGCATTGCCGGCAGTAAGTCAGACCTGTTCCCAGTGCATGTTGGACTCCGCCAGGGCTGCCCTTTGTCACCGGTTCTGTTCATTATATTTATGGACAGAATTTCTAGGCGCAGTCAGGGGCCGGAGGGGGCCTGGTTTGGGAACCACAGGATTTCATCTCTGCTGTTTGCAGATGATGTTGTCCTGATGGCTTCTTCGAGCCAGGACCTGCAGCAGGCACTGGGGCGGTTTGCAGCCGAGTGTGAAGCGGCTGGGATGAGAATCAGCTCCTCCAAATCCGAGGCCATGGTTCTCGACCGGAAAAAGGTGGTTTGCTCTCTCCGGGTGGGTGGTGAGTCTCTGCCCCAAGTGGAGGAGTTCAAGTATCTCGGGGTCTTGTTCACGAGTGAGGGAAGGATGGAGCGTGAGATTGACAGGCGGATCGGTGCAGCGTCTGCAGTGATGCGGTCGCTGTATCGGTCCGTTGTGGTAAAGAAGGAGCTGAGCCGGAAGGCGAAGCTCTCGATTTACCGGTCAATCTACGTTCCTACCCTCACCTATGGTCATGAGCTTTGGGTAATGACCGAAAGGACAAGATCGCGGATACAAGCGGCTGAAATGGGCTTCCTCCGCAGAGTGGCCGGGCGCACCCTTAGGGATAGGGTGAGGAGCTCGGTCACACGGGAGGAGCTCGGAGTAGAGCCGCTGCTCCTACACGTTGAGAGGAACCAGCTGAGGTGGCTCGGGCATCTGCTCAGGATGCCTCCTGGACGCCTCCCTAGGGAGGTGTTCTGGGCATGTCCCACCGGGAGGAGGCCCCGGGGAAGACCCAGGACACGCTGGAGGGACTATGTCTCTCGGCTGGCCTGGGAACGCCTTGGGGTCCCACCGGAGGAGCTGGAGGACGTGTCCGGGGTGAGGGAAGTCTGGGAGTCCCTGCTTAGACTGCTGCCCCCGCGACCCGGCCCCGGATAAGCGGAAGAGGATGGATGGATGGATGGATGGATGGATTGATTGATTGATTGATTGATTGATTGATTGATTGATTGATTGATTGATTGATTGATTGATTGATTGATTGATTGATTGATTGATTGATTGATTGATTGATTGATTGATTGATTGATTGATTGATTGATTGATTGATTGATTGATTGATTGATTGATTGATTGATTGATTGATTGATTGATTGATTGATTGATTGATTGATTGATTGATTGATTGATTGATTGATTGATTGATTGATTGATTTATTTATTTATTTATTTATTTATTTATTTATTTATTTATTTATTTATTTATTTATTTATTTATTTATTTATTTATTTATTTATTTATTTATTTATTTATTTATTTATTTATTTATTTATTTATTTATTTATTTATTTATTTATTTATTTATTTATTTATTTATTTATTTATTTATTTATTTATTTATTTATTTTTTTTATATTCAGTCTTTATATCACAAGTGCATTGCATCAAATCAAACATAGGGGTAACTAGAGTCTTGCATTCATAATTATCCCTGTTTCAACTCACAAGGAAGCCACGAGTTGAGTTGAATTAAAGTGCTTTGTGCAGGCTGTTGATAGTGGAGGGAACTTGCTCAGCCATCTTAAATTATACCCCCAAACACCCACTGCGGCCGCAGAACATTACACATATAAGGTGATCTCTATGGGCAATGGACACTGCTTTCTTTCACTTCACGTGCTTTTGTCCAAGAGGTAGTGCTGAAATGCTTATCCTGCATTTTAGATTCTTTATCCATGGTGCTGAACTGTGTCTGTTCTCCTTACAACTTGTTCTTGTAAAAGGAGCGCATAAAATGAAATAAAAGTGCTTGCATTATTTAGGTTTTACCTAAACTAGACTAGGCACATAACATTTTAATAATATTAGTTATATTATATGTATTTTGCATGGTTTCACTGTCACGTGATAATTGCAAGTGTTTTGGACTGGCTCAAATGACAAAATAACCTAAGACACCATTTGTGAAGGTAATATTTTGTTGCGGCTCGGTAGTTTCAGGGCTCAGAGTTAAAGTCGTTTGAAAAAGTATGGCACGATCCTTTTCAGCTTTATTCCCGGTCTCATCGCTGTCCGTGGTGCTGAATGAGAAATGTTCTCTGTTGTACATCAAATACCATCTCCACAGCCTTTTAAGACTAACCTTACCACAGTGCACAGCGTGTGGTTTAGTTTATTTAGGAATATCCATATTTGCACTAACGATATTTCTTTGGAATTTATAAACGACTGTTCTGTCACGCCTGATCTAAAGGTGGCACTATTCAGCGGAGAAACAGCCACCCAAGTTTGTCCCTCCTCTCACGAAGGCTTTTGTTTCCATTTTATTGGAGCGGAGTGGCCACTTGTCTTTGGCGTTACTGCAGATTTATCTTTTTCTACGACATCTTCATAGCCAACATTTCATATTATTGGAATAATAGACAACAATGGGAATTAAACGATTCTTTTTACCGGGATTCTGCTCGTGGATCGTTTTGTGCTCGGCTCTGCTGTTTTTTGGGCAGTGCGCTTTGGCTCAGATCAGATACTCTGTTCCGGAGGAGGTGAGGGACGGGACTGTTGTTGGAAATGTCGCAAAGGATCTTGGTCTTGATGTTTCCTCTTTGGGTGAGAGACGTTTCCGAGTTGTTTCTGAAACAAATGAGGCTATTTTTGCTGTAAACGCAGATAATGGCGCTTTGTACGTCCACGGCCGCATTGACAGAGAGCAGCTGTGTCAGGGCAGCGGTACGTGTCTGATGGAGCTGAAGGTTCTGGTGGAAAACCCTTTGGAAGTTCACTATGTGGTTGTAGAAATCACTGATGTCAATGACCACGCGCCCTCCTTTCCCCAAAGAAATGAAACTATAGAAATATGGGAACATACCTTATCGGGAAAACGATTCCAGCTGCACGCTGCTCATGATCCTGACGCAGGAATGAACTCAGTCCGCACCTACAGTTTATCTGCTAATGAACATTTTGACATCAATGTTCGTGAAACAAATAGTGAAAAAATACCATTGCTAGTTTTGAAAAAAATGCTGGACAGAGAAAAAAGCAGTGAGCATTTTCTACTGGTGACAGCGGTTGATGGAGGTAAACCTCAAAGGTCAGGCACACTGAATGTGACTATAACTGTTCTTGATATTAATGACAACAGACCAGAGTTTAGCCAAGAGATTTATGAAATTACAGTGAAAGAAAACGTACAAACGGGCACGTCCATTTTTAAGCTCACAGCCACAGATCCAGACGAAGGAACAAACGGAGAAATAGATTATAGTCTGTCCAAAACACTGAAGCGACGATTCTATGATATTTTTGAATTAGACAAGAAAAGTGGTGATATTGTTGTAAAGGGACACATAGATTACGAAGAAAATTATATATATGAATTAGAAGTACAAGCGTCGGATAAAGGCACGCCCCCATTGACAGGTGAATGTAGAGTTATAATAAAAATCATAGATGTCAATGATAATTCACCTGAAATAGACGTGACTTCTCTGTCAAACACAGTGTCTGAAGACTCTAAACCAGGGACAGTAGTTTCTCTCATTCGAGTCAAAGACAAAGACTCAGGCGTCAATGGTAAAATCATCGCGCACATAACAAACAACGTGCCTTTTGAGCTAAAACCCTCGTATAAAGAAAACACATATTCAGTTGTCACTAAGGATTTCCTGGACAGGGAGGAGGTGTCAAATTATGACATAACAATAAAAGCCACTGACTGTGGAGAGCCTCCTTTATCCACCACTAAAACTCTCAGTATTCAGATATTAGATGTAAACGACAACAGTCCACAGTTTGAACAAAACCCTCTGTACTTTTATATTGTAGAAAATAACGTGTCAGGAACGTCACTGTTCTCTGTAACTGCATCAGACAAAGATAAGAATGAAAACGCAGATATTTCCTACAGCATTGCGCGCACAGGACAGGAGAAGGACGTGGCGCTCTTTTTAAACGTGAACGCGGAAAATGGTCAAATCACTGCGCTGAAAAGCTTTGACTTTGAGACATTAAAGTCGTTCCAGTTTCAAGTGGTGGCCTCAGACTCTGGGACTCCGTCACTGAGCAGCAACGTGACAGTGCACGTGTTCATTCTGGATCAGAACGACAACGCTCCAGTCATTCTGTATCCAGTCAGCTCTAACGGTTCTGCTGAAGGAGTGGAGGAGATCCCCCGCAATGTGAACGCGGGACACTTGGTGACTAAAGTCAGGGCCTATGACGCTGATATCGGATATAACGGCTGGCTGCTGTTTTCACTGCAGCAAGTGACTGACCACAGTCTGTTTGGGTTGGACCGCTACACAGGACAGATCAGGACACTTCGCTCATTGACAGAGACAGACGAGGCCGAGCACAAACTCGTCATACTGGTCAAAGACAATGGCAACGTGTCCCTGTCAGCTACAGCTACTGTGCTTGTCAAAGTGGTGGAGCCCAGAGAGGCTTTTGCAGCTTCTGATGTTAAGAGCTCCAGTAAAGACTCTGAGGACACTAATGTGACTTTTTACCTCATGATAACTCTGGCCTCGGTCTCAGCTCTGTTCATTATCAGTATCATTGTGCTGATTGCAATGCAGTGCTCCAAGTCCAGCACTGACTACACGTCCAAGTACTTACAGGACACAAACTATGACGGGACTCTGTGCCACAGCATCCAGTACAGATCTGGAGACAAGCGCTACATGTTAGTTGGACCCAGAATGAGCGTAGGATCCACTATAGTCCCAGGGAGTCAAGCCAACACACTGGTGCTGCCTGACAGGAGGAGGCCCTCTGAGGAGGTAAATACATTTTAACGTTTTCAGTTTGTTGTCACTAGCGTCTTCACAGAAATTTCCAATGATCTATCTTTATCAAACCACGGTTGTTGATTTTAATGATCTGGACCTCTTTTTATAATGTTGTCCCACATAGGATCAAACTACACAGTGATCTTTGGTCGAAGTGGATTCTTGTTTTGGCAGTTACCCATGCTTTAGTTACAAGGAACTAGATTGGCTGCATTCACGCCACCAATCTCGGACCGACCTACGCAGTCCGTAGTGACAGTAAACGTGCTTGGAATTGGGCAAAAAAGCCTTCAGATCACATATATATATATATATATATATATATATATATATATATATATATATATATATATATATATATATATATATATATATATATATATATATATATATATATATATATATATATATATATATTTATGAATGGGCGTTGTAGAGCTGCTGTTTTACACGTTCTTCTGATGAGGCAAACTGGGTCACTTTAATATTAGTGACACTCTCCTCCTGCCTCTGTCTGCCCATCTGTGCTTGGGTCTGTTTCTGTCATTCCAAAAGGTTTTCCTCCTCCGCAAACACCACGCACAGTCCGGTGTGTTTAGCCACAAGTGAAAGAAAAGACCATCGCCTCTAGGGGTAGAGCGCGTGATCACAGGGCTCTGTCCGCTTAAAGCGTGTTGTGATATAATCAGATTCGGCGGTCAGCTGATGGACTCTCAGGTGGCTCTGGTGAGTGTTTGGAGTGAATGATGCGCGGTGTGTGTGAACAAGGTCGACCCAAAAGTAAAGTAAATAAAACCAAATCTAATCCACAAACCGCACCAACATGTGTGAAAACGCACGAAAAGGATTTTCTTTTTCAAATGTATCACAAACATAATAATGTAGTTTTAATTGATGTCGCATGGTGTCACTGTCATACGATCACTGTCGGCTTTATAGGCTGAGCTTCAATTTCTGTTCCACCCACTTTACTGTTTTGTTGGGAGCAAACACGTTGGCTGATGTTGTGGGCTTCGTCAATTGAGTTCAACATTTAGGTTCCTAAACTGAAGTGTTTCCTATTCATGGTGATTTCAACACTTTTCAATTGTTGGATTGTTTGTCCAATCATGGGACACAAAACGCGCTGTGCAAAAATGTGGTGGCTCAGCTGTCTATTCACCGTAGCTTTGTGGACAATAGCCTCTGCGCAGCTGAGATATTCTATCACTGAAGAAGTTGGAGAAGGAACCATTGTCGGGAATGTAGCAAAAGATTTGGGTTTGGACAAGAGTGCTCTCAAAGACAGGAAGTATCGCATTGTGTCTGGTGCTGCAGAGTCCCTTTTTCACGTGGATCAGAAAGACGGTAATTTGTATGTGAGCCGTAAGATTGACCGAGAAGAGGTGTGTGAAAAGAGCTCTACGTGTTTAATCAATCTTAAGACTGTGTTAGAAAACCCGCTGGAGGTGCATTACGTTGGAGTAGAGGTGCAGGACATAAACGACAACGCGCCGATTTTCCCTGAATTGGAAAAAACACTGGAGATTTCAGAGTCCGTGTTACCGGGATTTCGGATTCCTCTCAAAGCAGCGAGAGATCTGGACAGTGGGCAGTTTTCTATTCAGCACTACAAACTTAGTGCGAACGAGCATTTTCGTTTAGAAGTTACTGATATGGAAGAGGATGGCAAAATACCAACATTAATTGTACAAAAACCGCTTGATAGAGAGGCACAGATGCGTCATTCGCTTGTGCTTACGGCCCTAGATGGCGGGAAACCTCCCAAATCTGACCAAATGCGAGTAATTGTCAATCTCTTAGACATAAATGATAATGCACCTGTCTTCACTAATGGCGACGTATCGGTGACGCTTAGTGAAAATGCCCCACTAGGAACCACTGTCCTTCAGGTTAATGCCACAGATTCAGACGAAGGAGCGAATGGCGAGGTAGTTTATGGTTTTAGTAACAGTGTAAAGCAACGACTATTGAATGTATTCGACATTAATCCACAAACAGGCGAGATATTTGTTAAAGATTTAATAAACTTTGAGGAGAAAGAAAAGTATATAATTGAAGTAGAGGCGTCAGATAAAGGCGTGCCTCCGTTGGCCACGCAGAAAAAGGTAATAATAAAAATAGTAGATGTGAATGACAATGCTCCTGAGATTGAAGTCACCTCGTTTTCCAGCTCCATTCCTGAAGACTCTCGGCCCGGGACTACTGTGGCTCTGATCAGTGTTAATGACAGGGACTCTGGGCTGAACGGGAAAGTGACATGTACAATAGAAGGAGATGTTCCCTTTACACTGTCTCCTTCCCTACAGGACAAAATGTATTCACTCGTGACTAAATCCGCTCTGGACAGAGAGACACAGTCACAGTATGTACTGTCCATAGCTGCCACAGATCACGGCCAGCCCTCACTTAAATCTGAAAAGAACATATTAATTGTAATTTCAGATGTGAACGACAACAGCCCAGAGTTTGTCCTTACTCCATATAGTTTTTATATCACTGAGGGCAATGAAGCAGGAGCGCAGCTGTTTTCAGTTCAGGCTAATGACAAAGATGAAGGTGAAAATGCTCATATTTCTTATCATATTTACAGAGATGGAAGAGCAGAAAATAAAGTGACTTCATTTCTTAATATTAATAGTGAAAATGGGCAAATCACAGCTCTGAAAAGCTTTGACTTTGAGACATTAAAGTCGTTCCAGTTTCAAGTGGTGGCCTCAGACTCTGGGACTCCATCACTGAGCAGCAACGTGACAGTGCACGTGTTCATTCTGGATCAGAATGACAATGCTCCAGTCATTCTGTATCCAGTCAGCTCTAACGGTTCTGCTGAAGGAGTGGAGGAGATCCCCCGCAATGTGAACGCGGGACACTTGGTGACTAAAGTCAGGGCCTATGACGCTGATATCGGATATAACGGCTGGCTGCTGTTTTCACTGCAGCAAGTGACTGACCACAGTCTGTTTGGGTTGGACCGCTACACAGGACAGATCAGGACACTTCGCTCATTGACAGAGACAGACGAGGCCGAGCACAAACTCGTCATACTGGTCAAAGACAATGGCAACGTGTCCCTGTCAGCTACAGCTACTGTGCTTGTCAAAGTGGTGGAGCCCAGAGAGGCTTTTGCAGCTTCTGATGTTAAGAGCTCCACTAAAGACTCTGAGGACACTAATGTGACTTTTTACCTCATGATAACTCTGGCCTCAGTCTCGGCTCTGTTCATTATCAGTATCATTGTGCTGATTGCAATGCAGTGCTCCAAGTCCAGCACTGACTACACGTCCAAGTACTTACAGGACACAAACTATGACGGGACTCTGTGCCACAGCATCCAGTACAGATCTGGAGACAAGCGCTACATGTTAGTTGGACCCAGAATGAGCGTAGGATCCACTATAGTCCCAGGGAGTCAAGCCAACACACTGGTGCTGCCTGACAGGAGGAGGCCCTCTGAGGAGGTAAAACATTGTCGACATTATTGGCTATTTTGATAAATTCATGTTTTTCTTTGCTAGATTGAATACAGCTCAAAGTTTCACTGTCTGTGATGCTGAACTGTTCAGTAGTTTTAAAAGCATGACTGTAACATTTTAACTGTTCAAAAAGTGTGTATCTTCCTGTCTTAAAGGGTGAAATTTGTTGAGGACACTGTTATGATGAGTTGGTTCTTCTTGTCTGTGGTTTTACTATGTTGTTGTCCATATTACAGAAACTAAGGTTGAAAGGCAATTTAAATATTAATATTTTACATTTTGTCTTTGCAGTTTACAAATATAAACCATTTTTCCTCCATTGTTATTTGTTTCTCTTTGTTATGGTACAATGGTATAGAACACACAGGCACAGTAGTAATATCGCCATGGGAACAAGCAGGTGACTCCCCACCAAAAAGTTACTTCGTGTGGCATTAGAGTTTTATTTTTCCTTTATTGTCCAATACATTGTGTATTTTCTCATGCTATAATGATGTGAGAATGAGTGCTGCCTCATTGCATTGTAGCTTTAAAATCTACAGCTGAAACTCTTTTTTGTGTTACCTTTGTTCGGACCCCATGTTCAATGTTCTTTTTTTTTTTTTTTTAAAGATTGCTTGATTAGGCTTCTGCACATTGCAATTGCAAATGCAGATTCTTGTTTCCTATTTTGTTGTTTTGGTGTCTTTATGAGATTCCATTTTGGATAATAATAATGATAATAATAATAATAATAATAATATTATTATATTGGAAGTGTTTGAACATGTATCTAGATTCCTTTATTATATTTGAAAACAAAAAAAGATGATGAAAGTGATAGACTTCATTAACAGCAATTGGGTGGAAATATTAGGCTGAAATATCTGTTGAAATGCTGAAATAATATTTTAGATGTAAAGTACAACTTGCCAGCAACTCGGGGAAAATGGTTGTAAAGGGTCAAAGAATTGCAAAGCTGGACAGGCTGTAAACTTGGTAGTGTACATACTAGTGGCTCTGGAGCAGTTTGTAAAATTACATTCAGTTTATGTAAAAATTGCACTTTTCTTTACATTACATACAATAGTCACATAGTCTCACCCGTGGTATTCGTGATAAGATGTGACAATGCTGTGCAGTTGAGATCCGTGTCTGTCATTCAATAACAGAATCAGTGACATTATCATACAATAAAACATTCACAGAGGGACATTTGTTTTCATGGCAGTTGTTGACATGTCACACCATAACTATTCAGGTTTATAGACAATAGACAAAGAATATTTGGTCAGAGTCATAGGTTATCAGTCTACTTTACTGAGGATGGAGATGGCTGATGGTACAAAGTTTCTTTTAAATTGGGCCCTTCGTTTCAGTGTCCGATACTTGCAGCCACAGGGCAGGAGCTGGAGGCAGTTATGGAGAGAAGGCTTAGTGTTTCTGACAATTGTGTCAGCCTACTGGGCTGTTTCTCTGGGGAGGCTTGCTTTCTGTATGATTGAACATAGTGCAACAGGGGGGTCTCTGTATAAAACATAGGGGAAACAAAGAAAATACAACCACATCTTCTCTAAATATGATACATGTACAGTAAATCGGGATGTAAGTCTTACCTCATGATAACTCTGACTTTAAGCTCTGTTATTGTTCTTATTGTAATTTCAATGTTCAAAATCAACTGACGACACTTCTAAATATCTACAGGACACAAACTATGATGGGACACTCTGCCACAGCATTCAGTACAGATCTGGAGACAAACGCTTCATGTTAGTTGGACCCAGAATGAGCGTAGGATCAACAATAGGAGCAGAAGGCCGTGCACACACACTAGCTCACCCTGATAGAAGCCGCACATCTGAAGAGGTAAGAAAGACCCATTTTTTAGTAATAGTAACTAGTAAGTAGGTGATGAGATTCAAATGTTTTGGTGCATAAAAATTTGGTGGATAAAACTTTAAAATTACAAGATATGAATAAAATATAAACAAAAAAAATAAATAAATATATAGGCCTACACTAAATAAGAGTAAAACTGCAGCTGCATGTTTGCAGATAAAAACTGCTACATTTAGAATATTCATCAGATTAAAGTATTAACTTCAAAAACAACAGATACCCCAGTTTTGAAAAATGAATTTTCTTTTTACCATATCCTACAGATATTATTAATGAAAATAAAATTTAGTTAATTTTATCAAAATACATTTGACGTTTGAAAACATTTCAAAAAGTAAACTTGCAAACCTCTGAAGACTTAGAAATGGCACTTATCTGTGTTTGCAAATGAATTCTTCAATTGATTTTCTTTCCACCTGTTAACAATTATAACGGCATCAATGGTGAGTTTGTAATCAAAGAACCATGAATTACATTTCGATGTCAGTTATTTAAATAAAGCTATAAAGCACAAAGCCTTACCATTTATGACACTGAGCATTATTGCATCTCATTACAAATGCATGGTGTGTGTGTGTTTGTCTTGTCTCTATCAAAATGCATTTGAGCACAATGACCATTTGAAGACAGTGTTTGATTATAATGATGATGTTTCACCTTCACTCTATAAGGTTTTGTATCTCTATGTTAAGTGTAGAGAGAAGTGAATGTCCAATGCTGAGAACAGAGGCAGTAGCTGTTAAGCAGTGAGTTACATTATTCAGCCTGTACAAATGGGGCATAATGCAATAGAAATACTGATTAGGATTAGTATTACTATTTTATATCAATATTTCCATTTTATTAAGTTGGAGAACACAATGTCATCGATCTGTTTAGTTCAGAACGTCGCCTTGCCTCCATCCTCTAAAAGTAGGTCATATATACCACATGTGTGAACGGCTGCATGCTAGGTTTTCCAGTTCTCTGATGAACACTGTTGCCAATAGCAACGCGCTCAAGATCCACCTCTCTATGTACGGGTGTGTACAGCCCCAGTGTGCTGCAGTCTTAGCAACAGCAGCGGAAGAGGATGTGAGGAGGCTACAGTGAAAGGGAGGGGGGATGGAGGCTTTTGTTCACAATATTTAATCAAAATTTAGAAACCTCTTGATAAATATTCATTGTCTACCAGCCTGCAGAAGGACACTGTGGATAGGCAGAAAGAGGAGTTTACAGTTTACAGAGGAGGACAAAATAATCATTGGAATAACTAGGTCAGTTTAAGCTTTGCAACACTGTGAATTCTTTGTTGCAGATTATATCCAGATTCAAGTGAGATTATAATAAAATGGTCTGTGTCAAATTGCATACATTGCTAGGCACTTGTAGGCTTCTCTGGATTCATTTGCTTCACCTACATTTTCACCAGTGACGTGTGAAAATGCTCAGGTCGACAGCTTTGCCTGCTTGTTTGAATTGATCTGGCTACATGGGCTGACTGCTGCGGTTTTGTTTGCATGTTTATTACATCATTCTCACCACAGTGGCCATTTTGAGTTGCTTTTTTGTGTTGCTTATCTATGATTCATGGTGGAGGATGTTTGTGCTGTATTAGATGAGTGTAAAAGGACAGATCAAACACTGTCATGTACTGAGAGGAGACACAGCTCCAATTACCTTGTGCTTTAATAAAATGGAGTCATATATCTTTGGTAACACTGCAATATAACTCCACTTTAACTAGATTTAGTAAAGAATGAGCATAGACTTAATTCATAATGAACAAATAGTGTATTAGGAATGATTCAGGCTTAGTGACTATAAAATTAAGCCACTGATTATGAATTAAGTCTTTAAAGGTGTATAAAGAATAATGTGTAGTTATTATAAAGTGGTATCCATTTTTAGCACAGACAATGTTTATGTTAGAGTAAAACTGATTTTTAGATGTTTTTTGCTTTTACACTGATGGCTGGCCTGGCTTTAAAACGTGTACTGTATAACTGTCCTCTCCACATTGATATGGCCAGTTTGCCTCCGCCCATCTACACCCTCCCCCACACTCTCCTCTCACAGCCTAGTTTTTGCTGCTTTTATGTCTGCCCTTGGTTCAATTCTTCCACTTGCCAGCCTGGCTCCACCCTGTTGTTTTCTGTAGTCTCGTCTCCCGCTCTGCCACATGCTTGATAGCTCTGTTGCCTTCGGGCTTGCACATAGCTGCTTATGCTACGTTGACTGTTATGTGTCAGTGGGGCACGGTCTCATCCATCGCTGCAGTACAGGACTGCGCCACTCTCATTGGGGTCAGGCAGCTATAGTGATGCTAATATCGTTTACGTGGAGTGTGCAGGAAGACAGCCCCTTTCTTTGTGTTCACACTTTTCAAAGACACACTGTGCTCACACGTGTCCCTTTATAGAGACTATGCTTTCAGACCATACATTTCACAGCAAACATATTACATAGTGACTTCTGCTTATTGCCATGGAGATATTTGCGTCTCTGCTTTGACTTTTCCACAGATTTGACCTGTAACTTGACCTGATGGCATCGTGTTTGTCTCAATAGATATAAGTTATAGATATAAGTAAACAAGTTTAATATGTACTGTGGAATATTCCAGGTATTTTTCTTTTCTTTGCAAAAAAAAAAAAAAAAAAAAAAAAATGAAGTCAACACAATAAAGTTAATCTGTCTGCGTTTGATTTTGCTATGGCACAAAATATTAGTGGAGGGCACTGCACAGCCATACTTCTACATACAGAGATTTTATTCCAAAAGGAGAAATTATTTAATGATAGAGCAGCTTTTAGTTTGACCTTTTTCCTAAAGTGACACAAATTATTTGAGTTCACTAGCAATGACTACCAGCGTAAACATGAGTTTATTAAGCATTAAGCATTAAGCACAACAATGGTTATAGTAGACAAACTTTTATCCAAAGGGCCGGTGGTCTTCCAAAGGGGCATTTGGCTCAGAGGCTTTGAACCCCCTGTCTGCCTGTAAAACAGAAGGCATAAGAAATAAAAAGGAGGGGAGAACAGAGGGTACAAGACAAGACAACTGAAATGTGTGTGAAGTGTGGCCCTGCTCCTGAACTCAAGATAACATAATATCATTTAATAAAAGTTAACTCTAAATATTTCTCCATGTATCCATAGACAAGACCATTTATTTAACCATCTCAATATCATACTACTCCTCATATAAAGTCATAATAATACATTTGAAAAGAAACAGGTAGAAAATCAATTATTCATTTGAATATTTTGTGTATGGTTCTATAAAATGTAATAGTGTACTGGGCACCACTACATGAAGTATCACCTGAAGTATCAGTAATACTCAGTAATGCTCAATATTCACTGTTAGGCAGGTCAAAACTGTTCTGTTATTCAAAAATTGTGATTATTTAGGTCACAATGTAATCTGTAATCTGTCTAACAACAATATTTAATTAGTTCAATTCAAGCTATACTGAAATAACGTAAACCCAAATGTCTTTTTTTCTTTCCGTTTATGCCATCTATCACTCAGGAAAGTTTATTTCATAAAGGCTGCTGCATAATGAGTGATATGAATTAGACAATGATAATATAAAAAGCAAATTCATTTGGAAATGTGATTAATGTGATGTTATGGCACTCCTACTCAACTGCGTTAGTTTGAGTGCTAAAGAAAGTTGTCTTTGTGGAGTGGACTTTATGAATATTATAACTAAAACGTAACGACTACCAACACTATATATTATTTTATCAATACCACTATATCTACCCATAATGTTTCTACTGCAGTTTCTACTTCTATTTCCCATCACGACTATGATCACAACAAGCTACATTATTTTTACCAGTGAAGTTTTACTCAGTAAAAAGTAATGTTTTTGAGTAACTAACTTTACAAATACATATAGTATATTAATATGTTTGTTGCTGTTCATAGTGTTCTCTCTCTGGATACCTTAAACCGATACATATCATTTTGTAAATGTATCTGTTTACAATTTGACTTATTGGTTAACAAAAATAAAATAAAAATAAAAAACATGAGCAATATTTTGGCCTTGGTAAAATGTTGTCCTGTTTGTTTGGTTTAGCAGGGATCTTTTTTTGTAGTATGTTGACATTTGATTTGTACTGGGCTGAAAATTAAAAAAACAAAAAAAACAACAACAAACAAACAAAAACAATTTATGAATACTTATTAAAAGCTATGATATTTCATTATGCATTCAAGCTCATTTCTGTGTAGCAGTTTTAATGTTTTATTTACAGCAGTTCATTTAGGTTTACAGGCAGTATCATGTTTTGGAGTTATTGTGTAACCGCAGTATATTCTTTATCAATCAATTTTATTACATCTACTTTTCTCGATCTGTTAGATAACACATATTAATCTTATACAACGTTTTATTTTACTTTATTTTTCTACTAAAACTGTTGGATTTGTAAATCTAACCCGCTCCAGTGCAAATGTGTCTTACACAGTAGTAGCACTCAAGTCGCATCACTTCAGTCCATTGCTGCAGGCTGAATGTCTTCTGTAGCGTGAAGTTTCATAGACGCAGAGTTATGTGGCTTTGTCGGTTATTCGCTTTCAGCCTCTCTGTCAAACAAATCATACTTGTTATGAGTATTGTTCAGTGGATTTCTGTTTAATGATGTATATACTTGACCGTTTGTTTGTCTGGCTAAGTCATGAATGGAAGTAGTATTCTTTTTCTTTATTCTGAATCAACAGAGTCTAAGGCAGATGCGTGCCTCCACGGCCCCTGTTTAGCATTAGCGCTCAGACAGCCACAACATCTGCTGTTGTGCTTAGGTCATTGCCGCACGCCTGAAGGATTGAACAGACAGCGGGGTCAGCGTTGGGAGGCCGTCATGTGCAAAAATAAGTGAGGTCACAGTTGGTTGAGAGACTTCTGCTGACTCTCCACAGCTGGACAGCGACAGCCAGAGCAAAGTGCAATCAAATCTTGTATTGAATAATGTATGAATTGGGCAAGAAAATCCACAGTAATCTGTTTGCTCACTGAATGAAGACTCTGTAAGAGGATTGGTGTTTGACTACTGGATCCTTCCACTGCTCAATATGGGGCAGCCGACTGTTACTCCACTCTTGTGTGATTAGTATCATATGTTGTGCTTAGTTCCGGCTAAGCTCAGAATGGATCAGATGTAGTTCGATATCGGGAGACAGAATTCAACCGCAGGAAGCTCCTTATTGCCCAGGGACTTTCTGTCTCTATAACTCTTACTAATTTTGCATATTTTTGTGTTTGCGTGTTGTACTTTATACCAATTCTGATGCACAATGACAGCAATAAAACATCTTTTTCATATGATATCATTTAATTACTCAAAATACTAGTATGAATAGCATGATGTGGTATTATTTTTCAATGTATAGATGAAGACCATTCTAAAGCTATACAATGTAGGTCAGATTTTGTCTTATATTAAATTTTTCCTCCTACAGTTGACACTAAAATGAGCGTCTCAGAACTATATATATATATATATATATATATATATATATATATATATATATATATATATATATATATATATATATATATATATATATATATATATATATATATATATATATATATATATATATATATATATATATATATAATCATATTGTAGTCATACCCTCACATTATTCATATGATTTACATTTCATTAGGATTCATCTTCAGGATTTGCAGTTTAAATTATCAGTGGTAACCTACTTTTGTTTTACAGTTTGATCATTTAAATAATATATGATTGAAAGACAATTATCATTATCTGCCTCAACATAACACGTCCAACCTAGAAGAAACTGTTGATTCACAGAGCGCTTTCTCTAAACGGATGCACAGACTTTTTCTTGCAGTACTCAGCAGTATTTTTCATGATTTACTTTGATAATCCCAGTTTTTAGTTTGTCTTGGATTAACCCTGATTTAAGATCCTGTTTGTTCATAACTCAAAACAGGCTGTACAAGATGTGATTTTTTATTTTATTTTATTTTCTCAACTATAAAATAAAATAAAAAATAAAAAAAACATGCAAGTGAATTAGGTGTGAATCACATTGTATTTCACTGTATGTGCTGCAAATGCTGAGAGACTGCTTTAGATGCACATGGCAGGATGATGGAGAGAGTGTTTTGCATGAGTCTTTCTGGTTGAATTTACATATTAAGAAACCTAACCATTTAGATAAAGCTTGTTTTTCATAAGGCAGGGGTAGAGAGAATAATAAATACAATAAAGAAATGTTTTTTGGTTTTGTTGTTTTATTTCAAACAAGTGCAGCAATAACTTGGATTGTTATGCTGTTGTGTGTAACTAGAGTCATGGGACAGTTGTAGACATTATATCTGAACAGTGAATGAATCATATCTTCCCACATTCAGTCTGTTATTCACTTATTTTTAGACAAACCATCTGTCAAGCAACTGTGCTAGAAATGGGGACTTTCAGTAATCTAACAACAACACTTTTGTCATTGTAGGGATGGTCTGAATGCTACGACACATTTCTGGGTTTGTGTGTTGAAATGGTACCCCTGCCATCTTCTGTAGTGTGTGAATATAACAATGGGACATGGGTGTGGAAAGATGACTAGCTGGTCCTGCGCTCTATCCTCCCACAGAATAGATGGTGCTCTCAGCCTCCTGCATCTTTGTTCCCACTGTTACAGACCTACACGTTTCAGCTATGCAGCTTCAGCCATCAATACAGAATCTTTTCTCCCTGGTACATATCCTCTTTGTGCTAAAGGGTCACTTCTCATTTTAACGCTATCGTTCTCCTATACATCCCTTGTTTAGACTTTGTAGTTGCTCATCTCTGTTATGCCCCCTCCTGTTTATTTGTGGTATTGCAAAATTACCAAAAGGCTTACAAACTGCATTTCTACAGCAATTGGAATATTGATAATATTTAGGAAAGACGATTCTTGAAATTGGCAGACTATGTAACTGTGTTTGTCTGAACTTGACTTGGCTCCTAAATGATACAAGACAACCATTTTTGACTTCAGTCTTCAAAGTATCACATACATAGCAGCATATTTCTCTATATTCATTTTACAGTATGGTTTGGATAGCTGGATACACATGTCAGTTGTCTTTTATGCAGTTTGTCAACATACAAAAAGTGCTATGTTTACACAAGGTTCTTCAAATATTGGTTAGCGTTTAATTGTACTTTATATTTGAAAAAGCATGGAGTCAGATTGCAATATGGGCTTGTTATTGTCCTGCCGCTCATTTTGAGGATAATTAGATGCATTAAAAAATGTAAATTCACTGTTTCTTCTCTGATTTGCATGTCATGGGACTTTGTACAGGAAAGAAAACCACGTTGTCCAGGTTAATAATAATAATGCAGTTCAGGTGGTTTATTTTCTTTGCAGATGACAGCAAATGTACAGATACATTTACTCTGCAGTTTCTCCATCTGCACCCTCCCACCTGAACCTAAGCAGATATAACTTAAGAAATGACTAATTAATATGTAAAATAAAGTCAATGACCAAAATTTAGCTTTAACAAAAAAGAAACTGTGGACTTGGCAAAACTTAAACAAAACATAAAATAACCAAAATAAAAGCTCCAACAATGTGTTACCCTCATTCCCATTAGTATAACGTAGTGACACCTCTTACTCCTCAATATGCCTTACCTTAATATGAGAATAATAAAAAAAAAAAAAGCTACATTTTCATCATAATGAAAGGTTTAACAACTGGATAGCTGCTCAACAGAACTATCAGACAAAGTCAGTCTCCATTAAACTAATGTCAAACCCTGTTCCGTTCTCTCAGTGCTGCCATGTTCCCAGTAGTCCTGGATTAAGGCCACAGCTCAGTGAAGTGGTACTTGTCCTCTGATGACTCTCTAATAGAATTATAAAGCATAATGTGTGGTTTTGAAAGGATTATTACAAAGGTGATTTGTTGAAAGCTAGTGTGCAAATGCTCCGAAATGTTCTTTTTTTTTTTTATCAGTTCACTGTCACTGACATGTCTTTAAGGTGCTTTTGCATCATTGTGCTGCAGACAGAATCCTACAGTCCTAACTGAGTATGGCTGAGGGGGGTTGATGTTGAGGTGGTGTTTTTGTTGAAGATTTAATGAAAGTGGAAGATGGTTTTGCTGGTTTGGAGAGCCTTAGTCCACTTGGCAGAACATCAGTTGTTATTATTTCATAAATAGAATTCTTCAAATGTTTCATGGCGCTGCTCCACTTTTCACAGAACACGAAGTGCCTGTAGAGGTCCTCTGCAGGCCAGTCCTCGTCTATAATTCAGACATGTTTTTTTTTTTCTGGGCCAAACCCACAGCCCATTTCCACCTGCAGTGCTCTTCACATACAGCACTGCAGCCTGCTGCATTTTTACTGCATGACTCACAAGAATTTAAAAATAGCCCCCACTGCTGTGCCCCTGCACTTACAATATATTCTTACAATACTGAGGTGTTAATACAACATAATATACTTATGGTTAAAATTGTCCTCTAAACCTACAGACAGTGAATGGTTCTCATCATGTCACACTCTTGTTTCATTCAGATGTGAATAGGCCATTACAGTTTGTGGTCGTGTTGCGCTGAGAATGATACATGTTATATATATATAACAGGATTTGAATGTAATATGAGGTTGTAACAATGTCTGTAAGTCAGCAGAGCTGTGTCTAATGAAAAAGGCTCTTGTTAACAAAGAAATTACCTAAAGGGCTCCTCCTTGTGGACACAAAGTGAATTACTGTACTAAATTTATATACTGTATGTGTGTCACTTGCAATTTAATATTGATTAGTAGTGACTGGTAAAATCACTGATATATTTCAGTGTTACTATTGGTCTTTGCAAAGTATGCCCTGTCCCAGTTTTCACACACATCTAATTCAGGCAAACAGACAACTACACAAACACATAATTACACAGTCTAGCTGACTTCTGGTGAAGAAATGTGGGTTAAACATGCCTGTAGAAGAAGATTTATTTGTAATCCCATGAAAAGTTATTATTATTATTATTTTTTTTTTTGTCTCGTAGTGAGTTTAAACTTGACATTGTGAAATGTCTTCAGTATAGTACATAATACAAATAGGAATCTGGCAAAGCTTCTTGTCATCTATTGTGTAAATGGTGCAGATATTTTTTAATACATGCTGTATATTAGGGCATTGACATGGTCTGCATCTGCGTCACCATAGATACAGCACAGAAGTGAATCAATTACTGGTGCTTCCCATGGGAGCTACATTTGTCTCTAGGCTGAGGCCAAGCCAATCACTGTAAAATCTTGAGGTGACATTGATTCTCTCCAGCCAATCAGATTTCAACAGTCACTTCCTTGTAGTGTGTATGTCTGATTAGTGGTATTTCTAGTACACAAGTGACCAGAGCAAGCCATATAAATAACACTATCCAGTGGCACCAGTTTTATTTATATATATATATATATATATATATATATATATATATATATATATATATATATATATATATATATATATATATATATATATATATATATATATATATATATATATATATATATATATATATATATATATATTATATATATGCGCACGGCACATAACAATTATGCCAGTGAGGACATAGCCACTGCATTGGGATGTGGTAGAACACGACAATATAATGCAAGTAAATAGCTTCCAAATCTCCATGTTTCAATGATCTCACTATGGCATCTGTCAGCACGTGTGGGCGGATGTGGTGCTCAAAAGGTGGGGGTGGTCTGAACTCCCAGAAGGCAGTGTGGCTCCTGGGTAGGGCATGGCAGGATGGAAAGGTCAGCCCTTTATAAGGAGAAAGAAGACTAATTGTGCTCTAAAGCTTAAGTCACAGATAAGACGTAATGCAGCTGCAAAATGACACTGTCAATGCAGCACAATGTAAAAAAACATCTACTGTGCATAGCTGAGACTGTAGAATGCACTATTAATGGGATATTATATGTTATTTCAGTGAAATGAAGAAACTGGAGAACAGTAAAATAATCAGAAAACAAGCTTGTGTTGGCGCATTGGTGTGGGTGTGTGCACATGCGTTATGTCGGTCCTAGGGATGACGTTGCTATGGAGACCCAGCAGAAGGAGAGAGAGTGCGAGAGGAGGGGGGGACTCGCCCTAAAGCATTCATTGGCAGCACCCTCCCCCCTTCAAATGACATATATACAAGGTTTTCAATGCACTGCACTGGTGTAAAAAAAACAAAAAAAAAACAACAAAAAACAGGCAAATGAAAAGAGAGCTGATATTTTGTTCATGTGGCACAAGTCTATAAATAACTGAGTAAGTTTGAAGTCCTGCTGTCACCCTCTGCTAATGTCTTTGCTCCAAACATACTCACAGTCCTGAATATTTACACTTTGTATTGACATATGTTATGATGTTAGCATTGGAGTAGTGGTCTTTTAATATAAATAAATATCCCTTTATAGTCAGTAGATTATGACACATGTACTACATGCTTATATTTGAATATTGTTTTTAATATTGTTTACAGGTACGCTTCCGTATGGCAGTGGAGGATTAGGTGGCAAGCTGTGTGTTGAGCATCACCTTCATCTTGTGGCAAAGTCAGTGTCCATCCATGGCTGTCTGGACGTGCACTGTAGTAGGCTACACTCTCACTGTGCTTTTCTGCTGTAATTACAACTATTTCTGTAAATATCCACAAATGCATGTTGACAATAGTATTAATTAGAGTATGGATTGTGATTTGTAAATGAATCATTCATTAAAACTTAAGATCTTTGAAAACAATATGTTTGCTTTCTGCTAAGGGAATAGTTCAGTGTTTCAGTTTGTGTATTACCTAGAAGTGGAGAACATTGCTAACAGGGACTAAACTACTTTCATATGATATTTTTGATGCATTATATTAAGCTCCTTATTACAAAAATAAGGTCTGAGTAATACAATGTGATATGTTGGATAACTGAATGTATACCTTTTCTTGCATGCTAAATGTTACGTTCAACAAAAGCAGTAATGTATCTTGCTTCTTGGACAATGAACATGGACTGATTTTATACTTTTGTTTGATATTGCACAAGCCACATGTGTTAAGGGCTTTGTAATGCTGGTGGTGTCAAGTGATGTGCCATGTCTTGGGGTTACTTTTGGCAAAGCAAAAGAGTGATGTAAAATACTTCTCATTTTCTTACTGTGAAGTTTACTCCCTGTTATATTTTCTGCCATGTGCTTTTAGAGGAAGGAGCATGTTATAAAAGTATAATTTAGGTAATACACTGTAAAAAGAAAAAAAAAAAAAAACAAAAAAAAAAAAAAAGAAAAAAAACAAAAACAAATGTCTGTATAATATTTTACATGTTAAAATACTGAACTATTCCTAATGTATATAAAGACAAATATTAATGTGATGCTATCAGCAAGTGGCAGAGCACAACCCTGCAGTATGTCTCATTTGAGTGTGTTTTCTGTGTAGACTTCATTGTAGCAGTGATGTACACTTGATTTCATTAAAAAGACGATGCTATAGGACTGATGCTATGGACTCTGACCTTCAAATAAACTATGAATCAGTTTTATTCATTGTATGCTGTACAAAAGCCAAGGAGAGCTTTGTGTGTGCAAGTGCCATTGTTTCCACTACATTAAAATAATTGAACACACAGATTCATGGTGAGCTATTTATTATTATTATTATTATTATTGTTATCATTATGGTGTTTTGGGGTCACTGGATGATTGCATCTGTGGTGGTTATTAATATTTGCAAATCAAATCATGCTCCCAGATGAAAGGACACGGGCTTTGAATCCAGGGCATAATCCTAGGATTACATGAGAGGTGGGAGTTTGCATAGACTCATGCTTATGAAAAAAAATAGATGTGTGTGCTAAATTTGATAAAAAATAAAGATTTATTCATGGAAAAAAAAGGTCATAATGTACCTTTATGTATTTTAAGAAAATGTGATAATGTGAACATAATTATTTAGAGACATTGAATTTTTTTCCATACTACAGAGAACCATTGTGATTTCTTGTGAGGTGTATATATAAGGCCAAACAAATCAAAATGATAGATATGTATTGCACATCCATTGGCCTCCAGACAGTTGCTCTGACACATTTTTTCCACTTAGAGCCGCTGTTCGTCCATGGGATAGCTGAGAGCCCAAGCATAAAAAGCCCCTCCTGCTTTCTCCGGCCTTCAGTATTTTTTTTTTTAACAAAGAGCAAGAGCATGTTCTGGGGGAAAAGAAAAAGCAACATAAACTCACATTACTTTAAAGGAAAATTAATGACTTTACTCCAGATAATTGTTTGTGTATTTGGAATAACATACTCGGGGAACATGCTTTACATTTGACACTGAGCTATGTTGGAATTTGTATTTTTTTTTTATGTTTTACTGGATTATCGACTGAAAACGGTGTCAGGGCAGATTTGTCAGAGGAGGTACACCCTGGAACTGCAGCTGGAAATCTTGCAAAGGATTTAAAACCTAAACCCACAGGATTTGGAGTCTTGTATGTTTAAAAGTACTATCAAAAAAGACAGTTTTTGAAGTACATCTAAAAACTGGAGTACTGTTAGTAAGTGAGAGAATTGACTGAGAGGAGCTTGTGCGCTAAAGAAAATAAATGCTCTCTGACCATAGAGGCTGTTATGAACAATCATGTAAAGCTTTACCACATTGATGTAGAGGTTTTAGATATCAATGATAATGTGCCTGTATTTTCCAGTAAGATATTGGAGAAAGTACATTACCAGGTGTCAGATTTGAGTTGTCTGGAGCCAGTGATGTGGATGTAGGTAAAAATGGAGTCAGTTATAAATTAAGTCAGAACAATTATGACTTAATTGTTCTGACTCCCTTGATTATGACTCCCGCTTTGTATGTAAAAAAAAAAAGAAAAAGCAAAAAAGAGGGGACCATTTCACCAGGACACAGATTTTGCCCAATACAGAGAAGGTAAGAAAGTAAATGCATATGACTCAAATAACTGAGAGAAAGTGAGTGATAAATTGCATCACATAAAATTAAGCTAAAGCATTATTTTCATCTTGAAGTACTGGTGGCGCTGTCCATGGTCCTTAATGTGGTTTTCACGTTGAACTGGTGACATTCATCTTCTATAGATATTATTGCAGCAGTTTTGAATCGTAAAAAAAAAAAAGTAAAAAAGTATTTTACATAAATCTTGTGTACGAAAAAGGTGTAATTGAGACAAATGTCCACACGAGGTCATTGTACACCATATCTTTTTGTGAGGGTTTGGCTCCTCCCTGGTTTAGGGATAACGTTGCGCTTTGTTGCAAGGAGAGGTCGAGTGACAAAGGAAGACTTCGTTTTTCACAATGCCACTCGGATATCTTCTCATGGCTACGTGTTTATAGCAGTTTTCCCAGTGTGTGTTGTGGCTTGAACGGTTGGAATAATGTGTTTGAGGAGCTGCGTGAGGATTTATCTCTGGGTCATTTTTGTGGATTTTTGCTGGACATCAGTTTTTGGGCAGCTCTCCTACACGGTTTCAGAGGAGGTGAACATCGGGACGTTTGTGGGAAACATTGCCAAAGATCTGACTCTAACCGCGCAAGATTTGCAGTCTCGAAAGTTTCAAATTATTTCTGGAACAAAACGGCAATATTTTGAGGTAAATCTTAAGACCGGTGTCTTATTCGTAAATGAAAGAATAGACCGTGAGGAGCTCTGCGGTCATGAGACTAAATGTTCGCTAAATGTAGAGGCAGTGATCAATAACCCACTTAAACTTTATAGGATTGAATTTATAATATTAGACGTAAACGACAACGCTCCTTCATTCAGTAGCAAATCGCAAATTATTAATATCACAGAAACAATTACTTTACCGGGCGCCAGATTCCCGTTGAAATTGGCCTATGACGCAGACGTGGGTAAGAACGGCGTTCACAGCTACAGACTGAGTCAAAGTGAATATTTTTCTCTTACATCTCACCAAGGAGCTGCTGTAACAACAGAACTGATTCTACAGAAAACTTTAGACCGTGAAAAGCAGTCAGTTATCAGGCTTACTTTAACTGCTGTTGATGGGGGAACCCCCGCAAAATCAGGCACAACTGTCATTATAATTAATGTCTTAGACGTAAATGACAACGCCCCAGTGTTTAGTCAAAACTTGTACAAAGCTACTGTTCATGAAAATGTTCAGATAGGGACTTCTATTATCACAGTAAATGCTACAGATGTGGATGAAGGAATAAACGGAGAGATAGTGTATTCATTTATAGATCTTGAACAGAATAAACGGACTGATGTATTTGCCATTGACGAAAAAACAGGAACCGTGACGAATATAAAAAACATAGACTTTGAGGAGAATGGCGCAATTGAGATCAGGGTCCAGGCTCGTGATAGAGCCACATCTCCAATGAGTTCACACGCAAAGCTTTTGATCGAAGTGTTAGATGTAAATGACAACGCGCCTGAAATTTCTGTCACGTCTCTGCTGGACACGGTCAAAGAAGACGCGTCTTTCGGCTCCGCCATTGCGCTGGTGGCAGTCTCTGACAAAGATGGAGGTAAAAACGGGCAGGTCAAGTGTCGTATAAACAATAATGTTCCCTTTAAACTCGAGACTAATTATAAGAATTACTATTCACTGGTGGTGAACGGCCCTTTAGACAGAGAAAGCACTCCTCAGTATAATATTAGCATCACTGCCATTGATGAAGGCAGCCCACCTCTGACCAGCACGAGCCTTATAACTGTGCGCGTGTCAGATGTCAATGATAACAGTCCCGTGTTCACAGAAAGTCTGGTAAACGTCTATCTAAAGGAGAACAGTGCAGTGGGGTCAGTCATTAAAACAGTAACAGCAGCTGACCCTGACGTTGATCAAAACGGTCACGTGACTTACTCTCTCTTGAAAAATCCAGGTGAGTCTCTGCACCTGTCCACGATGGTGAATATTAACTCAGACACAGGAGACATAGTCACGCTACAGTCTTTTAACTTTGAGGAGCTCAAAACGTTTCAGTTTAAGGTCCAGGCCACAGACTCTGGTGTCCCTCCGCTCAGCAGCAACGTGACTGTGAACGTTTTTATTCTGGATGAAAATGACAATAGCCCCACGATCCTGGCGCCCTATTCTGAGCACGGCTCTGTTAACAGTGAGAGCATACCCTATTCCGCTGAAGCGGGCTACTTTGTGGCAAAGATAAGGGCTGTAGACGCAGACTCTGGCTACAACGCGCTGCTTTCTTATCACCTGACTGAGCCCAAAGGGAACAACCTGTTCCGGATCGGGACCAGCACCGGAGAGATCCGCACCAAGAGGAGGATGAGTGACAATGACCTGAAAAGTCACCCCTTGGTGGTGCTGGTGTGTGATAACGGAGAGCCCTCCCTGTCCGCCACTGTGTCTATTGATGTAGTGGTGGTGGAGAGCACAGCGGACATTCAGACTCAGTTCAGACATGTGCCCATAAAGGAGGACAGCTTCTCGGATTTAAACCTGTACCTGCTCATCGCCATTGTGGCGGTGTCAGTCATCTTTCTGCTCAGCCTCATCACGTTAATAGCAGTGAGATGTCACAGGACAGAGAGCTCTTTCAGCAGGTACAGCGCCCCCATGATCACCACCCACCCTGACGGGAGCTGGTCCTACTCCAAATCCACTCAGCAGTATGACGTGTGCTTCAGCTCAGACACACTCAAGAGCGACGTAGTGGTTTTCCCCGCCCCGTTTCCTCCTGTAGATGCAGAACTGATCAGTATTAATGGAGGAGACACTTTCACCAGGACACAGACTTTACCCAGTACAGAGAAGGTATGCATTGCATTTTTTTTTATTACTTTAATTATCTTAGAAAATATTAAATTGCTTAATCACAGTATTAATAAGTGATTTCATTCTGTCATAAAAAACAAAAGTCTAGTAAGAGGGATTTTGGTTTGATTTTATAAGCTGTTTTTACAATGTAGCTTGATGTGGAAAAAGTGTAATGTACATTACACAAGTCCTTTCTTTGCTCACTGCTGTCCAAGGTAGTGAATACGTATCGTCGTTTTTTTTCTTTTTTACTTTTTGTTTACTTTTTTTCACGCACCACCAATATATAACCGTAAACCTAAATAAAAAAAAAAATAAAAAAAAAATAAAAAATAAAGTTATGAACATATGTCCTTTTCATTCATGTGGAATGCGGAACTGATCTGTGTTGACGGAGGGGAAACTTTCACCAGGACACAACATTTACCCAATACAGAGTAGGGTAAGGAACTCAATGCATATGACTTAAATAACTGAGAGAACGTGAGTGACAAATTGCATCACATGAAATTAAGATATGAAATTGTTTTCACCTTGCGGTAGTGATGGCGCTGTCCATGGGCCTTTTTGTGGTTTTATTGTGATAATATGCATCTTCCATAAATACTTTTGCAGCAGTTTTGAATCGTAAAAAGTGTATTTACATTGAACTTGGGTCTGTAAAAAAGGTGTAATTGAGACAAATGTCCACCCGAGGTCCCTGTACACCATATCTTTTTGTGAAGGTTTGGCTCCTCCCTGGTTTAGGGATAACGCTGCGCTTTGTTGCAAAGAGAGGTCGAGTGACAAAGGAAGACTTCGTTTTCCACAATGCCACTCGGATATCTTCTCATGGCTACGTGTTTATAGCAGTTTTCTCAGTGTGTGTTGTGGTTTGAACGGTTGGAATAATGTGCTTCAGGAGCTGCGTGAGGATTTATCTCTGGGTCATTTTGGTGGATTTTTGCTGGACATCAGTTTTTGGGCAGCTCTCCTACACGGTTTCAGAGGAGGTGACCATCGGGACGTTTGTAGGAAACATTGCCAAAGATCTGACTCTAACCGTGCAAGATTTACAGTTACGTGATTTCCAGATTGTTTCTGGAACAAAATGGCAATATTTTGAGGTAAATCTTAAGACCGGTGTCTTATTCGTAAATGAAAGAATAGACCGTGAGGAGCTCTGTGGTCATGAGACTAAATGTTTGCTAAATGTAGAGGCGGTGATCAATGACCCACTTAAACTTTATAGGATTGAATTTATTATATTAGACGTAAACGACAACGCTCCTTCATTCAGTAGCAAATCGCAAACTATTAATATTACAGAAAATACATTACCGGGCGCCAGATTCCCGTTGAAATTGGCCTATGACGCAGACGTGGGTAAGAACGGCGTTCACAGCTACAGACTGAGTCAAAGTGAATATTTTTCTCTTACATCTCACCAAGGAGCTGCTGTAACAACAGAACTGATTCTACAGAAAACTTTAGACCGTGAAAAGCAGTCAGTTATCAGACATACTTTAACTGCTGTTGATGGAGGAACCCCCGCAAAATCAGGCACAACTGTCATTATAATTAATGTCTTAGACGTAAATGACAACGCCCCAGTGTTTAGTCAAAACTTGTACAAAGCTACTGTTCATGAAATTGTTCAGATAGGGACTTCTATTATCACAGTAAATGCTACAGATGTGGATGAAGGAATAAACGGAGAGATAGTGTATTCATTTATAGATCTTGAACAGAATAAACGGACTGATGTATTTGCCATTGACGAAAAAACAGGAACCGTGACGAATATAAAAAACATAGACTTTGAGGAGAATGGCGCATTTGAGATCAGGGTCCAGGCTCGTGATAGAGCCACATCTCCAATGAGTTCACACGCAAAGCTTTTGATCGAAGTGTTAGATGTAAATGACAACGCGCCTGAAATCTCTGTCACGTCCCTGAAGCAGACGGTCAAAGAAGATGCGTCTTTCGGCTCCGCCATTGCGCTGGTGTCAGTCTCTGACAAAGATGGAGGTAAAAACGGGCAGGTCCAGTGTCGTATAAACAATAATGTCCCCTTTAAACTCGAGACTAATTATAAGAATTACTATTCACTGGTGGTGAACGGCCCTTTAGACAGAGAAAGCACTCCTCAGTATAATATTAGCATCACTGCCATTGATGAAGGCAGCCCACCTCTGACCAGCACGAGCCTTATAACTGTGCGCGTGTCAGATGTCAATGATAACAGTCCCGTGTTCACAGAAAGTCTGATAAACGTCTATCTAAAGGAGAACAGTGCAGTGGGGTCAGTCATTAAAACAGTAACAGCAGCTGACCCTGACGTTGATCAAAACGGCCACGTGACTTATTCTCTCTTGAAAAATCCAGGTGAGTCTCCGCACCTGTCCACGATGGTGAATATTAACTCAGACACAGGAGACATAGTCACGCTACAGTCTTTTAACTTTGAGGAGCTCAAAACGTTTCAGTTTAAGGTCCAGGCCACAGACTCTGGTGTCCCTCCGCTCAGCAGCAACGTGACTGTGAACGTTTTTATTCGGGATGAAAATGACAATAGCCCCACGATCCTGGCGCCCTATTCTGAGCACGGCTCCGTTAACAGTGAGAGCATCCCCTATTCCGCTGAAGCGGGCTACTTTGTGGCAAAGATCAGGGCTGTAGACGCAGACTCTGGCTACAACGCGCTGCTTTCTTATCACCTGACTGAGCCCAAAGGGAACAACCTGTTCCGGATCGGGACCAGCACCGGAGAGATCCGCACCAAGAGGAGGATGAGTGACAATGACCTGAAAAGTCACCCCTTGGTGGTGCTGGTGTGTGATAACGGAGAGCCCTCCCTGTCCGCCACTGTGTCTATTGATGTAGTGGTGGTGGAGAGCACAGCGGACATTCAGACTCAGTTCAGACATGTGCCCATAAAGGAGGACAGCTTCTCAGATTTAAACCTGTACCTGCTCATCGCCATTGTGGCGGTGTCAGTCATCTTTCTGCTCAGCCTCGTCACGTTAATAGCAGTGAGATGTCACAGGACAGAGAGCTCTTTCAGCAGGTACAGCGCCCCCATGATCACCACCCACCCTGACGGGAGCTGGTCCTACTCCAAATCCACTCAGCAGTATGACGTGTGCTTCAGCTCAGACACACTCAAGAGCGACGTAGTGGTTTTCCCCGCCCCGTTTCCTCCTGTAGATGCGGAACTGATCAGTATTAATGGAGGAGACACTTTCACCAGGACACAGACTTTACCCACTATAGAGAAGGTATGGCTTGCATTTATTTTGTTACTTTTACTCTATTTAAAAATATAAAATTTCTTAATAACAGTATTAATAAGTCAATTCATGCAGTCACAAAAAACAAAAGTCTAATAAAGGTGATTTTGGTTTAATTTTATAAGCTTCTTTTGCAATGGATCGTGCTGTGGTAAAAGTGTAATGCATATTACATACCGTGAGTCTTTTCTTTGCTCACTGCTGTCCAAGGTACTGAATATCTATCGTCATTTTTTGGTATTTTTTTTCTTTTCTTTTTTTCACGCACCTCCAATATATAACTAAACCAAAAAAAAAAAAAAAAAAAAAAAAAAAAAAAAAAAAAAAAAGTAGAAGTTATGAACATTTCATTCATGTGGAATGCGAAACTGATTTGTATTGACGGAGGGGAAACTTTCACCAGGACACAACATTTACCCAATACAGAGAAGGTAAGAAACCAACTGCATATGATTTAAATTACTGAGAGAATGTGAGTGACAAATTGCATCACATAAAATTAAGCTCTAACATTATTTTCTGCTTAAGGCATTGATGGCGCTGTCCATGGTCCTTAATGTGGTTTTAACGTTGAACTGGTGACATTCATCTTCTATAGGTAATCTTGCAGCAGTTTTGAATCGTAAAATGTGTGTTTACATAAAACTTGGTTCTGTAAAAAAAAGGTGTAATTGAGAGAAATGTCCACATGAGGTCCCGCTACACCATATCTTTTTGTGAAGGATTGGCTCCTCCCTGGTTTAGGGATAACGCTGCGCTTTGTTGCAAAGAGAGGTCGAGTGACAAAGGAAGACTTCGTTTTCCACAATGCCACTCGGATATCTTCTCATGGCTACGTGTTTATAGCAGTTTTCCCAGTGTGTGTTGTGGTTTGAACGGTTGGAATAATGGGTTTCAGGACCTGCGTGAGGATTTATCTCTGGGTCATTTTTGTGGATTTTTGCTGGACACCAGTATTTGGGCAGCTCTCCTACACGGTTTTAGAGGAGGTGAACATCGGGACATTTGTGGGAAACATTGCCAAAGATCTGACTCTAACCGCGCAAGATTTGCAGTCTCGAAAGTTTCAAATTATTTCTGGAACAAAACGGCAATATTTTGAGGTAAATCTTAAGACCGGTGTCTTATTCGTAAATGAAAGAATAGACCGTGAGGAGCTCTGCGGTCATGAGACTAAATGCTCGCTAAATGTAGAGGCAGTGATCAATAACCCACTTAAACTTTATAGGATTGAATTTATAATTTTAGACGTAAACGACAACGCTCCTTCATTCAGTAGCAAATCGCAAATTATTAATATCACAGAAACAAATACATTGCCGGGCGCCAGATTCCCTTTGAAATTGGCCTATGACGCAGACGTGGGTAAGAACGGCGTTCACAGCTACAGACTGAGTCAAAGTGAATATTTTTCTCTTACATCTCACCAAGGAGCTGCTGTAACAACAGAACTGATTCTACAGAAAACTTTAGACCGTGAAAAGCAGTCAGTTATCAGGCTTACTTTAACTGCTGTTGATGGAGGAACTTCCGCAAAATCAGGCACAACTGCCATTATAATTAATGTCTTAGACGTAAATGACAACGCCCCAGTGTTTAGTCAAAACTTGTACAAAGCTACTGTTCATGAAAATGTTCAACTAGGGACTTCTATTATCACAGTAAATGCTACAGATGTGGATGAAGGAATAAACGGAGAGATAGTGTATTCATTTATAGATCTTGAACAGAATAAACGGACTGATGTATTTGCCATTGACGAAAAAACAGGAACCGTGACGAATATAAAAAACATAGACTTTGAGGAGAATGGCGCAATTGAGATCAGGGTCCAGGCTCGTGATAGAGCCACATCTCCAATGAGTTCACACGCGAAGCTTTTGATCGAAGTGTTAGATGTAAATGACAACGCGCCTGAAATCTCTGTCACGTCTCTGCTGGACACGGTCAAAGAAGACGCGTCTTTCGGCTCCGCCATTGCGCTGGTGTCAGTCTCTGACAAAGATGGAGGTAAAAACGGGCAGGTCCAGTGTCGTATAAACAATAATGTCCCCTTTAAACTCGAGACTAATTATAAGAATTACTATTCACTGGTGGTGAACGGCCCTTTAGACAGAGAAAGCACTCCTCAGTATAATATTAGCATCACTGCCATTGATGAAGGCAGCCCACCTCTGACCAGCACGAGCCTTATAACTGTGCGCGTGTCAGATGTCAATGATAACAGTCCCGTGTTCACAGAAAGTCTGATAAACGTCTATCTAAAGGAGAACAGTGCAGTGGGGTCAGTCATTAAAACAGTAACAGCAGCTGACCCTGACGTTGATCAAAACGGTCACGTGACTTACTCTCTCTTGAAAAATCCAGGTGAGTCTCTGCACCTGTCCACGATGGTGAATATTAACTCAGACACAGGAGACATAGTCACGCTACAGTCTTTTAACTTTGAGGAGCTCAAAACGTTTCAGTTTAAGGTCCAGGCCACAGACTCTGGTGTCCCTCCACTCAGCAGCAACGTGACTGTGAACGTTTTTATTCTGGATGAAAATGACAATAGCCCCACGATCCTGGCGCCCTATTCTGAGCACGGCTCCGTTAACAGTGAGAGCATCCCCTATTCCGCTGAAGCGGGCTACTTTGTGGCAAAGATCAGGGCTGTAGACGCAGACTCTGGCTACAACGCGCTGCTTTCTTATCACCTGACTGAGCCCAAAGGGAACAACCTGTTCCGGATCGGGACCAGCACCGGAGAGATCCGCACCAAGAGGAGGATGAGTGACAATGACCTGAAAAGTCACCCCTTGGTGGTGCTGGTGTGTGATAACGGAGAGCCCTCCCTGTCCGCCACTGTGTCTATTGATGTAGTGGTGGTGGAGAGCACAGCGGACATTCAGACTCAGTTCAGACATGTGCCCATAAAGGAGGACAGCTTCTCGGATTTAAACCTGTACCTGCTCATCGCCATTGTGGCGGTGTCAGTCATCTTTCTGCTCAGCCTCATCACGTTAATAGCAGTGAGATGTCACAGGACAGAGAGCTCTTTCAGCAGGTACAGCGCCCCCATGATCACCACCCACCCTGACGGGAGCTGGTCCTACTCCAAATCCACTCAGCAGTATGACGTGTGCTTCAGCTCAGACACACTCAAGAGCGACGTAGTGGTTTTCCCCGCCCCGTTTCCTCCTGTAGATGCGGAACTGATCAGTATTAATGGAGGAGACACTTTCACCAGGACACAGACTTTACCCACAACAGAGAAGGTAAGAGATTTATAATTCGCAAATTGTTTTCGTTAATATTAAGCTGAAATGTTTCTTACCAGTTTCAAATGAAATGTTTAGCCTGAGTATGTAATATTTATTTGATATTCAAATAAAAAATAATGTTTTAAAAATATTGATGTATGCTTTGCACTTATATATACAAATCTAGTTATCACCGCGTTCTTGGCAATGGACATGCAGTGATAATTTTCAGTTAAAACATATTCAGTTTCATCAGTCAATTCTCAAAATCATCTGACATGCAGTGTAATCATAACAGGAATTAATATAAAATACAATAATTCTTTGTTTTCGGAACATTTATTGCTTCTGTCTTTACATTAAATAAATGATTAACCCGCGCGTTCATTTGAGTTTTTATAATTTTGTGATGAATGTTTTGAATATCACCACCTGGTGTCGCTGCAGACCGTGACAAGTAAAAGTCGCGCCCCTCCCATGAACAAAACCCTTTAACTGCATATTTTCAACACAAAAGATACACGGGACCTAAGCGGTGGCGATGGAGTGGGAGATGTTTCATGTAGACAGTGTTTAAATAGTGTTTGGACATGCATGCCCTAGATTCATCACTTCTTTACACGTGCCTTTGTGGATTAATGGTTTTTGGAAACATGTTTTTGTCGTGCGGGAGGCCAGTTTGCTTCTTTGTGCTGTTTTTGCTGGATTGTCATTTGGGATCGGTGCATGGCCAGTTGTCCTACTCCGTTTATGAAGAGGTGAGCGTCGGGGCCAATGTTGGAAATATAGCCAAGGATCTAAACCTCAATGTACAGGATTTAGAGACTCGGGCATTTCAAATTGTCGAGGGGATAAAAATGAAATATTTTGATGTCAATCTTAAGACTGGATTTCTGTACGTGAGAGAGAGAATAAACCGGGAGGAGCTGTGCGCTGACGAACTGAAATGCAGCATCGTTGTAGAGGCTGTGATAAATAATCCTCTAAAATTGTACCGTTTTGAGGTCGAAATCAAAGACATTAACGATAACGCTCCCTCGTTCAGTGCTAAATCTCAAGTGTTAGAGATCGCAGAAAACACTGTGCCCGGATTTAGGTTTGCCTTGTCTGAGGCCAGTGACACGGATGTGGGCAAGAATGGATTAAGTAGTTACAAGCTCACCCAAAACGATTATTTTACTTTAACTGCAAATAAAAGAGGGGACAGTTTATCTCCAGAGTTAGTTTTACAGAAGGGTTTAGACAGGGAGAAAAAAGCAAATATTAAATTAACTTTGACTGCGATTGATGGCGGATCCCCTTCCAAGTCAGGGACGTCAGAAATCGACATTATTGTATTGGACAATAATGATAATGCACCGATATTTAGCCATACTTTGTACAAAGTCACAGTTGTTGAGAATACCCCACGTGGCACAGCGATTATTACATTAAACGCCACTGATGCTGACGAAGGAACAAACAGTGAAATTAAATATTCTTTTCGCAGTAAGGACCAGGACCACATTTTAGATGTTTTTCAAATTGATCCAAACTCCGGAACCATTTCAGTTAAAGGTAAAATTGACTATGAGGAGAGAAAAGCCTTTGAGATTAGGGCAGAGGCCAGAGACAAAGGCCAGCCTCCAATGTCCGCCCACAGTAAAGTGCTGGTGGAGGTGATTGACGTGAACGATAACGCTCCTGAGATCACCGTCACGTCACTAAGCAGTACAGTGAAAGAGGACGCCAGTGTAGGGACAGCTGTAGCCCTGGTGTCAGTACTGGACCGAGACAGCGGGAAAAATGGTGAGGTAAAATGTAAGGTTTTAAACAATGTCCCGTTTAAATTAGAAACAAATTATAAAAACTACTATTCTTTGGTAATAGATGGGAAACTGGATAGAGAAGAGATTTCCTATTTTAATATTACAATTTTAGCCATGGATGAAGGAGACCCGACTCTGTCAAATACCAGTTTATTTACAATAGTTGTTTCTGATGTAAATGACAATGCACCGTATTTCCACGATGAGTCTGTAAATGTTTACGTGAAAGAGAACGGGAAAGTAGGATCAGAACTGACATCACTTACTGCAAATGATCATGATGTAAACTCGAACAGTCAGATACGATATTCTTTGACAGAGAGCAATGAAAAAGCACATTATTTAGCCTCAATGATTAATATCAATCCAGAGACTGGAGCCGTAATAGCTCTACAGTCTTTTAACTTTGAGGAGCTCAAAACGTTTCAGTTTAAGGTCCAAGCCACAGACTCTGGTGTCCCTCCGCTCAGCAGCAACGTGACTGTGAACGTTTTTATTCTGGATGAAAATGACAATAGCCCCACGATCCTGGCGCCCTATTCTGAGCACGGCTCCGTTAACAGTGAGAGCATCCCCTATTCCGCTGAAGCGGGCTACTTTGTGGCAAAGATCAGGGCTGTAGACGCTGACTCTGGGTACAACGCGCTGCTTTCTTATCACCTGACTGAGCCCAAAGGGAACAACCTGTTCCGGATCGGAACCAGCACCGGAGAGATCCGCACCAAGAGGAGGATGAGTGACAATGACCTGAAAAGTCACCCCTTGGTGGTGCTGGTGTGTGATAACGGAGAGCCCTCCCTGTCCGCCACTGTGTCTATTGATGTAGTGGTGGTGGAGAGCACAGCGGACATTCAGACTCAGTTCAGACATGTGCCCATAAAGGAGGACAGCTTCTCGGATTTAAACCTGTACCTGCTCATCGCCATTGTGGCGGTGTCAGTCATCTTTCTGCTCAGCCTCATCACGTTAATAGCAGTGAGATGTCACAGGACAGAGAGCTCTTTCAGCAGGTACAGCGCCCCCATGATCACCACCCACCCTGACGGGAGCTGGTCCTACTCCAAATCCACTCAGCAGTATGACGTGTGCTTCAGCTCAGACACACTCAAGAGCGACGTAGTGGTTTTCCCCGCCCCGTTTCCTCCTGTAGATGCGGAACTGATCAGTATTAATGGAGGAGACACTTTCACCAGGACACAGACTTTGCCTAGCACAGAGAAGGTAAGAAACAAAATGCATATGCCTAAATTAATTGAGAAATTGAGTGACAGATTTTATTAAACAAATTGAGCCATAACATTGTGTCATGCTTGGGCTACCGATGGCGCTCTCCATGGTCCTTAATGTGTTTTTACTGTGGTGATAGCATGAATTGTTTAGAGGTACCTTTGTATCAGTTTTTAGAAGTTAAATTCGTATTTACACAAAACTTGTCTTTAAAAAGGTGTAATTGAGACAAATGTCCACACGAGGTCCCGCTACACCATACGTTTTTGTGAGGGTTTGGCTCCTCCCTGGTTTAGGGATAACGCTGCGCTTTGTTGCAAGGAGAGGTCGAGTGACAAAGGAAGACTTCGTTTTCCACAATGCCACTCGGATATCTTCTCATGGCTACGTGTGTATAGCAGTTTTCTCAGTACGTGTAGTGCCTTGAACGGTTGGAATAATGCGTTTCAGGAGTTGCGTGAGGATTTATCTCTGGGTCATTTTGGTGGATTTTTGCTGGACATCAGTTTTTGGGCAGCTCTCCTACACGGTTTCAGAGGAGGTGACCATCGGGACGTTTGTGGGAAACATTGCTAAAGATCTGACTCTAACCGTGCAAGAATTACAGTTACGCGATTTTCAGATTGTTTCTGGAACAAAACGGCAATATTTTGAGGTAAATCTTAAGACCGGTGTCTTATTCGTAAATGAAAGAATAGACCGTGAGGAGCTCTGCGGTCATGAGACTAAATGTTCGCTAAATGTAGAGGCGGTGATCAATGACCCACTTAAACTTTATAGGATTGAATTTATTATATTAGACGTAAACGACAACGCTCCTTCATTCAGTAGCAAATCGCAAATCATTAATATCACAGAAAGTACAATACCGGGCGCCAGATTCCCGTTGAAATTGGCCTATGACGCAGACGTGGGTAAGAACGGCGTTCACAGCTACAGACTGAGTCAAAGTGAATATTTTTCTCTTACATCTCACCAAGGAGCTGCTGTAACAACAGAACTGATTCTACAGAAAACTTTAGACCGTGAAAAGCAGTCAGTTATCAGGCTTACTTTAACTGCTGTTGATGGGGGAACCCCCGCAAAATCAGGCACAACTGCCATTATAATTAATGTCTTAGACGTAAATGACAACGCCCCAGTGTTTAGTCAAAACTTGTACAAAGCTACTGTTCATGAAAATGTTCAGATAGGGACTTCTATTATCACAGTAAATGCTACAGATGTGGATGAAGGAATAAACGGAGAGATAGTGTATTCATTTATAGATCTTGAACAGAATAAACGGACTGATGTATTTGCCATTGACGAAAAAACAGGAACCGTGACGAATATAAAAAACATAGACTTTGAGGAGAATGGCGCATTTGAGATCAGGGTCCAGGCTCGTGATAGAGCCACATCTCCAATGAGTTCACACGCGAAGCTTTTGATCGAAGTGTTAGATGTAAATGACAACGCGCCTGAAATCTCTGTCACGTCTCTGAAGCAGACGGTCAAAGAAGACGCGTCTTTCGGCTCCGCCATTGCGCTGGTGTCAGTCTCTGACAAAGATGGAGGTAAAAACGGGCAGGTCCAGTGTCGTATAAACAATAATGTCCCCTTTAAACTCGAGACTAATTATAAGAATTACTATTCACTGGTGGTGAACGGCCCTTTAGACAGAGAAAGCACTCCTCAGTATAATATTAGCATCACTGCCATTGATGAAGGCAGCCCACCTCTGACCAGCACGAGCCTTATAACTGTGCGCGTGTCAGATGTCAATGATAACAGTCCCGTGTTCACAGAAAGTCTGGTAAACGTCTATCTAAAGGAGAACAGTGCAGTGGGGTCAGTCATTAAAACAGTAACAGCAGCTGACCCTGACGTTGATCAAAACGGTCACGTAACTTATTCTCTCTTGAAAAATCCAGGTGAGTCTCTGCACCTGTCCACGATGGTGAATATTAACTCAGACACAGGAGACATAGTCACGCTACAGTCTTTTAACTTTGAGGAGCTCAAAACGTTTCAGTTTAAGGTCCAGGCCACAGACTCTGGTGTCCCTCCGCTCAGCAGCAACGTGACTGTGAACGTTTTTATTCTGGATGAAAATGACAATAGCCCCACGATCCTGGCGCCCTATTCTGAGCACGGCTCTGTTAACAGTGAGAGCATCCCCTATTCCGCTGAAGCGGGCTACTTTGTGGCAAAGATCAGGGCTGTAGACGCAGACTCTGGGTACAACGCGCTGCTTTCTTATCACCTGACTGAGCCCAAAGGGAACAACCTGTTCCGGATCGGGACCAGCACCGGAGAGATCCGCACCAAGAGGAGGATGAGTGACAATGACCTGAAAAGTCACCCCTTGGTGGTGCTGGTGTGTGATAACGGAGAGCCCTCCCTGTCCGCCACTGTGTCTATTGATGTAGTGGTGGTGGAGAGCACAGCGGACATTCAGACTCAGTTCAGACATGTGCCCATAAAGGAGGACAGCTTCTCGGATTTAAACCTGTACCTGCTCATCGCCATTGTGGCGGTGTCAGTCATCTTTCTGCTCAGCCTCATCACGTTAATAGCAGTGAGATGTCACAGGACAGAGAGCTCTTTCAGCAGGTACAGCGCCCCCATGATCACCACCCACCCTGACGGGAGCTGGTCCTACTCCAAATCCACTCAGCAGTATGACGTGTGCTTCAGCTCAGACACACTCAAGAGCGACGTAGTGGTTTTCCCCGCCCCGTTTCCTCCTGTAGATGCGGAACTGATCAGTATTAATGGAGGAGACACTTTCACCAGGACACAGACTTTACCCAGTACAGACAAGGTATGAATTGCTTCTCTATTGCTATTTCAAATGTTGATGTAAATATATATTTATTTATAAGCTGTGCTGAAATAACACTTAGGAGCAGTCACACAAAGAAACGTCTGGTGAAGGGGATATGCTGGCGTTTATGAGCAGTTTTTTACAGTGGTGTTTGATGTGGTTGCTGTATACATATTATTTATGTTCTTTGTTTCTTTCTATGCTGTCCATGATGTTGAAATGCTCGTTTTTGCCGTTTTTTTCCCGTCATGTTTGTTTAGACGACATGAACGGATTTTTCCCAGAATTCTTCTTCCTTTATAATATGTCAAAATATAACGTTATTCTGTTTTTTTTTTCTCACTCTTTCTCTTGATACACTTATACATACATATTACTGTAATCCAAATATCTTGTTCTCACCTGTGTCTGGAGGCTGTGGTTTGGCGGTTTACAGTTAAATTTAAAATTATGTATTTTTTTCTGATATCTTCCTTTCTCAGATAGACAAACACAGCAGGACAGTGCACAGCTTGTCTTTTTCTTCAGCAGCTTAACTCTGTTCTCGCGCGCCCTGTGCGCGTTCACCTTTTACATTTATCGGTGCGCTCAGCAAATGCGCTGTACCGCAACAATAACATTTACCCAATATTATTATGAAGAAAATGAATGTAATGTATCCAAACATAATATATTAATTAATATTAATTGTTAATAAAGTACTTACACAGTAATATGCAGAAAAGACATGACCCTAGTTTAATGTTAAAGCATAAAATAATATAAATCAAATAAATCAATGGTTACATTACTAATACTTGGTCTTGGTTTTTGAGACCAGAAATGATAATACAATTGACCTTTATTCCGCTTCCCCGGTGTCGTGTTTGTGCTCTTTGTCGTGAAAAAGTGTTCAGAAGTTGCTTGACAATCTTTCCTTTGGTGCTGTCCGAGGTGCTGAATTGTTCGTTTTTCGGTGGATTTGATTTTTATTTAACCCTCGGTGTGCAACACTAGACCTATACCATTGAGACGCAAAACATAAACAATTTACTTAATGTCTATACTGTTTTTTTTTATCCTACCCTTGACACTTACCCGTGATGTGTACTGTCTTAATATAGATATGTACCACATGTAACTAATCATTTCCCAAGGGGTAAAACCATTCATAAATGCACAAACATATGGGTTAGTTTTTAAACTGATGATAATGATGAACATTTAAATGAATCATGCAATGGTTAGAACACTAGATGTCGATAGAGACCATGACACGTGTTAATATCCCCGCCCCCAGAGCCCAGCCTTTTCTTAAACGTCATAATCAGGTTCTTCTTTGTGAAAACAGCGTTCGGACGCCGTTCTGCAAATACTGGAGAAAAGTGGGGAACTAAATGGGCCTATATTTTCTGAAAGGAATGATACAAGACACAGAACTTGGATTATAACTTCGCTTTTCCCACAATGGCGGATGTAGGACAATGGACTCATCTATGGACGCTGTGCTTCACTCTGCTTTGTCTATGGAGCGGTTCTGCAGCACAGATATCTTATTCCATTTTAGAGGAGGCGGAGAAAGGGACCACGGTTGGAAATATCACTAAAGATTTAAAACTGAATTTACAGCAACTAGAAATAACGGGGCTTCGCATCACCTCTGCTCGTGACAAGGAGTATTTTGATATAAACAGGAAAAGTGGTGTTCTTTTTGTCAACGAAAGAATAGACCGAGAAGAGCTTTGTCCCAATGCGGTAAAGTGCGTTTTGAATGTAGAAGCGATTGTAAATAATCCACATGGTTTACACAGGATTGAGGTAGTTATTCTTGATGTAAATGACAATGTTCCAATATTTATGGAAAAAGAATTTTCAATTGACATGCCAGAGTCTTCATTTCTTGGCGACAAACATCCTTTACCAGTGGCCCATGACGCAGATGAAGGTACTAATTCAGTAAAGACGTATAAATTAAGCCCAAACGAGTATTTCTCGTTGGATGTGCAGGATGCTGGTGACAAAAGCGTCACCGCTGAGCTCGTGTTGCAGAAAACACTGGATCGAGAAAAACAGTCAGTAATTGACCTCACTTTGTCGGCTATAGATGGAGCAAAACCAGCTAAAACTGGGACAGTCCAGCTCAAGATTAATGTGTTAGATGTGAATGATAATTCACCTGTATTCAGTAAAAGCCTTTATAAAACCCAGGTTGTTGAAAATGCCGTTATGGGCACAACACTGTTAACTCTGACCGCTACGGATTTAGACGAAGGCCTTAATGCTCAGCTTGTGTACGCGTTTGCAGATAGAGGACGTTTTAAATCTGATGAAAAGTTCACCATAAATTCAAATTCTGGTGAGATTACAGTCAAAGGTGATATTGATTATGAGGAGAACCAGGCGTATGAGATCCGTGTTCAGGTGCGAGACAAAGGCGTGCCTCCGCGTCTTGCCCATGGGAAAGTTTTAGTCGAGGTTATAGATGTAAATGACAACGCTCCAGAAATTTCAGTTACCTCAATGATGAGTCCTGTGAAGGAAGATGCTGAAACAGGCACGGCTGTTGCCATGATAACTATTACTGACAGAGATGGAGGAAAAAACGGACTGACTGATTGTAAAATAGTGGGAGCTGCTCCATTTAAACTAAACCGTAACTATAAAAACTATTATTCCTTGTTGGTGGATGGTCCTCTGGATAGAGAGGCTGTGTCTGAGTATAACATTTCAATTGTAGCCGCAGACGAAGGGACGCCATCACTGTCCAGTGCCAGTGTCATTCAGGTGAAAGTTGCGGATGTTAATGACAACCCGCCACGCTTTCAGGAACCTGTGATCAATATTTATGTGAAAGAGAACAGTCAGATAGGCTCTGTCATTTACACGCTCACGTCGTCAGATTTAGATTCAACTGACAACGCCAAAGTATCTTACAGTTTGTTAAATAGTGGTAAAAATAATGTCCCCGCATCATCAGTCATTAATATAAACTCAGACACAGGAGACATAGTGAGTCTCCAGACTTTTAACTTTGAGGAGCTGAAAACGTTTCAGTTTAAGGTCCAGGCCACAGACTCTGGTGTCCCTCCGCTCAGCAGCAACGTGACTGTGAACGTTTTTATTCTGGATGAAAATGACAATAGCCCCACGATCCTGGCGCCCTATTCTGAGCACGGCTCCGTTAACAGTGAGAGCATCCCCTATTCCGCTGAAGCGGGCTACTTTGTGGCAAAGATCAGGGCTGTAGACGCAGACTCTGGGTACAACGCGCTGCTTTCTTATCACCTGACTGAGCCCAAAGGGAACAACCTGTTCCGGATCGGGACCAGCACCGGAGAGATCCGCACCAAGAGGAGGATGAGTGACAATGACCTGAAAAGTCACCCCTTGGTGGTGCTGGTGTGTGATAACGGAGAGCCCTCCCTGTCCGCCACTGTGTCTATTGATGTAGTGGTGGTGGAGAGCACAGCGGACATTCAGACTCAGTTCAGACATGTGCCCATAAAGGAGGACAGCTTCTCGGATTTAAACCTGTACCTGCTCATCGCCATTGTGGCGGTGTCAGTCATCTTTCTGCTCAGCCTCATCACGTTAATAGCAGTGAGATGTCACAGGACAGAGAGCTCTTTCAGCAGGTACAGCGCCCCCATGATCACCACCCACCCTGACGGAGCTGGTCCTACTCCAAATCCACTCAGCAGTATGACGTGTGCTTCAGCTCAGACACACTCAAGAGCGACGTAGTGGTTTTCCCCGCCCCGTTTCCTCCTGTAGATGCAGAACTGATCAGTATTAATGGAGGAGACACTTTCACCAGGACACAGACTTTACCCACAGCAGAGAAGGTAAGGACATTCCGTCCCCAATTTCTTACAGTTTTTTTCCTACTTTGACTTAATAGCCAAATAGATTTGTTTTGTTGCACCATATTAAATATAGGCATTTGCCTGATAAAGGTGCGTCCATTGACTTGTGTAATATATTTTATATGTATTATTTCAGCTCTTTGTTCTAATTTCGAGCGTCAGATTCCCATGAAGCATTTTATATTTTTAAAATTTGTGTAAGCAAGACCGTTGGCTGTACGTTTTTAAAGAGTTCATTCAGAAATATTTTGACACTAAGGTATAAGTTAGCTAGAGGATATGCCATAATCATGTTTGTTTTGCTGTTGCGGACTACAGCACATGGCAGATGGAATTAAACAAGGTCCTGAAAATGGGTTACCCGAGTCTTGCTTTTGTAAAGCCATCTCATACGTTAACTCTTTTCTATATTCATCACAGGTTACTTTTAAAGTTTATACATTTGAAATACAATGATTTAGTTTATATGAAAGTTTAAAACTTGTCCATGGGCTACAGCAAACGTCGCTGAGCATGGGACTGAAGTGTGAACATCATCTCCCAAAGGAAATCTGTACCTAATATTTATTCTTCATCCTAATTGCTATAACTTATTACTGTATACTACTACTACTTTTACTACTACTACTACTACTACTACTACTACTACTACTACTACTACTACTACTACTACTACTACTACTACTACTACTACTACTACTACTACTACTACTACTACTACTACTAATAATAATAATAATAATAATAACAGTAGTAGTATAATTTACTGACATGGGATGAGATCAACAGTCTGAGTGTGTTTATTCTGTACGTCATTTTTGTTTGTCAATATAAAACATTTTTTGCTCTCTGACTGTTTTTCATCGTCCGTTTGTGTAGGCGTAGTTGTGCGAAATCTCCACACGAGGGCAGTATAGACCACTACTATTTCAGAAGAGTCGCGCTCCTCCCATTTTTAAAAGATGAATCTTTTTCTGGGCGTTGTTACAAAGACACTTCAGACGACAAAAGAATGGCCCTCCTGGATGTCTCTAAATGATCTTGTGTTCCTGTTCGGTGCTTTTACCCTAGACCTTGTAGTGAATATAGTTTTGTTTTACCAGTCCAGTGCGCGCCTTCCGTGGTGGAATAATGTTTTTTCTGTGCACACTGAGCTCCGTGAGGATTTATCTCTGGGTGACGTTGTTGGATTGTTACTGGACATCGGTTTTTGGACATCTCTCTTACACTGTCTCAGAGGAGGTGAACATCGGGACGTTTGTGGGAAATATTGTTAAAGATCTTAATCTTAACTCACAAGAATTGCATTCGCGTAATTTTCAGATTGTATCTGCATCTAACCAGAAATATTTTGATGCAAATCTGAAGACTGGTGTCCTGTACGTTAATGAGAGGATAGACCGAGAAGAGCTGTGCGACAGTGAGTCAACATGTTCGCTCAATGTTGAGGCAGTGTTAAACAACCCATTGAAATTGTATAGGATTCAAGTTAAAATAATAGATGTGAATGACAATGCTCCACATTTTCAATCTGCAATAGAGAATATCAACATAACTGAAAACACAGCACCAGGGACAAAATACCCCCTTCAATCGGCCGATGACGCAGACGTTGGTAAAAATGCTGTAAATTCGTATAGATTAAGCGAAAATGAGTTCTTTTCCCTTGCGGTCCAGAAAGGAGAAATGTCAATCCCAGAATTACAACTGCAGAAAGTTTTAGATCGAGAAAAACAGTCTTTAATCACACTAACACTGACAGCGTTTGATGGAGGAACGCCCGCTAAATCCGGAACAATGCAGGTAGTAATCAATGTGTTAGACATAAACGATAATGCTCCAATTTTTAGTCAAAGTTTATATAAAGCCACTATTTATGAAAACGTTAAAATAGGAACGTCAATCATCACGTTTAATGCGACAGATCTGGACGAAGGCCTAAACGGAGAGGTGCTGTATTCTCTGAGCAGAGCAGGAAGAGGTAAACAAATAGATGTTTTTGAAATAGACGAGAAAACTGGACTAGTGACAAACAAAATGAATATTGACTTTGAAGAAAATGCTGCATTTGAGATCAGGGTCCAGGCTCGTGATAGAGCCACATCTCCAATGAGTTCACACGCAAAGCTTTTGATCGAAGTGTTAGATGTAAATGACAACGCGCCTGAAATCTCTGTTAAATCTTTGATGAACACGGTCAAAGAAGACGCGTCTTTCGGCTCCGCCATTGCGCTGGTGTCAGTCTCTGACAAAGATGGAGGTAAAAACGGGCAGGTCCAGTGTCGTATAAACAATAATGTCCCCTTTAAACTCGAGACTAATTATAAGAATTACTATTCACTGGTGGTGAACGGCCCTTTAGACAGAGAAAGCACTCCTCAGTATAATATTAGCATCACTGCCATTGATGAAGGCAGCCCACCTCTGACCAGCACGAGCCTTATAACTGTGCGCGTGTCAGATGTCAATGATAACAGTCCCGTGTTCACAGAAAGTCTGGTAAACGTCTATCTAAAGGAGAACAGTGCAGTGGGGTCAGTCATTAAAACAGTAACAGCAGCTGACCCTGACGTTGATCAAAACGGTCACGTAACTTATTCTCTCTTGAAAAATCCAGGTGAGTTTCTGCACCTGTCCACGATGGTGAATATTAACTCAGACACAGGGGACATAGTCACGCTACAGTCTTTTAACTTTGAGGAGCTCAAAACGTTTCAGTTTAAGGTCCAGGCCACAGACTCTGGTGTCCCTCCGCTCAGCAGCAACGTGACTGTGAACGTTTTTATTCTGGATGAAAATGACAATAGCCCCACGATCCTGGCGCCCTATTCTGAGCACGGCTCTGTTAACAGTGAGAGCATACCCTATTCCGCTGAAGCGGGCTACTTTGTGGCAAAGATAAGGGCTGTAGACGCAGACTCTGGCTACAACGCGCTGCTTTCTTATCACCTGACTGAGCCCAAAGGGAACAACCTGTTCCGGATCGGGACCAGCACCGGAGAGATCCGCACCAAGAGGAGGATGAGTGACAATGACCTGAAAAGTCACCCCTTGGTGGTGCTGGTGTGTGATAACGGAGAGCCCTCCCTGTCCGCCACTGTGTCTATTGATGTAGTGGTGGTGGAGAGCACAGCGGACATTCAGACTCAGTTCAGACATGTGCCCATAAAGGAGGACAGCTTCTCGGATTTAAACCTGTACCTGCTCATCGCCATTGTGGCGGTGTCAGTCATCTTTCTGCTCAGCCTCATCACGTTAATAGCAGTGAGATGTCACAGGACAGAGAGCTCTTTCAGCAGGTACAGCGCCCCCATGATCACCACCCACCCTGACGGGAGCTGGTCCTACTCCAAATCCACTCAGCAGTATGACGTGTGCTTCAGCTCAGACACACTCAAGAGCGACGTAGTGGTTTTCCCCGCCCCGTTTCCTCCTGTAGATGCAGAACTGATCAGTATTAATGGAGGAGACACTTTCACCAGGACACAGACTTTACCCAGTACAGAGAAGGTATGAATCACATTTCTATTGTTCTTTTAAAATTGGTCACTTTGTTAAAATATTCTTGAGCCAGTTGTGCTGAAAAAATACGTAGAAGTAGATACACAAAAACAAGCTTAATAAAGGAGATAAACTTTGCTTCTCTTTTATAAACCGCTATTACAAACATTTTATTATGATTATGATTATGATGATTATTAGATGATGAGGATGATGATGATGATGATGATGATGATGATGATGATTATTATTATTAGTTATTTATGTTTTACTTTGGTTGCTTTTTTAATGTAAAGGCGCATAATGTAAATACGTTCTTTAGCCATGTGCTGTCCAAGGTCCTGAAATACTTGATTTTGCAGGTATTTAATCACGATATTCTGATATATAGCAAACCTAATATTTTTACACAGAACAATAAAATAGATTTTCTCGCAAACAAAAATAGTTTTCCTACTGTTTTTCATTGGAGACTTAAAGCCCTTATATACTACATGTCATTCTACTCATAACTAGATGCATTCTTTCTTTATAACGTGTAAAAAAAATATAATGTTAGGAATGTGTTCTGTTGTTTCCCTCTTACTTTTGATACACTTTTAAATTAGATGATTGTGGTCCCTTCGCAAGGGAACAGAAATTGTGCAACTGACCGCCTTTTATCCCTTTCCCTGTTTCCAATTTTCTGTTCTTTGTTGTGGTCGGACGCTGTTACTTGTCAATCCACGAAAGATAATCGATTAAAACAGACATTTGTACAAAAGGCAAAGCGTAGGTTGTGCTTTTATCTTTCCAACTAATGTAGGTAGAAAACATGAGCTGGTTGTTGTGTTAAAATACATACAATAGATTTAAGTGTGCTCGTTTGTCATGGTGCTGTCCAAGGTGCTGAAATGTTCCTGTTTTGGTGCATTTGATTTCTCATTAACCCATGGGAAATGAGCGTAGACCTACACATATTTGAGTTCTTAAAAAATAGCACTTTTGTTTGTGTTTGGTTATGTACACTTTTCCCTTTGTCCTTCCTTTGGAATTTTCCCATGTGTCCTTTCCAAATTTATGTAAGAAAACCTCAAGCGACATTCCCACTCATTTTCTTCACGGTAAAACATATTACACGGTTGTGAACATACATTTTTTTTTAAAATGATGATTTTGTTGAACAGAAAAATTAGTTATCCATTAGTTAGAACACTAGATGTCGCTAGAGACCAGGACAAATTTTATCAGTGACGTGTTAATATCCCCGCCCCCAGAGCCCATCCTTTTCATGAACGTCATAATCAGGTTCTTCTTTGTGAAAACAGAGTTCGGACACCGTTCTGCAAATACTGGAGAAACATGGGGAACTGAATGCGCGAATATTTTTCTGAAAGGAATGATACAAGACACAAAACTTGGATTATAACTTTGCTTTTCCCACAATGGCGGATCTAGAACAATGGACTCATCTATGGACGCTGTGCTTCACTCTGCTTTGTCTATGGAGCGGTTCTGCAGCACAGATATCTTATTCCATTTTAGAGGAGGCGGAGAAAGGGACCACGGTTGGAAATATCACTAAAGATTTAAAACTGAATTTACAGCAACTAGAAATAACGGGGCTTCGCATCACCTCTGCTCGTGATAAGGAGTATTTTGATATAAACAGGAAAAGTGGAATTCTTTTTGTCAACGAAAGAATAGACCGAGAAGAGCTTTGTCCCAATGCGGTAAAGTGCGTTTTGAATGTAGAAGCGATTGTAAATAATCCACATGGTTTACACAGGATTGAGATAGTTATTCTTGATATAAATGACAATGTTCCGAGTTTTATTAAAGAACTGTACACAGTTGAAATATTCGAATCCTCGTATGTTGGTGAAAAACATCCTTTACCAGCTGCTCATGACGCAGATGAAGGTACTAATTCAGTAAAGACGTATAAATTAAGCCCAAACGAGTATTTCTCGTTGGATGTGCAGGATGCTGGTGACAAAAGCGTCACCGCTGAGCTCGTGTTGCAGAAAACACTGGATCGAGAAAAACACTCTCTTATTGACCTCACTTTGTCGGCTATAGATGGAGCAAAACCAGCTAAAACCGGAACTGTACAGCTGAAGATTATTGTTTTGGATGTGAATGATAATCCACCTGTATTCAGTAAAAGCCTTTATAAAACCCAGGTTGCTGAAAATGCCATTATGGGCACAACACTGTTAACTCTGACCGCTACGGATTTAGACGAAGGCGTCAATGCTCAGCTTGTGTACTCGTTTGCAGAGAGTGAGCGATTTAATCCTGACGAAAAGTTCACTTTAAACACGAATACTGGTGAGATTACAGTCAACGGTGATATTGATTATGAGGAGAACCAGGCGTATGAGATCCGGGTTCAGGTGCGAGACAAAGGCGTGCCTCCGCGTCTCGCCCGTGGGAAAGTTTTAGTCGAGGTTATAGATGTAAATGACAACGCTCCAGAAATTTCAGTTACTTCAATGATGAGTCCTGTGAAGGAAGATGCTGAAATAGGCACGGCTGTTGCCATGATAACTATTACTGACAGAGATGGAGGAAAAAATGGACTGACTGATTGTAAAATAGTGGGAGCTGCTCCATTTAAACTAAACCGTAACTATAAAAACTATTATTCCTTGTTGGTGGATGGTCCTCTGGATAGAGAGGCTGTGTCTGAGTATAACATTTCAATTGTAGCCGCAGACGAAGGGACGCCATCACTGTCCAGTGCCAGTGTCATTCAGGTGAAAGTTGCGGATGTTAATGACAACCCGCCACGCTTTCAGGAACCTGTGATCAATATTTATGTGAAAGAGAACAGTCAGATAGGCTCTGTCATTTATACGCTCACGTCGTCAGATTTAGATTCAACTGACAACGCCAAAGTATCTTACAGTTTGTTAAATAGTGGTAAAAATAATGTTCCCGCATCATCAGTCATAAATATTAACTCAGACACAGGAGACATAGTGAGTCTCCAGACTTTTAACTTTGAGGAGCTGAAAACGTTTCAGTTTAAGGTCCAGGCCACAGACTCTGGTGTCCCTCTGCTCAGCAGCAACGTGACTGTGAACGTTTTTATTCTAGATGAAAATGACAATAGCCCCACGATCCTGGCGCCCTATTCTGAGCACGGCTCTGTTAACAGTGAGAGCATCCCCTATTCCGCTGAAGCGGGCTACTTTGTGGCAAAGATCAGGGCTGTAGACGCAGACTCTGGGTACAACGCGCTGCTTTCTTATCACCTGACTGAGCCCAAAGGGAACAACCTGTTCCGGATCGGGACCAGCACCGGAGAGATCCGCACCAAGAGGAGGATGAGTGACAATGACCTGAAAAGTCACCCCTTGGTGGTGCTGGTGTGTGATAACGGAGAGCCCTCCCTGTCCGCCACTGTGTCTATTGATGTAGTGGTGGTGGAGAGCACAGCGGACATTCAGACTCAGTTCAGACATGTGCCCATAAAGGAGGACAGCTTCTCGGATTTAAACCTGTACCTGCTCATCGCCATTGTGGCGGTGTCAGTCATCTTTCTGCTCAGCCTCATCACGTTAATAGCAGTGAGATGTCACAGGACAGAGAGCTCTTTCAGCAGGTACAGCGCCCCCATGATCACCACCCACCCTGACGGGAGCTGGTCCTACTCCAAATCCACTCAGCAGTATGACGTGTGCTTCAGCTCAGACACACTCAAGAGCGACGTAGTGGTTTTCCCCGCCCCGTTTCCTCCTGTAGATGCAGAACTGATCAGTATTAATGGAGGAGACACTTTCACCAGGACACAGACTTTACCCAGTACAGAGAAGGTATGAATCGCTTTTCTATTGGTATTTTAAAATTTGTCCGTTTGTTAAAGTATTAATGAGCCCGTTGTGCTGAAAAAAAATGACGTAGTAGTTACAGAAAGAAAACCCTAATAAAAAGTATAAGTTGTACCTATATTTGTTTTTACTTTTTTTTTTTTTTAAACAAAATTTAGATGATGTGGTTGCTGTGGTAATATAAATGCACATACTATAAATGTATTCTTTCGCTTTGTGCTGTCCAAGATGCTGAAATACTTGATTTTATAGGTATTTATTCACAATATTCAGATAGATAGCATATATGAATAATTTTTTTGTACCAAATAAAAATAGTTTTCCTTCTTTTTCTACTTGTAGACTTAATGTCTTTATCTAGTATATTTCATCCTTCTCCTATATAGATGCAATATTTTTTTCATCATGTTTAAAAATAATAATAATAAAATAAAATAAAACAAAATAATAATAATAATAATAATAATAATAATAATATGATGGTGGGAATGTATTCTGTTGTTTTACTCTTACTTTTGATAGACTTTCATATTACATATTTGTGGTCCATTCGCAAGGGAACAGAAATAGTACAACTGACCTCCCTTTATCCCTTCCCCTGGTGCCAATATTCTGTTCTTTGTTGTGGTCGGACGCTGTTGGTTGAAAATCCCAGAAAGATAGACTAAAACTGCCATCATTTTTTCACTGGTTTGAGCAAAATCCAAAGCATAGTTTGTGCTTGTATCTTTCCCTCTAAGGCAGACAGAAAACAAAAGTTGGTTATTGTGTTAAAATGCATGCACTGTATTTAAGTGTGCTCATTTGTTATGGTGCTGTCCAAGGTGATGAAATGTTCATGTTTTGGTGCATTTGATTTCACATTAACCCATGGGAAATGACAGTATGCCTACATGCCTTTGAGACCTAAAACATAAGTACTTTTTTCTTTGTGTTCATGAATATATTTATTATCCCATTGTCCTTCCTTTGCTATTTTCCAATGTGTCCTTTCCAAATGTATGTAATAAAATATCAAGGAACACTCCCACTCATTTTATACTCGGTGAAACATAGGCCTATCACACTATTTGGAACATACAGTTTTTTTTAACTGCTGATTTTGATGAACAGAAAAATGTGTTATGCATTAGTTAGAACACAAGATGTCGTTAGAGACCAGGACAAATAATATCAGTGACGTGTTAATATCCCCGCCCCCAGAGCCCATCCTTTTCATGAACGTCATAATCAGGTTCTTCTTTGTAAAAACAGCGTTCGGACGCCGTTGTGCAATTATCCGAGAAAGAGGGGGAACTAAGTGGACATATATTTTCTGAAAGGAATGATACACGACACAGAACTTGGATTATAACTTGACTTTTCCCACAATGGCGGATGTAGAACAATGGGCTCATCTATGGACGCTGTGCTTCACTCTGCTTTGTCTATGGAGCGGTTCTGCAGCACAGATATCTTATTCCATTTTAGAGGAGGCGGAGAAAGGGACCACGGTTGGAAACATCACTAAAGATTTAAAACTGAATTTACAGCAACTAGAAATAACGGGGCTTCGTATCACCTCTGCTCGTGATAAGGAGTATTTTGATATAAACAGGAAAAGTGGAATTCTTTTTGTCAACGAAAGAATAGACCGAGAAGAGCTTTGTCCCAATGCGGTAAAGTGCGTTTTGAATGTAGAAGCGATTGTAAATAATCCACATGGTTTACACAGGATTGAAGTTGTTATTCTTGATATAAATGATAATGTTCCCGTTTTCACTGAAGAAATATATACAATAGACTTGTACGAATCCTCGTATGTTGGAGAAAAGCATCCATTACCAGTGGCGCATGACGCAGATTTAGGTAGTAACTCAGTAAAAACATATAAATTAAGCCCAAACGAGTATTTCTCGTTGGATGTGCAGGATGCTGGTGACCAACGCGTCACCGCTGAGCTCGTGTTGCAGAAAACACTGGATCGAGAAAAACAGTCTGTAATTGATCTCACTTTGTCGGCTATAGATGGAGCAAAACCAGCTAAAACCGGAACATTAGACCTAAGGATTAATATCTTGGATGTGAATGATAATTCACCTGTGTTTAGTAAAAGCCTTTATAAAACCCAGGTTGTTGAAAATGCCGTTATGGGCACAACACTGTTAACTCTGACCGCTACAGATTTAGACGAAGGTGTTAATGCTCAGCTTGTGTACTCATTTGCAGACAGAGGACGCTTTAAATCTGATGAAAAGTTCACTATAAACACAAATACTGGTGAGATTACAGTCAAAGGTGATATTGATTATGAGGAGAACCAAGCGTATGAGATCCGTGTTCAGGTGCGAGACAAAGGCGTGCCTCCGCGTCTTGCCCATGGGAAAGTTTTAGTCGAGGTTATAGATGTAAATGACAATGCTCCAGAAATTTCAGTTACCTCAATGATGAGTCCTGTGAAGGAAGATGCTGAAATAGGCACGGCTGTTGCCATGATAACTATTACTGACAGAGATGGAGGAAAAAACGGACTGACTGATTGTAAAATAGTGGGAGCGGCTCCATTTAAACTAAACCGTAACTATAAGAACTATTATTCCTTGTTGGTGGATGGTCCTCTGGATAGAGAGGCTGTGTCTGAGTATAACATTTCAATTGTAGCCGCAGACGAAGGGACGCCATCACTGTCCAGTGCCAGTGTCATTCAGGTGAAAGTTGCGGATGTTAATGACAACCCGCCACGCTTTCAGGAACCTGTGATCAATATTTATGTGAAAGAGAACAGTCAGATAGGCTCTGTCATTTACACGCTCACGTCGTCAGATTTAGATTCAACTGACAACGCCAAAGTATCTTACAGTTTGTTAAATAGTGGTAAAAATAATGTTCCCGCATCATCAGTCATTAATATTAACTCAGACACAGGAGACATAGTGAGTCTCCAGACTTTTAACTTTGAGGAGCTGAAAACGTTTCAGTTTAAGGTCCAGGCCACAGACTCTGGTGTCCCTCCGCTCAGCAGCAACGTGACTGTGAACGTTTTTATTCTGGATGAAAATGACAATAGTCCCACGATCCTGGCGCCCTATTCTGAGCACGGCTCCGTTAACAGTGAGAGCATCCCCTATTCCGCTGAAGCGGGCTACTTTGTGGCAAAGATCAGGGCTGTAGACGCAGACTCTGGGTACAACGCGCTGCTTTCTTATCACCTGACTGAGCCCAAAGGGAACAACCTGTTCCGGATCGGGACCAGCACCGGAGAGATCCGCACCAAGAGGAGGATGAGTGACAATGACCTGAAAAGTCACCCCTTGGTGGTGCTGGTGTGTGATAACGGAGAGCCCTCCCTGTCCGCCACTGTGTCTATTGATGTAGTGGTGGTGGAGAGCACAGCGGACATTCAGACTCAGTTCAGACATGTGCCCATAAAGGAGGACAGCTTCTCGGATTTAAACCTGTACCTGCTCATCGCCATTGTGGCGGTGTCAGTCATCTTTCTGCTCAGCCTCATCACGTTAATAGCAGTGAGATGTCACAGGACAGAGAGCTCTTTCAGCAGGTACAGCGCCCCCATGATCACCACCCACCCTGACGGGAGCTGGTCCTACTCCAAATCCACTCAGCAGTATGACGTGTGCTTCAGCTCAGACACACTCAAGAGCGACGTAGTGGTTTTCCCCGCCCCGTTTCCTCCTGTAGATGCGGAACTGATCAGTATTAATGGAGGAGACACTTTCACCAGGACACAGACTTTACCCAGTACAGAGAAGGTATGAATCGCATTTCTATTGTTTTTTTTGTTTTTTTATTTGTCACTTTGTTAAAATATTCTTGAGCCAGTTGAGCTGAACAAATTCGTCGAAGTAGATACACAAACACAAGCTTAATAAAGGGGATAAACTTTGCTTCTGTTTTATAAACCGCTATTACAATTATTTATTATGATTATGATTATGATGATGGTGATGATGATGATCAGGATGCTGATGATGATGATGAGGATGATGATGATTATGATGATGATGATTATTATTTATTTATGTTTTACTTTGGATGCTTTTTTAATGTAAAGGCGCATAATGTAAATACGTTATTTAGCCATGTGCTGTCCAAGGTCCTGAAATACTTGATTTTGCAGGTATTTAATCACGATATTCTGATATATAGCAGACCTAATATTTTTACACAGAACAATAAAATAGATTTTCTCGCAAACAAAAATATTTTTCCTATTGTTTTTCCTTGGAGACTTAAAGCCCTTATATAATACATGTCATTCTACTCATAACTAGATGCATTCTTTCATTATAACGTGTAAAAAGAATTATGTTGGGAATGTGTTCTGTTGTTTCCCTCTTACTTTTGATACACTTTTAAATTAGATGATTGTGGTCCCTTCGCAAGGGAACAGAAATTGTGCAACTGACCGCCTTTTATCCCTTTCCCTGTTTCCAATTTTCTGTTCTTTGTTGTGGTCGGACGCTGTTGCTTGTCAATCCCCGAAAGATAATCAATTAAAACAGCCATTTGAACAAAAGGCAAAGCGTAGGTTGTGCTTTTATCTTTCCAACTAATGTAGGTAGAGAACATGAGCTGGTGGTGCTCTCCAAGGTGCTGAAATGTTCATCTTTTGGTGCATTTGATTTCTCATTAACCCATGGGAAATGAGCGTAGACCTACACATATTTGAGTTCTAAAAAAAAATAAATAAATAACACTTTTGTTTGTGTTTATGAATATACACTTTTCCCTTTGTCTTTCCTTTGGAATTTTCCCATGTGTCCTTTCCAAATTTATGTAAGAAAACCTCAAGCAACATCCCACTCATTTTCTTCACGGTAAAACATATTACACGGTTGCGAACATACTTTTTTTTTTTAAACTGATGATTTTGATGAACAGAAAAATTAGTTATCCATTAGTTAGAACACTAGATGTCGCTAGAGACCAGGACAAATTTTATCAGTGACGCGTTAATATCCCCGCCCCCAGAGCCCATCCTTTTCATGAACGTCATAATCAGGTTCTTCTTTGTGATAACAGAGTTCGGACACCGTTCTGCAAATACTGGAGAAACATGGGGAACTGAATGCGCGAATATTTTTTTCTGAAAGGAATGATACAAGACACAAAACTTGGATTATAACTTGACTTTTCCCACAATGGCGGATCTAGAACAATGGGCTCATCTATGGACGCTGTGCTTCACTCTGCTTTGTCTATGGAGCGGTTCTGCAGCACAGATATCTTATTCCATTTTAGAGGAGGCGGAGAAAGGGACCACGGTTGGAAATATCACGAAAGATTTAAAACTGAATTTACAGCAACTAGAAATAACGGGGCTTCGCATCACCTCTTCTCGTGATAAGGAGTATTTTGATATAAACAGGAAAAGTGGAATTCTTTTTGTCAACGAAAGAATAGACCGAGAAGAGCTTTGTCCCAATGCGGTAAAGTGCGTTTTGAATGTAGAAGCGATTGTAAATAATCCACATGGTTTACACAGGATTGAGATAGTTATTCTTGATATAAATGACAATGTTCCGAGTTTTATTAAAGAACTGTATACCATTGAAATGTTCGAATCCTCATATGCTGGCGAAAAGCGCCCTCTCCCCGCTGCTCGTGACGCAGATGAAGGCAGTAATTCAGTAAAGACATATAAATTAAGCCCAAACGAGTATTTCTCGTTGGATGTGCAGGATGCTGGTGACCAAAGCGTCACCGCTGAGCTCGTGTTGCAGAAAACACTGGATCGAGAAAAACAATCTGTTATTGACCTCACTTTGTCGGCTATAGATGGAGCAAAACCAGCTAAAACCGGAACTGTACATCTGAAGATTATTGTTTTAGATGTGAATGATAATACGCCTGAATTTAGTAAGAACCTTTACAAAACCCAGGTTATTGAAAATGCCGTTATGGGCACAACACTGTTAACTCTGACCGCTACAGATTTAGACGAAGGCGTCAATGCTCAGCTTGTGTACTCGTTTGTAGAAAGCGATCTTTTTAATCCCAACGAAAAGTTCACTATAAACACAAATACTGGTGAGATTACAGTCAAAGGTGATATTGATTATGAGGAGAACCAGGCGTATGAGATCCGTGTTCAGGTGCGAGACAAAGGCGTGCCTCCGCGTCTTGCCCATGGGAAAGTTTTAGTCGAGGTTATAGATGTAAATGACAACGCTCCAGAAATTTCAGTTACTTCAATGATGAGTCCTGTGAAGGAAGATGCTGAAATAGGCACGGCTGTTGCCATGATAACTATTACTGACAGAGATGGAGGAAAAAACGGACTGACTGATTGTAAAATAGTGGGAGCTGCTCCATTTAAACTAAACCGTAACTATAAAAACTATTATTCCTTGTTGGTGGATGGTCCTCTGGATAGAGAGGCTGTGTCTGAGTATAACATTTCAATTGTAGCCGCAGACGAAGGGACGCCATCACTGTCCAGTGCCAGTGTCATTCAGGTGAAAGTTGCGGATGTTAATGACAACCCGCCACGCTTTCAGGAACCTGTGATCAATATTTATGTGAAAGAGAACAGTCAGATAGGCTCTGTCATTTACACGCTCACGTCGTCAGATTTAGATTCAACTGACAACGCCAAAGTATCTTACAGTTTGTTAAATAGTGGTAAAAATAATGTTCCCGCATCATCAGTCATTAATATTAACTCAGACACAGGGGACATAGTGAGTCTTCAGTCTTTTAACTTTGAGGAGCTGAAAACGTTTCAGTTTAAGGTCCAGGCCACAGACTCTGGTGTCCCTCCACTCAACAGCAACGTGACTGTGAACGTTTTTATTCTGGATGAAAATGACAATAGCCCCACGATCCTGGCGCCCTATTCTGAGCACGGCTCCGTTAACAGTGAGAGCATCCCCTATTCCGCTGAAGCGGGCTACTTTGTGGCAAAGATCAGGGCTGTAGACGCAGACTCTGGGTACAACGCGCTGCTTTCTTATCACCTGACTGAGCCCAAAGGGAATAACCTGTTCCGGATCGGGACCAGCACCGGAGAGATCCGCACCAAGAGGAGGATGAGTGACAATGACCTGAAAAGTCACCCCTTGGTGGTGCTGGTGTGTGATAACGGAGAGCCCTCCCTGTCCGCCACTGTGTCTATTGATGTAGTGGTGGTGGAGAGCACAGCGGACATTCAGACTCAGTTCAGACATGTGCCCATAAAGGAGGACAGCTTCTCAGATTTAAACCTGTACCTGCTCATCGCCATTGTGGCGGTGTCAGTCATCTTTCTGCTCAGCCTCATCACGTTAATAGCAGTGAGATGTCACAGGACAGAGAGCTCTTTCAGCAGGTACAGCGCCCCCATGATCACCACCCACCCTGACGGGAGCTGGTCCTACTCCAAATCCACTCAGCAGTATGACGTGTGCTTCAGCTCAGACACACTCAAGAGCGACGTAGTGGTTTTCCCCGCCCCGTTTCCTCCTGTAGATGCGGAACTGATCAGTATTAATGGAGGAGACACTTTCACCAGGACACAGACTTTACCCAGTACAGAGAAGGTATGGATCGCATTTCTCTTGGTATTTTAAAATTTGTCCGTTTTTTAAAGTAATATTGACGCAGCTGCGCTGAAAAAAAAAAAAAAAAAAGACGTAGTAGTTACACGAACAAAACCCCAATAAAAAGTATAACTTGTACTTATATTTGTTTTTACTGTTAATACAAAGTTTATGTGGTGTGGTTGCTGTGGTAATATAAATGCACATACCATAAATGTGTTCTTTGGTTTGTGCTGTCCAAGGTGCTGAAATACTTTATTTTATAGGTATTTGTTCATGATATTCAGATAGATGGCAGAGCTACTCTTTTTAGATATAGTTCATGATTAGATTTTTTCTCGAGTAGAAATAGTTTCCCTTCTTTTTCTACTTCTAGACTTAATATCCTTATATAGTATATATCATCCTTCTCATATATAGATGCAATAATTTTGCATAATGTGTAAAAAAAAAAAAAAAAAAAAAAAAAAAATCATAATAATAATAAGATACGATGTTGGGAATGAATTCTGTTGTTTCCCTCTTACTTTTGACATACTTTCAAATGAGATATTTGTGATTGAGTTGCAAGGGAATCATAAAAGTACAATTGACCGCCTTAAACCCCTTCCCCTGGTGCCAATTTTCTGTTCTTTGTTGTGGTTGTGTTTTTTTTTTTTTGTTTTTTTTTTCACTGGTTTGAACAAAATGCAAAGCTTAGATTGTGCTTGTGTCTTCCCCACTAATGTAGGTAGAAAACATGAGCTGGTTGTTCTGTTAAAATTCATGCACTGTATTTAAGTGGGCTCGTTTGTTATGGTGCTGTCCAAGTTGCTGAAATGTTCCTGTTTTGATGCATTTGGTTTCTCATTAACCCATGGAAAATGAACGTAGGCCGACACATCTTTGAGACCTAAAAAATAAACACTTTTCGTTGTGTTTATGAATATATATTTTTTCTCTTTGTCCTTCCTTTGGGATTTTCCCTTGTGTCCTTTCCAAATGTAAGAAATAAAACCTCAAGCAACATTCCCACTTATTTTCTTCGCAGTAAAACATATTACACGATTTCGAACATATTTTATTTTTTTTAAACTGATGTTTTTGAGTAACAGTAAAATGCGTTATAAATTAGTTACAACACAAGATGTCACTAGAGACCAGGACAAATATAATCAGTGACGTGTTAATATCCCCGCCCCCAAAGTCCAGCCTTTTCTTAAACGTCATAATCAGGTTCTTCTTTGTGAAAACAGAGTACAGACGCCGTTGTGCATGTATCTGAAAAAGATGAGGAACTAAGTGGATCTATATTTTCTGAAAGGAATGATACAGGACACAGAACTTGGATTATAACTTCGCTTTTCCCACAATGGCGGATCTAGAACAATGGACTCATCTATGGACGCTGTGCTTCACTCTGCTTTGTCTATGGAGCGGTTCTGCAGCACAGATATCTTATTCCATTTTAGAGGAGGCGGAGAAAGGGACCATGGTTGGAAATATCACTAAAGATTTAAAACTGAATTTACAGCAACTAGAAATAACGGGGCTTCGCATCACCTCTGCTCGTGATAAGGAGTATTTTGATATAAACAGGAAAAGTGGAATTATTTTTGTCAACGAAAGAATAGACCGAGAAGAGCTTTGTCCCAATGCGGTAAAGTGCGTTTTGAATGTAGAAGCGATTGTAAATAATCCACATGGTTTACACAGGATTGAGATAGTTATTCTTGATATTAAATGACAATCTTCCCCAGTTTCAGTAAAGAAGTCTGTATACAGTAGAACATGGCATGAAGTCCTCGTACATTTGGCTGAAAAATACCCTCTTCCCCGCTGCTCGCGACGCCGATGTAGGAAGTAATTCAGTAAAGACGTATAAATTAAGCCCAAACGAGTATTTCTCGTTGGATGTGCAGGATGCTGGTGACCAAAGAGTAACAGCTGAGCTCGTGTTGCAGAAAACACTAGATCGAGAAAAACAGTCAGTAATTGATCTCACGTTGTCGGCTATAGATGGAGCAAAACCAGCTAAAACCGGGACAGTACAATTAAGGGTCAATGTGCTAGATGTGAATGATAATTCACCTGTATTTAGTAAAAGCCTTTATAAAACCCAGGTTGTTGAAAATGCTGTTATGGGCACAACACTGTTAACTCTGACCGCTACAGATTTAGACGAAGGCCTTAATGCTCAGCTTGTGTACTCGTTTGCAGAGAGCGAGCTATTGAACTCTGATGAAAAGTTCACTATAAACACAGACACTGGTGAGATTACAGTCAAAGGTGATATTGATTATGAGGAGAACCAGGCGTATGAGATCCGTGTTCAGGTGCGAGACAAAGGCGTGCCTCCGCGTCTTGCCCATGGGAAAGTTTTAGTCGAGGTTATAGATGTAAATGACAACGCTCCAGAAATTTCAGTTACTTCAATGATGAGTCCTGTGAAGGAAGATGCTGAAATAGGCACGGCTGTTGCCATGATAACTATTACTGACAGAGATGGAGGAAAAAACGGACTGACTGATTGTAAAATAGTGGGAGCTGCTCCATTTAAACTAAACCGTAACTATAAAAACTATTATTCCTTGTTGGTGGATGGTCCTCTGGATAGAGAGGCTGTGTCTGAGTATAACATTTCAATTGTAGCCGCAGACGAAGGGACGCCATCACTGTCCAGTGCCAGTGTCATTCAGGTGAAAGTTGCGGATGTTAATGACAACCCGCCACGCTTTCAGGAACCTGTGATCAATATTTATGTGAAAGAGAACAGTCAGATAGGCTCTGTCATTTACACGCTCACGTCGTCAGATTTAGATTCAACTGACAACGCCAAAGTATCTTACAGTTTGTTAAATAGTGGTAAAAATAATGTTCCCGCATCATCAGTCATTAATATTAACTCAGACACAGGAGACATAGTGAGTCTCCAGACTTTTAACTTTGAGGAGCTGAAAACGTTTCAGTTTAAGGTCCAGGCCACAGACTCTGGTGTCCCTCCGCTCAGCAGCAACGTGACTGTGAACGTTTTTATTCTGGATGAAAATGACAATAGTCCCCACGATCCTGGCGCCCTATTCTGAGCACGGCTCCGTTAACAGTGAGAGCATCCCCTATTCCGCTGAAGCGGGCTACTTTGTGGCAAAGATCAGGGCTGTAGACGCAGACTCTGGCTACAACGCGCTGCTTTCTTATCACCTGACTGAGCCCAAAGGGAACAACCTGTTCCGGATCGGGACCAGCACCGGAGAGATCCGCACCAAGAGGAGGATGAGTGACAATGACCTGAAAAGTCACCCCTTGGTGGTGCTGGTGTGTGATAACGGAGAGCCCTCCCTGTCCGCCACTGTGTCTATTGATGTAGTGGTGGTGGAGAGCACAGCGGACATTCAGACTCAGTTCAGACATGTGCCCATAAAGGAGGACAGCTTCTCGGATTTAAACCTGTACCTGCTCATCGCCATTGTGGCGGTGTCAGTCATCTTTCTGCTCAGCCTCATCACGTTAATAGCAGTGAGATGTCACAGGACAGAGAGCTCTTTCAGCAGGTACAGCGCCCCCATGATCACCACCCACCCTGACGGGAGCTGGTCCTACTCCAAATCCACTCAGCAGTATGACGTGTGCTTCAGCTCAGACACACTCAAGAGCGACGTAGTGGTTTTCCCCGCCCCATTTCCTCCTGTAGATGCGGAACTGATCAGTATTAATGGAGGAGACACTTTCACCAGGACACAGACTTTACCCAGTACAGAGAAGGTATGAATCGCTTCTCTAATTATATTTTAAACTGTGTCGGGTTTTAGATTATTATTAAAACAGTTCGGATGAAAATAAAAATAAAAAAAAAAGAAAAAGAAAAAGAAAAACACGTTCAAGTAGTCACATATACAAAAGCCTAAGAGATGAGATATGTGCTGCTTAAATTTCATTGGATGATTTTACAATGATTCATGAATTGTTTGCCTTGTCAGTTTGAATGCATTACATATAATTCCGTTTTTTCGTTCCAGATGTGCTGTCTGGGGTGCTGAAATGTTTATTTTTATAGTTTGTATTTAACCTGATTTATTGATTCATTGATTATTATTTTTTTTCCTACGATCCTCAGAAATATAACAATGTACTATTTAGACACAAAATTGAAAAAAAAAAAAAAAAAAAAAAAAAAAAGTTACTTTTTTTTGTCTTCTTATGCACTTCCTCCCGATGCAATGGCAAAATGTAAATCATGCTACTCCAGATGAATTCATATATCATAATGTGTAAATCACTGAGTTGATACCCTTCTGCTGATCGTTTTAATGAACACACTTTTCTGACGGTGTTATTTAACAATCCAAGAAAGATGATCAATAAAACTGGTCTTTTTTTTTTTTTTTCACTAGCATGAACCTAAATGCAAAAGTCTTTAATGAGCTTGTCTTTTGCACTAAAGCAGCTCACAACCAACTGACAAAAATTTTTTATTTTGAGATAAAACAGGTGCATTACATACAAACGTGCTCTCTCGTCGTGTGCTGTCCAAAGTGCTGAAATGTTTGTGCTTTGGTTCGTTTGATTGTTCCTTTCCTCTGGACAATAACAATAAGGTAATAAAGTCCCCATGTCTTTTAGGCGTAAGATGCAAAAAAAATGTTTTACCTGTCTGTAAAGACATTTAATTAGTTATTTATTTATTTTTTTTATTCTTCTGCGTGGACTTCCATCGCAATGTCCTCTGTCCAAAAGTATGTGAAACACCACAGCTTACTTATTTCCTTAGGGGTAAAACTTAACACACTATTTCGAAAATTCAGTGACAACACTGATGATTTTAATGAACATTCAGATTAGTTATACGCTCCTTAAAACACAAGATGTCGCTAGAGACCAGGACAAATATAATATCAGTGACGTGTTAATATCCCCGCCCCGAGAGTCCAGCCTTTTCTTAAACGTCATAATCAGGTTCTTCTTTATGAAAACAGAGTACGGATGCCGTTGTGCATGTATCTGAAAAAGATAAGGAACTAAGTGGACATATATTTTCTGAAAGGAATGATACAGGACACAGAACTTGGATTATAACTTGACTTTTCTCACAATGGCGGATCTAGAACAATGGGCTCATCTATGGACACTGTGCTTCACTCTGCTTTGTCTATGGAGCGGTTCTGCAGCACAGATATCTTATTCCATTTTAGAGGAGGCGGAGAAAGGGACCACGGTTGGAAATATCACGAAAGATTTAAAACTGAATTTACAGCAACTAGAAATAACGGGGCTTCGCATCACCTCTGCTCGTGATAAGGAGTATTTTGGTATAAACAGGAAAAGTGGAATTCTTTTTGTCAACGAAAGAATAGACCGAGAAGAGCTTTGTCCCAATGCGGTAAAGTGCGTTTTGAATGTAGAAGCGATTGTAAATAATCCACATGGTTTACACAGGATTGAGATAGTTATTCTTGACATTAACGACCATGTTCCCAAATTTACGCAAGACATATATACAATAAACATGTCAGAGTTGTCATATGTGGGCGAAAAGCATCCTTTACCAGCTGCTCATGACGCAGATGAAGGTACCAATTCAGTAAAGACGTATAAATTAAGCCCAAACGAGTATTTCTCGTTGGATGTGCAGGATGCTGGTGACCAAAGCGTCAACGCTGAGCTCGTGTTGCAGAAAACACTGGATCGAGAAAAACAGTCTGTAATTGACCTCACTTTGTCGGCTATAGATGGAGCAAAACCAGCTAAAACCGGAACAGTCCAGCTGACGGTAAATGTCTTGGATGTGAATGATAATTCACCTGTGTTTAGTAAAAGCCTTTATAAAACCCAGGTTGTTGAAAATGCCGTTATGGGCACATCACTGTTAACTCTGACCGCTAAAGATTTAGACGAAGGCCTTAATGCTCAGCTTGCGTACTCATTTGTAGAGAGTGAGCGATTGAGCCCTGGTGATAAATTCATAATAAATCCAAATACTGGTGAGATTACAGTCAAAGGTGATATTGATTATGAGGAGAACCAAGCGTATGAGATCCGTGTTCAGGTGCGAGACAAAGGCGTGCCTCCGCGTCTTGCTCATGGGAAAGTTTTAGTCGAGGTTATAGATGTAAATGACAACGCTCCAGAAATTTCAGTTACTTCAATGATGAGTCCTGTGAAGGAAGATGCTGAAATAGGCACGGCTGTTGCCATGATAACTATTACTGACAGAGATGGAGGAAAAAATGGACTGACTGATTGTAAAATAGTGGGAGCTGCTCCATTTAAACTAAACCGTAACTATAAAAACTATTATTCCTTGTTGGTGGATGGTCCTCTGGATAGAGAGGCTGTGTCTGAGTATAACATTTCAATTGTAGCCGCAGACGAAGGGACGCCATCACTGTCCAGTGCCAGTGTCATTCAGGTGAAAGTTGCGGATGTTAATGACAACCCGCCACGCTTTCAGGAACCTGTGATCAATATTTATGTGAAAGAGAACAGTCAGATAGGCTCTTTCATTTACACGCTCACGTCGTCAGATTTAGATTCAACTGACAACGCCAAAGTATCTTACAGTTTGTTAAATAGTGGTAAAAATAATGTCCCCGCATCATCAGTCATAAATATTAACTCAGACACAGGAGACATAGTGAGTCTCCAGACTTTTAACTTTGAGGAGCTGAAAACGTTTCAGTTTAAGGTCCAGGCCACAGACTCTGGTGTCCCTCCGCTCAGCAGCAACGTGACTGTGAACGTTTTTATTCTGGATGAAAATGACAATAGCCCCACGATCCTGGCGCCCTATTCTGAGCACGGCTCTGTTAACAGTGAGAGCATCCCCTATTCCGCTGAAGCGGGCTACTTTGTGGCAAAGATCAGGGCTGTAGACGCAGACTCTGGGTACAACGCGCTGCTTTCTTATCACCTGACTGAGCCCAAAGGGAACAACCTGTTCCGGATCGGGACCAGCACCGGAGAGATCCGCACCAAGAGGAGGATGAGTGACAATGACCTGAAAAGTCACCCCTTGGTGGTGCTGGTGTGTGATAACGGAGAGCCCTCCCTGTCCGCCACTGTGTCTATTGATGTAGTGGTGGTGGAGAGCACAGCGGACATTCAGACTCAGTTCAGACATGTGCCCATAAAGGAGGACAGCTTCTCGGATTTAAACCTGTACCTGCTCATCGCCATTGTGGCGGTGTCAGTCATCTTTCTGCTCAGCCTCATCACGTTAATAGCAGTGAGATGTCACAGGACAGAGAGCTCTTTCAGCAGGTACAGCGCCCCCATGATCACCACCCACCCTGACGGGAGCTGGTCCTATTCCAAATCCACTCAGCAGTATGACGTGTGCTTCAGCTCAGACACACTCAAGAGCGACGTAGTGGTTTTCCCCGCCCCGTTTCCTCCTGTAGATGCGGAACTGATCAGTATTAATGGAGGAGACACTTTCACCAGGACACAGACTTTACCCAGTACAGAGAAGGTATGAATCGTTTGTCTATTAATATTTAAAACTTTGTTTGTTTCAATCCAACTGGTTTAATAACAATCTAAAAACCCGACAAACAAAAACATTTTTAAGTAATAACATGAACAAAAGTGTAATACAAGGAATTTATTGTGTTTATATTTCATAAGCTGATATCATTATGGTTTGTGAATTTGTTGCTTTGTCGATGTAGATGCATTTTAGATAAATACGTTTCTCCGTTCCGTTCTGTTCATGGTGCGTAAATGTTAACGTCGTTGTTTTTCCACAATCTTCAGACCTATAAAAATAGGTTTTTACTTTTTTTTTTTTTTTTTTTTTTTTGACAGGAGAGAACAAGCTTTTACTCTCAAACAAAAATATTATTCCTATTTTCTCTCCGTGGAGGTTTCCACTGTTCGGATGTTGTTGTTTGACAATCCAAGAAAGGTGATAAAGTAAAACTGTCCTAATTTTTCACTGGCATGAGACGAAATGCTAAACTTCTATTGTGATTGTCTTTTGCACTGAGGTAGATGGCATCATCATGGTGTTACTTCCTATTAAAATAAGTTCAGTATTTATAAATGTGCGGCTTCTTTGTGTGCTGTCCAAGGTGCTGAAATGTTTGTGTTTTGGTCCATTCGATTTTTCATTGTATCTGGACAATAACAATACCTTAACAATGAGTCTATGTCCTTTAGATCTAAAATGCAAACACTTTATACCTATGTGTATAGATTTTTTTATTTTTTATTTTTTATTCCACCGGGGCTTCCATCGCGATGTGTTGTGTCTATGTAAAACACGGCAGTCTACTTATGTTTTTCGGGGGTAAAACGTAATACACTAGTTCGAACATTCAGTTTTAACACTGATGATTTTAATGAACATACAGATTAGTTATACACTGCTTAAAACACAAGATGTCGCTAGAGACCAGGACAAATAATATCAATGACGTGTTAATTTTCCCGCCCCCAGAGCCCATCCTTTTCTTCAACGTCATAATCAGGTTCTTCTTTGTGAAAACAGAGTACAGACGCCGTTGTGCATGTATCTGAAAAAGATGGGGAAGTAAGTGGACATATATTTTCTGAAAGGAATGATACAGGACACAGAATTTGGATTATAACTTTGCTTTTCTCACAATGGCGGATCTAGAACAATGGGCTCATCTATGGACGCTGTGCTTCACTCTGCTTTGTCTATGGAGCGGTTCTGCAGCACAGATATCTTATTCCATTTTAGAGGAGGCGGAGAAAGGGACCACGGTTGGAAACATCACTAAAGATTTAAAACTGAATTTACAGCAACTAGAAATAACGGGGCTTCGCATCACCTCTGCTCGTGATAAGGAGTATTTTGATATAAACAGGAAAAGTGGAATTCTTTTTGTCAACGAAAGAATAGACCGAGAAGAGCTTTGTCCCAATGCGGTAAAGTGCGTTTTGAATGTAGAAGCGATTGTAAATAATCCACATGGTTTACACAGGATTGAGATAGTTATTCTTGATATAAATGACAATGTTCCAATATTTATGGAAAAAGAATACACAATAAACATGTCAGAGTTGTCATATACTGGCGAAAAGCATCCTTTACCAATGGCCCATGACGCAGATGAAGGTACCAATTCAGTAAAGACGTATAAATTAAGCCCAAACGAGTATTTCTCGTTGGATGTGCAGGATGCTGGTGACCAAAGCGTCACCGCTGAGCTCGTGTTGCAGAAAACACTGGATCGAGAAAAACAGTCTGTAATTGACCTCACTTTGTCGGCTATAGATGGAGCAAAACCAGCTAAAACTGGAACTGTACAGCTGAAGATTGTTCTTTTAGATGTGAATGATAATACACCTGTTTTCAGTAAAAGCCTTTATAAAACCCAGGTTGTTGAAAATGCCGTTATCGGCACAACACTGTTAACTCTGACCGCTACAGATTTAGACGAAGGTGTTAATGCTCAGCTTGTGTACGCGTTTGCAGATAGAAGACGCTTTAAATCTGATGAAAATTTCGCAATAAATACAAATACTGGCGTGATTTCAGTGAAAGGTGATATTGATTATGAAAAGAACCAAGCGTTTGAGCTTCGCGTTGAAGTGCAAGACAAAGGCGTCCCTCCGCGTCTTGCCCATGGGAAAGTTTTAGTCGAGGTTATAGATGTAAATGACAACGCTCCAGAAATTTCAGTTACTTCAATGATGAGTCCTGTGAAGGAAGATGCTGAAATAGGCACGGCTGTTGCCATGATAACTATTACTGACAGAGATGGAGGAAAAAACGGACTGACTGACTGTAAAATAGTGGGAGCGGCTCCATTTAAACTAAACCGTAACTATAAAAACTATTATTCCTTGTTGGTGGATGGTCCTCTGGATAGAGAGGCTGTGTCTGAGTATAACATTTCAATTGTAGCCGCAGACGAAGGGACGCCATCACTGTCCAGTGCCAGTGTCATTCAGGTGAAAGTTGCGGATGTTAATGACAACCCGCCACGCTTTCAGGAACCTGTGATCAATATTTATGTGAAAGAGAACAGTCAGATAGGCTCTGTCATTTACACAATCACGTCGTCAGATTTAGATTCAACTGACAACGCCAAAGTATCTTACAGTTTGTTAAATAGTGGTAAAAATTTTATTCCCGCATCATCAGTCATTAATATTAACTCAGACACAGGAGACATAGTGAGTCTCCAGACTTTTAACTTTGAGGAGCTGAAATCGTTTCAGTTTAAGGTCCAGGCCACAGACTCTGGTGTCCCTCCGCTCAGCAGCAACGTGACTGTGAACGTTTTTATTCTGGATGAAAATGACAATAGCCCCACGATCCTGGCGCCCTATTCTGAACACGGCTCTGTTAACAGTGAGAGCATCCCCTATTCCGCTGAAGCGGGCTACTTTGTGGCAAAGATCAGGGCTGTAGACGCAGACTCTGGCTACAACGCGCTGCTTTCTTATCACCTGACTGAGCCCAAAGGGAACAACCTGTTCCGAATCGGGACCAGCACCGGAGAGATCCGCACCAAGAGGAGGATGAGTGACAATGACCTGAAAAGTCACCCCTTGGTGGTGCTGGTGTGTGATAACGGAGAGCCCTCCCTGTCCGCCACTGTGTCTATTGATGTAGTGGTGGTGGAGAGCACAGCGGACATTCAGACTCAGTTCAGACATGTGCCCATAAAGGAGGACAGCTTCTCGGATTTAAACCTGTACCTGCTCATCGCCATTGTGGCGGTGTCAGTCATCTTTCTGCTCAGCCTCATCACGTTAATAGCAGTGAGATGTCACAGGACAGAGAGCTCTTTCAGCAGGTACAGCGCCCCCATGATCACCACCCACCCTGACGGGAGCTGGTCCTACTCCAAATCCACTCAGCAGTATGACGTGTGCTTCAGCTCAGACACACTCAAGAGCGACGTAGTGGTTTTCCCCGCCCCATTTCCTCCTGTAGATGCGGAACTGATCAGTATTAATGGAGGAGACACTTTCACCAGGACACAGACTTTACCCAGTACAGAGAAGGTATTTCATATTTTGAATTAATATATTTAAAGGCATCTTATTTTATTTCATTTTATTTTTTCTCTTTTTTAAAATCAGAGTTCATACGAGCCATACAATAAGTTATACACAACATTTTGCCCAAATTAACTTATAGCCCTGATAAGTATCCAGCACATTTTGGCGGAGTCTAGTAGCAGATAGTCCTAAACTTTTCATTTCTGGAACCTAAAAAGTTGGTGTACTTTGACCCTTATTAAATAATGTTTTAGTTTTTGTTTGTTTTTTTAAGCTTTTTTTTTTTTTTTTTTTTTTTTTCACTCCAAGTCTTTTTAACTCACGTTTGACCATGTTAAGCTGTCTTATTCATAGTTATTAGCAAATTAAGATCGTGTTAGTATTGTGGCACTGTAGTTCATAAATTTGTGATTAAATAATTTTTGGCTCTTTCAAAATTGTGTTCCCTTATATCAAATTTACATGTTTCTTTTATATTTATTATTCGCTTTTATTTCTGCACGCCCACATATCCCCAGTTTCAATGTGTGCGCTCTCCATGGTTCTGATTTTTGTGCGGTTTATTGCATTTCGTCGTGCTCTGCTCCTCCTTTTCTACAAATATGATAATTTGCAACGTTTTTTATTTATTTATTTATTTATTTTTATTTATTTATTATTATTTTTTTTTAATAGATAATATTTGATGTAGATTTTATCTTACTATCCACTTGGTGGCGCACGAGACCGCAATGTTTCTTTTGTTATTTTCTTAAAAGCTCCACCCTAAGCTTCGCACTCGCTTTGACAGAACACACGGGCTCATTGGCAATGAAGCAGCGTTTACCTGGGAAGTGCTCAGTGGATATTTGTCTTATTTTTCTGTTACAGTTATGGGGCGCGGTGTATTTGCAGTGACCATTTGGATATTTCATTTCGCACTGCTTTGTTTTTCTGGTTGTGCCCGCGCGCAGCTGTCGTTCAACGTCGCTGAGGAGGCGGACAAAGGGACGGTGGTGGGGAATCTGGCAAAAGATTTAAACCTCAATATAAACATTTTGCGAAACCGGGAGCTAAGGATTCTGTCTGATAATTTGAAGAAATATTTTGACGTGGATTTAAAAACTGGGGAGTTGTTTGTGTGCGACAGGATTGATCGTGAAGAGCTTTGTCCACGCATGGAAAAATGCACGCTCCACATAGAAGCCATTCTGACGAATCCGACACAGCTGCATCGTCTAGAAGTCCACGTTGCTGACTTAAATGACAACGCACCGTTCTTCCGCGAGAAAAGTTATATTTTTAATATTTTTGAATCATCCTCGACGGGAGAGAGGTATCTACTCCCGGTGGCAAATGACCCAGACTGGGGCATTAATTCCATAAAGAACTATAGACTAAGTTCAAATGAGTATTTCTCACTAGATGGAGGACAACAAAGTGAGTCTGCAGAGCTTGTGCTACAGAAGCCATTAGACAGGGAGAAAGTATCAACTATTCATCTTACTTTGACTGCGTTTGACGGAGGGAGACCTTCTTTGTCAGGGTCAGTGGGCATAGTAGTACATGTCATAGACACTAACGACAATGCTCCCATATTCAGTCAACCTCTGTATAAAGCACAGATCGTTGAAAACTCACAACCTCATACATCTGTGCTGACCGTTACTGCCACAGATTTAGATGAAGGAACGAACAGTGAGGTCACGTATTCATTTATAGAAAGGGGGGATTTCAACCCATCGTCTTTGTTCTCAATTAACCCGGAAACTGGACTGATTACAGTAGAGGGAAATATAGACTATGAAAAAAACATCGCGTTTGATATTCGTATTCAAGCCACCGATAAAGGCACGCCCCCCAAAAGTGTACACGGTAAAGTACTGATAGAAGTGATTGATGTTAATGACAATGTGCCGGAGATCATAGTGACTCCCCTTTTAAATCCAGTGAGAGAGGACGCGGAGGCCGGGACAGTTGTAGCACTTGTTACGGTTTCAGACAAAGATGGAGGTAAAAATGGAGTCACTGTTACTTCTATTCTAGGCTCAGTGCCCTTTAAACTCAAAGTGAATTATAAGAGTTATTATTCTTTGGTTGTGGATGGGCAACTGGACAGAGAAAGACTTTCTCACTATAAAGTTACGATTGTTACCACTGATGAAGGCGCACCCCCTTTATCTAGTAACAGGCTAATATCTGTAGATATTTCTGACGTGAATGACAATGCACCACACTTTTCAAACTCAGTCCTTGGAGTATATATCAAAGAAAATGCTCCGATAGGATCAATAATTTGCACTCTCAGTGCTTCAGATCTTGATAAAGACGAAAATGCCAAAATCACATACTCATTATTCAAAAATGCTCATGCGTCATATGTAAGCGTCAACTCTGAGACAGGAGACATAGTCACGCTACAGTCTTTTAACTTTGAGGAGCTCAAAACGTTTCAGTTTAAGGTTCAGGCCACAGACTCTGGTGTCCCTCCACTCAGCAGCAACGTGACTGTGAACGTTTTTATTCTGGATGAAAATGACAATAGCCCCACGATCCTGGCGCCCTATTCTGAGCACGGCTCCGTTAACAGTGAGAGCATCCCCTACTCCGCTGAAGCGGGCTACTTTGTGGCAAAGATCAGGGCTGTAGACGCAGACTCTGGCTACAACGCGCTGCTTTCTTATCACCTGACTGAGCCCAAAGGGAACAACCTGTTCCGGATCGGGACCAGCACCGGAGAGATCCGCACCAAGAGGAGGATGAGTGACAATGACCTGAAAAGTCACCCCTTGGTGGTGCTGGTGTGTGATAACGGAGAGCCCTCCCTGTCCGCCACTGTGTCTATTGATGTAGTGGTGGTGGAGAGCACAGCGGACATTCAGACTCAGTTCAGACATGTGCCCATAAAGGAGGACAGCTTCTCGGATTTAAACCTGTACCTGCTCATCGCCATTGTGGCGGTGTCAGTCATCTTTCTGCTCAGTCTCATCACGTTAATAGCAGTGAGATGTCACAGGACAGAGAGCTCTTTCAGCAGGTACAGCGCCCCCATGATCACCACCCACCCTGACGGGAGCTGGTCCTACTCCAAATCCACTCAGCAGTATGACGTGTGCTTCAGCTCAGACACACTCAAGAGCGACGTAGTGGTTTTCCCCGCCCCGTTTCCTCCTGTAGATGCGGAACTGATCAGTATTAATGGAGGAGACACTTTCACCAGGACACAGACTTTACCCAGTACAGAGAAGGTATGGCTTGGAATATGAATTGATGAATTGACTGCCCGAATTATTTCTGGCAAATAAAAAACGATAATAAGTTATGGTAAATAACTATTGCTATAACTAAATCTTAATATTTTCATCAACATATATTTCTAAATCTGTATATCTATATCTATATCTATATCTATCTCTCTATATCTCTCTCTCTCTCTCTCTCTCTCTCTCTCTCTCTCTCTCTCTCTCTATATATATATATATATATATATATATATATATATATATATATATATATATATATATATATATATATATATATATATCCATCTATTTATATATCTACACCTATCTAAGGCGACATTTTAATCCGAACCAGGGCTGTCCACAGTTCTCACATTTGGTCCACGAGGCAATTCATTTTTTGGGAAAGAATCTGGGAATCTAGTTGTTAATATTTAACCTACACCAAACTGAACAGTGTGAACAGTGAGCACAAATTGAAATGTACTTTTCTGCCTGTGACCATAGACGCGTTATTAGCTCAAGCATGTATACCCACAAGTCACCTACATTTCCGCTCACCATGCTGCAATGTATGGAAGCCCGTTTCCGCCATGAAAAAAAAAATAAAAGCTCCACAGAAAGTCGAAATTACGAGTTTTAAACTCGTAATTAGGAGTTTTAAAACTCGTAATTATGAGTTTAAAACTCGTAATTATGAGTTTAAAACTCGTAATTATGAGTTTAAAACTCGTAATTACGAGTTTAAAACTCGTAATTAGGACTTTTAAAACTACTAATTATGAGTTTAAAACTCGTAATTAGGACTTTTAAAAGTATGAATTATGAGTTTATAACTCGTAATTTTGGGAATGTAACATTTACAAAAAGTGAACCTTATCAATTTTGATTAAATGAATTTGGTATTTTAATAATTTCCTCAATAAACCAGCGGGGTTGTGACCAGCTGGCACTCTGCTCAGACCAGGAAAACGAGCGCTCACAGACACAGAGCACAGCTCATGAGTGGTCAGAACAGCACTCAGGGCCCACTGATTTGTTCAAGACGCCAGAAACTTTACTGGAGCTTAATTTATTCATTTTTTAAAAGTATGTAGGTGATAAACATAACAGTCCTCCTCCTGTCTCCTCTGCTCTGTACACTCAGTTGCAGTGTGCTACAAGCTCAATTAAGACTTTAAAAGTTCTAATTACGAGTTTTAAACTCATAATTAGTAGTTTTAAAACTCATAATTACGAGTTTTAAACTCATAATTAGTAGTTTTAAAAGTCCTAATTACGAGTTTTAAACTCCTAATTACGAGTTTTAAACTCATAATTACGAGTTTTAAACTCATAATTACGAGTTTAAAACTCGTAATTTCGACTTTCTGTGGGGCTTTTATTTTTTTTTTCATGGCGGAAACGGGCTTCCATAGCAATGAGTAATATGATTATACCATTTTTCTTTAGTTTCTATCGCTTATATTGCATTGTTTTTCGTTTCAAAATAGTTTTTTGTCCGCGTGATGTCGCCAGAGACCACAACACAATATGATTCAAAACTCATCCCCTGAAAAGGCCGGAACCACGTCATGATTCGTCCACCTCGTAAGCGCGCACGCGGTAGTCTACACAGGAGAAGCTCACGGGCGTCTCTGAAGTACGGCTGATGGGATAAACGCGTATACGGCACACGATTGATCCGGACACCTTCCTTTGTTTTGGAAAAAAAATGTTTGTTCAGTTTTGCCTGGAATATAAACTGTTGTGGGCTATTTTCTGCCTGTGTCTTTGTGATTGGGCTGCGGCACAGCTCTCATACTCCGTTTCTGAGGAAGTGAACAAAGGGACTGTCATTGGAAACATCGTAAAGGATTTAAACTTGAAGGTTCAGGACATAGCCACCAGGGATCTGCGGATTATTTCCACTTACAGTAAGAATTACCTGGACGTGAACAAACTCACGGGGACTCTCTTTGTTAATGACAGAATAGACAGAGAGGAGATTTGCCCCAATCAGGCCAAATGCTCTTTGAAAATACAGGCAGTTTTAAGTAACCCCATGAATGCGCACCGCATTGAAGTGGCCGTTTTAGACGTAAATGATAATTCTCCTTTTTTCAGACTAAATACACATTCTTTAAATATTTCTGAGTCATCATTAGTAGGCGAGAGGTATCTGCTCCCTGTAGCCCTGGACGCAGACACGGGGAGCAATTCTATCAAAACGTACACCCTGAGTCAAAATGAGTATTTCTCTCTGGACGTGCAGAGCGGAGGGGAACACGGTGTGTCTGCTGAATTAGTGTTGCAAAAACCTTTAGATCGAGAAAAACAATCCGTTATGGCGCTTTTATTATCAGCTGTAGATGGAGGCAAACCCCCCAAATCCGGAACTCTGCAAATTAAAGTCAATGTTATAGATGTTAATGATAACATCCCCACGTTTAGTAAAACACTCTATAAAGCTCGTGTTTTGGAAAATGCAACACGCGGAACTGTAATAATTAAGTTAAATGCAACAGATTTGGACGAGGGACAGAATGGCAAGATTGTATATTCTATGGTTAAAGGAGGCATTACAGACCCGTCAAACGTGTTCGATCTAAACCCTGGAACTGCAGAAATCACCGTCAGTGGAGATTTAGATTTTGAGGAAACTCCCGTATATGAAGTAAGAGTACAAGCTAAAGATTATGGTCATTTGCCTCGTAGTTCACACGCGAAGTTACTGATAGAAGTGATAGATGTAAATGACAACGCCCCTGAAATAACAATTACGTCTCTGATGACCCCCGTTAAAGAGGACGCAGAGCAGGGGACAATAGTGGCTCTCATAAGTATCAGTGACAAAGATGGAGGAAACAACGGTGTGACGCACTGTAAGCTGCTGGGGTCTGTCCCCTTTAAACTGATATCAAACTACAAAAACGACTATTCGTTAGTGGTGGATGGTTCTCTGGATAGAGAACAAACTCCCGAATACAATGTGACTATAACAACCTTAGACGAGGGCAGCCCCCCTCTGTCCAGTACCAGGGTCATCACTGTCCACGTGTCTGACGTCAACGACAATGCGCCTCGTTTCACTGCACCTGTCATTAATGTTTATGTAAAAGAAAATAGTCCAACAGGTTCAGTACTTTGTTCTGTAAAAGCTTTAGATGCGGATCTGGATAACAACGCTAAAGTCAGTTACACATTAGTAGATAGTAGAAATCACAGAAACAGTCCAATAACAGCAGCTGTGAACATAAACTCAGACACAGGAGACATAGTGAGTCTCCAGACTTTTAACTTCGAGGAGCTCAAAACGTTTCAGTTTAAGGTCCAGGCCACAGACTCTGGTGTCCCTCCGCTCAGCAGCAACGTGACTGTGAACGTTTTTATTCTGGATGAAAATGACAATAGCCCCACGATCCTGGCGCCCTATTCTGAGCACGGCTCCGTTAACAGTGAGAGCATCCCCTATTCCGCTGAAGCGGGCTACTTTGTGGCAAAGATCAGGGCTGTAGACGCAGACTCTGGCTACAACGCGCTGCTTTCTTATCACCTGACTGAGCCCAAAGGGAACAACCTGTTCCGGATCGGGACCAGCACCGGAGAGATCCGCACCAAGAGGAGGATGAGTGACAATGACCTGAAAAGTCACCCCTTGGTGGTGCTGGTGTGTGATAACGGAGAGCCCTCCCTGTCCGCCACTGTGTCTATTGATGTGGTGGTGGTGGAGAGCACAACGGACATTCAGACTCAGTTCAGACATGTGCCCATAAAGGAGGACAGCTTCTCAGATTTAAACCTGTACCTGCTCATCGCCATTGTGGCGGTGTCAGTCATCTTTCTGCTCAGTCTCATCACGTTAATAGCAGTGAGATGTCACAGGACAGAGAGCTCTTTCAGCAGGTACAGCGCCCCCATGATCACCACCCACCCTGACGGGAGCTGGTCCTACTCCAAATCCACTCAGCAGTATGACGTGTGCTTCAGCTCAGACACACTCAAGAGCGACGTAGTGGTTTTCCCCGCCCCGTTTCCTCCTGTAGATGCGGAACTGATCAGTATTAATGGAGGAGACACTTTCACCAGGACACAGACTTTACCCAGTACAGAGAAGGTATAATATTATCTCACTCATAAATACATTATTTCAGTTAATTCCTGTTCATGAATAACTCAAAAAAAATGTGCTGTTCTTGAAAATATTTCCTCCAATATTTTTTAAGTGCTTGTGCTGTCCATGGTGCTGAAATAACATGAACGTCCTCCTTTAATGCCTTGTCTGATACTATCAGAGAGTATTTATAGTTATTAAATAGTACAGCAAAACACGCATGCATACAAAGCAGTCAATTTGAAATGACGTCTTGTTGGTGTGCTATTTTTCGTTGGTGTGCTTGTTGGTATTTGCTGTTGTCATTCTAACAAATAATGGGGGAATATTTAGACACTCAGTGTTATTAGCCTCATATATAATTGGATTATCAGTAGCTCTATTTTATTTTACATTATTATCCCAGCCAAATAGCCAGCTCATCTCTCTACAAATTTGACCTGTAACTTGGGCATCACCTTCATGTCTCCATGAAGATAAATAAGTTTAATGCCATCCTGTAAGACATTCTAGGGAAAGCAATAACATCTCCATGGAAATTAGCAGGTGTACCCTTCAATATAGAAGAAATTACTATTCATGACTGCAGATAATGATGATGATTATTACTTTTAGTTTTAGTTTTAGTAGTAGTAGTAGTAGTAATAGTAGCATGCTTAGTTGTTGTTTTTATTGTTAGGCTAGGTACGATATTACCAAAGCCTATTCTGCATTGAGCTGACTAGATGCTGTCTTTTCCTGTTCCCTCGCCCTTCATAGAGTGTGTTCCTCCCCTCCCCCTCCTCTGCAGCTCTCCTGATAGCAGGGAGCAGCTGAGAGAACTGATTAAGGTGCATTTCGTTCAAATGTGTCCTCTTGGCTTCAGGGTGTTGTTAACATGGCATCATATGATTTCATTTTACAGCACATCTGTTCACCCACATTTAGTTGAGGAGAGTCTGCATTGGTCATTAGTTGAATGATTAGCCCACTGGTTAATCAGAGTGTTTTATATCCTGTTAAAATGTGTGTTTAATCATGGACTTAATCTGATGAATAATCCCTAAAATTGCAATGTCATAGATCCTTTGGTGCTGATGTAGGTTATAATACTGGGCAATAAGCAAGCTGACAAAGCACTGAACAACAGATTTTAGGGAGTGGTCTGACTGTAGACAGAGAGTGGAATCAGCTCATATTGTGTATTACTATTTCCCGAGAATCAGAACTGAATCGTTTAGACATTTTGCTTTCAATCCACCATGGAAAAAAGCTTGGATGTAGCTTACTAGTCTATGTAGGTCAGCGTGGGATTTAATGGTGGCCGCACAAGGTACATGCGCCGTGTGTGTGACGAAGGCAAAGATGGCACGCTGTTATTCTCCCATCGACCTGCGCTTCCTATGAGCTGTGAGCATTACTTTTGTAAACCAAAGCCAAAAACTAGTAGTGAAATTGTAACAGGTTTGATATATTGCTTCAGCTCACTGCAAACGTGACTGTGAGGGGGAGGGGCAGGTAATTTTCCACTAGTCTGCAGTAGCAGCATCAGAGAGCTTTACTCTGTCCATTCCAGTTTTCTCTGCAGTGAACCCATGGCACAGCTTGTGTCACGTTTGTGGGCTCACAGGAGAGGGTGTGTCTATTGTGTGAGTTGTGCCACTTCTTTCTGTGGTTACCATGGACACTGTTACAGGCAGAAATCAATTGCTAAACTGACTGATTTCACAACACACATTCAAACAGAGAACACACACAAGGCGGGTGTGCTGGCTAGTGGATGGAGACACTGTGACCTCTATAATTACAAATGATGATGACACATTTCCTGCAGCAGTGATGGTATTAAAGGTGTATGCATCAAATTCAAACATCTGGGATTAGCTATGGGCTAACTCTCAACAGTTTGGTGTTGTGATTAAAAGTTTGTGTAAGAATGTAGCTTAAACATCATTGCAGCTGCATGGAAATATCACAGGATTACAATTGGTCACACATAAAAAGAGAATTTATCAGCAGGCGACAATGCCCTTTCCCAGTTTACATCCCTGATCTCCTGGGACGTTGTTCCACGGGTTCGATTATCGCTTTGTCATGCTTGAAAACAGGCCACAAATTCTTGCTTCTGCCAAGCTTTTAAATCCGCAGCATCCTTAGAGGCAAGTATTCCAAACCAGCCTGCATCCTCTGATAGCTTTGTCACCAGAATTTATGTAACCTAATGTATGCATGGGCCCGAACGGGAAGTACAAAGAAGTCTGTACCCCTTGGAGCTCATCAGAGGGGTGGATTTGGCTGGATTTGAACCAGCTACACTCTCAAAGGTGAAACATGAAGAACAATCCATTGAGAACATTTAGTTATCAAGGACTTTATTTTTGTATGTTTTGTCCTTATGATAGGCTTTTGAAATTAACTGGAGTTGTTTCTGCATTTTTTGTTGACCAAGAGGTAAAAAATGTTGTTGCTCATCATAGTGTGTGCCATGTTTGTTCAAAATGCATCTCTTTGGCTGTGTCTCTTTTGTGGCAGGGATTCTGAGTGCATTGGCTCAGTGATGTAGTTGCGGATGGGCGGTGGTGTGTTGACGTCTCCATCTCTTTATGCACTACTGATAAGTTCCAATAGAGGGAGTTTTGTTGCTTGTCCACTTATCCTCTTATCAGTTTATCCAAATATGAATCTTTATTAAAATTTACTGGAATAGATTGTTTTCATTAGGGCTATTGTCACAGTTATTATTATTATTATTATTATTATTATTATTATTATTATTATTATTATGCTGATTTTTTCATAACCTCAGATATTCATTTTTGTTTTTCACAGATGTTTTTTGTAACTTTTTTAGACTTTACTCCTTTAAAAAGAAAAACAAAAAACATCAACACATATCTATTTATTTTAGCATATACGTTCCATATTTTAAGTATATGATGAGAAAACAAAAATACAATGTAATTCAAAGACTTTTTTTGCTTTAGTTTGTAACTTTAGTCAAATGTTTGAAGTGAAATTAAAAAGTTTAAAACAAATCACAAAATTTCAGCAGTTTACCTTTTAGATCTAGTTGAAACCAGAACTTTTTTATTTTCAAAAGTATGTCCATTTTTTTGTGATGTGACTTGTTTATACTTAGTATTATTTAGTTGTATTGTGTGTGGGGATTTACACATTGTAGCTACTTTATCCCATCTCCCCCCATCTGTTAAAAGGATGATAATAAGCTTTATATCACAATTGTAACATATTTAGGGGCTCTTAATCACTGTCAATAGCGTGGACTGTGTTGCAGTGGAGCAAACTAGGATCTGTGTTATGAACTGATAAGAGTGAACCGCTAGTCTCTGTATCCATACAATTTAATCCAAACATATATGTATATCCTTTATTTTTCTGCATCTTGATTTCAACATTAATCCAAATTAATTTTAAATATGACACAGGAGCGATACTATAACGATAACTATAACCTCCTCCTTCTCCATCTTTGTAGCTGTTGCATGGGAAAGTCAATTAAAGTGGACTAAACATCTGGTTGTGTTATAGCTCAGTGTAATCAAACATACTGTCTGATAACAATAGAACTATGTGTTTTGTGTCAGCTTAATTATGAAAGGGATTTCACACTACCCTTTCCCCTATTGTCACTTTGTCAGACTCTTGATAGATTTACAAAAACACAAAATCCATGCAAGATTCATATAAATCATTATCTTTGTATTAGTGCATACATCTTGTCTTTAAGAGGATCTCCCTCTCTTAAGTTCATTATATCGTAAACAAGCCTGAATAAAGCTGGTAAGTGCCATGGTGAAGAATTCAATGATAAAACAAAAAGTAGTAGTGGTGCATTTTTATTTTTTTTTGTGTGAAATGTTGCACTGTATGTTTAAATGTGTGAATTAGCAGGTTCAACAGCTCTCCCCGAAAGTATTGTTTTACTCAAGTCTCGATTTTTCTGTTTTTATCTTTCAGCCTAAAGCTCCAAATTCAGACTGGAGATACTCGGCCTCCCTGAGAGCTGGAGGAGTGATGCAGAGGTAAGGCCAGCTTTTTACCAAACACATTTCCAATTTGTATTTTGTTATGCCACCTGTTTCAGCCAATTCAGAACTTTGAATGAGGCTGAAGTCATTGGAAAACTACATCATCTTTCAAGTTCACATTTTACGTGTACTGGCACAATATCTGTACTTCTAACTTTGTGTGTTTGTGTATCATTTGTGGAAATTATATGAACTATATTATTTTTGTATTCATTTGTTAGTTCATACCCTGCCCAACACCAACCAGTGCCAGTCTGTAAAGAATGATAACTTTTATAATTAATTGAAACAGTATTGCCTAAATGAATTTCTTACATCACTACATTACAGTTGTATTTTTTATTTTTATTTTAATTAATTATTATTATTATTTTTTGCAAACATGCAAATGTTGTAAATCAATATGCTGCATATGGTAAAACACTCCGATTACTAAGTACATATTTAATTAAGTTCAATGGACACAACACATATACCAGATTACAAGAAATCATGAATATGAGAGATTATATAATAATGGTGATTGTTTTCTCTGTTTCAGCTCAGTGCTTATGGAGGAGTCATCCGTCCTACAGGGAGCCCAGGGAGTCCTCGTTCAAAACTGGCCCACTGTATCCAGCGCTCCAGGTAACAAGAAAGATCACAGAGCTTTATTATATATATATATATATATATATATATATATATATATATATATATATATATATATATATATATATATATATATATTCCATCAGTATTTGAAGGATAGAAAGATAAATAAGATTGTGCTTCCGATTGATTCCAGTACTCCTCTGAGATTGATTGAATTTGAGAAAGCAATTAAAGCAGACCTTTTCAGAGCTTTTAACCATGTTATAGCTGTTTCTCGATCTCATTTATCCTCTGAAGTTGTATTTGGAGTGATTTGTGCATGTTAGAGCAATCTTTAATCTCTTATGTATGGCCATCGCATACATCCACTGCTTACCTTGTTCTTCAATTAAATTTTTTTTTGTATTGATGATACAAGTGGAATTCGGAAGCGTTGCATAGTCATTTTTTGTACAAATATGCAAAAATATGCTACTTACTAGACCAATCTGCGGCTATCCATAGGAGGGGCGAGCAGCTACACGACTCTTTGTTTTGATGACGTTTACAACGACGCCAGCTCTCATTGGGCACCACAGTTTTCTAACGTGGAAATCAGTGGACTTGTTTATTTTATGAAGTCATTATGAAGTCATGATGAAAATTGTGATTTTAAAATGTGCAAATATAACAATGATCCACAGGCGTCATAGATTATAAATATATAGCAGACACAAGCACAATAGTTTGTCTTTAAAACACATAAGAATGGTCTGTCCTGTTTCAGATTAAAAACATACTTATTGTATTAGGAAAAACATGGTGATCAATGAATATGATGAAAATAATTGCCATATTCTGACCGACCATAAGTACATTAAGTGAGAATGGTGAGGTTACCTGTGGTGTATCTCACTGATAGCAAGATCAGCTAGGTTTTAAGTCATCATCTACAATTAAAATGACAATGTGGTCAGTCAGTCTACTAGTAACATCACTTTTCAAGCCTACCTCACTTCAAATAACTGCTTTTTTTAATCTGTTTCTTTCATTTGTGTTTTGTCTGTCTTGATTTGTATGGAGTGTCTTTGAGTGTCATGAAAAGTGCTATACAAGTGTCACATATTACTATTGTGGTTGTTATTATTACCTGCACTTCTTTATCAATTTTAATGAGAATTGAAATGGCTAGGTTTATATGCAAAGCTTTAAAATGAAAAATGAAAAGCACAGATTTTTGTTTCAGCAGAAGGAAGCCAGAGTATTGAAGGCCCTTCCCCTCCCCCTCCCTCTTTCCTGCTCATTTACATACAGTGAAGCCGATGTTGATCTGTGGTTAATTTTTGTGCAGTGCATATGTCACTTTGCCAATGTGGAGAGCAGTGTAGGAAGTAGTCGTGCTTCTCTGCTTGGCTACGGTGTGTTATGGCTGCCTGCTTTGTGTGCTACTGCTGTGACAGATGGAGCACAGACCACACCCAGATTAGCCTGACCACACACACACGTGACATAATGAAATCACTGCTACAAACAGTCTCTCTCACTCTTACCTGATGTCTTTGAGTCCATGTAATAACCCAGAATGTGTGATTTTTGTCGATGGAACATTAAGAGGTAGCTGTTGGTAGAATAAAAGAGGCAAAACTGTACTTGGATAAAACGGATATACAGTATAGATTATTTGTATGTGGTGAACAAATCTAATGCAGGCAAAATAGCACAGGAAATGCATTGATTAAGGCAAGATTATTGTAAAATAAAATATACTGTTTAAAAGATAACATCTGAGTTTGAATTAAATGGATGGATGGGTTTGATGTTAAATGTGTAGCAATTGTAACCGAATCACCAAAATAGCTTGAATATATACAAGAAAGCATACTGAAAACCCTCTCTATGTGACTCTTTCTGATGGTCTCCTGCTTCACTAAAGGATGTAGTTTCCATAGCAACCATTTACCAGACAGCAGAGGAAAACAGGGAGGGGCACAGCCGTGTGAGAGAGGGGTGCTAACATATGGTCCAGGACAGAAAAATAAGAAAAAAATAAGAACATAATGGATCAAAATGAGCAAACTTACTTTATGGTTAATTTCCTCATTTAGTGTTAATTTCTCCTTTATATAGCTGTATCCCAAATATTGAGACCAGTGGACCCTGTAATGCATAACAGCAACCATTTTGACTTTACTTGCTAGAGGTACAAATGTGCCTCACATCACAATCAGCCAACACCATGGTTTCATCCAGACACTTTGTTGTTTGTCTTTCAAACCAACATTGTTACAAAAAATATGTTAACACACATTTGTTTGTAAGGCCTCAGTCCATTCATAATTGTATTAAGGTAATAAAATAAGCTCTACAATGGCAGAGTGCAGTATCTGTCACCCAGCTGCCCTCCTTCTTTTCAGACTATTATATAACAATGTGTATTTTCCCCAACTGGCTTGTCAGAGAAGAACAAGAAGATTGCAAAACCTTTGTGCAAGACAGAATCTTTTAATTTGGGACAAAATGTTTAAAAAATGAAAATTGCATTGGAGCATGGTGAATATTGAAGATTTTGACAGTTTATTCACTATGTCTGCACAAACACCCATACACACAGGGGTCCCAAGAGTCAAGTTAGTTCAAAATTTTGTAAACAATGACACCTAGGTTACAAATGATAACATTTATTTCCTTGTGTTTCAGATGCTGATGGAGGAGAGGTGTCTCCACCAATGGGAGCAGGAATAGACAGCAACAGCTGGCACTTCCGCTATGGGCCAGGTGGGCCTGGTGCGCCACAGCTGAAGCCAGGAGATGTACCCCCAGAGGCCTTCATCATCCCTGGCTCCCCAGCCATAATATCCATCAGACAGAACCAAGATGATGATAAGGGGGATTTCATGAGTTTTGGGAAGAAAGATGAAGCAAAGAAAAAGAAAAAGAAGAAGAAGGAGAAGAAAGAAAAAAAGGATAAGGGGAAGGATGATGGGGATGAGTGAAACATGAACTCAGAATGGCAGACAGACAAACAGGGTGTTGTTAAAACAGAGGTACCAAAGTCCATGGGATAAGAAAATGTGAAATAAAATTAGCAGTTTCATTCTTTCACAGATATCTTGCACACCCTGATGAAAACTTGGCCTTACCAAGATTGACTGTACCGTGTTTGGGGTACGCTTGAATCTTGCCTTGATACAATTACACATTTTCCTCCATGCCCTTATGTGCCTATACCTCTCATGGAGATGAACATCTCTTTACCTGTAGTCTGTTACATTCACCCATTGGGCATGTTGGCACCTCTGTATTATACTCTCCCCATCTCCAGCCTACTCTGACTTTCTGACAGGAGAAATTTGTACAAGAATGACTGTTGGTTTGTGCCAGCCAAGGAAGAGAATAACAAAGACAATTTCAGCAAATGAGTGCAGCTGGACACACAATGTAAATACACAGAAAGGGACACTGGACAAGACACAACTGCCGGCCTGGTCATTCTTCATGGTGTTTCCTCTATTTTCAATGAAACACATGTACACACATGCATGCTTGCCCAACTGAAACAAGCAAATACAACACACTTTTCTGCAACTGTAATAGAGATGAAATGGCTTGTATTCTGGAGAGGAAAATGCACTCTCCATCTGTAATGAAGGAGCACCAAGAAATGGTGCAATAGAAGATTTTCTCCTCCTGCAGCAAAGACATGTGCTTTCTGCTTTGAATGTTTGGTAGCAACCAATTCTTAACTTGATATCTTGTGTTTACAAGACACTTGTGCTCAATATGCCACAACTACTATTCCTACAAGTACTTGCCAAGCTGGCCTCTGCTTCCAATAATAACAGTATAGGGGTTTTGTTTGTTTGGTTTTTGAAAGCTTTAACAGTTCAGTGACAGCACCACTGTTTTCAAATGAATCTATTCTACGAATCTAAATGAATCTATAGCTCTATAAACTCCTGTCAGATAGTTTATATTTTTTGTTACAGTTTGGAGCCAGAATACACAGGCTTTGGTAAAGGATGGGACATCCCTCTCTTTACTTCATATTTGACTTTTAATGTTACTGACACACTTGCCTACAAAATATGCAATACATGTCACCACACATTTACCAACCAAAATCCACAATCCACAGAAATCTCCAACATTTATTTAAATTCCAGATTTGAGTTGCCTGTGTCTTTTGCCTGGTAAATGCTTCTTTCCACATGCTCAACATTTGTTGACTCAAGTATGATGTCACTCAGTTTGGTGGTTGCTGCATGCGCTCTAAGGAAACACATACTATATAGATAAACACTATATATAAATAGATAGTTTTGATTTATTCTTTTGTATTTTCATCCTTTTCATTCATCACTTGGGATTACTTTGGGGCACTTCTCCCTGGCAAAATATCTGTGTATTTTTTTTTCTGGTCCCACATAACGTTTGGCAGACACGAGTATTGCAATATTTGTAAATGCTTTGGTGTGATACCTATCATTGCAGGGCTTCTTTTTAATTGTGAAATGTTTTGAAGAAGGAAAGTAAGAAAAAAGAGAGAGAGAGAAACACTCTTGATGAACTAACACTAAAATATTGTAAGTGAAATATGTATGATTAGCTATCACTTCCCTGCCCCTCCTGAAATATGGGAGACTGAATCCAATGTAAAAATGTATATGTACTGTATGCCTGTGTTTAGTGACTTTTCACACTAATGTGGTGGTGAACTATGGTGGCAACGAGCTGTTCTCCATGGACTAGCATCGCTCTGTTGTTACTCTGCCCTCTCTTTTGTAGCTACATCCACTCATCAGCTGTGACAGTGAAATAGTGAGTCTTCAATTCCCTTTCTTTTATTTTATGTTTTATTTTAACCTATTGGGAAATGATGGAAATTTGTTGGGTTATTAAAATAAATCACAAATAAAACAAAATCTTAAAACATATGTGTTTTGTGGAATTGAGTGTCAAATACAGCAGGGCTATGTGGTTTTGAATGTAGAGTCAGTGAGAGCAGTCTGGATGAGTAAATGTCCAGTGTTGACTCTCAGTTACATTGGGTTCGGAATTTTGCTGCTACTTATGAATAAATAGTCATATAAAGCAATAGTAGAGCAGACATATCATTGTAAACAATTCAAATGTATTTAAGAAATAATGTTATTGCAGTGGGGAAAAGAGGATAAAATAATGCAAAAGCATAAATAAGGTTTAGGGTTCTGTCGCCCACACAATGAACAACTCGTCTCCTGATGACAAGAACCTGGTTACATGCCATGCGATTCCGTGCTCTTTGTTGGCTGCAGTGAGAAGGATGCTGCAGGCCTTGTTTGAGCGATGAGTAAAAAGCGCCACCTCTTGTTCAACATTTTAATTGCAACAAATGTCATAAAATGTAGGGTTTTCATTTTAGAATTTAGTTTGTTTACATGTTTGTAAATTATATTTTTCTTGCCCATTATAAAGTTATATTGTTGCCAAATAGCCTGCATTATGTATTCATAAGTTTCAGCTTCCTGTTTGTAAGTGATATTCTGAAGACTTTTGTCCATCCAGATGCTCTGGAAGAACTGAGGAGCCAAGCAGCTGTGCTGTTAAGACTTTTGTTCATAACATAAAAGGTGAGTGTGTAAATTACTTACTCAAAACATAGTCAGCTAACTTGTGCTAGCCTGTGTCTCTAATGTACACATATGCACATACCCTGAAAAAAGATGATCTATCTGTCCCTCTTTCTCTCTCTCTTGGTAGTTGTAAAAGCGATTGAACTGAAGGTGGCAGTGAAATGCATTTCCTGACTCCTTTGTGCTTCCCTTTGTGGAGTTAACATTGCATTGACTTTTGCCAGGGTGAATACACACAAATAAGTAAAATAATAATATAATAATAGCCTACAGTCTCTCTAAGCTAGATCTGTTATAGTTCACTCACAGATGTGCAGTGTCGACTGAGGTGCAGAATGCTCTAAACAAAGTCACTTTAACTCCAATGGAACAGGAGCCACGCTTCTTTGACAGTTCACTGGCCTCTGGATATGACATACAGCACTGGAGATACATGTCCTCATCTGTCTGTTAGGCATAGTAGAAATAGCAAATAATAATAATAATAATAATAATAATAATAATAATAATAATAATAATAATAATAATAATAATAATAATAATAATAATAGTAAAAAATTGTTCTCCCTTAGGGATAGGGTGAGGAGCTCGGTCACACGGGAGGAGCTCGGAGTAGAGCCGCTGCTCCTACACGTTGAGAGGAACCAGCTGAGGTGGCTCGGGCATCTGCTCAGGATGCCTCCTGGACGCCTCCCTAGGGAGGTGTTCTGGGCATGTCCCACCGGGAGGAGGCCCCGGGGAAGACCCAGGACACGCTGGAGGGACTATGTCTCTCGGCTGGCCTGGGAACGCCTTGGGGTCCCACCGGAGGAGCTGGAGGACGTGTCTGGGGTGAGGGAAGTCTGGGAGTCCCTGCTTAGACTGCTGCCCCCGCGACCCGGCCCCGGATAAGCGGAAGAAAATGGATGGATGGATGGAAAAAATTGTTCACCAAGGCAGGAGGGGGCATAACTTAGAACTTCATACTTGCAATCACAGTGAATTAACATGAACATTTGGCCATAAGGACAAGGACATTATGATGGAAAAATAGTCATTAACACATTTGATTGATGTGTTTAGGTATAATCACTCTCTCACTCTCTTTCTCCCTTTAGTTCTTTTGTCCCTTAATGTTTTGCATCACTCTTTATCTCTCTAAGGTAATCTTTCACTTTCCCTTTCACCCTCCCTTTCTCTTGGTACTCTGTACCATTCGAGGAAAAATGACGAATGATGCTTTCAACTTTGACAAATGCTTTCAACTTTGTTAAAACTGACTTGAAATATTTATTGCTTTGGAAAACACAGATGAAACCCCTCAGCATTCTCAACAATAACAGAACTGGATTCCCATTCTAATATAATGGAGATACATGTCCTCATCATCTGACAGGCAAAGTAGAAATAGCAAATAATAATAGTAACATTAATAATAATAATAATAATAATAATAATAATAATAATAATAATAATAATAATAATAACAATAACAATAATAATAACAACAACAACAATAATAATAATAATAATAATAATAATAATAATAATAATAATAATAATAATAATAATAATAATAATAATAATAATAATAATAATAATAATAATAATAATGTGAACATGAACATTCATTGCTGTCAGTATATTTGGTACTGTCACAACAGTACCTCAAATTATGGAAAGTAATTTATAGATGGTAAGATAACACAATTTACCATGTTTGTGTTTTACTTTTAGAATCAATGTTTGTGAATATTTTATATCAGCACTTTCATGATGTGCTGGAATGTAACGGCAAACATTTTTGCTTTCTTTCAAGTCCTGACTTGGGAGCAGTGGAGGTAGAGTGATAGATAGAGCCTTATTGCAGACTCAAAACAAATAAACAGACAAACAATTTAAAAAACTTGCAAAACAATAATAAGAGGCCCCTAACCTCTTAGGAGACAACTGCACCAGTGTTTCTACAGCTGAAAAGAGCAGCGGGTGGCACTGTATCCAATATTAATCAACAATAAAATCACTATGTTCCTGGATTATGGCACATACATTTATACATCACATTTTTCAAAACAGCAGCAGTGTGTTAACTCTTGATGACGCTAACAGTTCACTCATACTAGTCTGAGCCTTTTTGACAGAAGTCTCAGAGCATCACTGTAGGCCACTCTTAATTTGTGTAGGTCACTTTCTGTCTGTGTAGGCCACTCTCAATTTGTGTAGGCCACTATCAGTCTGTGTAGGCTACTCTCTGTCTGTGTATGCCATGCTCAGTCTCTACAGGCAACTCTCAGTCTCTGTAGTTCTCTCTTAGATTGTGTAGGCCATGCCCCGTCTGTGTAGGCCACTCTCAGTCTTGGTAGGTCTCTTCCATTTGGTGTAAGCAACTCTCTATCTCTGTAGTCTATTCTCACTTTGTGTAGACCACTCTTAGTCCGTATAGGGTACTCTCACTCTCTGTAGGCCACTCTCAGTCTCTGTAGGCTATATCTGTTATAGGTCACCCACAGATGAGCACTGTGGAGTGAGCTGCACAATGCTCTATACAAAGTCACTTTATCTCCAACGGAAGCACTCATCATCACATAGTAGACATAGTAGATACTACTACTACTACTACTACTACTACTACTACTACTACTACTACTACTACTACTACTACTAATAATAATAATAATAATAATAATAATAATAATAATAATAATAATAATATCACTTTTCAAAATAATGAATGGAATCAAATCAAATATAGTCATTGCTCTTTTATTCAATCTGCTGTCATCTGGAAAAAATGTTTTGGTTCCAGTGACAGTACATATTTTAATTACTCGATAAAAATAAGGTTTAGGCTTTTTTCACATTTGTTCACATTTAAGATCCATGGTGATCATTGCCCTTTATCTATACGCAGAAGTGGTGTATTTCTAACAAAAGATTACTATACATATATTGAGTGGTCCGAAAATGAATTTCACTTGGAAACCTTAAACTCAGACTCAGAAGCGGCCAAGGCAACTCCACACAGCGGGTGGAAAACACTGAAACACTTGGTGCCGCTGTAGACCAACAGAACTCCCGTATCCCCACCCACAGGAGGAATAATAGCATCACGGTGACAGCAAAGACCGCGGAAGGTTGGGAAATGCTGGTTTTAGAATTGAAGTGAAGAATACTATTAATTCACTGACGACGGACCACAAGTTGTCATAATCGTTTCATTTATTTCACGAGGCCGTTCTTGAGCGCGTTACGATGATTGGAGGCAAAGGCCTTTTGGCGACTTGCTCGGTGTGTTTTTTTCTAACACTACCCGCTGTTCATAGCGACCTGAGCTACTCTGTTCCTGAGGAAATAAGGATAAACTATGTCATTGGAAATGTTGCAAAGGATCTGGGCCTGGACATAGGGACAATTTCGTCTCGGAAAGCTCGTTTGGATTTTGAAGACAAGCAGTTCTGTGACATCAATCTGGCTACGGGTGATTTGTTCACATCTGAAAGAATAGACAGGGAAGCCCTTTGTGACAAAGCAACGTGTACTTTAAAAGCTGATCTGATCATGGAAAATCCTTTGGAGCTACACCGCGTGAGTCTTAATGTTCAAGATGTCAATGATAATTCGCCAACATTTAAAAATAATTTGATTGAAATGGAAATACGGGAGTCAACAGAAAAAGGAAGCCGCTTTTCTCTTGAAGAAGCGCACGATGCGGACATGGGGCTGAATGCTGTTCAAAGATATATTCTTCAGAAAAACGAAAACTTTATTCTGTCCCCTGATCAAAATAAAGTAGTGTTATTATTGGAAAATAAACTAGATAGAGAAAAACAGAAAAACATGAATTTGACATTGACAGTTTACGATGGCGGCTCTCCTCAGAGATCTGGCACTGTAGTTATACACATTATTGTGTTAGATGCCAACGACAACGCCCCCGTGTTCAGCCAAACCGTTTATAAAGCCAGTCTGCCCGAAAATGCCCCACTGGATACCGTAGTGGTGAAGGTTAGCGCCACAGACGCAGATGAGGGCATAAACGGAGATGTGACGTATGATTTGGGCCATCAAGCTAAATCCGATGCATTTTCTATTGATACTCAGACAGGCGAAGTTCGTGTTAATGGTCCAATTGATTTTGAAGAAAATAAGAAATTTGAATTAAGGGTCGAGGCTAAAGACGGACTTGGACTATACTCTTTTTCAAAAGTAATGATAGATGTCACTGATATCAATGACAATGCACCAGTTATAAATATAAAATCTGTATCAAATCAAATACAAGAAAATGCCGCACCTGGTGCTGAGATTGGCATAATAAATGTGCAGGACAAAGACTCTGGTATTAATAGCAAAGTTCACTGCTCCATTCAACAAAATGTTCCTTTTAAACTTGTGCATTCTTTCAAGAACTATTATTCTCTAGTGACCACAGAACAGCTGGACCGTGAGCTAGTGTCTGATTACAACATTACAATCACTGCCACTGACGAGGGCTCTCCTCCTCTGTCCTCCTCTAAAACTGTCCACTTAACTGTAGCTGACATCAATGACAACCCTCCTGTGTTTGAGGAGCAGTCCTACAGCGCACATGTGACTGAAAACAACAAACCTGGCTCCACTTTATGTTCTGTTGCTGCTCGAGACCCAGACTGGAGACAAAACGGGACAGTGGTTTATTCTCTGTTACCTGGTGAGGTGAATGGGGCCCCAGTGTCCTCCTATGTATCTGTTAATGGAGACACAGGGGTGATCCATGCTGTGAGGGCTTTTGATTATGAACAGTTCAGGAGTTTTAAAGTCCATGTGATGGCCAGAGACAATGGCTCTCCTCCACTCAGCAGCAACGTGACAGTCAATGTGTTTATATCTGATGTGAACGACAACTCTCCTCAAATACTGTATCCCACCCCGGAGGGGAACTCCTTCATGACTGAACTGGTCCCTAAAGCTGCACATGCAGGCTCTCTGGTGTCCAAAGTGATAGCAGTGGACGCAGACTCTGGACAGAACGCCTGGCTGTCCTATCACATAGTCAAATCCACTGATCCTGGACTTTTTACTATCGGTCTCCACAGTGGAGAGATCCGGAGCCAGCGGGACGTCTCTGAATCTGACAGCATGAAACAGAACCTTATTGTGTCAGTGAGGGATAACGGACAGCCTCCTCTCTCTGCCACCTGCTCCATGTATTTACTGATCTCTGATAACTTGGCTGAAGTGCCTGAACTCAAGGACATTTCTTATGATGAGAGGGACTCAAAGCTGACATCCTATCTGATCATTGCACTGGTGTCAGTGTCCACATTTTTCCTCACCTTCATTATTATTGTCCTGGGTGTGAGGTTCTGTCGCAGGAGGAAGCCCAGACTGTTGTTTGATGGAGCAGTTGCAATCCCCAGTGGTTATCTGCCTCCTAATTATGCAGATGTTGACGGCACAGGAACTTTACGCAGCACTTACAACTATGATGGATACATGACGACTGGATCCAGGACAAGTGACTTTAAGTTTGTGTCGTCCTACAATGACAACACGCTGCCTGCAGATCAGACACTGAGAAAAAGCCCCACTGGCTTTTCTGACGTCTTTGGAGATGGCGATGTCTCTCCTGAGGTAGGCACAAAATGGCAAAATGCATTAACATTTTTCTGTGATTACTGCTTTCCCACACTGTCACATTTTATACATGCCTAAATGTTATCTATACTGTAGTGTGGTTTGTGATTTCATGTTGTTTCTGCCCAGACAGATCTCTGGGATTTGACATTGTTGGAATGCATCACCAAATGATTTATTTATGCATATATATATTTTTTTTTTTTTTATTTTTGTCAGTTGTTGCAAGTTATTTTAAGGACTCCTTCTTTACAGTATCACTGTATACAGTATTCACATTGTGCCCAGATATGTCAGCAGAGGAGGCCTTGTTTAGTTGTGCTTAAATTAATTATCTCATTCTGGAACAACACTGGCAGTTTTCACTGTTTAAGAATACATGGTCTGGAAATAGCTCATAATGTGGTCTGATTTGACCACCCTCATGACCCAGTTTAGATATATTATAAGTTACATGCATACTTTCTATTTGGTGAATACATCCATTTGGATAATTTATATTCTCATATTACAATAATCTCTCTCTCTCTCTCTCTCTCTCTCTCTCTCTCTCTCTCTCTCTCTCTCTCTCTCTCTCTCTCTCTCTCTCTCTCTCTCTCTCTCTCTCTCTCTCTCTCTCTCTATATATATATATATATATATATATATATATGAATAATTTAGATCTCTATATATTTTCTTCAAATATAGCATTTCTGGGGAAAGTTCACGGCATGAATGCTTTTTATTCTTGATTTACTTTGAATGATTTAGACTTGATTTTCTCAAGATGTGACTTTTGCTCGAGATATAATGACTTCAATCTCCATGTCATTTGTGGCATTGAGTTAATAATATGTGTTGTTTTAAAAACATTTGGTGAGTTGACTTAGCAAATGGTATGTCTTTATCTCTGTCCATGGTGCTGAAGAGTGTAGACAGAACATTTGAGGTTTTGTTTTCACCTACCTAAGTCCCATGATTAGCCCTAAAGTAGTGTATTTTATCCATAATTCAATCATTCAAATGCTTCAAAATATGTATGTTCTAAAAAAGTGTTCTTTCATTAACATTGTCTAGACCTGCTATTTTGCTGTGGCCCTAGTGTAATATCAACGTCCATTAAACTTTGGACCAGTGTAATTGTTGGCATAATAAAATTACTTTTCAGTAAATAGTCCCTCAGTATGAACAGCTGTCCTTGTTGTTTGATCTTTTTCGAAATTGTTATGTCTTTGGAAACTAACTTTTCTCACAGTGACTTCAAGTCTTAGACCTAATTGATTGTGAAGTTTCCATCACATTGAAGAAGAGAAAGAACACTGAATGAGATGTGTCCTCAGTGATGGTTGTGGCTTTTCTTTCTGAGAGGTGAGGGTGCATGTGTTTGCATATAGTTAGTTTCTTTGGACAGTTTTATTTCAAACTAAAATAACAGTTAACAAACATGTGATTTTGGAGAAATCTTAATTTGTTTGTGTATGTAAAGTAATCCCCTAACCATTGGGGATCATGAGGTGTCTTACTCATACTCATGTAGATTCATTTAAAAAAATACAAACTGCAATTCATTAACATTGAAAAAATTGCATTTTTTTCCCCCCTGGCTAATTTGAGCTCTGAAAATGAATGTATCATAACTGACCCTTATACAATTGTATTATGTGTTGTCATAAATAATTTAAAAAGTTTTTGCTTTGCACTTATTTTAAAAATTCAAACATATTGTTAACCCTGTTTACAAAATGCCCACACTCTCATTTTAAATGTTCTTTTTTTTCTTAATTTCAACTTTACCCCATAGCATTAATAATAATAATAATAATAATAATAATAATAATAATAATAATAATAATAATAATAATAATAAGAATAATAAGAATAATAAGAATAATAATAACAATAATAATAAGCCAGTGCTGCTTCTCATAAAATTACTCTGTTCTGGTTTACTGGATGACATCTTATTATTCAAGGTTTGCGAGTATGAAACGTACGACGGAGTATAAGGGTAACTTAAATAAAAATAAATAAATAAATAAATAAATAAATAAAATAAAAAAAAATATGCGGGTGCTACGAGAATAAAGTTGAAGCATTTCGACATTAAAGTCGTAATTTTACGAGAATAAAGTCGAAGCCTAAAAAAGACATAATATTACGAGAAAAAAAGTCGTAATATTACGAGAATAAAGTCGTATTTTTATGAAAATATCGGCTGCTGTGCGTGAATGAGTGACTACTGCGTTATGAAGAATTTGGAGCATTTTGTTCAGATATAGCAATTTCTTCCAAATGTTTCTGGTTCCTCCGACTAAACATACCCATGCTTGCAGTGTCCCTTCAAAGTACTTATACTGATGATAGTGTGGTGATGGTGGGCTAAAAGACACAGTATTTCATCGTGCAGAAACCCCAGTTGAAAGTTTATCTGAACAAAATGCTCCAAACTCTCCATAAAGCATAACGCATTGGTCATTCATTCACGCACAGCAGCCTATACTCTCATAAAAATACGACTTTATTATCGTAATATTAGGACTTTATTCTCGTAATATTATAATATTAGAATTTTTTGTCTCGTAGCGCCCGCGTATTTTTTTATTTTTATTTAAGTGACCCTTTTACTCCGTCGTAAAAACGTGTTTTTTGTTTGTTTGTTTGTTTGTTTTTGTTTGTTTTTTTGTTTTTGTTTTTCCCTTTATTAACACGTTGAAATATTGAAATAGGTTTTCATTATGTGACAGAATGTAGGTGTGGTACTCTTGACTGCAATAAGTATTAAAAGGAAGGCAATTCGAAGACAACTGAATGTAAATAAATAGGTATTTTACAATATGTTTGACCATATTAAAATTTGCCTTTGACTTTTTTTTTTTTTTTTTTTTTTGGTTTGTTTTTTTTGTTAAATCGAATTAAAACAGACATTTCCAGCATGAAATACATCCTCGCCATTCTTCTAAACAAACTCTTGGTGTCACTATTCACCAGTGAATCGAACTGCACGCGCATTCTCCTCCCTTCTTTGTCAGTTGTTTTAAAATTCAGTCTAGGCTCCAGATTATAAGGTGTTCTCCTTGAGGCTTTCGTGGGACGACTTGTTTAACTAATATTTACGCTGTGACTTTGCTTTTAACAGTAGAGGATATAATGGCTGCAAGTAGACGTGACTTATCCTATACTCTGATGTTGGTTATTTTTACCTTTTACCCCATCAGAGGAGACGTGAGTTACTCTATTCCAGAGGAGATGAAACGTGGATCCGTGATCGGAAATATTGCGAAGGATATAGGTCTGGATTTGGGCAGGTTGTCCGCGCGCAGGGCGCGCGTGGACTCGGAGGACAACGGCGTCCAGTACTGCAGCGTGAACCTCAACACGGGAGAGCTGGTTGTTCAGGAGAGGATTGACAGAGAGGGCCTTTGTGCGAAGAAGACTTCATGTATTCTGAAACAGGAGCTCGTGCTGGAAAACCCTTTGGAGCTGCATCGTTTTACTATCCGCGTGCAAGACATAAATGACAACGCACCACAATTCACGGACGACTCACTTAATATTGAAATTCGAGAATCAGCTGATAAGGGCGCGCGATTTGCTGTAGGTGAAGCGCACGATGAAGACATTGGAGAAAATGCTGTACAGGGCTACACCCTTCAGAAGAACGACCATTTTAAATTATTTGTGAAAACAAACTCAGTTGGAAGAAAATCTTGCGAGTTAGTATTGGAAAAGGAATTAGACAGAGAGGAAAATAGCGAGATCACGCTTGTGTTGACTGCGTTTGATGGCGGCTCTCCTCAGAGATCAGGCACAGTAGTCATCCATGTCACTGTTCTTGACGCTAATGATAATGCGCCAGTGTTTAGTCAGACTGTGTATAAAGCGAGTCTTCCAGAAAACTCTCCTCCAGACACACTGGTTATTACAGTGACTGCTACAGATGCGGACGAGGGTTTGAATAGTGAGATTACCTATCAGTTTGATCACGTATCAAGTAAAGACAGTAATGTATTTTCCATTGATTCCAAAACTGGAGACATAACAGTTAGAAAGGATATTGACTATGAAAAAACATCATCCTATGAAATGCAAATCAGTGCCAAAGATGGTTTAGGGCTGGTCTCCTATGCAACTTTAATAATAGATATCAGTGATGTTAATGACAATGTTCCTATCATTAAATTACAGTCACTGTCCAGTCAGATTCCTGAGAGTGTGTCACCTGGTACAGAGGTGGGCATCATTAATGTGCAGGACAGAGACTCAGAGAACAACAGACAGGTCCGCTGCTCCCTTCAGACTGGGGTCCCTTTCAAGTTAGTACCTTCCATTAAAAACTATTATTCTCTAGTGACCACAGAACAGCTGGACCGTGAGCTAGTGTCTGATTACAACATTACAATCACTGCCACTGACGAGGGCTCTCCTCCTCTGTCCTCCTCTAAAACTGTCCACTTAACTGTAGCTGACATCAATGACAACCCTCCTGTGTTTGAGGAGCAGTCCTACAGCACACATGTGACTGAAAACAACAAACCTGGCTCCACTTTATGTTCTGTTGCTGCTCGAGACCCAGACTGGAGACAAAACGGGACAGTAGTTTATTCTCTTTTACCTGGTGAGGTGAATGGGGCCCCAGTGTCCTCCTATGTATCTGTTAATGGAGACACAGGGGTGATCCATGCTGTGAGGGCTTTTGATTATGAACAGTTCAGGAGTTTTAAAGTCCATGTGATGGCCAGAGACAATGGCTCTCCTCCACTCAGCAGCAATGTGACAGTCAATGTGTTTATATCTGACGTGAACGACAACTCTCCTCAAATACTGTACCCCACCCCGGAGGGGAACTCCTTCATGACTGAACTGGTCCCTAAAGCTGCACATGCAGGCTCTCTGGTGTCCAAAGTGATAGCAGTGGACGCAGACTCTGGACAGAACGCCTGGCTGTCCTATCACATAGTCAAATCCACTGATCCTGGACTTTTTACTATCGGTCTCCACAGTGGAGAGATCCGGAGCCAGCGGGACGTCTCTGAATCTGACAGCATGAAACAGAACCTTATTGTGTCAGTGAAGGATAACGGACAGCCTCCTCTCTCTGCCACCTGCTCCATGTATTTACTGATCTCTGATAACTTGGCTGAAGTGCCTGAACTCAAGGACATTTCCTATGATGAGAGGGACTCAAAGCTGACATCCTATCTGATCATTGCACTGGTGTCAGTGTCCACATTTTTCCTCACCTTCATTATTATTGTCCTGGGTGTGAGGTTCTGTCGCAGGAGGAAGCCCAGACTGTTGTTTGATGGAGCAGTTGCAATCCCCAGTGGTTATCTGCCTCCTAATTATGCAGATGTTGATGGCACAGGAACTTTACGCAGCACTTACAACTATGATGGATACATGACGACTGGATCCAGGACAAGTGACTTTAAGTTTGTGTCGTCCTACAATGACAACACCCTGCCTGCAGATCAGACACTGAGAAAAAGCCCCACTGACTTTTGTGATGTCTTTGGAGATGGTGATGTCTCTCCTGAGGTAGGTTCACTATATAAAACTATGATTTCTAAAGTTTCCATTTTATGTTTTATCTTAAATGCTATGAGTATTTTTCCTATGCCTTTTTAGTATAGGTTACACATATTCATGCTTATAGAACTGTATGATCTTTACTGCTCCTTTTTCACTGTCATTCCATTTATATTCATACAAACCTTTATGGACACTTACACAGCATAATCAGCATAGTAAAATCAACTCCCAGGGTCTACATGGGTCCAGTCAGGAAAGTGTTAGTCACCCTTTTTGGGGGTTTCAGTATGATCTCTCAAAAATGTGATAACATATACTATAAGTACATTTTCTGATAAGCATTCTAATTATTATAAAGATTTATATAAAGGCAACCCCTTTTAGTGTTGCATTTTTTTAGATCCATAATTTTATGTAAACCAAAAATAAACTGGCATAGACCACTATTCAGTAAGTGCTTATTTTAATTGTATTTAAAACATTTGACCATGTAACACAGTGAATAAAGGGTTTGACAGCATGATGCATGATTGTCCAACTTTTATGAAAATGGAGAGTTTTTAAATATGCAATTTTTTTGGAACAAAATTTCATCTCAATTACAAAATGGTATTTATGCAGTATAATGTTATATACAGTTTCAGAAACAGACTTGAAACATCCCAGGAAGGATGTTTCAGATGGACTATATGTAACCTGCCCCTGTTAGCCATGGTGCAACCACGACTGAGAAACAAACACGCGTGCTCTGATTCAACAGCTCAGCATAGTTAAGAGAATGACTGACTATTGAATCTTGTAAAAATATACAGGGAGATTTTCCCTATTAAGTTATTAACTTTGTTTACGCCTCTAATTAAAATGATAAAACATACAATTCTTTGGCTTCCTCATCAGTACCAAACCTCGCGATGTTTCCCTGCAGTGTTCAACTGTTATTTCCCTGTTGGTTCTTTCATGTCAGGAGTTTGACAAAGACTAGGGGAAAGAAACAATCTTGTCCTGTCTTCGTGCATGTTTTATTGACTACATATTATAGTTTTGCTGCTTATACAAGATCGGCATACATTTATTTTATGGGCCTTTTCTAATAGCATAGACCCTGTTTGGCATCAGTCAGTTGGGTTATAAGTAATACTGTTAAGTTTAATATTACAAGCAGCATATATATATATATATATATATATATATATATATATATATATATATATATATATATATATATATATATATATATATATATATATATATATATATATATATATATATATATATATATATATATATATATATATATATATATATATATATATATATATATATATATATATATATGGTGTGTGTGTGCGTGCGTGTATTACTTTTAGTCACATGAAATAAATGATCCCTTCGTTATGGTGAAATTTAAATGATTCTTGTGTGATCAAGATGCACGAGACACATTCAATATGGAATGTAGATTCAACAAAACATTTCGAGATTAATTGTTTTGAGTATTTTATAGTTACATCATGAATCTTACTGTAAAAAGGTTGCAATAAAAATACAGAAGTTTGCTATTACTTCAAACACACTCGTGGTGTCAGTGTTCACCAATGAACGGCACAGCACGTACATTCTCCTCCCTTCTTTGTCAGTTGTTCTTGCCACAGTTTATTAGTGTGGATTACGCTTCGTTTAGATATATTCTGATTAGAACGTTTTCAATTCAAATCAGAGCATTTGTTCAAACATAAAATGTTCACTATCAGACGCGCCTTTCTGGGGACTTTACTGTTACTTCCCGTCGCCTTTCCTCTGGTCAAAGGAGACGTGAGTTACTCTGTTCCAGAGGAGATGAAACGTGGATCCGTGATCGGAAATATCGCTAAGGATATAGGTCTGGATTTGGGCAGGTTCTCCGCGCGCAGGGCGCGCGTGGACTCCGAGGACAACGGCGTCCAGTACTGCAGCGTGAACCTCAACACGGGAGAGCTGGTTGTTCAGGAGAGGATTGACAGAGAGGGCCTTTGTGCGAAGAAGACTTCATGTATTCTGAAACAGGAGCTCGTGCTGGAAAACCCTTTGGAGCTGCATCGCTTTACTATCCGCGTGCAAGACATAAATGACAACGCGCCACAATTTAAAGAGGATTCATTTAGATTTGAAATCCAAGAATCCACTGGTAAGGGGGCCCGGTTTGCTCTCGGTGAAGCGCATGACGGAGACATTGGAGAAAACGCTGTACAGGGCTACACCCTTCAGAAGAACGACCATTTTAAATTAAATGTGAAAACAAACTCCGGGGGACGAAAATATTGTGAGTTAGTGTTGGATAAAGAGTTGGACAGAGAGGAAAATAACGAGATCACGCTTGTGCTGACTGCGTTTGATGGCGGCTCTCCTCAGAGATCAGGCACAGTAGTCATCCATGTCACTGTTCTTGACGCTAATGATAATGCGCCAGTGTTTAGTCAGACTGTGTATAAAGCGAGTCTTCCAGAAAACTCTCCTCCAGACACACTAGTTATTACAGTGACTGCTACTGATGCAGATGAGGGTCTGAATAGTGAGGTAATTTATGAATTTTACCAGCGATCCGATGAAAATAGTAATGTGTTTTCTATGAATCCAAAAACAGGAGAAGTGCTTGTATCAGGTGCCATTGATCATGAAAAATCATCTTCTTATGAAATGCAAATCAGTGCCAAAGATGGTTTAGGTCTGGTATCATATGCAACCTTAATCATTGAAATCACTGATGTGAATGACAATGCTCCTATCATTAACTTGAAGTCAGTATCCAATCAGATTCCAGAGAATGTGTCACCTGGTACAGAGGTGGGCATCATTAATGTGCAGGACAGAGACTCAGAGAACAACAGACAGGTCCGCTGCTCCCTTCAGACTGGGGTCCCTTTCAAGTTAGTACCTTCCATTAAAAACTATTATTCTCTAGTGACCACAGAACAGCTGGACCGTGAGCTAGTGTCTGATTACAACATTACAATCACTGCCACTGACGAGGGCTCTCCTCCTCTGTCCTCCTCTAAAACTGTCCACTTAACTGTAGCTGACATCAATGACAACCCTCCTGTGTTTGAGGAGCAGTCCTACAGCGCACATGTGACTGAAAACAACAAACCTGGCTCCACTTTATGTTCTGTTGCTGCTCGAGACCCAGACTGGAGACAAAACGGGACAGTGGTTTATTCTCTGTTACCTGGTGAGGTGAATGGGGCCCCAGTGTCCTCCTATGTATCTGTTAATGGAGACACAGGGGTGATCCATGCTGTGAGGGCTTTTGATTATGAACAGTTCAGGAGTTTTAAAGTCCATGTGATGGCCAGAGACAATGGCTCTCCTCCACTCAGCAGCAACGTGACAGTCAATGTGTTTATATCTGATGTGAATGACAACTCTCCTCAAATACTGTACCCCACCCCGGAGGGGAACTCCTTCATGACTGAACTGGTCCCTAAAGCTGCACATGCAGGCTCTCTGGTGTCCAAAGTGATAGCAGTGGACGCAGACTCTGGACAGAACGCCTGGCTGTCCTATCACATAGTCAAATCCACTGATCCTGGACTTTTTACTATTGGTCTCCACAGTGGAGAGATCCGGAGCCAGCGGGACGTCTCTGAATCTGACAGCATGAAACAGAACCTTATTGTGTCAGTGAAGGATAACGGACAGCCTCCTCTCTCTGCCACCTGCTCCATGTATTTACTGATCTCTGATAACTTGGCTGAAGTGCCTGAACTCAAGGACATTTCTTATGATGAGAGGGACTCAAAGCTGACATCCTATCTGATCATTGCACTGGTGTCAGTGTCCACATTTTTCCTCACCTTCATTATTATTGTCTTGGGTGTGAGGTTCTGTCGCAGGAGGAAGCCCAGACTGTTGTTTGATGGAGCAGTTGCAATCCCCAGTGGTTATCTGCCTCCTAATTATGCAGATGTTGACGGCACAGGAACTTTACGCAGCACTTACAACTATGATGGATACATGACGACTGGATCCAGGACAAGTGACTTTAAGTTTGTGTCGTCCTACAATGACAACACGCTGCCTGCAGATCAGACACTGAGAAAAAGCCCCACTGACTTTTCTGACGTCTTTGGAGATGGCAATGTCTCTCCTGAGGTAGGCACAAAGTGGCAAAATGCATTAACCTTTTTCTGTGATTTCTACTTTTCTGCACTGTCACTTTTTATACATGCCTCAGTGTTACCAATACTGTAGTGTGGTTTGTAACTTCATATTTTTTTTTCTGCCCAGACAGATCTCTGGGGTTTGGCGTTGCTATGGAATGCATCACCAAATGATTTATTTATTCAGCAAATTTGATTAATTTCTGTTCTGACACTGAGGCACTGCAACAATGTCAGTTGTTGCAAGTTCTTTTAAGGACTCCTTCTTTTCAGTATCACTGTATACAGTATACACATTGTGCCCAGATATGTCATTAGAGGAGGCCTTGTTTAGTTGTGCTTAAATTAATTATCTCATTCTGGAACAGGACTGGCAGTTTTCACTGTTTAAGAATACATGGTCTGGAAATAGCTCATAATGTGGTCTGATTGGCCCACCCTCATGACCCAGTCTATACATACAGTATTATAGGTTACATGCATATTCTCTACATGGTGAATACATCCATTTATTTATTTATATATATATATATATATATATATATATATATATATATATATATATATATATATATATATATATATATATATATATATATAAAAATAAAAGTACTTTCGTTAAGGTTGTCTAGATCTGTTATTTTGCTGTGGCCCTAGTGTAATATCAACATCCATTAAACTTTGGACCAGTGTAACTGTTGGCATAATAGAATTACATTTCAGTAAATAGTCCCTCAGTATGAACAACTGTCTATGTTGTTTGATCTTATTTAAAAGTTGTATGTCTTTGGGAAGTAACTTTTCTCATAATGACTTCACTTCTTGGATTTAATTGTTTGTGAAGTGTCCATCACATTGGAGAAGAGAAAGAACATTGAATGAGATGTGTCCTCAGTGATGGTTATGGCTTTTCTTTCTGAGGGGTGTTGGTGCAAATGTGCTGAGGGATGCTGGTCCATGTGTTTGCATATAGTTAGTTTCTCTGGACAGTTTTATTTCAAACAAAATTAACATTTAACAAAAATGTGATTTTAGAGAAATCTTAATTTGATTTTGTACGTAATGAAAGCCCCTAACCACTAGGGATCATGAGGTGTCTTACTCATACTCATGTAGATTCATTTAAATCATATATAACTGAAATTCATTAACTTTGAAAAATGTGCATTGTTTTTCCCTGGCTAATTTGAGCTCTTAATATGAAAATATCACACTGACAATACAATACAGTTGCACTATGGTTTGCCATAAATCATTTAAAAGGTGTTTGCTTTGCACTTATTTTAGAAATTCAAACATATTGTTAAGCCTGTTTACAAAATACCCACACTCTCAATTTAAATGTACTTTATTTCCCTGCTTTCAACTTTACCCCATAGCATTAATAATAATAGTAATAATAGTACTACTACAACAACTACTACTACTACTACTACTACTCTACTAGTACTACTACTACTACTACTACTACTACTACTACTACTACTATTACTACTACTACTACTACTACTACTACTACTACTACTAATAATAATAATAATAATAATAATAATAATGATAAAAAGCCAATGTTGCATCTTATAAATTTACCCTGTTCTGGCTTGCTGGAGTATAGTATTTACTATAGTATTCTTTACTGCAATAAGTATTACAAGAAAAGCAATTGGAAGACAGCTGAAGGTAATTAAATATGTAATTTATAATATGTTTAACCATATTAAAGTTTGCCTTTGCATTTGATTTTTTATTTATTTATTTATATATATATATATATATATATATATATATATATATATATATATATATATATATATATATATATATATATATATATATATATATATATATATATATATATATATATATATAATTTATTTATTTATTTATTTATTTATTTATTTTGTTAAATCGAATTAAAACAGATATTTCCAACATGAAATATATTCTCGCCATTTCTCTAAACAAACTCTTGGTGTCACTAATCACCACTGAATCGAGCTGCACGCGCATTCTCCTCCCTTCTTTGTCAGTTGTTGTAAAATTCAGTCTAGGCTCCAGATTATAAGGTGTTCTCGTTGAGGCTTTCGTGGGACGACTTGTTTAACTAATATTTACGCTGTGACTTTGCTTTTAACAGTAGGGGATATAATGGCTGCAAGTAGACGTGACTTATCCTATACTCTGATGTTGGTTATTTTTACCTTTTACCCCATCAGAGGAGACGTGAGTTACTCTGTTCCAGAGGAGATGAAACGTGGATCCGTGATCGGAAATATCGCTAAGGATATAGGTCTGGATTTGGGCAGGTTGTCCGCGCGCAGGGCGCGCGTGGACTCCGAGGACAACGGCGTCCAGTACTGCAGCGTGAACCTCAACACGGGAGAGCTGGTTGTTCAGGAGAGGATTGACAGAGAGGGCCTTTGTGCGAAGAAGACTTCATGTATTCTGAAACAGGAGCTCGTGCTGGAAAACCCTTTGGAGCTGCATCGCTTTACTATCCGCGTGCAAGACATAAATGACAACGCACCACAATTCACGGACGACCCACTTAAATTTGAAATTAGAGAATCAGCTGTTAAGGGCGCACGATTTGCTGTTGGTGAGGCGCACGATGAAGACGTTGGAGAAAATGCTGTACAGGGCTACACCCTTCAGAAGAACGACCATTTTAAATTACTTTTGAAAACAAACTCAGTTGGACGAAAATCCTGCGAGTTACTACTGGAAAAGGAATTAGACAGAGAGGAAAATAGCGAGATCACGCTTGTGCTGACTGCGTTTGATGGCGGCTCTCCTCAGAGATCAGGCACAGTAGTCATCCATGTCACTGTTCTTGACGCTAATGATAATGCGCCAGTGTTTAGTCAGACTGTGTATAAAGCGAGTCTTCCAGAAAACTCTCCTCCAGACACACTGGTTATTACAGTGACTGCTACTGATGCAGATGAGGGTCTGAATAGTGAGATTACCTATCAGTTTGATCACGTATCAAGTAAAGACAGTAATGTATTTTCCATTGATTCCAAAACTGGAGACATAACAGTTAGAAAGGAAATTGACTATGAAAAAACACCGTCTTATGAAATGCAAATCAGTGCCAAAGATGGTTTAGGGCTGGTCTCCTATGCAACTTTAATAATAGATATCAGTGATGTTAATGACAATGCTCCTATAATTAAATTACAGTCTCTGTCAAATCAGGTTTCTGAGAATGTGTCACCTGGTACAGAGGTGGGCATCATTAATGTGCAGGACAGAGACTCAGAGAACAACAGACAGGTCCGCTGCTCCCTTCAGACTGGGGTCCCTTTCAAGTTAGTACCTTCCATTAAAAACTATTATTCTCTAGTGACCACAGAACAGCTGGACCGTGAGCTAGTGTCTGATTACAACATTACAATCACTGCCACTGACGAGGGCTCTCCTCCTCTGTCCTCCTCTAAAACTGTCCACTTAACTGTAGCTGACATCAATGACAACCCTCCTGTGTTTGAGGAGCAGTCCTACAGCGCACATGTGACTGAAAACAACAAACCTGGCTCCAATTTATGTTCTGTTGCTGCTCGAGACCCAGACTGGAGACAAAACGGGACAGTGGTTTATTCTCTGTTACCTGGTGAGGTGAATGGGGCCCCAGTGTCCTCCTATGTATCTGTTAATGGAGACACAGGGGTGATACATGCTGTGAGGGCTTTTGATTATGAACAGTTCAGGAGTTTTAAAGTCCATGTGATGGCCAGAGACAATGGCTCTCCTCCACTCAGCAGCAACACGACAGTCAATGTGTTTATATCTGATGTGAACGACAACTCTCCTCAAATACTGTACCCCACCCCGGAGGGGAACTCCTTCATGACTGAACTGGTCCCTAAAGCTGCACATGCAGGCTCTCTGGTGTCCAAAGTGATAGCAGTGGACGCAGACTCTGGACAGAACGCCTGGCTGTCCTATCACATAGTCAAATCCACTGATCCTGGACTTTTTACTATCGGTCTTCACAGTGGAGAGATCCGGAGCCAGCGGGACGTCTCTGAATCTGACAGCATGAAACAGAACCTTATTGTGTCAGTGAAGGATAACGGACAGCCTCCTCTCTCTGCCACCTGCTCCATGTATTTACTGATCTCTGATAACTTGGCTGAAGTGCCTGAACTCAAGGACATTTCTTATGATGAGAGGGACTCAAAGCTGACATCCTATCTGATCATTGCACTGGTGTCAGTGTCCACATTTTTCCTCACCTTCATTATTATTGTCCTGGGTGTAAGGTTCTGTCGCATGAGGAAGCCCAGACTGTTGTTTGATGGAGCAGTTGCAATCCCCAGTGGTTATCTGCCTCCTAATTATGCAGATGTTGACGGCACAGGAACTTTACGCAGTACTTACAACTATGATGGATACATGACGACTGGATCCAGGACAAGTGACTTTAAGTTTGTGTCGTCCTACAATGACAACACCCTGCCTGCAGATCAGACACTGAGAAAAAGCCCCACTGACTTTTGTGACGTCTTTGGAGATGGTGATGTCTCTCCTGAGGTAGGCACACACTTCAACTGAACTTTAAAGTTACTACTATAAATTATTTTCCTTTTTTTTGTGTAGTCGCATTAGACTTACAGTTGTGTTGAATACCAATATTTATTTACTTTTAACACATTAATTTCATCACTTTATTGCTCCAACACCATCACTGTGACATAAGATTATACATTTAAAAAGTCTTGTTTTGTGCTGCAACAATCGAACTTACATGAACAGGGACATTTTCATGCCCATTGCTGATTGACAGGCTAAATACAGATGTCTTCTGAACAAATAATCATTATGAGCCAGACTGCAGATTCTGATGTTGTTCTTTGCTAACTTGTTAAATCTGTATCTCCATACAGTGTAATATTGTCAGCTCAAGTCACCACCAGTTAATTTCTTTAGACTTTTAAAGGGAAAACTGGCGGATAATTGTTTTTACTAGTGTAATTTTCTTCTTACATTGGTAGATCTCAAGTACCCAGGATGTATCATAAATCTGTTTGTGTGTGTTTTGTTTGGCTTAGAGTGTTTGGCGTCATGACGCTACATTGAATAAGTTAAATAATACCTTTTACTGACAGTTATTATTAAGATAGTTTTGTGGAGGTTGTTTTTTTCCACTAATTTAAGTTTTAAATACATTCTAAATAGTTTGTTGGTGAGTTGTCTTACCAAACCCAGTATATCCGTGGCCCTGTCCATGGTGCTGAAAAGATTAGATAGTGTTATTTAGTTTAGTCTTGTCTAATCCTGTAATGACAAAGTGTCTAAATTCCCTATAGATGATCGATAGGTGATTTATGATAAATACTGGGTGATTCAAAGGCTTTGAATTATTTATGTTTCTTTGGCGTGACATGTCAGACATGTATAACATGTAAAACCCCAAGAGAAATGGAATAGCCATTACTCTCTGTGCTGATGCCAGTGCTGCTATTACAAAATGCGAATGCAATAAATAGTTCTCAAACATATGGAGGTGAAGATGGTGCTGTGTTTTAGGTCAGCTTAAGGACATTTTGTCATTGGTGGTAATTCTATTTTTGTTTTTTTGTTTTGTTTTCTTTTCCTTGATCTGAAATTGTGCAGGATTCACTAAATTGATGAAAGAGAAAAAAAACAACAACAACTGATTAGATCATTCTGCTGTGATGGATGTGGCTTCGCTTACCTGACCAAATACATGGGAATTACACTTATTTTGTTCATTTGTCAGTTGGGTTGGAGAGTTTTTTTCACCCCCAACAAAACAATGATTAGAGCAAACATGTAGTGAAATGGGAAATGTTTGAATTCACTGGTTCATGTAAAGGCAATACCTCAAACTCACCCATGAGGGTCCATGGATCCCTTAACAATAAAAATCACTGTTGTGTCGTCCTTCAAACTCTGAGTGCTGTTTAAATACAAGCATCTGGTACATTAGTGTCATTAAGCTCCATTCACGTTCTGGATGTCAACACAGACTGGGATGGGAAATACATTGTTAGTCTTCTCAATGGGCAGATCACTTTTGCTTTGTGTATAACACTGGCATTGTCTATATTTAAGTTCATTTTAAAAGCCTTTTAATGCATTTTCTCTGTCAACTGTATTACTTATCTTCAACAATGATTCTATTCTATTCTAACTTTGATGTCTCTTTTATGATTTTTTTTTATTTTTTATTTTTATTTATTTATTTATTTTTTTTAAATAACTTTAGGATAACACGCATAGTTATACACAAGTTAGAATAAGGGAAAGACAAAAAATGCTACAGCATTTTGCATTCACATCACTTTTTTCCACAAAATCAGATTACAGCACATAAATAGAAGAAGCAAAGTTATTGAGTTAATTGAATAACAAAGATGATCACAATATCACCAAAACAAGATAATGTATTCTATGTGTAAACCCTCAGTTGTCCAGGTCTGATCCACAGCAAAAGATGAAGTTAAATCTGTCAACTGGACAAATCGTTGTGGGAGTGAAAACATTTTGCTGCTCATCCAAGCCATTTCTTCAGTACAGATTTAACTTCATCTTTTGCTATAATGTATTGTACTATATGCTGTGTGTAAGATTTCTTTTTTCTATTTAGTCATACTTTTTATGTCACACTTTGTTCAACAAAGTGTTGATGTTTTTAGTTATATCTAACCTGTTCCTTTCATCTTGTACTTTGTCACAGCTTCTCTCAATGAACACATCTTCTTTAGCAGTAAGTGCATGTGTTTGTTTGAAAAATGACTTTGAAGAATCTCGATCTTTATCATAGTTGTCGTGACCTTAGATTCTACTTGAATATTTTAGCTCTGAATCTCTTTGGATTTGAGTTATTAGAAATATGTTCACCTCAAAATATCACTCGCAATTTGGGAATGTGACAATAAATAGTTTGTTATGAATGAATAAAAGCCTCACCGATTATCTACATTTGTATCTTATGCATTTTAGTACACCCTCCCTTCACACATACGCACACACACATACGTTCATACACATGTTCATACACGCATACACACATATATTACTTGTTCTTGCTGTTCCTGTGATCTAACTCATGGTGTCAGTGTGCACCAGCATACGTGAACGTGGCCAGTTTCTCCTCCCTTCTTTGTCAACATTGTGCGCCTTACAGATCTGTTTCCAGGCTGGACTCGGCTTAAAACATTTGCCAAATGAGCGCATAAAGTTGTATCCTTGGATACTAAAGGTGAATATTTTTTTTTCGGAAAAAAATTCTAAGAATAACAATGGCAGATTTGACGCAAACATGGAAGATTGGCCTCGCGTTAATGATATTTCTTTCAAATTTGGCACGTGGAGATGTGAGTTATTCTGTTCCAGAGGAGATGAAACGTGGATCTGTTATTGGAAATATCGCTAAGGACCTTGGCATTAATGTTTCTACACGCAGAGCTCGCATTAACTCCGAGGACAACGGCGTCCAGTACTGCAGCGTGAACCTCAACACGGGAGAGCTGGTTGTTCAGGAGAGGATTGACAGAGAGGGCCTTTGTGCGAAGAAGACTTCATGTATTCTGAAACAGGAGCTCGTGCTGGAAAACCCTTTGGAATTACATCCTTTCATTTTGCGCGTTCAAGACATTAATGATAACGCGCCGAAGTTTAAGGAGGAGACGCTTAAATTTGAAATTCGAGAATCAGCTGATAAGGGCGCACGATTTGCTGTTGGTGAAGCGCACGATGAGGACATAGGAGAAAACGCAGTACAGGGCTACACCCTTCAGCAGAACGACCATTTTAAATTAAATGTTAAAACAAATTCCGGAGGACGAAAATACTGTGAGTTAGTGCTGGATAAAGAATTAGACAGAGAAAATAGTAACGAGCTCCTGCTTGTTCTGACTGCGTTTGATGGCGGCTCTCCTCAGAGATCAGGCACAGTAGTCATCCATGTCACTGTTCTTGACGCTAATGATAATGCGCCAGTGTTTAGTCAGACTGTGTATAAAGCGAGTCTTCCAGAAAACTCTCCTCCAGACACACTGGTTATTACAGTGACAGCTACAGATGCTGATGAAGGAATACATAGTGAGATTACGTACGAGTTTGACCATGTTTCAAGTAAAGATGTGTTTTCAATACATCCTAAGGCAGGAGAAGTAAAAGTCACGGGGAAAATTGATTATGAAAAAATGCCATCATATGAAATGCAAATAAGTGCCAAAGATGGTTTAGGCTTGGCATCCTATGCCACTTTATTGATAGGAATTACTGACGTGAACGATAATGCCCCGGTTATTTACCTACAATCACTGACCAATCAGATTCCAGAGAATGTGTCACCTGGTACAGAGGTGGGCATCATTAATGTGCAGGACAGAGACTCAGAGAACAACAGACAGGTCCGCTGCTCCCTTCAGACTGGGGTCCCTTTCAAGTTAGTACCTTCCATTAAAAACTATTATTCTCTAGTGACCACAGAACAGCTGGACCGTGAGCTAGTGTCTGATTACAACATTACAATCACTGCCACTGACGAGGGCTCTCCTCCTCTGTCCTCCTCTAAAACTGTCCACTTAACTGTAGCTGACATCAATGACAACCCTCCTGTGTTTGAGGAGCAGTCCTACAGCGCACATGTGACTGAAAACAACAAACCTGGCTCCACTTTATGTTCTGTTGCTGCTCGAGACCCAGACTGGAGACAAAACGGGACAGTGGTTTATTCTCTGTTACCTGGTGAGGTGAATGGGGCCCCAGTGTCCTCCTATGTATCTGTTAATGGAGACACAGGGGTGATCCATGCTGTGAGGGCTTTTGATTATGAACAGTTCAGGAGTTTTAAAGTCCATGTGATGGCCAGAGACAATGGCTCTCCTCCACTCAGCAGCAACGTGACAGTCAATGTGTTTATATCTGATGTGAATGACAACTCTCCTCAAATACTGTACCCCACCCCGGAGGGGAACTCCTTCATGACTGAACTGGTCCCTAAAGCTGCACATGCAGGCTCTCTGGTGTCCAAAGTGATAGCAGTGGACGCAGACTCTGGACAGAACGCCTGGCTGTCCTATCACATAGTCAAATCCACTGATCCTGGACTTTTTACTATTGGTCTCCACAGTGGAGAGATCCGGAGCCAGCGGGACGTCTCTGAATCTGACAGCATGAAACAGAACCTTATTGTGTCAGTGAAGGATAACGGACAGCCTCCTCTCTCTGCCACCTGCTCCATGTATTTACTGATCTCTGATAACTTGGCTGAAGTGCCTGAACTCAAGGACATTTCTTATGATGAGAGGGACTCAAAGCTGACATCCTATCTGATCATTGCACTGGTGTCAGTGTCCACATTTTTCCTCACCTTCATTATTATTGTCTTGGGTGTGAGGTTCTGTCGCAGGAGGAAGCCCAGACTGTTGTTTGATGGAGCAGTTGCAATCCCCAGTGGTTATCTGCCTCCTAATTATGCAGATGTTGACGGCACAGGAACTTTACGCAGCACTTACAACTATGATGGATACATGACGACTGGATCCAGGACAAGTGACTTTAAGTTTGTGTCGTCCTACAATGACAACACGCTGCCTGCAGATCAGACACTGAGAAAAAGCCCCACTGACTTTTCTGACGTCTTTGGAGATGGCAATGTCTCTCCTGAGGTAGGCACAAAGTGGCAAAATGCATTAACCTTTTTCTGTGATTTCTACTTTTCTGCACTGTCACTTTTTATACATGCCTCAGTGTTACCAATACTGTAGTGTGGTTTGTAACTTCATATTTTTTTTTCTGCCCAGACAGATCTCTGGGGTTTGGCGTTGCTATGGAATGCATCACCAAATGATTTATTTATTCAGCAAATTTGATTAATTTCTGTTCTGACACTGAGGCACTGCAACAATGTCAGTTGTTGCAAGTTCTTTTAAGGACTCCTTCTTTTCAGTATCACTGTATACAGTATACACATTGTGCCCAGATATGTCATTAGAGGAGGCCTTGTTTAGTTGTGCTTAAATTAATTATCTCATTCTGGAACAGGACTGGCAGTTTTCACTGTTTAAGAATACATGGTCTGGAAATAGCTCATAATGTGGTCTGATTGGCCCACCCTCATGACCCAGTCTATACATACAGTATTATAGGTTACATGCATATTCTCTACATGGTGAATACATCCATTTATTTATTTATATATATATATATATATATATATATATATATATATATATATATATATATATATATATATATATATATATATATAAAAATAAAAGTACTTTCGTTAAGGTTGTCTAGATCTGTTATTTTGCTGTGGCCCTAGTGTAATATCAACATCCATTAAACTTTGGACCAGTGTAACTGTTGGCATAATAGAATTACATTTCAGTAAATAGTCCCTCAGTATGAACAACTGTCTATGTTGTTTGATCTTATTTAAAAGTTGTATGTCTTTGGGAAGTAACTTTTCTCATAATGACTTCACTTCTTGGATTTAATTGTTTGTGAAGTGTCCATCACATTGGAGAAGAGAAAGAACATTGAATGAGATGTGTCCTCAGTGATGGTTATGGCTTTTCTTTCTGAGGGGTGTTGGTGCAAATGTGCTGAGGGATGCTGGTCCATGTGTTTGCATATAGTTAGTTTCTCTGGACAGTTTTATTTCAAACAAAATTAACATTTAACAAAAATGTGATTTTAGAGAAATCTTAATTTGATTTTGTACGTAATGAAAGCCCCTAACCACTAGGGATCATGAGGTGTCTTACTCATACTCATGTAGATTCATTTAAATCATATATAACTGAAATTCATTAACTTTGAAAAATGTGCATTGTTTTTCCCTGGCTAATTTGAGCTCTTAATATGAAAATATCACACTGACAATACAATACAGTTGCACTATGGTTTGCCATAAATCATTTAAAAGGTGTTTGCTTTGCACTTATTTTAGAAATTCAAACATATTGTTAAGCCTGTTTACAAAATACCCACACTCTCAATTTAAATGTACTTTATTTCCCTGCTTTCAACTTTACCCCATAGCATTAATAATAATAGTAATAATAGTACTACTACAACAACTACTACTACTACTACTACTACTCTACTAGTACTACTACTACTACTACTACTACTACTACTACTACTACTATTACTACTACTACTACTACTACTACTACTACTACTACTAATAATAATAATAATAATAATAATAATAATGATAAAAAGCCAATGTTGCATCTTATAAATTTACCCTGTTCTGGCTTGCTGGAGTATAGTATTTACTATAGTATTCTTTACTGCAATAAGTATTACAAGAAAAGCAATTGGAAGACAGCTGAAGGTAATTAAATATGTAATTTATAATATGTTTAACCATATTAAAGTTTGCCTTTGCATTTGATTTTTTATTTATTTATTTATATATATATATATATATATATATATATATATATATATATATATATATATATATATATATATATATATATATATATATATATATATATATATATATATATATATATATATATATATATATATATATATATATATAATTTATTTATTTATTTATTTATTTATTTATTTTGTTAAATCGAATTAAAACAGATATTTCCAACATGAAATATATTCTCGCCATTTCTCTAAACAAACTCTTGGTGTCACTAATCACCACTGAATCGAGCTGCACGCGCATTCTCCTCCCTTCTTTGTCAGTTGTTGTAAAATTCAGTCTAGGCTCCAGATTATAAGGTGTTCTCGTTGAGGCTTTCGTGGGACGACTTGTTTAACTAATATTTACGCTGTGACTTTGCTTTTAACAGTAGGGGATATAATGGCTGCAAGTAGACGTGACTTATCCTATACTCTGATGTTGGTTATTTTTACCTTTTACCCCATCAGAGGAGACGTGAGTTACTCTGTTCCAGAGGAGATGAAACGTGGATCCGTGATCGGAAATATCGCTAAGGATATAGGTCTGGATTTGGGCAGGTTGTCCGCGCGCAGGGCGCGCGTGGACTCCGAGGACAACGGCGTCCAGTACTGCAGCGTGAACCTCAACACGGGAGAGCTGGTTGTTCAGGAGAGGATTGACAGAGAGGGCCTTTGTGCGAAGAAGACTTCATGTATTCTGAAACAGGAGCTCGTGCTGGAAAACCCTTTGGAGCTGCATCGCTTTACTATCCGCGTGCAAGACATAAATGACAACGCACCACAATTCACGGACGACCCACTTAAATTTGAAATTAGAGAATCAGCTGTTAAGGGCGCACGATTTGCTGTTGGTGAGGCGCACGATGAAGACGTTGGAGAAAATGCTGTACAGGGCTACACCCTTCAGAAGAACGACCATTTTAAATTACTTTTGAAAACAAACTCAGTTGGACGAAAATCCTGCGAGTTACTACTGGAAAAGGAATTAGACAGAGAGGAAAATAGCGAGATCACGCTTGTGCTGACTGCGTTTGATGGCGGCTCTCCTCAGAGATCAGGCACAGTAGTCATCCATGTCACTGTTCTTGACGCTAATGATAATGCGCCAGTGTTTAGTCAGACTGTGTATAAAGCGAGTCTTCCAGAAAACTCTCCTCCAGACACACTGGTTATTACAGTGACTGCTACTGATGCAGATGAGGGTCTGAATAGTGAGATTACCTATCAGTTTGATCACGTATCAAGTAAAGACAGTAATGTATTTTCCATTGATTCCAAAACTGGAGACATAACAGTTAGAAAGGAAATTGACTATGAAAAAACACCGTCTTATGAAATGCAAATCAGTGCCAAAGATGGTTTAGGGCTGGTCTCCTATGCAACTTTAATAATAGATATCAGTGATGTTAATGACAATGCTCCTATAATTAAATTACAGTCTCTGTCAAATCAGGTTTCTGAGAATGTGTCACCTGGTACAGAGGTGGGCATCATTAATGTGCAGGACAGAGACTCAGAGAACAACAGACAGGTCCGCTGCTCCCTTCAGACTGGGGTCCCTTTCAAGTTAGTACCTTCCATTAAAAACTATTATTCTCTAGTGACCACAGAACAGCTGGACCGTGAGCTAGTGTCTGATTACAACATTACAATCACTGCCACTGACGAGGGCTCTCCTCCTCTGTCCTCCTCTAAAACTGTCCACTTAACTGTAGCTGACATCAATGACAACCCTCCTGTGTTTGAGGAGCAGTCCTACAGCGCACATGTGACTGAAAACAACAAACCTGGCTCCAATTTATGTTCTGTTGCTGCTCGAGACCCAGACTGGAGACAAAACGGGACAGTGGTTTATTCTCTGTTACCTGGTGAGGTGAATGGGGCCCCAGTGTCCTCCTATGTATCTGTTAATGGAGACACAGGGGTGATACATGCTGTGAGGGCTTTTGATTATGAACAGTTCAGGAGTTTTAAAGTCCATGTGATGGCCAGAGACAATGGCTCTCCTCCACTCAGCAGCAACACGACAGTCAATGTGTTTATATCTGATGTGAACGACAACTCTCCTCAAATACTGTACCCCACCCCGGAGGGGAACTCCTTCATGACTGAACTGGTCCCTAAAGCTGCACATGCAGGCTCTCTGGTGTCCAAAGTGATAGCAGTGGACGCAGACTCTGGACAGAACGCCTGGCTGTCCTATCACATAGTCAAATCCACTGATCCTGGACTTTTTACTATCGGTCTTCACAGTGGAGAGATCCGGAGCCAGCGGGACGTCTCTGAATCTGACAGCATGAAACAGAACCTTATTGTGTCAGTGAAGGATAACGGACAGCCTCCTCTCTCTGCCACCTGCTCCATGTATTTACTGATCTCTGATAACTTGGCTGAAGTGCCTGAACTCAAGGACATTTCTTATGATGAGAGGGACTCAAAGCTGACATCCTATCTGATCATTGCACTGGTGTCAGTGTCCACATTTTTCCTCACCTTCATTATTATTGTCCTGGGTGTAAGGTTCTGTCGCATGAGGAAGCCCAGACTGTTGTTTGATGGAGCAGTTGCAATCCCCAGTGGTTATCTGCCTCCTAATTATGCAGATGTTGACGGCACAGGAACTTTACGCAGTACTTACAACTATGATGGATACATGACGACTGGATCCAGGACAAGTGACTTTAAGTTTGTGTCGTCCTACAATGACAACACCCTGCCTGCAGATCAGACACTGAGAAAAAGCCCCACTGACTTTTGTGACGTCTTTGGAGATGGTGATGTCTCTCCTGAGGTAGGCACACACTTCAACTGAACTTTAAAGTTACTACTATAAATTATTTTCCTTTTTTTTGTGTAGTCGCATTAGACTTACAGTTGTGTTGAATACCAATATTTATTTACTTTTAACACATTAATTTCATCACTTTATTGCTCCAACACCATCACTGTGACATAAGATTATACATTTAAAAAGTCTTGTTTTGTGCTGCAACAATCGAACTTACATGAACAGGGACATTTTCATGCCCATTGCTGATTGACAGGCTAAATACAGATGTCTTCTGAACAAATAATCATTATGAGCCAGACTGCAGATTCTGATGTTGTTCTTTGCTAACTTGTTAAATCTGTATCTCCATACAGTGTAATATTGTCAGCTCAAGTCACCACCAGTTAATTTCTTTAGACTTTTAAAGGGAAAACTGGCGGATAATTGTTTTTACTAGTGTAATTTTCTTCTTACATTGGTAGATCTCAAGTACCCAGGATGTATCATAAATCTGTTTGTGTGTGTTTTGTTTGGCTTAGAGTGTTTGGCGTCATGACGCTACATTGAATAAGTTAAATAATACCTTTTACTGACAGTTATTATTAAGATAGTTTTGTGGAGGTTGTTTTTTTCCACTAATTTAAGTTTTAAATACATTCTAAATAGTTTGTTGGTGAGTTGTCTTACCAAACCCAGTATATCCGTGGCCCTGTCCATGGTGCTGAAAAGATTAGATAGTGTTATTTAGTTTAGTCTTGTCTAATCCTGTAATGACAAAGTGTCTAAATTCCCTATAGATGATCGATAGGTGATTTATGATAAATACTGGGTGATTCAAAGGCTTTGAATTATTTATGTTTCTTTGGCGTGACATGTCAGACATGTATAACATGTAAAACCCCAAGAGAAATGGAATAGCCATTACTCTCTGTGCTGATGCCAGTGCTGCTATTACAAAATGCGAATGCAATAAATAGTTCTCAAACATATGGAGGTGAAGATGGTGCTGTGTTTTAGGTCAGCTTAAGGACATTTTGTCATTGGTGGTAATTCTATTTTTGTTTTTTTGTTTTGTTTTCTTTTCCTTGATCTGAAATTGTGCAGGATTCACTAAATTGATGAAAGAGAAAAAAAACAACAACAACTGATTAGATCATTCTGCTGTGATGGATGTGGCTTCGCTTACCTGACCAAATACATGGGAATTACACTTATTTTGTTCATTTGTCAGTTGGGTTGGAGAGTTTTTTTCACCCCCAACAAAACAATGATTAGAGCAAACATGTAGTGAAATGGGAAATGTTTGAATTCACTGGTTCATGTAAAGGCAATACCTCAAACTCACCCATGAGGGTCCATGGATCCCTTAACAATAAAAATCACTGTTGTGTCGTCCTTCAAACTCTGAGTGCTGTTTAAATACAAGCATCTGGTACATTAGTGTCATTAAGCTCCATTCACGTTCTGGATGTCAACACAGACTGGGATGGGAAATACATTGTTAGTCTTCTCAATGGGCAGATCACTTTTGCTTTGTGTATAACACTGGCATTGTCTATATTTAAGTTCATTTTAAAAGCCTTTTAATGCATTTTCTCTGTCAACTGTATTACTTATCTTCAACAATGATTCTATTCTATTCTAACTTTGATGTCTCTTTTATGATTTTTTTTTATTTTTTATTTTTATTTATTTATTTATTTTTTTTAAATAACTTTAGGATAACACGCATAGTTATACACAAGTTAGAATAAGGGAAAGACAAAAAATGCTACAGCATTTTGCATTCACATCACTTTTTTCCACAAAATCAGATTACAGCACATAAATAGAAGAAGCAAAGTTATTGAGTTAATTGAATAACAAAGATGATCACAATATCACCAAAACAAGATAATGTATTCTATGTGTAAACCCTCAGTTGTCCAGGTCTGATCCACAGCAAAAGATGAAGTTAAATCTGTCAACTGGACAAATCGTTGTGGGAGTGAAAACATTTTGCTGCTCATCCAAGCCATTTCTTCAGTACAGATTTAACTTCATCTTTTGCTATAATGTATTGTACTATATGCTGTGTGTAAGATTTCTTTTTTCTATTTAGTCATACTTTTTATGTCACACTTTGTTCAACAAAGTGTTGATGTTTTTAGTTATATCTAACCTGTTCCTTTCATCTTGTACTTTGTCACAGCTTCTCTCAATGAACACATCTTCTTTAGCAGTAAGTGCATGTGTTTGTTTGAAAAATGACTTTGAAGAATCTCGATCTTTATCATAGTTGTCGTGACCTTAGATTCTACTTGAATATTTTAGCTCTGAATCTCTTTGGATTTGAGTTATTAGAAATATGTTCACCTCAAAATATCACTCGCAATTTGGGAATGTGACAATAAATAGTTTGTTATGAATGAATAAAAGCCTCACCGATTATCTACATTTGTATCTTATGCATTTTAGTACACCCTCCCCTCACACATACGCACACACACATACGTTCATACACATGTTCATACACGCATACACACATATATTACTTGTTCTTGCTGTTCCTGTGATCTAACTCATGGTGTCAGTGTGCACCAGCATACGTGAACGTGGCCAGTTTCTCCTCCCTTCTTTGTCAACATTGTGCGCCTTACAGATCTGTTTCCAGGCTGGACTCGGCTTAAAACATTTGCCAAATGAGCGCATAAAGTTGTATCCTTGGATACTAAAGGTGAATATTTTTTTTTCGGAAAAAAATTCTAAGAATAACAATGGCAGATTTGACGCAAACATGGAAGATTGGCCTCGCGTTAATGATATTTCTTTCAAATTTGGCACGTGGAGATGTGAGTTATTCTGTTCCAGAGGAGATGAAACGTGGATCTGTTATTGGAAATATCGCTAAGGACCTTGGCATTAATGTTTCTACACGCAGAGCTCGCATTAACTCCGAGGACAACGGCGTCCAGTACTGCAGCGTGAACCTCAACACGGGAGAGCTGGTTGTTCAGGAGAGGATTGACAGAGAGGGCCTTTGTGCGAAGAAGACTTCATGTATTCTGAAACAGGAGCTCGTGCTGGAAAACCCTTTGGAATTACATCCTTTCATTTTGCGCGTTCAAGACATTAATGATAACGCGCCGAAGTTTAAGGAGGAGACGCTTAAATTTGAAATTCGAGAATCAGCTGATAAGGGCGCACGATTTGCTGTTGGTGAAGCGCACGATGAGGACATAGGAGAAAACGCAGTACAGGGCTACACCCTTCAGCAGAACGACCATTTTAAATTAAATGTTAAAACAAATTCCGGAGGACGAAAATACTGTGAGTTAGTGCTGGATAAAGAATTAGACAGAGAAAATAGTAACGAGCTCCTGCTTGTTCTGACTGCGTTTGATGGCGGCTCTCCTCAGAGATCAGGCACAGTAGTCATCCATGTCACTGTTCTTGACGCTAATGATAATGCGCCAGTGTTTAGTCAGACTGTGTATAAAGCGAGTCTTCCAGAAAACTCTCCTCCAGACACACTGGTTATTACAGTGACAGCTACAGATGCTGATGAAGGAATACATAGTGAGATTACGTACGAGTTTGACCATGTTTCAAGTAAAGATGTGTTTTCAATACATCCTAAGGCAGGAGAAGTAAAAGTCACGGGGAAAATTGATTATGAAAAAATGCCATCATATGAAATGCAAATAAGTGCCAAAGATGGTTTAGGCTTGGCATCCTATGCCACTTTATTGATAGGAATTACTGACGTGAACGATAATGCCCCGGTTATTTACCTACAATCACTGACCAATCAGATTCCAGAGAATGTGTCACCTGGTACAGAGGTGGGCATCATTAATGTGCAGGACAGAGACTCAGAGAACAACAGACAGGTCCGCTGCTCCCTTCAGACTGGGGTCCCTTTCAAGTTAGTACCTTCCATTAAAAACTATTATTCTCTAGTGACCACAGAACAGCTGGACCGTGAGCTAGTGTCTGATTACAACATTACAATCACTGCCACTGACGAGGGCTCTCCTCCTCTGTCCTCCTCTAAAACTGTCCACTTAACTGTAGCTGACATCAATGACAACCCTCCTGTGTTTGAGGAGCAGTCCTACAGCGCACATGTGACTGAAAACAACAAACCTGGCTCCACTTTATGTTCTGTTGCTGCTCGAGACCCAGACTGGAGACAAAACGGGACAGTGGTTTATTCTCTGTTACCTGGTGAGGTGAATGGGGCCCCAGTGTCCTCCTATGTATCTGTTAATGGAGACACAGGGGTGATCCATGCTGTGAGGGCTTTTGATTATGAACAGTTCAGGAGTTTTAAAGTCCATGTAATGGCCAGAGACAATGGCTCTCCTCCACTCAGCAGCAACGTGACAGTCAATGTGTTTATATCTGACGTGAACGACAACTCTCCTCAAATACTGTACCCCACCCCGGAGGGGAACTCCTTCATGACTGAACTGGTCCCTAAAGCTGCACATGCAGGCTCTCTGGTGTCCAAAGTGATAGCAGTGGACGCAGACTCTGGACAGAACGCCTGGCTGTCCTATCACATAGTCAAATCCACTGATCCTGGACTTTTTACTATAGGTCTTCACAGTGGAGAGATCCGGAGCCAGCGGGACGTCTCTGAATCTGACAGCATGAAACAGAACCTCATTGTGTCAGTGAAGGATAACGGACAGCCTCCTCTCTCTGCCACCTGCTCCATGTATTTACTGATCTCTGATAACTTGGCTGAAGTGCCTGAACTCAAGGACATTTCTTATGATGAGAGGGACTCAAAGCTGACATCCTATCTGATCATTGCACTGGTGTCAGTGTCCACATTTTTCCTCACCTTCATTATTATTGTCCTCGGTGTGAGGTTCTGTCGCAGGAGGAAGCCCAGACTGTTGTTTGATGGAGCAGTTGCAATCCCCAGTGGTTATCTGCCTCCTAATTATGCAGATGTTGACGGCACAGGAACTTTACGCAGCACTTACAACTATGATGGATACATGACGACTGGATCCAGGACAAGTGACTTTAAGTTTGTGTCGTCCTACAATGACAACACGCTGCCTGCAGATCAGACACTGAGAAAAAGCCCCACTGACTTTTCTGACGTCTTTGGAGATGGTGATGTCTCTCCTGAGGTAGGCATACAATGGCAAAAAACATTCATATTTTTCTGTGATTACTGCTTTTCCACACTGCCATATTTTATACATGCCTAAAGGATATCAATACTGTATTTTAGTTGTAATTTTATAGTTTTTTTTTTTTTTTTTTTTTTTTTTTTTTTTTTTTTTTTTTATACAGAAATACCTCTGGAGTTTGCTGATGCTACAGAATGCATTAACAAATGATTTATTTTTACAATAGATTTATTTATTTATTTGTTTATGGTTAAGATACTGAGCCAATACAACAATGTTCATTCTTGTAAATTGTTAGAAGGAATCATAATTTGCAGTTTTATTTTAGGCAGTATTGACATTTTGGCTAGATATTTCAGCAGGAGGGGCCACTTCGAGATTTTTTATTAAGGGAAGGTAACTTGTATGTGAATTAAAGGCATCTTGTAGCTGTACTTCGAGTGATAATCTGTAGCTCAGTTAATAGACTTGTCCACTGATGTGAAGGTTGGCGGTTTAAATAAACATCATTGGTTGAGTGGTCAGATCCACCGACCTACAGATGAATGCTGACGCCGTGTCCTTGGGCAAGATACTTAGCCCATTTCACCCCCTGTGTCTGCGTACCCTGTTGTGTGAATGTGTGAGTGGTTCCTTGATGTAATGCGCTTTGAGTGCCCTGAAGGTGGAAAAGTGTGATATAATAACGTGACCATTTACCATAATCTCATTCTGGAACAACACTAGCACTTTAAAAATACATGGTTTTGAAATTGTGTATCATGTGGTCTCATTTGACCACCCTCATGACCCAGTGCTGGATATATTGTAGGTTACTTGCACATTCTTTCATTTATCATCCACGTGGATCATTTATATTCTCATAGTACAATCCAAAAAATAATAATTTCAGTCTAATTATATATTTATTTCAAATATAGCATTTCTGGGGAAAGCTCATGACATGAATGCTTTTTATTCTTGATTTACTGTGAATGATTTAGACTTGATTTTGTCAAGATGTGACTTTTGCTCGAGATATAATGACTTCAGTCCCCATGTCATTTATGGCATTGAGTTAATAAGGATTTTTAAAAATAATTAATTTATCAATGCTTCATTTTTTATGTGTTGTCTTAAAACATTTTTTGAGTTGACAAACAGTATATGTTTATCTCTGTCCATGGTGCTGAAGAGTGTAGACAGTACATTGAGGTTTTGTCTTCACCTATTTAACTTATGTTGCTTCAAGACAAGTCACATGATTAGCCATAAACTAATGTATTTGATCCATAATTCAATTCAAATGCTTCAAAACATGTATGTTCTAAAAAAAAGTGTTGTTTTGTTAACGTTGTCTAGACCTGTTTAAACCTGACTTTATGTTGGTCTTGTCCTACAATGACAACAAACTGCCTGCAGATCAGACACTGAGAAAAAGCCCCACTGACTTTTCTGATGTCTTTGGAGATGGTGATGTTTCTCCTGAGGTAGGCTGTGATATTCAATCACTAAATGTAAAGTTTACATGTAACTGGTTTAAAGCATGATTACTATCAATCTAATCAGTCTTTAATCAGTCAAAAATAATGTGTGTTAATATCTAGATTTTTACATCTAGATATGTAAAGTGTAAGTAACAAAACACTAAATCCACTAATACTACGCTGTATACATGGTGTTTTAATAGCATTACCTGTACTGTTCCTAGTCATTTTCATTTAAATTTCTGTTGAATGAAAATGCCTAAATCTAAGTTTGTGTTGCCTAAAAAAATGCCTCTTCAGCTCCCATTTCAAGCCTTTCCTTTGGCATTTAGTTCCACCTTAAATGCCTATTCTTTGTTTGTTTTCAATATTGAATTATGAGTGATACATAATAGTCAGTTCTTTATTTGTGGTTATTTCTATTTTCCACATAAGTACTGCAGATGATTTTGTCTCCATATTATGACATTTTTATAAAGAGTTATCTCTGTTCATTGTTTATATTTAAGAGAATGTTTTATCGTTCACTTGTTTGTTTAGTGGTGTTTGCTGTTATTGCGATTCAGTCAGAGCCCGGCAGCCCTTCAGCTCATGCAGTGCAGTTAAATAGAAAAAAAAAAAAAAAAAAAAGTGTCTCGTTAGTGTAACTTCAGCAATAATGACCAAAACATAATGGAAAGAAAAAGATGCATTTATTCTACCATTCTACACATCATTTTAATTATGATATTCATTTGTATTTACTTTATGAAATTATCTTCTTGGTTTAGGATTCTTTCCATGTTTTTTGATATATTTTTTGAGTCACATATTTACTTTATTTTTATCACAGCAGAACATGTATGAAGATTTGTCATTTCAAATCACACTCTTGGTGTCAGTATTTACAAGTGAACAGTATAGTTTGCAGCATTCAATAAAAAGGGAGGAGAATGAACAAAGAGGGCAGACATTTTTTTTTTTAATAGGATGTGCTTTCACTTCTTTGTTTTAGTAGTTACTGTGACAATTTGTTGTTTAAAATCGCACCTTACAATTATTCTTTTTAATTTTAATTGTATTTATTTATTAATTTTTTTCTGAAAATACCAGACATCTGTTATATACTTACAGTATAGTCACACCTGTTTTAATGATTCAGAACTATGGACAGTTCTAAAAATAAAGTACTTAACTCTCAGTTACAAATCTTAAATGTAAAACGTGTTACTTTATGGTACTAAATGTTAGTAAATAAATAATGACATTGCGTTGTTTTTTTTTTACTTTTCTAAATTGTTAGACTTCTGATTTATGAAACTAATTTGCACTGTTTGTTCACAGGGAGTCAATAGCAAGAAGTGGGGTGATAAGGCCAGGTCTATGGTCTAGCTACTGCACTGTGGAAAAGCTGAACATTATAAATGAAGTATAGTGTTTTGTTGTTATCATCATTTATCTAGACAGCATTTCAAAATTAAATAAGGATTGGTAAAAATAACTTAAAAAAAATAAAAATAAAAACTATACAGAAATATGCACGGACACAAATGGTATGATTTAAAGGAACTGCATGTAGCCTGGTCTCTTACCGTTTTAATGAAGGTATTACAATCACAACTGAACCTGCCTTGACAATGCCTTTAACCTGCAGATAGAGGACACTTACATGTTTTTTTTTTCTCAGTATATAGACACACCATGCCCCATGTGGAAGCTCAGAAAGTCCAGAATTCACTCAGTGAGCTACAGAGGCTGCACTAGCACTGTCTCATGATTGTCTGCAGGTGCAAGGGTTTAGGTAGTAACAATTCAGATCAGTGAGAGTCTTTTTAGTTTTTAACCAACTGGATTTCAGCATCGAAACTGGTTAAGTCAAGGAAAGACTCATGCGATGCTCATTCTGTTTTCTGATTGGATAATCATCTTGACCATCAAAACATCTAATTACAACATAAATAAACAAAACATAATTTCCATTTTTATTTATTTATTTATTTATTTATTTATTTATTTATTTATTTATTTATTTATTTATTTATTTATTTATTTATTTATTTATTTTATAACTAGCAAGTCAAAGGCTGATTTATTCTTATCAGTAAAACCTATATTTGATTTATATTTATATTTGATTGTACCTTGTCTCTGGGGACACAGATGAGTCAAGTTTCTGAAATTTTAAATACAAATCTTACACACTCAGTCCCTTTAATTCGAGTTTGAAAAATTCCAACAAAAACTTCTCATAAAGTTTACCTGATATTTAAAATCAAATTATAGTCCAGGCAGGTCATCTTCGCAAAAAAGGTCTGGACCTCTATTTGACCAACCTGGTAAAATGAATGAATGAATAATCTCTTAATTGCATGATGTTGTCTTTGAACAGAGTTTCAAAGGTCACTGAATGTAGTCTGTTCTTCAGTTGAGCAGAACCACAAACGTAAGTTTAATTATTGAATTTTTTTTTTTAAATATATTTGGACAAAGCATTATGTCTGCCATTGTAACACTAGTAACCAATCTTAGTTTACTTTGTCATTTTGTTTTTAAGAAACTGGACGTTTAGTGGACGTTTACTTGGGCCATTTAAAAACGTTGTTGTAAAATGTGCACTTTGACACGTGGTGCCGCTGTGGACCAGCAGCAGAAATACGAGGGTTTTATCTCCACCATTGAGTGGCGTGGTCATCTCATCGACTGCACATAAGCCCAGTAGCTTATACCGGGACCTTTTCTCATCTAAAGGTTTACATATTTTAAATTTCTTGAGCCACAGGAGACTGTTTACCGTTCTTTTCTGTCGGGAATCGAAACACTGACATTTTTCATAGACCATGAAAGACGTCAGATTCCTCGTGTCCCTGTTCTGGGCCTGTTTCTTTGCCACTATACCCGCTGTTTATGGTGATCTTAGTTATTCAGTTCCTGAAGAAATTAGACTCCACTCCATGATTGGAAATATTGCGAAAGACCTCGGACTGGACACCAGGACCATTTCATCGCGGAAAGCTCGTTTGGATTTCGAAGGAACGAATAAGCAGTTCTGTGATATCAACCTGGCTACCGGGGAGCTGACCGTATCTGAAAGAATAGACCGGGAAGCCCTTTGTGGCAACAAAGCGTCTTGTGTTTTAAAAGCTGATCTGATCATGGAAAATCCCTTTGAGCTACACCGCGTGAGTCTTAACGTTCATGATATAAATGATAATTCGCCAACATTCATCAGTGAGTTGACCAAAATTGAAATACAAGAGTCAACAGAAAAAGGAAGCCGCTTTTCTCTTGAAGAAGCGCACGATGCGGACATGGGGCTGAATGCTGTTCAAAGATATATTCTTCAGAAAAATGAAAACTTTATTCTGTCCCCTGATCAAAATAAAGTAGTGTTATTATTGGAAAATAAACTAGATAGAGAAAAACAGAAAAACATGAATTTGACATTGACAGCTTACGATGGCGGCTCTCCTCAGAGATCTGGCACTGTAGTTATACACATTATTGTGTTAGATGCCAACGACAACGCCCCTGTGTTCAGCCAAACCGTTTATAAAGCCAGTTTGTCCGAAAATGCCCCACTGGATACCGTAGTGGTGAAGGTTAGCGCCACAGACGCAGATGAGGGCATAAACGGAGATGTGACGTATTATTTAGGTCGTAGATCTCAGTCTGACGCGTTTTCTATTCATTCCCTGACTGGAGAGGTCCGTGTCAATGGCCCAATTGACTTTGAAGAGAAAACTTTATTTGAAATGACGGTGGAAGCTAAAGATGGACTAGGACTAAATTCATATGCTAAGGTAATAATTGATGTTACTGACGTAAATGACAATGCACCAATAATTGATATAAAATCTTTTTCAAGTCAGATACCAGAGAATGTCCCTCGTGAATATGAGTTAGCCATTATTAATGTAAAAGACAGAGACTCTGGCATTAATAGTAAAGTCTATTGCTCTATTCAAAAACATATCCCTTTTAAACTTGTGCATTCTTTCAAAAACTATTATTCTCTAGTGACCACAGAACAGCTGGACCGTGAGCTAGTGTCTGATTACAACATTACAATCACTGCCACTGACGAGGGCTCTCCTCCTCTGTCCTCCTCTAAAACTGTCCACGTAACTGTAGCTGACATCAATGACAACCCTCCTGTGTTTGAGGAGCAGTCCTACAGCGCACATGTGACTGAAAACAACAAACCTGGCTCCACTTTATGTTCTGTTGCTGCTCGAGACGCAGACTGGAGACAAAACGGGACAGTGGTTTATTCTCTGTTACCTGGTGAGGTGAATGGGGCCCCAGTGTCCTCCTATGTATCTGTTAATGGAGACACAGGGGTGATCCATGCTGTGAGGGCTTTTGATTATGAACAGTTCAGGAGTTTTAAAGTCCATGTGATGGCCAGAGACAATGGCTCTCCTCCACTCAGCAGCAACGTGACAGTCAATGTGTTTATATCTGACGTGAACGACAACTCTCCTCAAATACTGTACCCCACCCCAGAGGGGAACTCCTTCATGACTGAACTGGTCCCTAAAGCTGCACATGCAGGCTCTCTGGTGTCCAAAGTGATAGCAGTGGACGCAGACTCTGGACAAAACGCCTGGCTGTCCTATCACATAGTCAAATCCACTGATCCTGGACTTTTTACTATCGGTCTTCACAGTGGAGAGATCCGGAGCCAGCGGGACGTCTCTGAATCTGACAGCATGAAACAGAACCTTATTGTGTCAGTGAAGGATAACGGACAGCCTCCTCTCTCTGCCACCTGCTCCATGTATTTACTGATCTCTGATAACTTGGCTGAAGTGCCTGAACTCAAGGACATTTCTTATGATGAGAGGGACTCAAAGCTGACATCCTATCTGATCATTGCACTGGTGTCAGTGTCCACATTTTTCCTCACCTTCATTATTATTGTCCTGGGTGTGAGGTTCTGTCGCAGGAGGAAGCCCAGACTGTTGTTTGATGGAGCAGTTGCAATCCCCAGTGGTTATCTGCCTCCTAATTATGCAGATGTTGACGGCACAGGAACTTTACGCAGCACTTACAACTATGATGGATACATGACGACTGGATCCAGGACAAGTGACTTTAAGTTTGTGTCATCCTACAATGACAACACACTGCCTGCAGATCAGACACTGAGAAAAAGCCCCACTGACTTTTCTGATGTCTTTGGAAATGGTGATGTCTCTCCTGAGGTAAGAACACAGTCAAACTGAATCTTTGAGGTTACTACTATAGAATATTTTTCTTTTTTGTGTGGTTATATATTGACTTATATTTATGTTATAGACCCATATTTGTTTACTTTTAACACATTAATTTCATCACTGTGTTGCACTAACACTGTGGCTGTTCTTTGCTTACTTGTTAAATCTATATGTCTATACAGTGCAGCTCAAGTTACACCCAGTTCATTTCTTTAGTCTTTTAAATGGACAGGGTAGTGGTAAATTGTTTTTACTGGTGTTATTTTTTTTACACTGTAAGATCTGTGTGTGTGTTGGGGTGTGTTTGTGTGTGTGTGTAGGTGTGTATTTAGTTTTGATTGGCTTAGAATGCTTGACGTTGTAATGCTACATTGAATAAGTTAAGAATAATTGTCAGTAAAAGGTTTTGTTTAAAATAGTTTTGTGGTGGTCGTGTTTTCACTATGTTAATTTTTAAATACGTTCTAAATAGTTTGTTGGTGAGATGTCTTACCAAACTCTGCAGATCTGTGGCCCTGTTCATGGTGCTGAAAAGATAAGGTAGCGTGCCATTTAGTTTAATCTTTTCTAATTGTGTAATAGCAGCGTTTGAATTCCCTATAAATCATCTATAAATGACCTATAAAAATATTGAGTCATTCGGAGTCTTTCAAACATGTATGTGCTTTTGCCGTGACATGTATAACATGTAAAACCTCAGGAGAAAAGGAACAGCCATTGGAGATGAAGATGTCGCTGTGTTCTAGGTCGGCTTAAGGACATTTTGTCATTGGTGATAATTCTATTTTTTTCTTCTTTTTTTTCTTTTTTTTTCTTTTGTGACCTGAGACCGTGCATCATTCACTAAATTGAAGAAACAAAGAACAACTGAGTAGATGATTTTGCTGTGATGAATGCGGCTTTGCTTACATTGACTGATCAGATGTATAGGGAGTATTATATTTATTTTGTTAATTTGTCTGCAGGGTTGGAGAGTTTTTCTCACCCCCAACAAAGAATGATGGGAGGAAACATGTGATGAAATTGGAAATGTTTGTATTCACTGATTCTTTTAAAAGTAATGTCTCAAACTCACCCATGAGGGTCGATGGATCCCTTAACAATAAAAATCACTGATGTGTCGTCCTTCAAACTCTGAGTGCTGTTTAAATACAAGCATCTGGTACATTAGTGTCATTAAGCTCCGATCACATTCTGGATGTCAACACAGACTGGGAGGGGAAATACACTGTTAGTCTTCTCAGTGGGCAGCTCACTTTGGCTTTGTGTATAACATTGGCATTTTCATCATTTAAGCAAATTTTAAAGGCCTTTTAATATGTGTTTTCAGTCAACTGTCTTACTTAACTTTACTCATTGCAACAATGATTCTATTCTAATTTTGATGTTTCTTTATGAGGGTTTTTTTTTTTTTTTTTTTTTTTTTTAATATAACTTTAGGATAGCACACACATTTATACATAAAGTAGAATAAAAAGCTGTGGTATTTTGCATTCCCAAACTTTTTTTTTTTTTTTTTCCGCCACAAAATCAGATTACAGCACATAAACGGAAGAAGCAAAGTTACTCAGTTGATTGAATAACAAAGATGATCATAATATCACCATAACAAGATAATGCATTGTACTATCTGTTGTGTGTGAAACTTTTTTTCTGTTTAGTCGATACTTGTTATGTCACACTTCGTTCAATAAAGTTTTGACATTTTTAGTTATATCTAACCTTTTCCCTTCATCTTGTACTTTGTCACAGCTTCTCTCAATTTACACATCTTCTTTAGCAGTAAGTGCATATGTTTGTTTGACAAATGACTTTGAAGAATCACTAGGCCTAACACAGTTGTTTTTGCCCTTAGATTCTACTTGAACCTTTTAGCTCTGGATCTCTATGGATTTGAGTAATTAAAACTATGTTCACCTTAAAATATCACTCACAATTTGGGGATGTAACTATTAATAAAATGTTTGTTATAAATTAATTAAATCCACACAGATTCAAGGATAAGACACATTTTTGTCTTATGCATTTTAATACACCCTCCCCTCACACGCACACGTACACCCGTACACGTGCACATGTACGCGCACACACACACACAAACACACGCGCGCGCGCACACCCCCACACATGTTCATACACGCATACACACATATATTACTTGTTCTTGCTGTTCCTGTGATCTAACTCATGGTGTCAGTGTGCACCAGCATACGTGAACGTGGCCCGTTTCTCCTCCCTTCTTTGTCAACGTTGTGCGCCTTACAGATCTGTTTCCAGGCTGGACTTGGCTTAAAACATTTGCCAAATGAGCGCATAAAGTTGCATCTTTGGATATTAATGGAGAATATTTTTTTCGGAAAAAATTGCTAAGAATAACAATGGCAGATTTGACGCAAACATGGAAGATTGGCCTCGCGTTAATGATATTTCTTTCAAATTCGGCACGTGGAGATGTGAGTTATTCTGTTCCAGAGGAGATGAAACGTGGATCTGTTATTGGAAATATCGCTAAGGACCTTGACATTAATGTTTCTACACGCAGAGCTCGCATTAACTCAGAGGACAACGGCGTCCAGTACTGCAGCGTGAACCTCAACACGGGAGAGCTGGTTGTTCAGGAGAGGATTGACAGAGAGGGCCTTTGTGCGAAGAAGACTTCATGTATTCTGAAACAGGAGTTTGTGCTGGAAAACCCTTTGGAATTACATCCTTTCATTTTGCGCGTTCAAGACATTAATGATAACGCGCCGAAGTTTAAGGAGGAGACGCTTAAATTTGAAATTCAAGAATCAGCTGATAAGGGCGCACGATTTGCTGTTGGTGAAGCGCACGATGAGGACATAGGAGAAAACGCAGTACAGGGCTACGCCCTTCAGCAGAACGACCACTTTAAATTAAATGTTAAAACAAATTCCGGAGGACGAAAATACTGTGAGTTAGTGCTGGATAAAGAATTAGACAGAGAAAATAGCAACGAGCTCCTGCTTGTGTTGACTGCGTTTGATGGCGGCTCTCCTCAGAGATCAGGCACAGTAGTCATCCATGTCACTGTTCTTGACACGAATGATAATGCGCCAGTGTTTAGTCAGACTGTGTATAAAGCGAGTCTTCCAGAAAACTCTCCTCCAGACACACTGGTTATTACAGTGACTGCTACTGATGCTGATGAAGGAATACATAGTGAGATTACGTACGAGTTTGACCATGTTTCAAGTAAAGATGTGTTTTCAATACATCCTAAGGCAGGAGAAGTAAAAGTCACGGGGCAAATTGATTATGAAAAAATGCCATCATATGAAATGCAAATAAGTGCCAAAGATGGTTTAGGCTTGGCATCCTATGCCACTTTATTGATAGGAATTACTGACGTGAACGATAATGCCCCGGTTATTTACCTACAATCACTGACCAATCAGATTCCAGAGAATGTGTCACCTGGTACAGAGGTGGGCATCATTAATGTGCAGGACAGAGACTCAGAGAACAACAGACAGGTCCGCTGCTCCCTTCAGACTGGGGTCCCTTTCAAGTTAGTACCTTCCATTAAAAACTATTATTCTCTAGTGACCACAGAACAGCTGGACCGTGAGCTAGTGTCTGATTACAACATTACAATCACTGCCACTGACGAGGGCTCTCCTCCTCTGTCCTCCTCTAAAACTGTCCACTTAACTGTAGCTGACATCAATGACAACCCTCCTGTGTTTGAGGAGCAGTCCTACAGCGCACATGTGACTGAAAACAACAAACCTGGCTCCACTTTATGTTCTGTTGCTGCTCGAGACCCAGACTGGAGACAAAACGGGACAGTGGTTTATTCTCTGTTACCTGGTGAGGTGAATGGGGCCCCAGTGTCCTCCTATGTATCTGTTAATGGAGACACAGGGGTGATCCATGCTGTGAGGGCTTTTGATTATGAACAGTTCAGGAGTTTTAAAGTCCATGTGATGGCCAGAGACAATGGCTCTCCTCCACTCAGCAGCAACACGACAGTCAATGTGTTTATATCTGACGTGAACGACAACTCTCCTCAAATACTGTACCCCACCCCGGAGGGGAACTCCTTCATGACTGAACTGGTCCCTAAAGCTGCACATGCAGACTCTCTGGTGTCCAAAGTGATAGCAGTGGACGCAGACTCTGGACAGAACGCCTGGCTGTCCTATCACATAGTCAAATCCACTGATCCTGGACTTTTTACTATCGGTCTCCACAGTGGAGAGATCCGGAGCCAGCGGGACGTCTCTGAATCTGACAGCATGAAACAGAACCTTATTGTGTCAGTGAAGGATAACGGACAGCCTCCTCTCTCTGCCACCTGCTCCATGTATTTACTGATCTCTGATAACTTGGCTGAAGTGCCTGAACTCAAGGACATTTCTTATGATGAGAGGGACTCAAAGCTGACATCCTATCTGATCATTGCACTGGTGTCAGTGTCCACATTTTTCCTCACCTTCATTATTATTGTCCTGGGTGTGAGGTTCTGTCGCAGGAGGAAGCCCAGACTGTTGTTTGATGGAGCAGTTGCAATCCCCAGTGGTTATCTGCCTCCTAATTATGCAGATGTTGACGGCACAGGAACTTTACGCAGCACTTACAACTATGATGGATACATGACGACTGGATCCAGGACAAGTGATTTTAAGTTTGTATCGTCCTACAATGACAACACGCTGCCTGCAGATCAGACACTGAGGAAAAGCCCCACTGACTTTTCTGACGTCTTTGGAGATGGTGATGTCTCTCCTGAGGTAGGAACACACTTCAACTGAACTTTAAAGTTACTACTATAAATTATTTTCCTTTTTTTTGTGTAGTTGCATTAGACTTACAGTTGTGTTGAATACCAATATTTATTTACTTTTAACACATTAATTTCATCACTTTATTGCTGTAACACCATCACTGTGACATAAGATTATACATTTAAAAAGTCTTGTTTTGTGCTGCAACAATCGAACTTACATGAACAGGGACATTTTCATGCCCATTGCTGATTGACAGGCTTCTGAACAAATAATCATTATGAGCCAGACTGCAGATTCTGATGTTGTTCTTTGCTAACTTGTTAAATCTGTATCTCCATACAGTGTAATATTCTCAGCTCAAGTCACCACCAGTTAATTTCTTTAGACTTTTAAAGGGAAAACTGGCGGATAATTGTTTTTACTAGTGTAATTTTCTTCTTACATTGGTAGATCTCAAGTACCCAGGATGTATCATAAATCTGTTTGTGTGTGTTTTGTTTGGCTTAGAGTGGTTGGCGTCATGACGCTACATTGAATAAGTTAAATAATACCTTTTACTGACAGTTATTATTAAGATAGTTTTGTGAAAGTTGTTTTTTTCCACTAATTTAAGTTTTAAATACATTCTAAATAGTTTGTTGGTGAGTTGTCTTACCAAACCCAGTATATCCGTGGCCCTGTCCATGGTGCTGAAAAGATTAGATAGCGTTATTTAGTTTAGTCTTGTCTAATCCTGTAATGACAAAGTGTCTAAATTCCCTATAGATGATCGATAGGTGATTTATGATAAATACTGGGTGATTCAAAGGCTTTGAAACATTTATGTTTCTTTGGCGTGACATTTCAGACATGTATAACATGTAAAACCCCAAGAGAAATGGAATAGCCATTACTCTCTGTGCTGATGCCAGTGCTGCTATTACAAAATGTGAATGCAATAAATAGTTCTCAAACATATGGAGGTGAAGATGGTGCTGTGTTTTAGGTCAGCTTAAGGACATTTTGTCATTGGTGGTAATTCTATTTTTGTTTTTTTTTGTTTTGTTTTCTTTTCCTTGATCTGAAATTGTGCAGGATTCACTAAATTGATGAAAGAGAAAAAAAAAAAAAATGATTAGATCATTCTGCTGTGATGGATGTGGCTTCGCTTACCTGACCAAATACATGGGAATTACACTTATTTTGTTCATTTGTCAGTTGGGTTGGAGAGTTTTTTTCACCCCCAACAAAACAATGATTAGAGCAAACATGTAGTGAAATGGGAAATGTTTGAATTCACTGGTTCATGTAAAGGCAATACCTCAAACTCACCCATGAGGGTCGATGGATCCCTTAACAATAAAAATCACTGTTGTGTCGTCCTTCAAACTCTGAGTGCTGTTTAAATACAAGCATCTGGTACATTAGTGTCATTAAGCTCCATTCACGTTCTGGATGTCAACACAGACTGGGATGGGAAATACATTGTTAGTCTTCTCAATGGGCAGATCACTTTTGCTTTGTGTATAACACTGGCATTGTCTATATTTAAGTTCATTTTAAAAGCCTTTTAATGCATTTTCTCTGTCAACTGTATTACTTATCTTCAACAATGATTCTATTCTATTCTAACTTTGATGTCTCTTTTATGATTTTTTTAATTTTTAATTTTTTTTTTTTAATTTTTTTTTAAATAACTTTAGGATAACACGCATAGTTATACACAAGTTAGAATAAGGGAAAGACAAAAAATGCTACAGCATTTTGCATTCACATCACTTTTTTCCACAAAATCAGATTACAGCACATAAATAGAAGAAGCAAAGTTATTGAGTTAATTGAATAACAAAGATGATCACAATATCACCAAAACAAGATAATGTAATCTATGTGTAAACCCTCAGTTGTCCAGGTCTGATCCACAGCAAAAGATGAAGTTAAATCTGTCAACTGGACAAATCGTTGTGGGAGTGAAAACATTTTGCTGCTCATCCAAGCCATTTCTTCAGTACAGATTTAACTTCATCTTTTGCTATAATGTATTGTACTATATGCTGTGTGTAAGATTTCTTTTTTCTATTTAGTCATACTTTTTATGTCACACTTTGTTCAACAAAGTGTTGATGTTTTTAGTTATATCTAACCTGTTCCTTTCATCTTGTACTTTGTCACAGCTTCTCTCAATGAACACATCTTCTTTAGCAGTAAGTGCATGTGTTTGTTTGAAAAATGACTTTGAAGAATCTCGATCTTTATCATAGTTGTCTTGACCTTAGATTCTACTTGAATATTTTAGCTCTGAATCTCTTTGGATTTGAGTTATTAGAAATATGTTCACCTCAAAATATCACTCACAATTTGGGAATGTGACAATAAATAAATAGTTTGTTATGAATGAATAAAAGCCTCACCGATTATCTACATTTGTATCTTATGCATTTTAGTACACCCTCCCCTCACACATACGCACACACACATACGTTCATACACATGTTCATACACGCATACACACATATATTACTTGTTCTTGCTGTTCCTGTGATCTAACTCATGGTGTCAGTGTGCACCAGCATACGTGAACGTGGCCCGTTTCTCCTCTCTTCTTTGTCAACGTTGTGCGCCTTACAGATCTGTTTCCAGGCTGGACTCGGCTTAAAACATTTGCCAAATGAGCGCATAAAGTTGTATCCTTGGATACTAATGGTGCATATTTTTTTCAGAAAAAATTGCTAAGAATAACAATGGCAGATTTGACGCAAAAATGGAAGTTTGGCCTCGCGTTAATGATATTTCTTTCAAATTCGGCACGTGGAGATGTGAGTTATTCTGTTCCAGAGGAGATGAAACGTGGATCTGTTATTGGAAATATCGCTAAGGACCTTGGCATTAATGTTTCTACACGCAGAGCTCGCATTAACTCAGAGGACAACGGCGTCCAGTACTGCAGCGTGAACCTCAACACGGGAGAGCTGGTTGTTCAGGAGAGGATTGACAGAGAGGGCCTTTGTGCGAAGAAGACTTCATGTATTCTGAAACAGGAGTTTGTGCTGGAAAACCCTTTGGAATTACATCCTTTCATTTTGCGCGTTCAAGACATTAATGATAACGCGCCGAAGTTTAAGGAGGAGACGCTTAAATTTGAAATTCGAGAATCAGCTGTTAAGGGCGCACGATTTGCTGTTGGTGAAGCGCACGACGAGGACATAGGAGAAAACGCAGTACAGGGCTACACCCTTCAGCAGAACGATCACTTTAAATTAAATGTTAAAACAAATTCCGGAGGACGAAAATACTGTGAGTTAGTGCTGGATAAAGAATTAGACAGAGAAAATAGCAACGAGCTCCTGCTTGTTCTGACTGCGTTTGATGGCGGCTCTCCTCAGAGATCAGGCACAGTAGTCATCCATGTCACTGTTCTTGACGCTAATGATAATGCGCCAGTGTTTAGTCAGACTGTGTATAAAGCGAGTCTTCCAGAAAACTCTCCTCCAGACACACTGGTTATTACAGTGACTGCTACAGATGCTGATGAAGGAATACATAGTGAGATTACGTACGAGTTTGACCATGTTTCAAGTAAAGATGTGTTTTCAATACATCCTAAGGCAGGAGAAGTAAGAGTCACGGGGAAAATTGATTATGAAAAAATGGCATCATATGAAATGCAAATAAGTGCCAAAGATGGTTTAGGCTTGGCATCCTATGCCACTTTATTGATAGGAGTTACTGACGTGAACGATAATGCCCCGGTTATTTACCTACAATCACTGACCAATCAGATTCCAGAGAATGTGTCACCTGGTACAGAGGTGGGCATCATTAATGTGCAGGACAGAGACTCAGAGAACAACAGACAGGTCCGCTGCTCCCTTCAGACTGGGGTCCCTTTCAAGTTAGTACCTTCCATTAAAAACTATTATTCTCTAGTGACCACAGAACAGCTGGACCGTGAGCTAGTGTCTGATTACAACATTACAATCACTGCCACTGACGAGGGCTCTCCTCCTCTGTCCTCCTCTAAAACTGTCCACTTAACTGTAGCTGACATCAATGACAACCCTCCTGTGTTTGAGGAGCAGTCCTACAGCGCACATGTGACTGAAAACAACAAACCTGGCTCCACTTTATGTTCTGTTGCTGCTCGAGACCCAGACTGGAGACAAAACGGGACAGTAGTTTATTCTCTTTTACCTGGTGAGGTGAATGGGGCCCCAGTGTCCTCCTATGTATCTGTTAATGGAGACACAGGGGTGATCCATGCTGTGAGGGCTTTTGATTATGAACAGTTCAGGAGTTTTAAAGTCCATGTGATGGCCAGAGACAATGGCTCTCCTCCACTCAGCAGCAACATGACAGTCAATGTGTTTATATCTGACGTGAACGACAACTCTCCTCAAATACTGTACCCCACCCCAGAGGGGAACTCCTTCATGACTGAACTGGTCCCTAAAGCTGCACATGCAGGCTCCCTGGTGTCCAAAGTGATAGCAGTGGACGCAGACTCTGGACAGAACGCCTGGCTGTCCTATCACATAGTCAAATCCACTGATTCTGGACTTTTTACTATCGGTCTCCACAGTGGAGAGATCCGGAGCCAGCGGGACGTCTCTGAATCTGACAGCATGAAACAGAACCTTATTGTGTCAGTGAAGGATAACGGACAGCCTCCTCTGTCTGCCACCTGCTCCATGTATTTACTGATCTCTGATAACTTGGCTGAAGTGCCTGAACTCAAGGACATTTCTTATGATGAGAGGGACTCAAAGCTGACATCCTATCTGATCATTGCACTGGTGTCAGTGTCCACATTTTTCCTCACCTTCATTATTATTGTCCTGGGTGTGAGGTTCTGTCGCAGGAGGAAGCCCAGACTGTTGTTTGATGGAGCAGTTGCAATCCCCAGTGGTTATCTGCCTCCTAATTATGCAGATGTTGACGGCACAGGAACTTTACGCAGCACTTACAACTATGATGGATACATGACGACTGGATCCAGGACAAGTGACTTTAAGTTTGTGTCATCCTACAATGACAACACGCTGCCTGCAGATCAGACACTGAGAAAAAGCCCCACTGACTTTTCTGACGTCTTTGGAGATGGTGATATCTCTCCTGAGGTAGGAACACTTTAACAGATTTAAAAAAAATATATTTTATTTTCCAAAGTAAATGTGATGACCGTAGCATTGATACATATTTACGCTTATCGAAATGCACCTGTACGACTCCTTTGCCAGTGTGGTTTCATTGTTTCATATTCTTATAGACCTTTTTGGATTCTTAGGTGACACCACTACTTTAAGATGTTAATTTGTAACAATGTCATAGAAATGTTGCAGGGTAACTAAAAGTCACAATTTATGTAGTATTAATTTGGTTAAGTGAGTAATTAGGATTTATTTTTTTACATAGTGTTTATTTTTATCTTGGACACAATTCATGTGATTTCACAGGAAAGGAGCGGCTCAAGGAAGGTCATCTTCCACAGTCCATCTGTTGAATATGGTGAATGGAGGCAGATTATTTGTAGATCACGGGCTTCTTGTGGTTATGTGTACAGTAAAACACAAATTATTTTGCTTTTTACATTTTAATTACAATGCCTTAAATGCTCTTTTTGATTCAGAATTTTCTTTAAAAAGTAGTCCAACTTTTGATTAATTTCAATGAATACGTAGAAGTTTGTTTGGTGCTTGTACATATGGTTTGAAACAAAAAACATCATGATTTTTGGTTAATCTCAGTTCAGAGTGAATTAGTCAGATCATAGAAATTCACGATGCATTAATACTACCACTGTCAATACAGTTATTTGTCGTGAAGTGCAGGATTTATTGACAAATTCTGTATTTTACTGGCACATGGTGTAAATTATTGATGGATCTTTTTGACATTATGTTTGCAGATTTTGTCTACAGTTCATTTATCTGTGTGTGCTGTAGATAAAGTGATTATATATATATATATATACGTACGTACGTACATAGATACATAGAAGGGAAGGGTGACCTGTGATATGTGTGGTTTTACTCTCTTTTGATTAACTATTGAATCTTGTAAAAATACACAGGGGGGTTCTGTCAATACATTACCTTGATATGCGCCGAAAATAAAAGTGACAAAACGACCCATTCATTTTATTCCTCATCAGTGACGGATATCGCGATGTTTCCCTGTAGTGTTCGAGTGTCATTCCCCTTTTGGTTCTTTCAATTCAGAAGTTCGACAAAGACTGAGGGAAGCAAATAATCTTGTCCGTCTACGTTTTTGTTTTTTTGTTTTTTTTTAACTCGGCTACATATTACAGTTGTGCTGCTTGTATACGATCGACCTACATTTATCTGTTGGGCTTGTTCTAATAACATAGGCCCTGTTTGGCATCAGTCAGCTGTGTTAAAAGTATTTAGGTTAATATCACGATAATAAATACTTAATCTTTATTATTATTATTATTATTATTATTATTATTATTATTATTATTATTATTATTATTATTATTATTATTATTATTTATTTTTTACATTGCTGTAGTAATATAAAATAAATGATCCCTTTGTTATGGTGGAATTTAAATGATTCTTGTGTGATCAATGCGCACGAGACACTCAATATCGGATGTAGACTCAACGAAACATTTCTAGTTTAATTGTTTTGAGCATTTAATAGTTACTCTACGAATATTACAGTTAAAAGGTTGGAATAAAAATAGATAAACAAATGCTGTTACTTCAAACACACTCGTGGTGTCAGTGTTCACCAATGAACGGCTCGACACGTACATTCTCCTCCCTTCTTTGTCAGGTTTCTAGTCACTGTTTGTGAGTGTGGATTACGCTTCGTTTTAGAGAAATTCTGATTAGAAGGTTTTCAGTGCAAATCTATAGATTTGTTTCAATATAAAATGTTCACTATCAGACGCGACTTTCTGGGGACTTTACTGTTACTTCCCTTCGCCTTTCCTCTGGTCAAAGGAGACGTGAGTTACTCTGTTTCAGAGGAGATGAAACGTGGATCCGTGATCGGAAATATCGCTAAGGATATAGGTCTGGATTTGGGCAGGTTGTCCGCGCGCAGGGCGCGCGTGGACTCTGAGGACAACGGCGTCCAGTACTGCAGCGTGAACCTCAACACGGGAGAGCTGGTTGTTCAGGAGAGGATTGACAGAGAGGGCCTTTGTGCGAAGAAGACTTCATGTATTCTGAAACAGGAGCTCGTGCTGGAAAACCCTTTGGAGCTGCATCGCTTTACTATCCGCGTGCAAGACATAAATGACAACGCACCACAATTTAAAGCCAATACAATGAAATTTGAAATCCGTGAATCAACTGAGAAAGACACACGATACCCATTAGATGAAGCATACGACGGAGACATTGGGGAGAATAGTGTTCAGGGCTACACCCTGCAGGAAAACAAACACTTTACATTAGACGTAAAAACAAAGAGCAATGGCCGAAAATATAGTGAACTAGTTTTGGACAAAAAATTAGACAGAGAAGAAAATAACGACGTCACGCTTGTGCTGACTGCGTTTGATGGCGGCTCTCCTCAGAGATCAGGCACAGTAGTCATCCATGTCACTGTTCTTGACGCTAATGATAATGCGCCAGTGTTTAGTCAGACTGTGTATAAAGCGAGTCTTCCAGAAAACTCTCCTCCAGACACACTGGTTATTACAGTGACTGCTACTGATGCAGATGAGGGAGTAAACGGTGAAATAATGTATGAATTTGACCACCCCTCGGATGACAACCAAATATTTACTTTAAATCCCTCCACTGGGGAGGTCAGAGTTGCTCAGTCTATAGATTATGAAAAAGAATCATCATATGAAATTCAAATTAGCGCTAAAGATGGACTTGGACTGGCAACCTATGCAATGTTGTTTATTGAAATTGTAGACGTAAATGACAATGCCCCTGTTATATTTCTAAAATCACTGACCAATCAGATTCCTGAGAATGTGTCTCCTGGTACAGAGGTGGGCATCATTAATGTGCAGGACAGAGACTCAGAGAACAACAGACAGGTCCGCTGCTCCCTTCAGACTGGGGTCCCTTTCAAGTTAGTACCTTCCATTAAAAACTATTATTCTCTAGTGACCACAGAACAGCTGGACCGTGAGCTAGTGTCTGATTACAACATTACAATCACTGCCACTGACGAGGGCTCTCCTCCTCTGTCCTCCTCTAAAACTGTCCACTTAACTGTAGCTGACATCAATGACAACCCTCCTGTGTTTGAGGAGCAGTCCTACAGCGCACATGTGACTGAAAACAACAAACCTGGCTCCACTTTATGTTCTGTTGCTGCTCGAGACCCAGACTGGAGACAAAACGGGACAGTGGTTTATTCTCTGTTACCTGGTGAGGTGAATGGGGCCCCAGTGTCCTCCTATGTATCTGTTAATGGAGACACAGGGGTGATCCATGCTGTGAGGGCTTTTGATTATGAACAGTTCAGGAGTTTTAAAGTCCATGTAATGGCCAGAGACAATGGCTCTCCTCCACTCAGCAGCAACGTGACAGTCAATGTGTTTATATCTGACGTGAACGACAACTCTCCTCAAATACTGTACCCCACCCCGGAGGGGAACTCCTTCATGACTGAACTGGTCCCTAAAGCTGCACATGCAGGCTCTCTGGTGTCCAAAGTGATAGCAGTGGACGCAGACTCTGGACAGAACGCCTGGCTGTCCTATCACATAGTCAAATCCACTGATCCTGGACTTTTTACTATCGGTCTCCACAGTGGAGAGATCCGGAGCCAGCGGGACGTCTCTGAATCTGACAGCATGAAACAGAACCTTATTGTGTCAGTGAAGGATAATGGACAGCCTCCTCTGTCTGCCACCTGCTCCATGTATTTACTGATCTCTGATAACTTGGCTGAAGTGCCTGAACTCAAGGACATTTCTTATGATGAGAGGGACTCAAAGCTGACATCCTATCTGATCATTGCACTGGTGTCAGTGTCCACATTTTTCCTCACCTTCATTATTATTGTCCTGGGTGTGAGGTTCTGTCGCAGGAGGAAGCCCAGACTGTTGTTTGATGGAGCAGTTGCAATCCCCAGTGGTTATCTGCCTCCTAATTATGCAGATGTTGACGGCACAGGAACTTTACGCAGCACTTACAACTATGATGGATACATGACGACTGGATCCAGGACAAGTGACTTTAAGTTTGTGTCGTCCTACAATGACAACACGCTGCCTGCAGATCAGACACTGAGAAAAAGCCCCACTGACTTTTCTGACGTCTTTGGAGATGGTGATGTCTCTCCTGAGGTAGGAACATAGTCAAAGAATTGCTTTAATTTTATTTGTCCTGTGTTTACTCCTTTTCAACACTGGTGCATTTTCCTACTTTATTTTCACCTTTTTTTTTTTTTTTTTTTTTTTTTTTTTACCTGAATACTTTTAATTACGTCTTGTGTTTTTATGTCATATTTTTTTTAGGTTTGACCTTTGGAGTTAGGTGATACTAGAGAATGGACTTACAAATCATGCATATATCAGGTAGATAGAGATGATTTTGTCTTGTGTCTCTGATAAAACTGTGGTAGCTGGTGAAGCCATTACACTGTGCCTAGTATATTTATATGGAGTGCTTGTATATACTATCCTCGTTTATATAATGTTCACTTTCTGGCTATTTAACAGATAGGCAGCTACTCAGACTTTGGACATGGCAAGTGAAGGTTGTTTTATGAATTTATGGTATATTTTGATTGCATGTGGTCATAAGCTCAGTCATGCTCAGTAGTGGCACTTTCCACTGGTGTTTTAAAATACATGGACTTCTACTATAAGCAGTTCTATTGTAAAGGGCAGCTGGCAATCATTCAGTTGCCTGTAATTTCCAAGTCATGTATGGCGTTATTTTCATACAGATTTTAATAAATGGTTTCCTGCTTGGTGTTTTCACATGGCAAAGTGTCTGTCTTTGGCTCTGTCCGTGGTGCTGAAGAGTGTTGACAGAGTATTGGGGTCATTGTTTGTTTTCACATTCTTAATGTGTGAACTTCTTTCACACAAGTCATACTCTCAAAATAATTTATATCAGACAAGATTCAATCATCCAAAGGCTTTGGAATGTGTAGGTGTTAAACTGTGTTGTTATATCTGTTACATTGTCCAGACATGTGAATTCAATGGGACACCTTGGATAATAACTTTGCAGAGTGTGGGATTATTTGCAATAACAATGACACTGAACCAAGATGTGATGATGTTTAAGTCTCCATTTAACAATTGATTTATGTTTACATTTTAGCCACTTCCATTAGAGGATTGTAATGTTTGCACCTGGGTATGCATTACAACATTGTTCTGAAGACACACACTGTAATTAAGGACATTATTATTATTATTATTTATTTATTTTATTTTTTTTGTTTCAAAAATAATACATTTACTGTACATTTGGCAGTGAACATGAAATCTTTTGAGAAGTTGCCATGTTTCTCTTGTTTTGCCTTTATGATTTTAAAATGTTTCATTTTAAGATAATTTATTATTTTTATTTATTTTATTTATTTTATCTGAATATTAGACTTTATCAATAAAAAAAAAATGCCATTAGAAGAAAGAATGTGAGGGATCTATTCTTAATCACTGTAAGAAATGACAACACATACAATTCAAACCCGCAGGAATACATTTTAAACAGATTATTTTAGAATTATTAATTAATTTATAATGACGTTTGTAAATGAGGCTACATTTAGGTTATATAAATAAAGACATATTTTAAGCATGTGTAGCTGTTCCTCTAAACCTACTCTTGGTGTCAGTATTTACCAGTGAACCGCGCGGCACATATTTATTCCCCTCCCTTCTTTCCTTCTTTGTGGTTGTTGTAAATTTCTGTTCTACGGATGATGAGGTGTTTCCGCATGAGGGCTCGTTTAGCGAATATTTAGGTTGTAGCATTTTTCCCAGTGGAGCAAACATGGCGCAAAAAGGATTTTCCTTATTTTGCACTTTGACGTTATTGTTTTTTACCTTTTACCCCATCAGAGGAGACGTGAGTTACTCTATTCCAGAGGAGATGAAACGTGGATCCGTGATCGGAAATATCGCTAAGGATATAGGTCTGGATTTGGGCAGGTTGTCCGCGCGCAGGGCGCGCGTGGACTCCGAGGACAACGGCGTCCAGTACTGCAGCGTGAACCTCAACACGGGAGAGCTGGTTGTTCAGGAGAGGATTGACAGAGAGGGCCTTTGTGCGAAGAAGACTTCATGTATTCTGCAACAGGAGCTCGTGCTGGAAAACCCTTTGGAGCTGCATCGCTTTACTATCCGCGTGCAAGACATAAATGACAACGCACCACAATTTAAAGGAAGCACGCTTAAATTTGACATCAGTGAATCAGCTATAAAGGGCGCTCGATATCCATTAGATGAAGCGCTCGATGGAGACATTGGGGAGAATAGTGTTCAGGGCTACACCCTACAAGAGAACAAACACTTTATATTGGACGTAAAAACAAAGAGCAATGGTCGAAAGTATAGTGAATTAGTTTTGGACAAGGAGTTGGACAGAGAGGAAAATAACGAGATCACGCTTGTGCTGACTGCGTTTGATGGCGGCTCTCCTCAGAGATCAGGCACAGTAGTCATCCATGTCACTGTTCTTGACGCTAATGATAATGCGCCAGTGTTTAGTCAGACTGTGTATAAAGCGAGTCTTCCAGAAAACTCTCCTCCAGACACACTGGTTATTACAATGACTGCTACAGATGCTGATGAGGGAGTAAATGGTGAAATAATGTATGAATTTGATCACCTTACAGATGACAAACACATATTTACTTTAAATCCCTCCACTGGGGAGGTCAGAGTTGCTCAGTCTATAGATTATGAAAAAGAATCATCATATGAAATACAAATTAGTGCCAAAGATGGACCTGGACTGGCATCTTATGCAACTCTATTTATTGAAATTGTAGACATAAACGACAATGCCCCTGTTATATTTCTAAAATCGCTGTCCAATCAGGTTCCTGAGAATGTGCCACCTGGTACAGAGGTGGGCATCATTAATGTGCAGGACAGAGACTCAGAGAACAACAGACAGGTCCGCTGTTCCCTTCAGACTGGGGTCCCTTTCAAGTTAGTACCTTCCATTAAAAACTATTATTCTCTAGTGACCACAGAACAGCTGGACCGTGAGCTAGTGTCTGATTACAACATTACAATCACTGCCACTGACGAGGGCTCTCCTCCTCTGTCCTCCTCTAAAACTGTCCACTTAACTGTAGCTGACATCAATGACAACCCTCCTGTGTTTGAGGAGCAGTCCTACAGCGCACATGTGACTGAAAACAACAAACCTGGCTCCACTTTATGTTCTGTTGCTGCTCGAGACCCAGACTGGAGACAAAACGGGACAGTGGTTTATTCTCTGTTACCTGGTGAGGTGAATGGGGCCCCAGTGTCCTCCTATGTATCTGTTAATGGAGACACAGGGGTGATCCATGCTGTGAGGGCTTTTGATTATGAACAGTTCAGGAGTTTTAAAGTCCATGTGATGGCCAGAGACAATGGCTCTCCTCCACTCAGCAGCAACGTTACAGTCAATGTGTTTATATCTGACGTGAACGACAACTCTCCTCAAATACTGTACCCGACCCCGGAGGGGAACTCCTTCATGACTGAACTGGTCCCTAAAGCTGCACATGCAGGCTCTCTGGTGTCCAAAGTGATAGCAGTGGACGCAGACTCTGGACAGAACGCCTGGCTGTCCTATCACATAGTCAAATCCACTGATCCTGGACTTTTTACTATCGGTCTCCACAGTGGAGAGATCCGGAGCCAGCGGGACGTCTCTGAATCTGACAGCATGAAACAGAACCTTATTGTGTCAGTGAAGGATAACGGACAGCCTCCTCTCTCTGCCACCTGCTCCATGTATTTACTGATCTCTGATAACTTGGCTGAAGTGCCTGAACTCAAGGACATTTCTTATGATGAGAGGGACTCAAAGCTGACATCCTATCTGATCATTGCACTGGTGTCAGTGTCCACATTTTTCCTCACCTTCATTATTATTGTCCTGGGTGTGAGGTTCTGTCGCAGGAGGAAGCCCAGACTGTTGTTTGATGGAGCAGTTGCAATCCCCAGTGGTTATCTGCCTCCTAATTATGCAGATGTTGACGGCACAGGAACTTTACGCAGCACTTACAACTATGATGGATACATGACGACTGGATCCAGGACAAGTGACTTTAAGTTTGTGTCGTCCTACAATGACAACACGCTGCCTGCAGATCAGACATTGAGAAAAAGCCCCACTGACTTTTCTGACGTCTTTGGAGATGGTGATGTCTCTCCTGAGGTAGGCACATAGTCAAACAATTTTCTTCAACTTTTTTTCTGTCTTCACTTCTTTTCAACACTGGTGCATTTTCTACTTGTTTTTTTTTGTTTTTAATCTATATTTTTAGTTATGTCTTGTGTTTTTATGTCATATTCTTTCAGTCTGACCTTTGGAGTTAGTTGATACTAGAGAATGGATTTACAAATCATCATATAAAGAAAATAGAGATGATTTTGTCTTATGTCTCTGTTAAAACTGTGATAACTGGTGGAGCCATTACACCGTGACTAGTTTGTTAGTAAGGCATGCTTGTATATACAATCCTTGTACATAAAATATTCTGGGTATTTTGGCTAGTTCAACAAACAGGCAGCCTATCAAACTTTGGACGTAGCAATTGAAGGTTTTTTTTATGAATGAATGGTATATTTGGTTGTTTGTGTTTATAATCTCAGTCGTGCTTAGTACTGGCACTTTCCACTGGTGTTTGAGAAAACATGGACCTCCAATATAAACAGTTCTATTGTTAAAAGGGCAGCTGACAATGTTTCAGTTACATGAAATTTCCCAGTTGTGCAAGTCCTTATTTTTATACTGATTTTAAGAAATGTTTTCCTGTTTGGTGTTTTCCTCTTGGCAAAGCATCTGTCTTTGGCTCTGTCCGTGGTGCTGAAGAGTGTTGGCAGAGTTTTGGGGTTATTGTTTTTTTGTTTTTTTTTTTCACATTCTTAATGTATGTACTTCTTTGACACAAGTCATACTCTCAAAATATTTTATATCAGACAAGATTCAATAATCCAAAGATTTCAAAACGTGTTGGTTTTAAACTGTGTTGTTATATCTGTTACATTGTCCAGACATGTGAATTCAATGGGGCACTTTGAATAATAACTTTGCAGAGTGTGTGGTTATGTGCCATAACAATGAAACTGAACCAAGATGTGGTGTTGATGTTTTGATTTTGTCAGTGCATTTATGGCTACAATTTATCCGCTTCCATGAAGGTATTGTGATGTTTGCACCTGGGTATCCATTATAAAGTCACTCTGAAGACACACACTGTAATTAATTAACTCTTAAAAATTAATACATGTACTGTACATTTGGTCCTGGACATAAAATATTTTTGAGAAGTGGCACTGTTCCACGTTTGTTTTCTTTATGATTTTAACGTATTTGATATCATTCTATTATTATTATTATTATTATTATTATTATTATTATTTAAATATTAATCTTCATTAGGGGAAAAACACAACTGCTGATCAAATTACACTATAGTGTTCTGGATTCTTGGACAGCATCTCACTATTCACAGTTTGTTGGTGAAAAGTCAGACTGGTTATGACAATTAGAAATCTTGAAACATTTTGTCATTATGAGAAAGAATGTGAGGGATCTATTTTTTAACTGATATGAAAGCACATATTGATTCAAACCCACTTGAATACATTTTAAACTGTTTATTTTATATTTATTATTTCAACTATAATGAAATTTTAATTCAGGACACTTTATTTATTTTTTATGGTTTTATTATTTTTTTTTTAATAGAGAATTAAAAAACAAAAACAAAAAAAACAAAACAAAACATATGAGCAGGTGTAGCTGTTCCTCTAAACCTACTCTTGGTGTCAGTATTTACCAGTGAACCGCGCGGCACATATTTATTCCCCTCCCTTCTTTCCTTCTTTGTGGTTGTTGTAAATTTCAGTTCTACGGATGATGAGGTGTTTCCGCATGAGGGCTCGTTTAGCGAATATTTAGGTTGTAGCATTTTTCCCAGTGGAGCAAACATGGCGCAAAAAGGATTTGTCATATCGTTCACTTTGTGGTTATTGTTTTTTACCTTTTGCCCCATCAGAGGAGACGTGAGTTACTCTGTTTCAGAGGAGATGAAACGTGGATCCGTGATTGGAAATATCGCTAAGGATATAGGTCTGGATTTGGGCAGGTTGTCCGCGCGCAGGGCGCGCGTGGACTCCGAGGACAACGGCGTCCAGTACTGCAGCGTGAACCTCAACACGGGAGAGCTGGTTGTTCAGGAGAGGATTGACAGAGAGGGCCTTTGTGCGAAGAAGACTTCATGTATTCTGCAACAGGAGCTCGTGCTGGAAAACCCTTTGGAACTGCATCGCTTTACTATCCGCGTGCAAGACATAAATGACAACGCACCACAATTCACGGACGACCCACTTAATATTGAAATTCGAGAATCAGCTGATAAGGGCGCACGATTTGCTGTAGGTGAAGCGCATGATGAAGACATTGGAGAAAACGCTGTACAGGGCTACACCCTTCAGAAGAACGACCATTTTAAATTAAATGTGAAAACAAACTCCGGGGGACGAAAATATTGTGAGTTAGTGTTGGATAAAGAGTTGGACAGAGAGGAAAATAATGAGATCACGCTTGTTCTGACTGCGTTTGATGGCGGCTCTCCTCAGAGATCAGGCACAGTAGTCATCCATGTCACTGTTCTTGACGCTAATGATAATGCGCCAGTGTTTAGTCAGACTGTGTATAAAGCGAGTCTTCCAGAAAACTCTCCTCCAGACACACTGGTTATTACAGTGACTGCTACAGATGCAGACGAGGGTTTGAATAGTGAGATTACCTATCAGTTTGATCACGTATCAAGTAAAGACAGTAATGCATTTTCCATTGATCCTAAAACTGGAAGCATAACAGTTAAAAAGGATATTGACTATGAGAAATCATCTTCCTATGAAATCCCAATCAGTGCCAAAGATGGTTTAGGGCTGGTCTCCTATGCAACTTTAATAATCGACATCACAGATGTTAATGATAATGCTCCTATCATTAAATTGAAGTCACTGTCCAATCAGATTCCTGAGAATGTGTCACCTGGTACAGAGGTGGGCATCATTAATGTGCAGGACAGAGACTCAGAGAACAACAGGCAGGTCCGCTGCTCCCTTCAGACTGGGGTCCCTTTCAAGTTAGTACCTTCCATTAAAAACTATTATTCTCTAGTGACCACAGAACAGCTGGACCGTGAGCTAGTGTCTGATTACAACATTACAATCACTGCCACTGACGAGGGCTCTCCTCCTCTGTCCTCCTCTAAAACTGTCCACTTAACTGTAGCTGACATCAATGACAACCCTCCTGTGTTTGAGGAGCAGTCCTACAGCGCACATGTGACTGAAAACAACAAACCTGGCTCCACTTTATGTTCTGTTGCTGCTCGAGACCCAGACTGGAGACAAAACGGGACAGTGGTTTATTCTCTGTTACCTGGTGAGGTGAATGGGGCTCCAGTGTCCTCCTATGTATCTGTTAATGGAGACACAGGGGTGATCCATGCTGTGAGGGCTTTTGATTATGAACAGTTCAGGAGTTTTAAGGTCCATGTGATGGCCAGAGACAATGGCTCTCCTCCACTCAGCAGCAACGTGACAGTCAATGTGTTTATATCTGACGTGAATGACAACTCTCCTCAAATACTGTACCCCACCCCGGAGGGGAACTCCTTCATGACTGAACTGGTCCCTAAAGCTGCACATGCAGGCTCTCTGGTGTCCAAAGTGATAGCAGTGGACGCAGACTCTGGACAGAACGCCTGGCTGTCCTATCACATAGTCAAATCCACTGATCCTGGACTTTTTACTATCGGTCTCCACAGTGGAGAGATCCGGAGCCAGCGGGACGTCTCTGAATCTGACAGCATGAAACAGAACCTTATTGTGTCAGTGAGGGATAACGGACAGCCTCCTCTCTCTGCCACCTGCTCCATGTATTTACTGATCTCTGATAACTTGGCTGAAGTGCCTGAACTCAAGGACATTTCTTATGATGAGAGGGACTCAAAGCTGACATCCTATCTGATCATTGCACTGGTGTCAGTGTCCACATTTTTCCTCACCTTCATTATTATTGTCCTGGGTGTGAGGTTCTGTCGCAGGAGGAAGCCCAGACTGTTGTTTGATGGAGCAGTTGCAATCCCCAGTGGTTATCTGCCTCCTAATTATGCAGATGTTGACGGCACAGGAACTTTACGCAGCACTTACAACTATGATGGATACATGACGACTGGATCCAGGACAAGTGACTTTAAGTTTGTGTCGTCCTACAATGACAACACTCTGCCTGCAGATCAGACACTGAGAAAAAGCCCCACTGACTTTTGTGACGTCTTTGGAGATGGTGATGTCTCTCCTGAGGTAGGCACATAGTCAAAGAATTACCTTCAATTTTTGTTTGTGTTCACTTCATTTCAACACTGGTGCATTTTCTACTTTTTTTTTTTTTTTTTTTCAACCTATATATTCTTAGTTATGTCTTGTGTTTTTATGTCATTCTTTCAGTCTGACCTTTGGAGGTAGGTGATACTAGAGAATGGATTTACAAATTATAATATCAAGAAGATAGAGATGATTTTGTCTTATGTCTCTGATACAACCGTGATAACTGGTGGAGCTGTTGTACTGTGCCTAGTTTGTTAGTTAAGAATGCTTGTATTCACAATCCTTTTACATATAATGTTATTATTCTGGTTATTTCAACAAAGAGGCAGCTATTCAGACTTTGGACATGGCAAATGAACGATATTTTATGAATTGATGGTATATTTGGTTGTATGTGGTTATAACCTTAATCGTGTTCAGTAGTGGCACTTTCCCCTGGTGTTTGAAAATACATGGACTTTCACTATAATTAGTTCTATTGTAAAGGGCAACTGCCAATGATTCAGTTGCATGGAATTTCTAAGTCTTGTGTGATGTTATTTTCATACCGATTTTAACAAATGGTTTCCTTTTTAGTGTTTTTACTTGGCAAAGTGTCTGTCCTTGGCTCTGTCCGTGGTGCTGAAGAGTGTTGGGGTTATTGTTTTTTTTTCCACATTTTTTAATGTATATACTTCTTTGACACAACTCATACTTTCAAAATATTTTATATCAGACAAGATTCAATCATCCAAAGGTTTCAAAATGTGCAGGATTTAAACATTGTTGTTATCTCTTACGTTGTCCAGACATGTTATCATAACGGTGCGGGTCAGGACCAAAGTATGCGGACTCAGAGCGAGTTGACAGTGTTTATTTACAAGTCTCGTGAATCAAAGTCTTAAACAGTTCAAATAACACACACGAGGATCCAGGAAGCAGGAGGCAGGCAGGACGGACGGAGAGCGGGTCGGGAACGGGAAGCCGGGGCTGGAGTGAAGACGGGAGCGGGGACGAGACCAGGACAGACAGGGCAAGCGTAGTCCAAGGAGCGGGACCCAGGGTAAGAGGCAGGCGGAACGCCAAAGACCAAGACAGGCGGTGCAGAGTGAGATGACTGTACCGGAGCGTAGAGGCAGGAGCAGGAGCGGGCGAAGGCAGGAGTCTGGAAAGGTGGCAAAAATCCAAAATGAGAACAAGCAAGCGGGTAACAGGAATGCAAAAAACAGAGCTGGAACATTCACGTTTTACACGCGGACGGTCTGGCTCCGAGTGTAGTCTGCCGAGTCTTCTTATGCGCCACCACAGGTGAGGGTGATTGCGTTAATGCGCTCCAGGTGTGAGCAGAAGGAGTCAGAGACTCCGCCCAGCTCCAGACAGACAGGTGAGGGAGGGGGGGGGGGGGAGAGTACAGGAGGGCAGCAACAAACAGACATCATGACACATGTGAATTCAGTGCAGCACTTTGAATAATAACTTTGCAGAGTGTGAGGTTATTTGCCATAACAATGACATTGAACCAAGATATGGTGATGTTTTGTTTTTGTCAGTGGATTTATGGTTACAATTTAGCCACTTCCATTGGGGTATTGTGATATTTACACCTGGGTATGCACTGCAAAATCGCTCTGAAGACACACATGTAATTAATTAACCCTTAAAAAATAATATGCGTATTGTACATTTGGCTCTGGGCATAAAATCTTTTGAGGAGTGGCACTGTTCCTCTTGTGTTGTCTTTATGATTTTAAATATTTCAAGTAATTATTTATTATTATTATTATTATTATTATTATTATTATTGTTATTATTATTATTATTATTATTATTATTATTATTATTATTATTATTATTATTATTATTATTATTTTAACATCAATACTGGCATTCATTAGGGGAAAAACGCTACTGCTGATCAAATTACACTATAGTGTTCTGGATTCTCGGACAGCATCTCATTATTCAGTTTTGTTGGTGAAAAGAAAGACAAATGGAAATCTTGAAACATTTTGTTATTACGAGAAAGAATGTGAGGGATCTAATTTTAACAGTGATATGACAACACATAGGATTCACACTCGCTTGAATACATTTTAAACTGTTTATTTTATATTTATTATTTCAATTATAATGAACATTTTAATTTAGGACGCATCGTATTATGTTTTTACAGTGAATTATAAAAAAAAAACAAAAACAAAAAAATATTTTCAGCATGTGTAGCTGTTCCTCTAAACCTACTCTTGGTGTCAGTATTTACCAGTGAACCGCGCGGCACATATTTATTCCCCTCCCTTCTTTCCTTCTTTGTGGTTGTTGTAAAATTCTGTTCTACGGATGATGAGGTGTTTCCGCATGAGGGCTTGTTGAGCGAATATTTAGGTTGTAGCATTTTTCCCCGTGGAGCCAACATGGCGCAAAAAGGATTTCTCTCATCTTGGACTTTGGGGTTATTGCTTTTTACCTTTTACCCCATCAGAGGAGACGTGAGTTACTCTGTTTCAGAGGAGATGAAACGTGGATCCGTGATCGGAAATATCGCTAAGGATATAGGCCTGGATTTGGGTAGGTTGTCCGCGCGCAGGGCGCGCGTGGACTCCGAGGACAACGGCGTCCAGTACTGCAGCGTGAACCTCAACACGGGAGAGCTGGTTGTTCAGGAGAGGATTGACAGAGAGGGCCTTTGTGCGAAGAAGACTTCATGTATTCTGAAACAGGAGCTCGTGCTGGAAAACCCTTTGGAGCTGCATCGCTTTACTATCCGCGTGCAAGACATAAATGACAACGCGCCACAATTCACGGACGACTCACTTAAATTTGAAATTGGGGAATCAGCTGTAAAAGGCACGACGTTTGTTGTTGGTGAAGCGCATGATGGGGATATAGGAGAAAACGCAGTGCAGGGCTACACCCTTCAGCAAAATGACAATTTCCATCTTATATATAAACCAAACTCTGTAGGACGAAAATATTGTGAGTTAGTGTTGGATAAAGAATTAGACAGAGAGACTAATGACGAGATCACGCTGGTGTTGACTGCGTTTGATGGCGGCTCTCCTCAGAGATCAGGCACAGTAGTCATCCATGTCACTGTTCTTGACGCTAATGATAATGCGCCAGTGTTTAGTCAGACTGTGTATAAAGCGAGTCTTCCAGAAAACTCTCCTCCAGACACACTGGTTATTACAGTGACTGCTACTGATGCGGACGAAGGAATAAACAGTGACATCATGTATGCATTTGACCACGTGTCTGATGAAAACAGTAATGTGTTTTCAATAAATCAAAAAACAGGAGAAGTGGTTGTGTCAGGTAAAAATGATTATGAAAAAACTTCTTCTTATGAGCTCCATATCAGCGCTAAAGATGGACTAGGGCTTGTCTCTTATACAACTTTAATAGTTGAAATTACTGATGTTAATGACAATGCCCCTATAATTACATTAAAGTCACTGACCAATCAGATTCCTGAGAGTGTGTTACCTGGTACAGAGGTGGGCATCATTAATGTGCAGGACAGAGACTCAGAGAACAACAGGCAGGTCCGCTGCTCCCTTCAGACTGGGGTCCCTTTCAAGTTAGTACCTTCCATTAAAAACTATTATTCTCTAGTGACCACAGAACAGCTGGACCGTGAGCTAGTGTCTGATTACAACATTACAATCACTGCCACTGATGAGGGCTCTCCTCCTCTGTCCTCCTCTAAAACTGTCCACTTAACTGTAGCTGACATCAATGACAACCCTCCTGTGTTTGAGGAGCAGTCCTACAGCGCACATGTGACTGAAAACAACAAACCTGGCTCCACTTTATGTTCTGTTGCAGCTCGAGACCCAGACTGGAGACAAAACGGGACAGTGATTTATTCTCTGTTACCTGGTGAGGTGAATGGGGCCCCAGTGTCCTCCTATGTATCTGTTAATGGAGACACAGGGGTGATCCATGCTGTGAGGGCTTTTGATTATGAACAGTTCAGGAGTTTTAAAGTCCATGTGATGGCCAGAGACAATGGCTCTCCTCCACTCAGCAGCAACGTGACAGTCAATGTGTTTATATCTGACGTGAACGACAACTCTCCTCAAATACTGTACCCCACCCCGGAGGGGAACTCCTTCATGACTGAACTGGTCCCTAAAGCTGCACATGCAGGCTCTCTGGTGTCCAAAGTGATAGCAGTGGACGCAGACTCTGGACAGAACGCCTGGCTGTCCTATCACATAGTCAAATCCACTGATCCTGGGCTTTTTACTATCGGTCTCCACAGTGGAGAGATCCGGAGCCAGCGGGACGTCTCTGAATCTGACAGCATGAAACAGAACCTTATTGTGTCAGTGAAGGATAACGGACAGCCTCCTCTCTCTGCCACCTGCTCCATGTATTTACTGATCTCTGATAACTTGGCTGAAGTGCCTGAACTCAAGGACATTTCTTATGATGAGAGGGACTCAAAGCTGACATCCTATCTGATCATTGCACTGGTGTCAGTGTCCACATTTTTCCTCACCTTCATTATTATTATCCTGGGTGTGAGGTTCTGTCGCAGGAGGAAGCCCAGACTGTTGTTTGATGGAGCAGTTGCAATCCCCAGTGGTTATCTGCCTCCTAATTATGCAGATGTTGACGGCACAGGAACTTTACGCAGCACTTACAACTATGATGGATACATGACGACTGGATCCAGGACAAGTGACTTTAAGTTTGTGTCGTCCTACAATGACAACACGCTGCCTGCAGATCAGACACTGAGAAAAAGCCCCACTGACTTTTGTGACGTCTTTGGAGATGGTGATATCTCTCCTGAGGTAGGAACACTTGACAAAATTATAATTTTACAAAGTTTTCTTTTTATGTTTTATCTTTAATTTGATGAGTGCTTTTCCTATTTCTCATACGTAGAGTTGATACATATCCATGGTTATTGAATTGCACTACCTTTAATACCCATTTGTCATGGTGCTCTCATTGTTTTATATTCATCCAGACATTTTGGATTTATAGGAAAAGCCATTGATTGTAGCTTTTTCTAGAGTAATCCAAGATTTAAAAGTTTTAAATTTGTAACACTGTAATAACATCTTTGCAGTGTAACAAAAATTTTACATTTTGTGCAGTATTAATTTGGTAAAATGAGTAATGAGGAATTATTTCAGTTTTTTTTCATTTACATCTCAGACAAACTTTTTATGATTTCACCGGAAAGGAGTGGAAGGTCATGATCCACAGTCCATCTGCTGAATATGGTGAATGGGGGCAGATTGTTTGTCGATGAAATGCTCCTTTTGGTTATGTGTGGGCTAAAAAAGTGCATTCAAGCTTTTTTATAAAGACACTGGTGACTGACTTGTTTCTAGAGCTGTGATTCTTAACCATAGAGAAGAGTGAGAACCCTATAGAGGGCTGTACAAGTATATTTAACGTTTATAGTTCTCCGGTTACTATGTTCTGGAAAAGTTTGACACTCTGGTCAAAAACATATTAACCCCTGTTCCAGGTATCCAGTTTTAATGGGAATGAGCTTCAGCATTTTGTCAAACATTTTTATTTTATTTTAATGCCTTAATGTTCTTTTTGATTCCCCATTTTATAAAAAAAAAAAAAAAAAAAAGTAACCTAACGTTTAATGAATCCCAATGACTAAATGTAAGATTGTTTGGTGTTTATAGTTATAACAACATTACATTTTTTGTTTAATCTCAATTCACAGTAAATTAGTCAGACCATAGAAATTCACAATGTTAATGCTATCACTGTCTATGCTGCTGTTTATAGTGAACTCAAAGTGCTGTTAGACCCCACATTATTTTATTTCATTGGTACAAGACAGAAAAATATTCATTCAATATTTTACTGAAGTGAGCACCGTGTCTAAATGATCTTTCTGCAGGATTTCTTGACACATTGTGTATTTCACTTTCTTTGTTCATGGTGTTGAAAATTGTTGATTTTTTTTAGACATTTTTTTTTTTTTTTTTTTTTTTTTTTTTTTTTGCAGATTGTGTAGTTGTGGAAATTCTAATAGTAAAAACCTGAAAAATATATAATTGATAGAGAAGTTGTCTTGAATCCAAAAGTCTGGTTTATTGAATCAATTGTGCAGAGTCGTCAAAGAGCAGTTCTCCCTAGCAGTGTCGTCTCACCCTCAGCTGACAAATGTAAATACATACAGTGTATTTATACCATCAAAACAATCATACCTGTTTAGTCTAGTCAAAGTGGCTGGAGGCCGCTAGACGCAAAAACAAGAGATGCACTCATACATAACAGCAGATGGTATTACTAAGGTTAGGTCAAAAGATCCATAACAATGCAAATGAAGATTTAAGGTCAAGAAAGTCATAACAGTGTCTACATCTCATTCATGTGTGCTATAGACACATTGCATATATTTCATTATTTCAGTACACTATTTTCAATGTTTTTAATATGCACATTTATTTTCTTGACAGTAGGTCATGTATGATGGTAAACAAAATATAAAATGTTAACAGCCATTTAACTTGGTATTAATGTAAATATAAGTTTTATGAAATAAATAGTAACACTCCTAAACAACATAGAATTGAATATGTTTATTGTTGTTTCAGGGTAATGTCACTGGGAAATAATTGCCCCCTCCTCTCACCCTTCCTTTCCTCTTTGTTTAGAAGGTTGTTTTTTTTTTTGTTTTTTTTTTGTTTGGACCTGTAGTCTCTCATTCAAATGACAGATACAGGTAGAATGTGTGTGTAAGCTGTGGCCTAAAGCGGTTAAAAATACTAAAGATGAATAATAAAAAGCAATGTCACCTAGTTTTAAAAAGAAACTATTAACCTGCTAAAAAGGTTCTAAAGACAAGAGAACAGTGTCAATACATTTACAACACCATGAATAATAATAATAATAATAATAATAATAATAATAATAATAATAATAATAATAATAATAATAATAATAATAATAATAATAATAATAATAATAATAAACATTTATTCACAAAATTAAAGTATAAATATTGTAAAACGATTTGGCACAATACCAAAACTACAAAAAATTAATTAATTAATAAAAAAAAAAAAAAATGAAATGAAATGAAACAAGCAGTGTAAAAAACAGGACGGCAGTTTTTTATAGGCCCTTCAAAGATTACAAATGTGCTCTAGGATAAGATTGGCTTGCATTTATATGGGCTTTTGTTCTTTTCTTTCTGACCATAGCATAGACCCTATTTGGCATCAGTCAAATGTGTTATAAGTAACAATACTTAGTTTATTAATCGTGACATTTTTCATGTTAATATGAATTTAATCGATTTTGTGTTACTCTTTGTCACATTAAAATAAGTGATCCTTTTCTTGTGAACAGATTTATATGATTCTTGTGTGATCAAGATGCACGAGACGCACTCAATATCGGATGTAGATTCTAAAAAATATTTATATATTTTGGGATGAATACTTTTGAGTATTTCATTTTTACACCATGAATATTACAGTAAAAGTTAGGAATAAAAATAAATATACACATGCTGTTACTTCAAACACACTCGTGGTGTCAGTGTTCACCAATGAACGGCACAGAACGTACATTCTCCTCCCTTCTTTGTCAGTTGTGCTTGTCACAGTTTGTGAGTGTGGATTACGCTTCGATTAAGAGAAATTCTGATTAGAACGTTTTCAGTGCAAATCTATAGATTTGTTTCAATATAAAATGTTCACTATCAGACGCGACTTTCTGGGGACTTTACTGTTGCTTCCTTTCACCTTTCCTCTGGTCAAAGGAGACGTGAGTTACTCTGTTTCAGAGGAGATGAAACGTGGATCCGTGATCGGAAATATCGCTAAGGATATAGGTCTGGATTTGGGCAGGTTGTCCGCGCGCAGGGCGCGCGTGGACTCCGAGGACAACGGCGTCCAGTACTGCAGCGTGAACCTCAACACGGGAGAGCTGGTTGTTCAGGAGAGGATTGACAGAGAGGGCCTTTGTGCGAAGAAGACTTCATGTATTCTGAAACAGGAGCTCGTGCTGGAAAACCCTTTGGAGCTGCATCGCTTTACTATCCGCGTGCAAGACATAAATGACAACGCACCACAATTTAAAGAGGACACGCTTAAATTTGAAATCCATGAATCAGCTGATAAGGGCGCGCGATATCCATTAGATGAAGCATACGATGGAGACATTGGGGAGAACAGTGTTCAGGGCTACACCCTGCAAGAGAACAAACACTTTACATTGGACGTAAAAGCAAAGAGTAATGGCCGAAAGTATAGTGAATTAGTTTTGGACAAGGAGTTAGACAGAGAGGAAAATAACGACGTCACGCTGGTGTTGACTGCGTTTGATGGCGGCTCTCCTCAGAGATCAGGCACAGTAGTCATCCATGTCACTGTTCTTGACGCTAATGATAATGCGCCAGTGTTTAGTCAGACTGTGTATAAAGCGAGTCTTCCAGAAAACTCTCCTCCAGACACACTGGTTATTACAGTGACTGCTACTGATGCTGATGAGGGAGTATACGGTGAAATAATATATGGTTTTGACCAGCCTTCAGATGAAGATAAAATATTTACTTTAAATCCCTCCACTGGGGAGGTTAAAGTTGCTCAATCGATTGATTATGAAAAAGAATCATCATATGAAATTCAAATTAGCGCTAAAGATGGACTGGGACTAGCATCTTATGCAACTTTATTTATTGAAGTTGTAGACGTAAATGACAATGCCCCTGTTATATTTCTAAAGTCACTGACCAATCAGATTCCTGAGAATGTGTCACCTGGTACAGAGGTGGGCATCATTAATGTGCAGGACAGAGACTCAGAGAACAACAGACAGGTCCGCTGCTCCCTTCAGACTGGGGTCCCTTTCAAGTTAGTACCTTCCATTAAAAACTATTATTCTCTAGTGACCACAGAACAGCTGGACCGTGAGCTAGTGTCTGATTACAACATTACAATCACTGCCACTGACGAGGGCTCTCCTCCTCTGTCCTCCTCTAAAACTGTCCACTTAACTGTAGCTGACATCAATGACAACCCTCCTGTGTTTGAGGAGCAGTCCTACAGCGCACATGTGACTGAAAACAACAAACCTGGCTCCACTTTATGTTCTGTTGCTGCTCGAGACCCAGACTGGAGACAAAACGGGACAGTGGTTTATTCTCTGTTACCTGGTGAGGTGAATGGGGCCCCAGTGTCCTCCTATGTATCTGTTAATGGAGACACAGGGGTGATCCATGCTGTGAGGGCTTTTGATTATGAACAGTTCAGGAGTTTTAAAGTCCATGTGATGGCCAGAGACAATGGCTCTCCTCCACTCAGCAGCAACGTGACAGTCAATGTGTTTATATCGGACGTGAACGACAACTCTCCTCAAATACTGTACCCCACCCCGGAGGGGAACTCCTTCATGACTGAACTGGTCCCTAAAGCTGCACATGCAGGCTCTCTGGTGTCCAAAGTGATAGCAGTGGACGCAGACTCTGGACAGAACGCCTGGCTGTCCTATCACATAGTCAAATCCACTGATCCTGGACTTTTTATTATCGGTCTCCACAGTGGAGAGATCCGGAGCCAGCGGGACGTCTCTGAATCTGACAGCATGAAACAGAACCTTATTGTGTCAGTGAAGGATAACGGACAGCCTCCTCTCTCTGCCACCTGCTCCATGTATTTACTGATCTCTGATAACTTGGCTGAAGTGCCTGAACTCAAGGACATTTCTTATGATGAGAGGGACTCAAAGCTGACATCCTATCTGATCATTGCACTGGTGTCAGTGTCCACATTTTTCCTCACCTTCATTATTATTGTCCTGGGTGTGAGGTTCTGTCGCAGGAGGAAGCCCAGACTGTTGTTTGATGGAGCAGTTGCAATCCCCAGTGGTTATCTGCCTCCTAATTATGCAGATGTTGACGGCACAGGAACTTTACGCAGCACTTACAACTATGATGGATACATGACGACTGGATCCAGGACAAGTGACTTTAAGTTTGTGTCGTCCTACAATGACAACACGCTGCCTGCAGATCAGACACTGAGAAAAAGCCCCACTGACTTTTCTGACGTCTTTGGAGATGGTGATGTCTCTCCTGAGGTAGGCACATAGTCAAAGAATTGCCTTCAACGTTTGTCTGTGTTCACTTCTTTTCAACACTGGTGCATTTTCTACTTGTTTTTTTGTTTTTTTAACCTATATATTTTTAGTTATGTCTTTTGTTTTTATGTCATATTTCTTCAGTCTGACCTTTGGAGTTAGTTGATACTAGAGAATAGATTTACAAATCACCATATCAAGAAGATAGTGATGATTTTGTCTTATGTCTCTGTTACAACTGTGATAACTGGTGGAGCCATTACACCGTGCCTAGTTTGTTAGTTGGGAATGCTTGTATATACAATCCTTGTACATATAATGTTCTGGCTCTTCTGGCTATTTCAACAAACAGGCAGCTACTCTGACTTTGGACATGGCAAGTGAAGGTTGTTTTATGAATTAATGGTATATTTGGTTGTATGTGGTTATAACCTCAGTGGTGCTTAGTACTGGCACTTTCCACTCGTTTTTGAGAATACATGAACTTCCACTATAAACAGTTCTATTGTAAAGGGCAACTGGCAATGATTCAGTTGCATGGAATTTCTAAATCATGTGTGATGTTATTTTCATACTAAATTTAAGAAATTGTTTCCTGTTTAGTGTTGGCAAAGCATCTGTCTTTGGCTCTGTCCGTGGTGCTGAAGAGTGTTGGCAGAGTTTTGGGGTCATTATTTTTTTTCACATTCTTTAATATATGTACTTCTTTAACACAAGTCATATTCTCAAAATATTTTATATCAGACAAGATTCAATCATTGAAAGGTTTCAAATTGTGTAGGCTTTAAACTGTGTTGTTCTATTTCTTACATTGCACAGACATGTGAATTCAATGAGACACCTCGGATAATACCTTTGCAGAGTATGAGGTTATTTGCCATAACAATGACAGTGAACCAAGATGTGGTGTTGATGTTTTGAGTTTGTCACTTCCATTAGGGTATGGTGAAGTTTGCACCTGGGTATGCATTACAAAATCGCTGTGAAGACACACACTGTAATTAATTAGCTCTTAAAAAATAATACATGTACTGTATATTTGACTCTGGTCATAAATACATTTGAGAATTGGCACTGTTCCTCTTATGTTGTCTTTATGATTTTAAAATATTTCATATCATTCTATTTAATAATATCAATATTATTATTATTATTATTATTATTATTATTATTATTATTATTATTATTATTATTATTATTTCAACATTAGCCTTCATTAAGGGGAAAAACGCTACTGCTGATCAAATTACACGTCAGTGCTCTGGATTCTTGGACAGCATCTCATTATTCACAGTTTGTTGGTAAAAAGAAAGGCAATTAGAAATCTTGAAATATTTTGTCATTACGAGAAAGAATGTAAGGGATCTATTTTTAACAGTGAAATTACAAAACATAGGATTAAAAACCCAATTGAATACATTTTAAACTGTTTATTTTATTTTTATTATTTCAATTATAATGAACATTTAATATAGGACACTTTTTATTATTTTGTTTTTAAAGTGAGTAAAAAAAACCCTGATTTTTTAAGGAAGCGTAGCTATTCCTCTAAACCTACTCTTGGTGTCAGTATTTACCAGTGAACCGCGCGGCACATATTTATTCCCCTCCCTTCTTTCCTTCTTTGTGGTTGTTGTAAAATTCTGTTCTACGGATGATGAGGTGTTTCCGTATGAGGGCTCGTTTAGCGAATATTTAGGTTGTAGCATTTTTCCCAGTGGAGCCAACATGGCGCAAAAAGGATTTACCTTATTTTCCACATTGGGGTTATTGTTTTTTACCTTTTACCCCATCAGAGGAGACGTGAGTTACTCTGTTCCAGAGGAGATGAAACGTGGATCTGTGATCGGAAATATCGCTAAGGATATAGGTCTGGATTTGGGCAGGTTGTCCGCGCGCAGGGCGCGCGTGGACTCAGAGGACAACGGCGTCCAGTACTGCAGCGTGAACCTCAACACGGGAGAGCTGGTTGTTCAGGAGAGGATTGACAGAGAGGGCCTTTGTGCGAAGAAGACTTCATGTATTCTGAAACAGGAGCTTGTACTGGAAAACCCTTTGGAGCTGCATCGCTTTACTATCCGCGTGCAAGACATAAATGACAACGCGCCACAATTTAAGGAGGATACGCTTAAATTTGACATCAGTGAAATGACTGATAAAGGCGCGCGATATCCATTAGATGAAGCATACGACGGAGACATAGGGGAGAATAGTGTTCAGGGTTACACCCTGCAAGAAAACAAACACTTTACATTGGACGTAAAAACAAAGAGCAATGGCCGAAAGTATAGTGAATTAGTTTTGGACAAGGAGTTAGACAGAGAAGAAAATAATGAGATCACGCTTGTGCTGACTGCGTTTGATGGCGGCTCTCCTCAGAGATCAGGCACAGTAGTCATCCATGTCACTGTTCTTGACGCTAATGATAATGCGCCAGTGTTTAGTCAGACTGTGTATAAAGCGAGTCTTCCAGAAAACTCTTCTCCAGACACACTGGTTATTACAGTGACTGCTTCTGATGCAGACGAGGGGGTAAACAGTGAAATAATGTATGGTTTTGACCACCCTTCGGATGATGACAACATATTTACTTTAAATCCCTCCACTGGGGAGGTTAGAGTTGCTCAATCGATTGATTATGAAAAAGAATCCTCATATGAAATTCAAATTAGTGCCAAAGATGGACTTGGACTGGCATCTTTTGCAACTCTATTTATTGAAATTGTAGACATAAATGACAATGCTCCTGTTATATTTTTGAAATCACTGTCAAGTCAGATTCCTGAGAATGTGTCACCTGGTACAGAGGTGGGCATCATTAATGTGCAGGACAGAGACTCAGAGAACAACAGACAGGTCCGCTGCTCCCTTCAGACTGGGGTCCCTTTCAAGTTAGTACCTTCCATTAAAAACTATTATTCTCTAGTGACCACAGAACAGCTGGACCGTGAGCTAGTGTCTGATTACAACATTACAATCACTGCCACTGACGAGGGCTCTCCTCCTCTGTCCTCCTCTAAAACTGTCCACTTAACTGTAGCTGACATCAATGACAACCCTCCTGTGTTTGAGGAGCAGTCCTACAGCGCACATGTGACTGAAAACAACAAACCTGGCTCCACTTTATGTTCTGTTGCTGCTCGAGACCCAGACTGGAGACAAAACGGGACAGTGGTTTATTCTCTGTTACCTGGTGAGGTGAATGGGGCCCCAGTGTCCTCCTATGTATCTGTTAATGGAGACACAGGGGTGATCCATGCTGTGAGGGCTTTTGATTATGAACAGTTCAGGAGTTTTAAAGTCCATGTGATGGCCAGAGACAATGGCTCTCCTCCACTCAGCAGCAACGTGACAGTCAATGTGTTTATATCTGACGTGAATGACAACTCTCCTCAAATACTGTACCCCACCCCGGAGGGGAACTCCTTCATGACTGAACTGGTCCCTAAAGCTGCACATGCAGGCTCTCTGGTGTCCAAAGTGATAGCAGTGGACGCAGACTCTGGACAGAACGCCTGGCTGTCCTATCACATAGTCAAATCCACTGATCCTGGACTTTTTACTATCGGTCTCCACAGTGGAGAGATCCGGAGCCAGCGGGATGTCTCTGAATCTGACAGCATGAAACAGAACCTTATTGTGTCAGTGAAGGATAACGGACAGCCTCCTCTCTCTGCCACCTGCTCCATGTATTTACTGATCTCTGATAACTTGGCTGAAGTGCCTGAACTCAAGGACATTTCTTATGATGAGAGGGACTCAAAGCTGACATCCTATCTGATCATTGCACTGGTGTCAGTGTCCACATTTTTCCTCACCTTCATTATTATTGTCCTGGGTGTGAGGTTCTGTCGCAGGAGGAAGCCCAGACTGTTGTTTGATGGAGCAGTTGCAATCCCCAGTGGTTATCTGCCTCCTAATTATGCAGATGTTGACGGCACAGGAACTTTACGCAGCACTTACAACTATGATGGATACATGACGACTGGATCCAGGACAAGTGACTTTAAGTTTGTGTCGTCCTACAATGACAACACGCTGCCTGCAGATCAGACACTGAGAAAAAGCCCCACTGACTTTTCTGACGTCTTTGGAGATGGTGATGTCTCTCCTGAGGTAGGCACATAGTCAAAGAATTGCCTTAAAGTTTTTATTTTTTATTTTTCTGTGTTCACTTCATTTCAACACTGGTGCATTTCCTACTTTTTTTTTTTTTTCTTTTAATTCTGACCTTTGGAGTTAGGTGACACTAGAGAATGGATTTACAAATCATGCACATAGTATATCAAGAAGATAGAGATAATTTTGTCTTTTGTTTATGTTAAAACTGTGTGACTGGTGGAGCCATTACACCATGCCTAGTATCTTTGTAAGGAATGCTTGTACATCCTTGTACATATAATGTTCACAGTGTGGCTATTTCAATAGAAAGGCACCTACTTAGACTTTGGACATGGCAAGTGAAGGTTGTTTTATTAATTTATGGTATATTTTGGTTGTATGAGGTCAAAAGCTCAATCATGTTCAGTAGTGGCACTTTCCACTGGTGTTTGAGAATACATGGACTTCCACTATAAACAGTTATATTGTAAAGGGCAACTGGCAATGATTCAGTTGGATGAAATTTCCAAGTCATGTGTGGTGTTATTTTAATCCTGATTTTAAAATAATTTTTTCCTGTTTGGTGTTTTCACTTGGCAAAGTGTCTGTCTTTGGCTCTGTCCGTGGTGCTGAAAAGTGTTGACAAAGTTTTGGAGTCATTGTTTTTTTGACATTCTTAATGTGTGAACTTCTGAGACACAAGTCATACTCTCAAAATATTTCTTATCAGACAAGATTCAATCATCCAAAGGTTTCAAAATGTGTAGGTTTTAAACTTTGTTGTTATATCTGTTAAATTGTCCAGACATGTGAATTCAGTGGGACCTTTTGAATAATAACTTTGCAGAGTGTGAGGTTATTTGCCATAACAATGACAGTGAACCAAGAGGTGTTGATATTTTGATTTTGTCAGTGGATTTATGGTTACAATTTAATCACCTTCATTAAGGCAATGTGATATTTGCATCTGGGTATCTGTTACAAAGTCACTCTGAAGACACACACTGTAATTTATTAACTCTTAAAAAATAATACATGTATTATGTATTAGGCTCTGGGCAAAAAAAACTTTTTATGGGTGGCACTGTTTCTCTTGTGTTGTCTTGATGATTTTAATTATTTCATGTAATACTTTATTATTATTTTAATTATTATTACCATTAGTAGTAGTAGTAGTTGTTGTAGTATTATTAGTGTTAGTATTATGATCATTCATATTATTATTATTGTCATTATTATTATTTTAATTTCAATACTGGGGAAAGGGGAAATAAACGCTACTGCTGATCAAATTAGACTATAGTTGTTGGATTCTTGGACAGCATCTCATTATTCAGTTTGTTGATGAACAGAAAGACAATTTGAAATCCAGAAACATTTTGTCATTATGAGAAAGAATGTGAGTGATCTATTTTTAATAATGATGTGACAACACGTAGGATTCAAACCCGCTTGATAACATTTTTTAAACTGTTTATTTTTTTGTATATTTATAATTTCAATTATAATGAAAATTTATATTAGGACACGTTTTATTTTTATGATTTTACAGTGAGTAAAAAAACAAAAAAACTATATATATATATATATATATATAAGATTTTTTTCAGCATGTGTAGCTGTTCCTCTAAACCTACTCTTGGTGTCAGTATTTACCAGTGAACCGCGCGGCACATATTTATTCCCCTCCCTTCTTTCCTTCTTTGTGGTTGTTGTAAATTTCTGTTCTACAGATGATGAGGTGTTTCCGCATGAGGGCTTGTTTAGCGAATATTTAGGTTGTAGCATTTTTCCCCGTGGAGCCAACATGGCGCAAAAAGGATTTCTCTTATCGTTCACTTTGGGGTTATTGCTTTTTACCTTTTACCCCATCAGAGGAGACGTGAGTTACTCTGTTCCAGAGGAGATGAAACGTGGATCCGTGATCGGAAATATCGCTAAGGATATAGGTCTGGATTTGGGCAGGTTGTCCGCGCGCAGGGCGCGCGTGGACTCCGAGGACAACGGCGTCCAGTACTGCAGCGTGAACCTCAACACGGGAGAGCTGGTTGTTCAGGAGAGGATTGACAGAGAGGGCCTTTGTGCGAAGAAGACTTCATGTATTCTGAAACAGGAGCTCGTGCTGGAAAACCCTTTGGAGCTGCATCGCTTTACTATCCGCGTGCAAGACATAAATGACAACGCACCACAATTCACGGACGACTCACTTAAATTTGAAATTCGAGAATCAGCTATAAAAGGCACGAAGTTTGTTGTTGGTGAAGCGCATGATGGGGATATAGGAGAAAACGCAGTGCAGGGCTACACCCTTCAGCAAAATGACAATTTCCAACTTATATATAAACCAAACTCTGTAGGACGAAAATATTGTGAGTTAGTGTTGGATAAAGAATTAGACAGAGAGAAAAATAACGAGATCACGCTTGTTCTGACTGCGTTTGATGGCGGCTCTCCTCAGAGATCAGGCACAGTAGTCATCCATGTCACTGTTCTTGACGCTAATGATAATGCGCCAGTGTTTAGTCAGACTGTGTATAAAGCGAGTCTTCCAGAAAACTCTCCTCCAGACACACTGGTTATTACAGTGACTGCTACTGATGCAGACGAAGGAATAAATAGTGACATCATGTATGCATTTGACCACGTGTCTGATGAAAACAGTAATGTGTTTTCAATAAATCAAAAAACAGGAGAAGTGGTTGTGTCAGGTAAAAATGATTATGAAAAAACTGCTTCTTATGAGCTCCATATCAGCGCTAAAGATGGACTAGGGCTTGTCTCTTATACAACTTTAATAGTTGAAATTACTGATGTTAATGACAATGCTCCTATAATTACCTTAAAGTCACTGACCAATCAGATTCCTGAGAATGTGTCACCTGGTACAGAGGTGGGCATCATTAATGTGCAGGACAGAGACTCAGAGAACAACAGACAGGTCCGCTGCTCCCTTCAGACTGGGGTCCCTTTCAAGTTAGTTCCTTCCATTAAAAACTATTATTCTCTAGTGACCACAGAACAGCTGGACCGTGAGCTAGTGTCTGATTACAACATTACAATCACTGCCACTGACGAGGGCTCTCCTCCTCTGTCCTCCTCTAAAACTGTCCACTTAACTGTAGCTGACATCAATGACAACCCTCCTGTGTTTGAGGAGCAGTCCTACAGCGCACATGTGACTGAAAACAACAAACCTGGCTCCACTTTATGTTCTGTTGCTGCTCGAGACCCAGACTGGAGACAAAACGGGACAGTGGTTTATTCTCTGTTACCTGGTGAGGTGAATGGGGCCCCAGTGTCCTCCTATGTATCTGTTAATGGAGACACAGGGGTGATCCATGCTGTGAGGGCTTTTGATTATGAACAGTTCAGGAGTTTTAAAGTCCATGTGATGGCCAGAGACAATGGCTCTCCTCCACTCAGCAGCAACGTGACAGTCAATGTGTTTATATCTGACGTGAACGACAACTCTCCTCAAATACTGTACCCCACCCCGGAGGGGAACTCCTTCATGACTGAACTGGTCCCTAAAGCTGCACATGCAGGCTGTCTGGTGTCCAAAGTGATAGCAGTGGACGCAGACTCTGGACAGAACGCCTGGCTGTCCTATCACATAGTCAAATCCACTGATCCTGGACTTTTTACTATCGGTCTCCACAGTGGAGAGATCCGGAGCCAGCGGGACGTCTCTGAATCTGACAGCATGAAACAGAACCTTATTGTGTCAGTGAAGGATAACGGACAGCCTCCTCTCTCTGCCACCTGCTCCATGTATTTACTGATCTCTGATAACTTGGCTGAAGTGCCTGAACTCAAGGACATTTCTTATGATGAGAGGGACTCAAAGCTGACATCCTATCTGATCATTGCACTGGTGTCAGTGTCCACATTTTTCCTCACCTTCATTATTATTGTCCTGGGTGTGAGGTTCTGTCGCAGGAGGAAGCCCAGACTGTTGTTTGATGGAGCAGTTGCAATCCCCAGTGGTTATCTGCCTCCTAATTATGCAGATGTTGACGGCACAGGAACTTTACGCAGCACTTACAACTATGATGGATACATGACGACTGGATCCAGGACAAGTGACTTTAAGTTTGTGTCGTCCTACAATGACAACACCCTGCCTGCAGATCAGACACTGAGAAAAAGCCCCACTGACTTTTGTGACGTCTTTGGAGATGGTGATGTCTCTCCTGAGGTAGGCACATAATCAATGAAAAGAATTGCCTTTTTTTTATTTTTTTTACTGCTTTTCAACACTGGTACATTTCCTATTTATTACTATTATTGTTTTTTTGTTGTTTTTTTTTTTTTTTAACCTAAATAGTTTTAATGATGTTTTGCAGTTTCTTATCATCATTCTTTTCGGTCTGACCTTTGGAGTAAGTTGACACTAGAGCAGGGGTCTCACACTCAGTTTACCTGGGGACAGGTGGAGGCAGAGTCTAGGTGAGGCTGGGTCGCATCAGGTTTTCCACAAGAAATACTTTCTTAAAAAAATTTCAATATTCTCAATTTTTATTTTATTTTTTTTAAACAAAAAATAAATTGAAATAAATAAGTAAGAAAATAATTCAATTAGTAGTAGTAATAATAACAAAAACAATAACATTAACAACAATAATAATATGAATAATATGAATAATATTTCATTAGCTATATGTGGTTTCTTCTTCTATATCTTCATTCAGATGTCTGTATTAACAATTCTTTAACCTTTAACCTTCTTCTGAACAAGAATTGTCCTGAACATGAATAACATTGAAGAACATGAACTGTTCTTCTGAGCATAGCTTCTCTTGCCAACTCCTTGCTGCTAGAGACTTAGCAGCATAAAAAACAATGAGCCACAAATAACGGTGTGACCCTATAATTGGTCCGGGTTATGGGGGACTGGTTTTGCCGATGGACAGGTGTCGCTCTGTGACTGTAGACTACATTAGGCTGCATCGAGTTCCTTGCTTTTCTTTTATCACGCTGCGTACGCATCACTTTGATTTATTTTATCAGAGAGAGAGAGAGAGAGATCTCATATTAACTTTCTAAGTGCCACTGACATACGTGTGTTTATATACATTTTTATATGTGTATATATACATATAATGTCCCGCTTTAGAGGAACTTAAAAAAAAAGTAAAATAAAAAATAAATGTTGTCGTGTTGTAAACGCTGGGACGAATGTCCACGTGCGCCCAGCAGAAACGAGGCAGCCAGCCAAGTACGCAAGAAAACACTCCATGGCAACACTGCTGTAACTTTCACTCACTAAGAAACAGGGACTTAGTAAGAAATGTTTCTCTGCATAAAGCCTGGCCGATGTCCCGCCCTCAAGGGCCATATACCCCAACGTGTTCGTTCAGCTCCACACACAACACTGTAAAGTTCCAAACATTTCAAACTCGCGTCTGAGATCCCTGCACTAGAGAATGGAGATATATATATATATATATATATATATATATATATATATATATATATATATATATATATATATATATATATATATATATATATATATATATATATATATATAAAACAATAAAATAATAATGGTTTATTGTTTAGTGTTTTCACTTGGCAAAGCATCTGTCTTTGGCTCTGTCCGTGGTGCTGAAGAGTATTGGAGTTTTGGGGTCATTGTTTTTTTCACATTCTTAAAGTGTATACTTTTTTTGACACAATTCATACTCTCAAAATAATTTATATCAGACAAGATTCAATCAGCCAAAGGTTTTAAAATGTGTAGGTTTTAAACTGTGTTGTTACATTGTTTACATTACACAGACAGTGAATTTAATAGGACACCTTGGATAAAAACTTTACAGAGTGTGAGGTTATTTGCAATAACAATGACAGTAAACCAGGATGTGATGTTGTTGGTGTCTTGAATTGACTGTGAATTTATGGTTACATTATAACCACTTCCATTAGGAGATTGTAATGTCTGCACCTGGGTATGCATTACAAAGTCACTCTGAAGACACAGACGGAAAAGGAATAGGTTTCCAAAAAAAACAAACATGAAAAATGTATAATACAGTTATCATTCTCTGCTTCAAATTTAATTAAATTACGTTATCTTTTTTTTTTTTTTTTTTTTTTGCTAACTGTTATTAAGAATAATTTTTACTTCTTACAAGCAGCCATCATTTAAATCTTGAAACCTGTTAAACTGATCATGTCAGTGACTAAAAGCTTAGGGTCTATTTACATAAAAGTAATCACAGTGAATGCATTTACTTGAAAATATTAACATATTTACTTGTGTTACAAAATTGAGGATTTTTTTTTTATATATTTTTTTAATAGTTTCTCAGTGTACAATATCTAATATGTTAGTAAGATTAATACAGAAATGTGTTTTGTAGATTTGACATCTTTTCCAACAAGGAGCTTTTGAGATAATTTAATCTGGGCGTGGGCTTGTTTTATTTATTTATTTATTTATTTATTTATTTATTTATTTATTTATTTATTTATTTATTTATTTATTTATTTATTTATTTATTTAGTTGATGATTTTATATATATATATATATATATATATATATATATATATATATATATATATATATATATATATATACATATATACATATGTATGTATGTATGTATGTATGTAAGTATATGTTTATAACATTTTCTTTTAATTACAATTAATCTCAACATACATATTAGGCTGAACAGTTTAAGGGTGTGCTCACACACTTGTTATTTGGTTCTAAACTGATCTAAAAATGTCCCTGATGTTGACTTGGTTTGGTCTTGTTCTAGTCCTACTTTAGTTCTTATCTAGTCCAGCTTAAGTTTCGGGTGCAGTCCTGGTTAATTTCACTTTTATGTGGGTGATTGTGCAAGAGTGAATGTGCCCTAAATTCCCCATTCTGTTTCAAACATAAAATATATTTTATTTTCTTTTACCTCTTGCTCAACTTGTTGTTCTAACACTAAACCCCAGGTCAGTCTTTTGGACTGCTTTAAGATATTGATTTAGAATTGCTCTTGTTCCTCAGATACTTGCTTCTTTTTAACTTCTCCTGTATCTGTATGTATTTTATTATCATGTCATGATTTGGATGAAATAATATTATTAAACCAATGTTTAGGTTTAAATCCCTGCACAATCATTTTGACAACACATTTCAGTGTTATTTATGTTTTCCTTTTTTTTATTATTCAAATCAAATGGTGTGTTTGCGTAGTTACAGAATTCTGGGATTTCTAATGTGGTGTTTTATGCATATCAACCGTAGAAGTCAAGGCTGTGAGTTTGGCCTCTAGAATCGACATTTTCACGCGTGTTTCATTGTTACTGTTTGTTTGCCCTGAACTGTTTGTGAATAGTTTCTCCTTCTTTTGTAGCCGGGTGGTTTAGGCTGTCCGGCTAACACCTTCTGCGTTGTGTTGTACAGACAAACTGAGCCACACACAGGGGTCTGCCATTCAGGGGAGGGTTTATTATCTGTGTGAAACAAAATAAAAATCAAAATACAGCACAGTCCAGGTCTGCCAATCCCGCACGTCTCCCCTCTGCTCTCCTTGCAGCAACTGACGTTTTATTTATAATTAACTAATTACAAATTGAAATTAATGATAACAATTAAATTACATTATAAGTTGACATACAAAAATAACATTCACATACCTGTGTGAAACAAAATCAAAATCAAAATACAGCACAGTCCAGGTCTGCCAATCCTGCACGTCTACAGAAAGACAAAGTATCAGACACGTGTGAGATCGCACTTGCTAACCCAAATTCCCTCGTTATAGCCGTACTTTTCCTAAGTGCTGTATTTACATATAAAACACTGTTCACACATATCTTTACAACAGGAATAATGGTGAAGGCCTTACAAATCAGGAACAAAACGCAAACGGTACTGTCATTAACTTTCTATGAACTATTTTAACTCTAGACACGGGAACAAATCCACTCCTTACCTCCCCTCTGCTCTCCTTGCAGCAACTGAGGGGAGCCGCGGGAGATACAGGCACCGCCAAAATAAAATCCTCCGACAAAACGGCTCAATAAACTTAAAGTACAATTTCAATAGTAAACAAAACGAGATTTTGGTGAAATAAAACAAACATAAAGACCACATGGGCTACACCTTGCTACAATGAACCAAATATATAACGGAGGAGAACGTATGTCTGTTGGATATAAAAAATGTGAAACGAATATGATTATTAATTTGTTACTTTTTTTCCTTTTCTTACTTTCATTTACCTCTAGATGTCGCTCTATACCAGTCAAAGTCTTGATGTTGGGCGGTAATCTACAGTCCTGTATCGTGGATTAGCCTTTAGAAACGAGAGGACCGTTTATTGTTTGTTTTGCTACGGTTTTTCCTTCTTAACAGTGTGGCTCTTAACACTCCGTGGTGGATGTTAAAATGTTGTTTCCGCTACTAGGATTGTACGTGTTTCTGAAGTGTCTGGATTTGGCGCAGGGAGACTTGAGCTACACGCTTCCCGAGGAGATGAAAAAAGGAGCGGTAATCGGAAATATAGTGAAGGATCTGGGTCTGGAGAGAGGTGCGTTAAGCCAGAGGAGAGCCCGTGTTGACACCGAGGGCACAGATGAGCGGTATTGTGAACTGAACTTGAAAAATGGAGAACTGTTTGTCGCTGGTAGAATTGACCGGGAAGGGCTTTGTGCGAAAAGATCGTCGTGTGTCCTGAAGCAAGAACTGGTGTTAGAGAATCCGCTTGAGCTTCGCCGTGTACAACTACACATACAAGACATTAATGATAATTCACCACTGTTCAATGATGGAACTGTTGAGCTTGAAATAAGAGAAACTACAGTTAGGGGTGCTCACTTTGTGTTAGAGGAGGCGCACGATGCAGATGTGGGAGAGAATTCAATCCAACAATACAGTCTAAACAAGAATGATAATTTTGTTTTGGTGATTACTGGAAATACCATCGAGCTGGTGCTGGATAAAGAATTAGATCGTGAAAAACAGCATGAAATAGATTTGATTTTGACAGCTTTTGATGGCGGGTCTCCACAGAGATCAGGGACCGTGGCCATACACGTCACTGTATTGGACGCTAATGATAACGCCCCTGTGTTCAGCCAGGCCGTGTATAAAGCCAGTCTGCCTGAAAACTCCCCACTAGACACTGTAGTGCTGACTGTTAGAGCGACTGATGCAGATGAAGGCGTCAATGGTGACGTGAGTTATGATTTTGGACACGTGGCTGAAGATGTGAGAAAGACGTTTAGTATAAATCCAAAAACAGGAGAAATAAGAGTTATTGGCAACATTGATCATGAAATGACTTCCTCCTTTGAAATGCGTGTTAAAGCAAAAGACGGATTGGGACTTTCAACTTATGCCATGGTGGATATAGCTGTCACTGATGTCAATGACAATGCTCCTGTGGTCAGTTTAAAATCTCTGTCAGATACAATAGCAGAAAATACCCCTCCTGGTACAGAGGTGGGCATCATTAATGTGCAGGACAGAGACTCAGAGAACAACAGACAGGTCCGCTGCTCCCTTCAGACTGGGGTCCCTTTCAAGTTAGTACCTTCCATTAAAAACTATTATTCTCTAGTGACCACAGAACAGCTGGACCGTGAGCTAGTGTCGGATTACAACATTACAATCACTGCCACTGACGAGGGCTCTCCTCCTCTGTCCTCCTCTAAAACTGTCCACTTAACTGTAGCTGACATCAATGACAACCCTCCTGTGTTTGAGGAGCAGTCCTACAGCGCACATGTGACTGAAAACAACAAACCTGGCTCCACTTTATGTTCTGTTGCTGCTCGAGACCCAGACTGGAGACAAAATGGGACAGTGGTTTATTCTCTGTTACCTGGTGAGGTGAATGGGGCCCCAGTGTCCTCCTATGTATCTGTTAATGGAGACACAGGGGTGATCCATGCTGTGAGGGCTTTTGATTATGAACAGTTTAGGAGTTTTAAAGTCCATGTGATGGCCAGAGACAATGGCTCTCCTCCACTCAGCAGCAACGTGACAGTCAATGTGTTTATATCTGACGTGAACGACAACTCTCCTCAAATACTGTACCCCACCCCGGAGGGGAACTCCTTCATGACTGAACTGGTCCCTAAAGCTGCACATGCAGGCTCTCTGGTGTCCAAAGTGATAGCAGTGGATGCAGACTCTGGACAGAACGCCTGGCTGTCCTATCACATAGTCAAATCCACTGATCCTGGACTTTTTACTATCGGTCTCCACAGTGGAGAGATCCGGAGCCAGCGGGATGTCTCTGAATCTGACAGCATGAAACAGAACCTTATTGTGTCAGTGAAGGATAACGGACAGCCTCCTCTCTCTGCCACCTGCTCCATGTATTTACTGATCTCTGATAACTTGGCTGAAGTGCCTGAACTCAAGGACATTTCTTATGATGAGAGGGACTCAAAGCTGACATCCTATCTGATCATTGCACTGGTGTCAGTGTCCACATTTTTCCTCACCTTCATTATTATTGTCCTGGGTGTGAGGTTCTGTCGCAGGAGGAAGCCCAGACTGTTGTTTGATGGAGCAGTTGCAATCCCCAGTGGTTATCTGCCTCCTAATTATGCAGATGTTGACGGCACAGGAACTTTACGCAGCACTTACAACTATGATGGATACATGACGACTGGATCCAGGACAAGTGACTTTAAGTTTGTGTCGTCCTACAATGACAACACGCTGCCTGCAGATCAGACACTGAGAAAAAGCCCCACTGACTTCTCTGACGTCTTTGGAGATGGTGATGTCTCTCCTGAGGTAGGCGCATAGTCAAAGAATTGCCTTAAAGTTTTTTTTTTTTTGTTTTTCTGTGTTCACTTCATTTCAACACTGGTGCATTTCCTACTTTTTTTTTTCTTTTAATTCTGACCTTTGGAGTTAGGTGACACTAGAGAAGGGATTTACAAATCATGCACATAGTATATCAAGAAGATAGAGATAATTTTGTCTTTTGTTTATGTTAAAACTGTGTGACTGGTGGAGCCATTACACCATGCCTAGTATCTTTGTAAGGAATGCTTGTACATCCTTGTACATATAATGTTCACAGTGTGGCTATTTCAATAGAAAGGAACCCACTTAGACTTTGGACACAGCAAGTGAAGGTTGTTTTATGAATTTATGGTATATTTTGGTTGTATGAGGTCAAAAGCTCAATCGTGTTCAGTAGTGGCACTTTCCACTGGTGTTTGAAAATACATGGACTTCCACTATAAACAGTTATATTGTAAAGGGCAACTGGCAATGATTCAGTTGGATGAAATTTCCAAGTCATGTGTGGTGTTATTTTCATCCTGATTTTAAAAGAATGTTTTCCTGTTTGGTGTTTTCACTTGGCAAAGTGTCTGTCTTTGGCTCTGTCCGTGGTGCTGAAAAGTGTTGACAAAGTTTTGGAGTCATTGTTTTTTTGACATTCTTAATGTGTGAACTTCTTAGACACAAATCATACTCTCAAAATATTTATTATCAGACAAGATTCAATCATCCAAAGGTTTCAAAATGTGTAGGTTTTAAACTTTGTTGTTATATCTGTTAAATTGTCCAGACATGTGAATTCAGTGGGACATTTTGAATGATAACTTTGCAGAGAGTGGTGTTATTTGTCATAACAATGACAGTGAACCAAGAGGTGTTGATGTTTTGATTTTGTCAGTGGATTTATGGTTACAATTTAACCACCTTCATTAAGGCAATGTGATATTTGTATCTGGGTATCTGTTACAAAGTCACTCTGAAGACACACTGTAATTTATTAACTCTTAAAAATTAATACATGTATTATGTATTTGGCTCTGGGCAAAAAAAAAAAAAAAACTTTTTATGGGTGGCACTGTTTTTCTTGTGTTGTCTTGATGATTTTAATTATTTCATGTAATACTTTATTATTATTTTAATTATTATTACCATTAGTAGTAGTAATAGTTGTTGTAGTATTATTAGTGCTAGTATTATGATCATTCATATTATTATTATTGTCATTATTATTATTTTAATTTTAATACTGGGGAAAGGGGAAAGGGGAAATAAACGCTACTGCTGATCAAATTACACTATAGTTGTTGGATTCTTGGACAGCATCTCATTATTCACAGTTTGTTGATGAACAGAAAGACAATTTGAAATCCAGAAACATTTTGTCATTATGAGAAAGAATGTGAGGGATCTATTTTTAATAATGATGTGACAACACGTAGGATTCAAACCCGCTTGATAACATTTTTTAAACTGTTTATTTTTTTGTATATTTATAATTTCAATTATAATGAAAATTTATATTATGACACGTTTTATTTTTATGATTTTACAGTGAGTGAAAAAACAAAAAAACAAAAACTAAGAGGAACAGCTACACATGCTGAAAAAAATCTTATATATATATATATATATATATATATATATATATATATATATATATATATATATATATATATATATATATATATATATATATATATATATAAGATTTTTTTCAGCATGTGTAGCTGTTCCTCTAAACCTACTCTTGGTGTCAGTATTTACCAGTGAACCGCGCGGCACATATTTATTCCCCTCCCTTCTTTCCTTCTTTGTGGTTGTTGTAAATTTCTGTTCTACAGATGATGAGGTGTTTCCGCATGAGGGCTTGTTTAGCGAATATTTAGGTTGTAGCATTTTTCCCCGTGGAGCCAACATGGCGCAAAAAGGATTTCTCTTATCGTTCACTTTGGGGTTATTGCTTTTTACCTTTTACCCCATCAGAGGAGACGTGAGTTACTCTGTTCCAGAGGAGATGAAACGTGGATCCGTGATCGGAAATATCGCTAAGGATATAGATCTGGATTTGGGCAGGTTGTCCGCGCGCAGGGCGCGCGTGGACTCGGAGGACAACGGCGTCCAGTACTGCAGCGTGAACCTCAACACGGGAGAGCTGGTTGTTCAGGAGAGGATTGACAGAGAGGGCCTTTGTGCGAAGAAGACTTCATGTATTCTGAAACAGGAGCTCGTGCTGGAAAACCCTTTGGAGCTGCATCGCTTTACTATCCGCGTGCAAGACATAAATGACAACGCGCCACAATTTAAGGAGGATACGCTTAAATTTGAAATTCATGAATCAACTGAGAAGGGCGCGCGATATCCATTAGATGAAGCATACGACGGAGACATTGGGGAGAATAGTGTTCAGGGCTACACCCTGCAAGAGAGCAAACACTTTATATTGGACGTAAAAACAAAGAGCAATGGCCGAAAGTATAGTGAATTAGTTTTGGACAAAAAATTAGACAGAGAGGAAAATAACGAGATCACGCTTGTGCTGACTGCGTTTGATGGCGGCTCTCCTCAGAGATCAGGCACAGTAGTCATCCATGTCACTGTTCTTGACGCTAATGATAATGCGCCAGTGTTTAGTCAGACTGTGTATAAAGCGAGTCTTCCAGAAAACTCTCCTCCAGACACACTGGTTATTACAGTGACTGCTACAGATGCTGATGAGGGAGTAAACAGTGAAATAATGTATGGTTTTGACCAGCCTTTGGATGACGACAGCATATTTACTTTAAACCCCTTCTCTGGGGACGTTAGAGTTGCTCAATTGATTGATTATGAAAAAGAATCATCATATGAAATTCAAATTAGTGCCAAAGATGGATTGGGACTGGCATCTTATGCAACTCTATTTATTGAAATTGTAGACATAAACGACAATGCCCCTGTTATATTCCTAAAATCATTGTCCAATCAGATTCCAGAGAATGTGTCACCTGGTACAGAGGTGGGCATCATTAATGTGCAGGACAGAGACTCAGAGAACAACAGACAGGTCCGCTGCTCCCTTCAGACTGGGGTCCCTTTCAAGTTAGTACCTTCCATTAAAAACTATTATTCTCTAGTGACCACAGAACAGCTGGACCGTGAGCTAGTGTCTGATTACAACATTACAATCACTGCCACTGACGAGGGCTCTCCTCCTCTGTCCTCCTCTAAAACTGTCCACTTAACTGTAGCTGACATCAATGACAACCCTCCCGTGTTTGAGGAGCAGTCCTACAGCGCACATGTGACTGAAAACAACAAACCTGGCTCCACTTTATGTTCTGTTGCTGCTCGAGACCCAGACTGGAGACAAAACGGGACAGTGGTTTATTCTCTGTTACCTGGTGAGGTGAATGGGGCCCCAGTGTCCTCCTATGTATCTGTTAATGGAGACACAGGGGTGATCCATGCTGTGAGGGCTTTTGATTATGAACAGTTCAGGAGTTTTAAAGTCCATGTGATGGCCAGAGACAATGGCTCTCCTCCACTCAGCAGCAACGTGACAGTCAATGTGTTTATATCTGACGTGAACGACAACTCTCCTCAAATACTGTACCCCACCCCGGAGGGGAACTCCTTCATGACTGAACTGGTCCCTAAAGCTGCACATGCAGGCTCTCTGGTGTCCAAAGTGATAGCAGTGGACGCAGACTCTGGACAGAACGCCTGGCTGTCCTATCACATAGTCAAATCCACTGATCCTGGACTTTTTACTATCGGTCTCCACAGTGGAGAGATCCGGAGCCAGCGGGACGTCTCTGAATCTGACAGCATGAAACAGAACCTTATTGTGTCAGTGAAGGATAACGGACAGCCTCCTCTGTCTGCCACCTGCTCCATGTATTTACTGATCTCTGATAACTTGGCTGAAGTGCCTGAACTCAAGGACATTTCTTATGATGAGAGGGACTCAAAGCTGACATCATATCTGATCATTGCACTGGTGTCAGTGTCCACATTTTTCCTCACCTTCATTATTATTGTCCTGGGTGTGAGGTTCTGTCGCAGGAGGAAGCCCAGACTGTTGTTTGATGGAGCAGTTGCAATCCCCAGTGGTTATCTGCCTCCTAATTATGCAGATGTTGACGGCACAGGAACTTTACGCAGCACTTACAACTATGATGGATACATGACGACTGGATCCAGGACAAGTGACTTTAAGTTTGTGTCGTCCTACAATGACAACACACTGCCTGCAGATCAGACACTGAGAAAAAGCCCCACTGACTTTTCTGACGTCTTTGGAGATGGTGATGTCTCTCCTGAGGTAGGCACATAGTCAAAGAATTGCCTTCAACGTTTGTCTGTGTTCACTTCTTTTCAACACTGGTGCATTTTCTACTTTTTTTGTTTTGTTTTTTAACCTATATATTTTTAGTTATGTCTTGTGTTTTTATGTCATATTTCTTCAGTCTGACCTTTGGAGTTAGTTGATACTAGAGAATAGATTTACAAATCACCATATCAAGAAGATAGTGATGATTTTGTCTTATGTCTCTGTTACAACTGTGATAACTGGTGGAGCCATTACACCGTGCCTAGTTTGTTAGTTGGGAATGCTTGTATATACAATCCTTGTACATATAATGTTCTGGCTCTTCTGGCTATTTCAACAAACAGGCAGCTACTCTGACTTTGGACATGGCAAGTGAAGGTTGTTTTATGAATTAATGGTATATTTGGTTGTATGTGGTTATAACCTCAGTGGTGCTTAGTACTGGCACTTTCCACTCGTTTTTGAGAATACATGAACTTCCACTATAAACAGTTCTATTGTAAAGGGCAACTGGCAATGATTCAGTTGCATGGAATTTCTAAATCATGTGTGATGTTATTTTCATACTAAATTTAAGAAATTGTTTCCTGTTTAGTGTTGGCAAAGCATCTGTCTTTGGCTCTGTCCGTGGTGCTGAAGAGTGTTGGCAGAGTTTTGGGGTCATTCTTTTTTTCACATTCTTTAATATATGTACTTCTTTAACACAAGTCATATTCTCAAAATATTTTATATCAGACAAGATTCAATCATTGAAAGGTTTCAAATTGTGTAGGCTTTAAACTGTGTTGTTCTATTTCTTACATTGCACAGACATGTGAATTCAATGAGACACCTCGGATAATACCTTTGCAGAGTATGAGGTTATTTGCCATAACAATGACAGTGAACCAAGATGTGGTGTTGATGTTTTGAGTTTGTCACTTCCATTAGGGTATGGTGATGTTTGCACCTGGGTATGCATTACAAAATCGCTGTGAAGACACACACTGTAATTAATTAGCTCTTAAAAAATAATACATGTACTGTATATTTGACTCTGGTCATAAATACATTTGAGAATTGGCACTGTTCCTCTTATGTTGTCTTCATGATTTTAAAATATTTCATATCATTCTATTTAATAATAACAATATTATTATTATTATTATTATTATTATTATTATTATTATTATTATTATTTCAACATTAGCCTTCATTAAGGGGAAAAACGCTACTGCTGATCAAATTACACGTCAGTGCTCTGGATTCTTGGACAGCATCTCATTATTCACAGTTTGTTGGTAAAAAGAAAGGCAATTAGAAATCTTGAAATATTTTGTCATTACGAGAAAGAATGTGAGGGATCTATTTTTAACAGTGAAATGACAAAACATAGGATTAAAAACCCAATCGAATACATTTTAAACTGTTTATTTTATTTTTATTATTTCAATAATAATGAACATTTAATTTAGGACACTTTTTATTATTTTGTTTTTAAAGTGAGTTAAAAAAAACCCTGATTTTTTAAGGAAGCGTAGCTATTCCTCTAAACCTACTCTTGGTGTCAGTATTTACCAGTGAACCGCGCGGCACATATTTATTCCCCTCCCTTCTTTCCTTCTTTGTGGTTGTTGTAAAATTCTGTTCTACGGATCATGAGGTGTTTCCGCATGAGGGCTCGTTTAGCGAATATTTAGGTTGTAGCATTTTTCCCAGTGGAGCCAACATGGCGCAAAAAGGATTTACCTTATTTTCCACATTGGGGTTATTGTTTTTTACCTTTTACCCCATCAGAGGAGACGTGAGTTACTCTGTTCCAGAGGAGATGAAACGTGGATCTGTGATCGGAAATATCGCTAAGGATATAGGTCTGGATTTGGGCAGGTTGTCCGCGCGCAGGGCGCGCGTGGACTCAGAGGACAACGGCGTCCAGTACTGCAGCGTGAACCTCAACACGGGAGAGCTGGTTGTTCAGGAGAGGATTGACAGAGAGGGCCTTTGTGCGAAGAAGACTTCATGTATTCTGAAACAGGAGCTCGTGCTGGAAAACCCTTTGGAGCTGCATCGCTTTACTATCCGCGTGCAAGACATAAATGACAACGCACCACAATTTAAAGAGGATACGCTTAAATTTGAAATCCGTGAAATGACTGATAAAGGCGCGCGATATCCATTAGATGAAGCATACGACGGAGACATAGGGGAGAATAGTGTTCAGGGTTACACCCTGCAAGAAAACAAACACTTTACATTGGACGTAAAAACAAAGAGCAATGGCCGAAAGTATAGTGAATTAGTTTTGGACAAGGAGTTAGACAGAGAGGAAAATAATGAGATCACGCTTGTGTTGACTGCGTTTGATGGCGGCTCTCCTCAGAGATCAGGCACAGTAGTCATCCATGTCACTGTTCTTGACGCTAATGATAATGCGCCAGTGTTTAGTCAGACTGTGTATAAAGCGAGTCTTCCAGAAAACTCTCCTCCAGACACACTGGTTATTACAGTGACTGCTTCTGATGCAGACGAGGGGGTAAACAGTGAAATAATGTATGGTTTTGACCACCCTGCGGATGATGACAACATATTTACTTTAAATCCCTCCACTGGGGAGGTTAGAGTTGCTCAATCGATTGATTATGAAAAAGAATCATCATATGAAATTCAAATTAGTGCCAAAGATGGACTTGGACTGGCATCTTTTGCAACTCTATTTATTGAAATTGTAGACATAAATGACAATGCTCCTGTTATATTTTTGAAATCACTGTCAAGTCAGATTCCAGAGAATGTGTCACCTGGTACAGAGGTGGGCATCATTAATGTGCAGGACAGAGACTCAGAGAACAACAGACAGGTCGGCTGCTCCCTTCAGACTGGGGTCCCTTTCAAGTTAGTACCTTCCATTAAAAACTATTATTCTCTAGTGACCACAGAACAGCTGGACCGTGAGCTAGTGTCTGATTACAACATTACAATCACTGCCACTGACGAGGGCTCTCCTCCTCTGTCCTCCTCTAAAACTGTCCACTTAACTGTAGCTGACATCAATGACAACCCTCCTGTGTTTGAGGAGCAGTCCTACAGCGCACATGTGACTGAAAACAACAAACCTGGCTCCACTTTATGTTCTGTTGCTGCTCGAGACCCAGACTGGAGACAAAACGGGACAGTGGTTTATTCTCTGTTACCTGGTGAGGTGAATGGGGCCCCAGTGTCCTCCTATGTATCTGTTAATGGAGACACAGGGGTGATCCATGCTGTGAGGGCTTTTGATTATGAACAGTTCAGGAGTTTTAAGGTCCATGTGATGGCCAGAGACAATGGCTCTCCTCCACTCAGCAGCAACGTGACAGTCAATGTGTTTATATCTGACATGAATGACAACTCTCCTCAAATACTGTACCCCACCCCGGAGGGGAACTCCTTCATGACTGAACTGGTCCCTAAAGCTGCACATGCAGGCTCTCTGGTGTCCAAAGTGATAGCAGTGGACGCAGACTCTGGACAGAACGCCTGGCTGTCCTATCACATAGTCAAATCCACTGATCCTGGACTTTTTACTATTGGTCTCCACAGTGGAGAGATCCGGAGCCAGCGGGACGTCTCTGAATCTGACAGCATGAAACAGAACCTTATTGTGTCAGTGAAGGATAACGGACAGCCTCCTCTCTCTGCCACCTGCTCCATGTATTTACTGATCTCTGATAACTTGGCTGAAGTGCCTGAACTCAAGGACATTTCTTATGATGAGAGGGACTCAAAGCTGACATCCTATCTGATCATTGCACTGGTTTCAGTGTCCACATTTTTCCTCACCTTCATCATTATTGTCCTGGGTGTGAGGTTCTGTCGCAGGAGGAAGCCCAGACTGTTGTTTGATGGAGCAGTTGCAATCCCCAGTGGTTATCTGCCTCCTAATTATGCAGATGTTGACGGCACAGGAACTTTACGCAGCACTTACAACTATGATGGATACATGACGACTGGATCCAGGACAAGTGACTTTAAGTTTGTGTCGTCCTACAATGACAACACGCTGCCTGCAGATCAGACACTGAGAAAAAGCCCCACTGACTTTTCTGACGTCTTTGGAGATTTAGAAGAATGCTCAGAGGTATGCAACTGCAATTAAATCAAATCTTTATTTATTTTCTTTTGCGTTTCTTGTCCTATATGTTTAGATGTTGTTTCCTCTTAAAATAATTTCACATATTGACATTTTGGGCCAATGATTCTTGGGCAATGTTATTTTACATTTGGTCTTTATAACCAGCAGCAGTGTTATTTTAATGATTTATTCAATAGTTGTTTTGGCATTGTAGCTCGCGGTCAAGATGAAAAATATTTTTGTCTCTTTTTGCACATAATTTGTATGTGTTTTTGTGTAAAACATAATACCCTGTTTGGTGCTTAGTATGTGACAAAGTGCCTTTAATAACACATTGCAATTCTACTTACATTTTCATTTTGAGGAAATACAAACAGTTAAAGCAGTTTGTGCTGTGATTTTGAGAATTTTACCTGTCTGAGATCAACAGGTGTTTGTCAGATGAAATGCTTTGGAACGTGTAGATTTCCATTTGACTGTATTGCCTAAAGCTCAAGACATACAGTATAAGCCTTCTATGTGTTGCAAGATGTACAGTGCCATAATAAGAATACTTTAATATACCATTTAGATATATTCTGATTATTTATATTCATTTCATTTTTGTGAGCTTCTGTTTGAGGCTCAAGTCATTTTGATATTTCAAACGTGAGTCAAATCACATTTTTGCTCTGATCTGAGGCTGATGTTTTTATGTCCTTTATGGGTTATACTCTGTGCTGTTTTTTCTTATTCATCACTCCTACTTTTTTTCACTTTTACCTTTCACTTTATCTAAATGTAGACAATTACCACCTTTAAATTTTCATGAAGCATAACACAAGATGAGCAAAAACAAGTGAATATGCCATTGTTGATGAGAGGGTATTGAATTAAAGTTTATATTGACCTAAATATAATTCAGTGCATGAATATCAATCAAATGTTCAGTGATTCATATGTTATAAACATGTTTTCAAGTATCTGTGTAAATCTTCAGACATCCAGATATGATCCATAGTAAAATAATATTTGGCAACAGGACAAAAAGTAATTTTAGTGAAGATGTTTTACTGCTCTTACAAGTAATTTATTCAGTTCTGATCAGATTTATCATGGACTACCCTTCAGATAGATACAAGGCAGTGTCCATCAGCGATCTGACCAGAACTGTAGAAGCGACTGGGATGAAAAGTGAAACATATTCACTCAAATAACCCTTTGTCTTCTTGAATTGATTGTTTAGTTTTCTATGTGTTTTCAAGTAGTGAGAACCAAATAAATAATCATTTTTTATTCTTATTTTTTCAAGCAAAACTGAATGAATTTCCTCAACTACATACATGTCTAATTTTCTCTTTTAAAATCCATAAGTCCAAAACTAAACAGTGGACATAATTCAGACAAGATACCCTCATTACATTTTAAAATAAAACTAAAATAATTAGATTGCATAAAAGAACAGTTTTGAAAGTTTTATTATTTTATTTATTGATTGATTGATTGATTTTTTTTTTACACACTGTAGACATTAACATCATAAAACACACGATATATTAATGAAGCCACTGTTATGCGTTTTTGGACAAACAATAAAAATGCATAGCCCATAAATTTGATCCTTATGGACAACAGGATGAAATAATTTGTGAAACAAGATTCTAATTTTTAAAGTATATAATCGAAAAACAAGGTTTTTAATGACACAGTTTAGCTCACGGTGGCGCTGTTTGCCAGTATATGAGCCTGGCCTGAGCTGTAGCCACCCATTATCCACTTGTAGTTTTGAATGTGGAAACCTAGGACGTGCGTAACGCTGATTGCAATTACTGCATACTTGTTTTACGCGTCTGTTCGTTGTTGACGAGACGATGGTATTTCTAAAGAAAATCTGTGTATTTTTCTTGTTCTTCACGTGGATTGAGGCAGCGTGGGGAGATGTGAGCTACACCTTACCAGAGGAAACCAAACAAGGATGGGTTATTGGAAATATAGCAAAAGACCTGGGTCTGAAGAGCGGCGTATTAAGCCACAGAAAAGCCCGCATTGACACCGAGGGGACGGAGAAGCGCTACTTTGACGTAAACGTGGACAACGGAAACCTGGTTGTTGCAGACAGAATTGACCGAGAGGAGCTTTGTGGTGAAAGGGCGTCGTGTGTCGTTAAACGGGAGCTTGTTCTGGAGAGTCCTCTGGAGCTGCACCGAATTAGCGTTCACGTCCAAGATATTAATGACAACGCACCGAAATTTAACGAAGAGGTTATTAGTCTTGAGATAAGTGAATCTGCAATCAGGGGGGCTCGTTTTCTGATAGAGGAGGCGCACGATGAGGATGTGGGGCAGAATTCTATTCAACAATACAGTTTAAACAAAAACGAGAACTTTGTTTTAATAATATCTGGAAATACCATCGAGCTGGTGCTGGATAAAGAATTAGATCGTGAAAAACAACAGGAAATAGATTTGATTTTGACAGCTTTTGATGGCGGGTCTCCACAGAGATCAGGGACCGTGGCCATACACGTCACTGTATTGGACGCTAATGATAACGCCCCTGTGTTCAGCCAGGCCGTGTATAAAGCCAGTCTGCCTGAAAACTCCCCACTAGACACTGTAGTGCTGACTGTTAGTGCGACTGATGCAGATGAAGGTGTCAATGGTGACGTGAGTTATGATTTTGGGCGTGTTACTGAAGATGTGAAAAAGACTTTCAGTTTAAATCCAAAAACAGGGGAAATAAGAGTTATTGGCAACATTGACTTTGAAGCCACAGCCTCTTTTGAAATACGTGTTAAAGCAAAAGATGGATTAGGATTGTCATCTCATGGAAAAGTCATAATTTCTGTCACAGATGTCAATGACAATGCTCCTGTGGTCAGTTTAAAATCCCTGTCAGATACAATGGCAGAAAATACCCCTCCTGGTACAGAGGTGGGCATCATTAATGTGCAGGACAGAGACTCAGAGAACAACAGACAGGTCCGCTGCTCCCTTCAGACTGGGGTCCCTTTCAAGTTAGTACCTTCCATAAAAAGCTATTATTCTCTAGTGACCACAGAACAGCTGGACCGTGAGCTAGTGTCTGATTACAACATTACAATCACTGCCACTGACGAGGGCTCTCCTCCTCTGTCCTCCTCTAAAACTGTCCACTTAACTGTAGCTGACATCAATGACAACCCTCCTGTGTTTGAGGAGCAGTCCTACAGCGCACATGTGACTGAAAATAACAAACCTGGCTCCACTTTATGTTCTATTGCTGCTCGAGACCCAGATTGGAGACAAAACGGGACAGTGGTTTATTCTCTGTTACCTGGTGAGGTGAATGGGGCCCCAGTGTCCTCCTATGTATCTGTTAATGGAGACACAGGGGTGATCCATGCTGTGAGGGCTTTTGATTATGAACAGTTCAGGAGTTTTAAAGTCCATGTGATGGCCAGAGACAATGGCTCTCCTCCACTCAGCAGCAACACGACAGTCAATGTGTTTATATCTGACGTGAACGACAACTCTCCCCAAATACTGTACCCCACCCCGGAGGGGAACTCCTTCATGACTGAACTGGTCCCTAAAGCTGCACATGCAGGCTCTCTGGTGTCCAAAGTGATAGCAGTGGACGCAGACTCTGGACAGAACGCCTGGCTGTCCTATCACATAGTCAAATCCACTGATCCGGGACTTTTTACTATCTGTCTCCACAGTGGAGAGATCCGGAGCCAGCGGGACGTCTCTGAATCTGACAGCATGAAACAGAACCTTATTGTGTCAGTGAAGGATAACGGACAGCCTCCTCTCTCTGCCACCTGCTCCATGTATTTACTGATCTCTGATAACTTGGCTGAAGTGCCTGAACTCAAGGACATTTCTTATGATGAGAGGGACTCAAAGCTGACATCCTATCTGATCATTGCACTGGTGTCAGTGTCCACATTTTTCCTCACCTTCATTATTATTGTCCTGGGTGTGAGGTTCTGTCGCAGGAGGAAGCCCAGACTGTTGTTTGATGGAGCAGTTGCAATCCCCAGTGGTTATCTGCCTCCTAATTATGCAGATGTTGACGGCACAGGAACTTTACGCAGCACTTACAACTATGATGGATACATGACGACTGGATCCAGGACAAGTGACTTTAAGTTTGTGTCGTCCTACAATGACAACACGCTGCCTGCAGATCAGACACTGAGAAAAAGCCCCACTGACTTTTCTGACGTCTTTGGAGATTTAGAAGAATGCTCAGAGGTATGCAACTGCAATTAAATCAAATCTTTATTTATTTTCTTTTGCATTTCTTGTCCTATATGTTTAGATGTTGTTTCCTCTTAAAATCATTTCACATATTGACATTTTGGGCCAATGATTCTTGGGCAATGTTACTTTACATTTGGTCTTTATAACCAGCAGCAGTGTTATTTTAATGATTTATTCAATAGTTGTTTTGGCATTGTAGCTCGTGGTCAAGATGAAAAATATTTTTGTCTCTTTTTGCACATAATTTGTATGTGTTTTTGTGTAAAACATAATACCCTGTTTGGTGCTTAGTATGTGACAAAGTGCCTTTAATAACACATTCAAATTCTACTTACATTTTCATTTTGAGGAAATACAAACAGTTAAAGCAGTTTGTGCTATGATTTTGAGAATTTTACCTGTCTGAGATCAACAGGTGTTTGTCAGATGAAATGCTTTGGAACATGTAGATTTCCATTTGACTGTATTGCCTAAAGCTCAAGACATACAGTATAAGCCTTCTATGTGTTGCAAGATGTACACTGCCATAATAAGAATACTTTAATATACCATTTAGATATATTTTGATTATTTATATTAATTTCATTTTCGTGAGCTTCTGTTTGAGGCTCAAATCATTTTGATATTGCAAACGTGAGTCAAATCACATTTTTGCTCTGATCTGAGGCTGATGTTTTTATGTCCTTTATGGGTTATAGTCAGTGCTGTTTTTCCTGACATGTCAATCCTATTCTTTTTCACTTTTACCTTGCACTTTATCTAAATGTGGATAATTACCCCCTTTAAATAATTCTGAAGACATAACACAAGATGAGCAAAAACAACTGAATATGCCATTGTTGATGAGTGGGTATTGAATTAAAGTTTATATTGAACTAAATATAATTCAGTGCATGAATACCAATCAAATGTTCAGTGATTCATATGTTATAAACGTGTTTTCAAGGATCTGTGTAAATCTTCAGACATCCAGATATGATCCATAGTAAAATAATATTTGGCAACAGGACAAAAAGTAATTTTAGTGAAGATGTTTTACTGCTCTTACAAGTAATTTATTCAGTTCTGATCAAATTTATCATGGACTACCCTTCAGATAGATACAAGGCAGTGTCCATCAGTGATCTGACCAGAACTGAAGAAGCAGCTTGGATGAGAAGTTAAACATATCAACTCAAATAATCTTTTGTCCTGTTGATAGAATTGATTGTTTAGTTTACTATGTGTTTTCAAGTAGTGTGAACAAAGTAAATCATCATGTTTCATTTTTATGATTTCAAACAAAACGTAATGAATTTCCCCAATTATAAATACATCTACTTTTCTCTTTTTAAATCCAAAAGTCCAAAACTAAACAGTGGACATAATTCAGACAGTATGGCCTCATTACATTTTAAAACAAAACTAAAACTTGTTTTTTTGTTGTTGTTTTTTTCTTTTTTTACACACTTTAAACATTAGTATCATAAAACACACGGTACATCACTGAAGTCACTGTTATGCGTTATTCGACAAACAACAAAAATGCATAGCCCATAAATTTGATCCTTATGGACAACAGGATGAAATAATTTGTGAAACAAGATTCTAATTTTTAAAGTATATAATCGAATAACAAATTTCTAATGTCACAGTTTAGCTCACGGTGGCGCTGTTTGCCAGTATATGAGCCTGGTCTGAGCTGTAGCCACCCATTATCCACTTGTAGTTTGAATGTGGAAACCTAGGACGTGCGTAACGCTGATTGCAATTACTGCATACTTGTTTTACGCGTCTGTTCGTTGTTGACGAGACGATGGTATTTCTAAAGAAAATCTGCGTGTTTTTCTTGTTCTTCACGTGGATTGAGGCAGCGTGGGGAGATGTGAGCTACACCTTACCAGAGGAAACCAAACAAGGATGGGTTATTGGAAATATAGCAAAAGACCTGGGTCTGAAGAGCGGCGTATTAAGCCACAGAAAAGCCCGCATTGACACCGAGGGGACGGAGAAGCGCTACTTTGACGTAAACGTGGACAACGGAAACCTGGTTGTTGCAGACAGAATTGACCGAGAGGAGCTTTGTGGTGAAAGGGCGTCGTGTGTCGTTAAACGGGAGCTTGTCCTGGAGAGTCCTCTGGAGCTGCACCGAATTAGCGTTCACGTCCAAGATATTAATGACAACGCACCCAAATTTAACGAAGAGGTTATTGGTCTAGAGATAAGTGAATCTGCAGACAGAGGGGCTCGTTTTCTGATAGAGGAGGCGCAAGATGCAGATGTGGGGCAAAATTCGGTCCAACAATACAGTCTGAACAAAAATGATAATTTTATTTCAGTAATCACAGGAAATACCATCGAGCTGGTGCTGGATAAAGAATTAGATCGTGAAAAACAACAGGAAATAGATTTGATTTTGACAGCTTTTGATGGCGGGTCTCCACAGAGATCAGGGACCGTGGCCATACACGTCACTGTATTGGACGCTAATGATAACGCCCCTGTGTTCAGCCAGGCCGTGTATAAAGCCAGTCTGCCTGAAAACTCCCCACTAGACACTGTAGTGCTGACTGTTAGTGCAACTGATGCAGATGAAGGCGTCAATGGTGATGTGAGTTATGATTTCGTGCATGTTAATGAAGATGTGAGAAATACCTTTAGTATAAATCCAAAAACAGGAGAAATAAGAGTTATTGGCAACATTGACTTTGAAGCCACAACTTCATTTGAAATACGTGTTAAAGCAAAAGATGGATTAGGATTGTCATCACATGGAAAAGTCATAATTTCTGTCACTGATGTCAATGACAATGCTCCTGTGGTCAGTTTAAAGTCCTTGTCAGATACAATAGCAGAAAATACCCCTCCTGGTACAGAGGTGGGCATCATTAATGTGCAGGACAGAGACTCAGAGAACAACAGACAGGTCCGCTGCTCCCTTCAGACTGGGGTCCCTTTCAAGTTAGTACCTTCCATTAAAAACTATTATTCTCTAGTGACCACAGAACAGCTGGACCGTGAGCTAGTGTCTGATTACAACATTACAATCACTGCCACTGACGAGGGCTCTCCTCCTCTGTCCTCCTCTAAAACTGTCCACTTAACTGTAGCTGACATCAATGACAACCCTCCTGTGTTTGAGGAGCAGTCCTACAGCGCACATGTGACTGAAAACAACAAACCTGGCTCCACTTTATGTTCTGTTGCTGCTCGAGACCCAGACTGGAGACAAAACGGGACAGTGGTTTATTCTCTGTTACCTGGTGAGGTGAATGGGGCCCCAGTGTCCTCCTATGTATCTGTTAATGGAGACACAGGGGTGATCCATGCTGTGAGGGCTTTTGATTATGAACAGTTCAGGAGTTTTAAAGTCCATGTGATGGCCAGAGACAATGGCTCTCCTCCACTCAGCAGCAACGTGACAGTTAATGTGTTTATATCTGATATGAACGACAACTCTCCCCAAATACTGTACCCCACCCCGGAGGGGAACTCCTTCATGACTGAACTGGTCCCTAAAGCTGCACATGCAGGCTCTCTGGTGTCCAAAGTGATAGCAGTGGACGCAGACTCTGGACAGAACGCCTGGCTGTCCTATCACATAGTCAAATCCACTGATCCTGGACTTTTTACTATCGGTCTCCACAGTGGAGAGATCCGGAGCCAGCGGGACGTCTCTGAATCTGACAGCATGAAACAGAACCTTATTGTGTCAGTGAAGGATAACGGACAGCCTCCTCTCTCTGCCACCTGCTCCATGTATTTACTGATCTCTGATAACTTGGCTGAAGTGCCTGAACTCAAGGACATTTCTTATGATGAGAGGGACTCAAAGCTGACATCCTATCTGATCATTGCACTGGTTTCAGTGTCCACATTTTTCCTCACCTTCATCATTATTGTCCTGGGTGTGAGGTTCTGTCGCAGGAGGAAGCCCAGACTGTTGTTTGATGGAGCAGTTGCAATCCCCAGTGGTTATCTGCCTCCTAATTATGCAGATGTTGACGGCACAGGAACTTTACGCAGCACTTACAACTATGATGGATACATGACGACTGGATCCAGGACAAGTGACTTTAAGTTTGTGTCGTCCTACAATGACAACACGCTGCCTGCAGATCAGACACTGAGAAAAAGCCCCACTGACTTTTCTGACATCTTTGGAGATTTAGAAGAATGCTCAGAGGTATGCAACTGCAATTAAATCAAATATTTATTTATTTTCTTTTGCGTTTCTTGTCCTATATGTTTAGATGTTGTTTCCTCTTAAAATAATTTCACATATTGACATTTTGGGCCAATGATTCTTGGGCAATGTTATTTTACATTTGGTCTTCATAACCAGCAGCAGTGTTATTTTAATGATTTATTCAATAGTTGTTTTGGCATTGTAGCTCGCGGTCAAGATGAAAAATATTTTTGTCTCTTTTTGCACATAATTTGTATGTGTTTTTGTGTAAAACATAATACCCTGTTTGGTGCTTAGTATGTGACAAAGTGCCTTTAATGACACATTACAATTCTACTTACATTTTCATTTTGAGGAAATACAAACAGTTAAAGCAGTTTGTGCTGTGATTTTGAGAATTTTACCTGTCTGAGATCAACAGGTGTTTGTCAGATGAAATGCTTTGGAACATGTAGATTTCCATGTGACAGTATTGCCTAAAGCTCAAGACATACAGTATAAGCCTTCTATGTGTTGCAAGATGTACAGTGCCATAATAAGAATACTTTAATATACCATTTCGATATATTCTGATTATTTATATTTTTTTTTATTATATTATTATTTCATTTTTGTGAGCTTCTGTTTGAGGCTCAAGTCATTTTGATATTTCAAACGTGAGTCAAATCACATTTTTGCTCTGATCTGAGGCTGATGTTTTTATGTCCTTTATGGGTTATACTCTGTGCTGTTTTTTCTTATTCATCACTCCTACTTTTTTTCACTTTTACCTTTCACTTTATCTAAATGTAGACAATTACCACCTTTAAATTTTCATGAAGCATAACACAAGATGAGCAAAAACAAGTGAATATGCCATTGTTGATGAGAGGGTATTGAATTAAAGTTTATATTGACCTAAATATAATTCAGTGCATGAATATCAATCAAATGTTCAGTGATTCATATGTTATAAACATGTTTTCAAGTATCTGTGTAAATCTTCAGACATCCAGATATGATCCATAGTAAAATAATATTTGGCAACAGGACAAAAAGTAATTTTAGTGAAGACATTTTACTGCTCTTACAAGTAACTTATTCAGTTATGATCAGATTTATCATGGACTACCCTTCAGATAGATACAAGGCAGCGTCCATCAGCGATCTGACCAGAACTGAAGAAGCGACTGGGATGAAAAGTGAAACATATTCACTCAAATAACCTTTTGTCTTCTTGAATTGATTGTTTAGTTTTCTATGTGTTTTCAAGTAGTGAGAACAAAATAAATCAGCATTTTTTATTGTTATTTTTTCAAGCAAAACTGAATGAATTTCCCCAACTAAAAATATGTCTAATTTTCTCTTTTAAAATCCATAAGTCCAAAACTAAACAGTGGACATAATTCAGACAGGATACCCTCATTACATTTTAAAATGAAACTAAAATAATTAGATTGCATAAAAGAACAGTTTTGTAAGTTGTATTATTTTATTTATTTATTGATTGATTGATTGATTTTTTTTTACACACCGTAGACATTAACATCATAAAACACACGATATATTAATGAAGCCACTGTTATGCGTTTTTGGACAAACAATAAAAATGCATAGCCCATAAATTTAATACTTATTGACAACAGGATGAAAGCATTTGTGAAACAAGATTCTAACTTTTAAAGCATTTAATCGAAAAACAGGATTTCTAATGACACAGTTTAGCTCACGGTGGCGCTGTTTGCCAGTATATGAGCCTGGTCTGAGCTGTAGCCACCCATTATCCACTTGTAGTTTGAATGTGGAAACCTAGGACGTGCGTAACGCTGATTGCAAATACTGCATACTTGTTTTACGCGTCTGTTCGTTGTTGACGAGACGATGGTATTTCTAAAGAAAATCTGTGTGTTTTTCTTGTTCTTCACGTGGATTGAGGCAGCGTGGGGAGACGTGAGCTACACCTTACCAGAGGAAACCAAACAAGGATGGGTTATTGGAAATATAGCAAAAGACCTGGGTCTGAAGAGCGGCGTATTAAGCCACAGAAAAGCCCGCATTGACACCGAGGGGACGGAGAAGCGCTACTTTGACGTAAACGTGGACAACGGAAACCTGGTTGTTGCAGACAGAATTGACCGAGAGGAGCTTTGTGGTGAAAGGGCGTCGTGTGTCGTTAAACGGGAGCTTGTCCTGGAGAGTCCTCTGGAGCTGCACCGAATTAGCGTTCACGTCCAAGATATTAATGACAACGCACCCAAATTTAACGAAGAGGTTATTAGTCTAGAGATAAGAGAATCTGCAATCAGGGGGGCTCGTTTTCTGATAGAGGAGGCGCAAGATGCAGATGTGGGGCAAAATTCGGTTCAACAATACAGTCTGAACAAAAATGATAATTTTATTTCAGTAATTACAGGAAATACCATCGAGCTGGTGCTGGATAAAGAATTAGATCGTGAAAAACAACAGGAAATAGATTTGATTTTGACAGCTTTTGATGGCGGGTCTCCACAGAGATCAGGGACCGTGGCCATACACGTCACTGTATTGGACGCTAATGATAACGCCCCTGTGTTCAGCCAGGCCGTGTATAAAGCCAGTCTGCCTGAAAACTCCCCACTAGACACTGTAGTGCTGACTGTTAGTGCAACTGATGCAGATGAAGGTGTCAATGGTGATGTGAGTTATGATTTCGTGCATGTTAATGAAGATGTGAGAAATACCTTTAGTATAAATCCAAAAACAGGAGAAATAAGAGTTATTGGCAACATTGACTTTGAAGCCACAACTTCATTTGAAATACGTGTTAAAGCAAAAGATGGATTAGGATTGTCATCTCATGGAAAAGTCATAATTTCTGTCACAGATGTCAATGACAATGCTCCTGTGGTCAGTTTAAAATCCTTGTCAGATACAATAGCAGAAAATACCCCTCCTGGTACAGAGGTGGGCATTATTAATGTGCAGGACAGAGACTCAGAGAACAACAGACAGGTCCGCTGCTCCCTTCAGACTGGGGTCCCTTTCAAGTTAGTACCTTCCATTAAAAACTATTATTCTCTAGTGACCACAGAACAGCTGGACCGTGAGCTAGTGTCTGATTACAACATTACAATCACTGCCACTGACGAGGGCTCTCCTCCTCTGTCCTCCTCTAAAACTGTCCACTTAACTGTAGCTGACATCAATGACAACCCTCCTGTGTTTGAGGAGCAGTCCTACAGCGCACATGTGACTGAAAACAACAAACCTGGCTCCACTTTATGTTCTGTTGCTGCTCGAGACCCAGACTGGAGACAAAACGGGACAGTGGTTTATTCTCTGTTACCTGGTGAGGTGAATGGGGCCCCAGTGTCCTCCTATGTATCTGTTAATGGAGACACAGGGGTGATCCATGCTGTGAGGGCTTTTGATTATGAACAGTTCAGGAGTTTTAAAGTCCATGTGATGGCCAGAGACAATGGCTCTCCTCCACTCAGCAGCAACGTGACAGTCAATGTGTTTATATCTGACATGAACGACAACTCTCCCCAAATACTGTACCCCACCCCGGAGGGGAACTCCTTCATGACTGAACTGGTCCCTAAAGCTGCACATGCAGGCTCTCTGGTGTCCAAAGTGATAGCAGTGGACGCAGACTCTGGACAGAACGCCTGGCTGTCCTATCACATAGTCAAATCCACTGATCCTGGACTTTTTACTATCGGTCTTCACAGTGGAGAGATCCGGAGCCAGCGGGACGTCTCTGAATCTGACAGCATGAAACAGAACCTTATTGTGTCAGTGAAGGATAACGGACAGCCTCCTCTCTCTGCCACCTGCTCCATGTATTTACTGATCTCTGATAACTTGGCTGAAGTGCCTGAACTCAAGGACATTTCTTATGATGAGAGGGACTCAAAGCTGACATCCTATCTGATCATTGCACTGGTTTCAGTGTCCACATTTTTCCTCACCTTCATTATTATTGTCCTGGGTGTGAGGTTCTGTCGCAGGAGGAAGCCCAGACTGTTGTTTGATGGAGCAGTTGCAATCCCCAGTGGTTATCTGCCTCCTAATTATGCAGATGTTGACGGCACAGGAACTTTACGCAGCACTTACAACTATGATGGATACATGACGACTGGATCCAGGACAAGTGACTTTAAGTTTGTGTCGTCCTACAATGACAACACGCTGCCTGCAGATCAGACGCTGAGAAAAAGCCCCACTGACTGTTCTGACATCTTTGGAGATTTAGAAGAATTCTCAGAGGTATGCAACTGCAATTAAATCAAATATTTATTTATTTTCTTTTGCGTTTCTTGTCCTATATGTTTAGATGTTGTTTCCTCTTAAAATAATTTCACATATTGACATTTTGGGCCAATGATTCTTGGGCAATGTTATTTTACATTTGGTCTTTATAACCAGCAGCAGTGTTATTTTAATGATTTATTCAATAGTTGTTTTGGCATTGTAGCTCGCGGTCAAGATGAAAAATATTTTTGTCTCTTTTTGCACATAATTTGTATGTGTTTTTGTGTAAAACATAATACCCTGTTTGGTGCTTAGTATGTGACAAAGTGCCTTTAATAACACATTACAATTCTACTTACATTTTCATTTTGAGGAAATACAAACAGTTAAAGCAGTTTGTGCTGTGATTTTGAGAATTTTACCTGTCTGAGATCAACAGGTGTTTGTCAGATGAAATGCTTTGGAACATGTAGATTTCCATTTGACTGTATTGCCTAAAACTCAAGACATACAGTATAATCCTTCTATGTGTTGCAAGATGTACAGTGCCATAATAAGAATACTTTAATATACCATTTAGATATTTTTTGATTATTTATATTGATTTATTTTTTGTGAGCTTCTGTTTGAGGCTCAAGTCATTTTGATATTTCAAACGTGAGTCAAATCACATTTTTGCTCTGATCTGAGGCTGATGTTTTTATGTCCTGTATGGGTTATAGTCAGTGCTGTTTTTCCTGACATGTCACTCCTACTCTTTTTCACTTTTACCTTGTGCTTTATCTAAATGTGGATAATTACCCCCTTTCAATAATTATGAAGACATAACACGAGATGAGCAAAAACAACTGAATATGCCATTGTTGATGAGCGGGTATTGAATTAAAGTTCATACTGACCTAAATATAATTCAGTGCATGAATACCAATCAAATGTTCAGTGATTCATATGTTGTAAACATGTTTTCAAGTATCTGTGTGATCACCCAGACATCCAGATATGATCCATAGTAAAATAAAAATTCTATTTTAGCAACAGGACAAAAAGTAATTTAAATGAATATGTTTTACTGCTCTTACAACTAACTTTTTCAGTTCTGATCAGATTTATCGTGGACTACCCTTCAGATAGATACAAGGCAGTGTCCATCAGCGATCTGACCAGAACTGTAGAAGCGACTGGGATGAAAAGTAAAACATATTCACTCAAATAACCTTTTGTCCTGTTGATAAAATTGATTGTTTAGTTTACTGTGTGTATTCAAGTAGTGTGAACAAAATAAATCATCATAGTTCATTGTTTTTTATTTCAAGCAGAATTTAATGAATTTCTCCAGTTATAAATACATTTACTTTTCTATTTTAAAATCCATAATTCCAAATTTAAAAGTGGACATTATTTAGACAGCATGGCTTCATTTATTTTGAAAATAAAACCAAAATAATTAGATTGCTAAAAGAAAACGTTTGTGAGTTTTATTATTGTATTATTTTATGTATTTATTTATTTATTTATTTATTATTATTATTATTATTATTATTATTATTATTATTATTATTATTATTATTATTATTATTATTATTTTACACACTTTAGACATTGGCCTCATAAAAGACACGATACATCAGTGAAGTCACTGTTATGTGTTTTTGGACAAACAATAAAAATGCATAGCCCATAAATTTGATCCTTATTGACAACAGGATGAAAGCATTTGTGAAACAAGATTCTAATTTTTAAAGTATATAATCGAAAAACAAGATTTTTAATGACACAGTTTAGCTCACGGTGGCGCTGTTTGCCAGTATATGAGCCTGGCCTGAGCTGTAGCCACCCATTATCCACTTGTAGTTTTGAATGTGGAAACCTAGGACGTGCGTAACGCTGATTGCAATTACTGCATACTTGTTTTACGCGTCTGTTCGTTCTTAACGGGACCATGGTATTTCTAAAGAAAATCTGTGTGTTTTTCTTGTTCTTCACGTGGATTGAGGCAGCGTGGGGAGATGTGAGCTACACCTTACCAGAGGAAACCAAACAAGGATGGGTTATTGGAAATATAGCAAAAGACCTGGGTCTGAAGAGCGGCGTATTAAGCCACAGAAAAGCCCGCATTGACACCGAGGGGACGGAGAAGCGCTACTTTGACGTAAACGTGGACAACGGAAACCTGGTTGTTGCAGACAGAATTGACCGAGAGGAGCTTTGTGGTGAAAGGGCGTCGTGTGTCGTTAAACGGGAGCTTGTTCTGGAGAGTCCTCTGGAGCTGCACCGAATTAGCGTTCACGTCCAAGATATTAATGACAACGCACCCAAATTTAACGAAGAGGTTATTAGTCTAGAGATAAGAGAATCTGCAGACAGAGGGGCTCGTTTTCTGATAGAGGAGGCGCACGATGAGGATGTGGGGCAGAATTCTATTCAACAATACAGTGTAAACAAAAACGAGAACTTTGTGTTAATAATTACAGGAAATACCATCGAGCTGGTGCTGGATAAAGAATTAGATCGTGAAAAACAGCATGAAATAGATTTGATTTTGACAGCTTTTGATGGCGGGTCTCCACAGAGATCAGGGACCGTGGCCATACACGTCACTGTATTGGACGCTAATGATAACGCCCCTGTGTTCAGCCAGGCCGTGTATAAAGCCAGTCTGCCTGAAAACTCCCCACTAGACACTGTAGTGCTGACTGTTAGTGCGACTGATGCAGATGAAGGTGTCAATGGTGATGTGAGTTATGATTTTGGGCGTGTTACTGAAGACGTGAAAAAGACTTTCAGTTTAAATTCGAAAACAGGGGAAATAAGAGTTATTGGCAACATTGACTTTGAAGCCACAACTTCATTTGAAATACGTGTTAAAGCAAAAGATGGATTAGGATTGTCATCACATGGAAAAGTCATAATTTCTGTCACTGATGTCAATGACAATGCTCCTGTGGTCAGTTTAAAGTCCTTGTCAGATACAATAGCAGAAAATACCCCTCCTGGTACAGAGGTGGGCATCATTAATGTGCAGGACAGAGACTCAGAGAACAACAGACAGGTCCGCTGCTCCCTTCAGACTGGGGTCCCTTTCAAGTTAGTACCTTCCATTAAAAACTATTATTCTCTAGTGACCACAGAACAGCTGGACCGTGAGCTAGTGTCTGATTACAACATTACAATCACTGCCACTGACGAGGGCTCTCCTCCTCTGTCCTCCTCTAAAACTGTCCACTTAACTGTAGCTGACATCAATGACAACCCTCCTGTGTTTGAGGAGCAGTCCTACAGCGCACATGTGACTGAAAACAACAAACCTGGCTCCACTTTATGTTCTGTTGCTGCTCGAGACCCAGACTGGAGACAAAACGGGACAGTGGTTTATTCTCTGTTACCTGGTGAGGTGAATGGGGCCCCAGTGTCCTCCTATGTATCTGTTAATGGAGACACAGGGGTGATCCATGCTGTGAGGGCTTTTGATTATGAACAGTTCAGGAGTTTTAAAGTCCATGTGATGGCCAGAGACAATGGCTCTCCTCCACTCAGCAGCAACGTGACAGTCAATGTGTTTATATCTGACATGAATGACAACTCTCCTCAAATACTGTACCCCACCCCGGAGGGGAACTCCTTCATGACTGAACTGGTCCCTAAAGCTGCACATGCAGGCTCTCTGGTGTCCAAAGTGATAGCAGTGGACGCAGACTCTGGACAGAACGCCTGGCTGTCCTATCACATAGTCAAATCCACTGATCCTGGACTTTTTACTATCGGTCTCCACAGTGGAGAGATCCGGAGCCAGCGGGACGTCTCTGAATCTGACAGCATGAAACAGAACCTTATTGTGTCAGTGAAGGATAACGGACAGCCTCCTCTCTCTGCCACCTGCTCCATGTATTTACTGATCTCTGATAACTTGGCTGAAGTGCCTGAACTCAAGGACATTTCTTATGATGAGAGGGACTCAAAGCTGACATCCTATCTGATCATTGCACTGGTGTCAGTGTCCACATTTTTCCTCACCTTCATTATTATTGTCTTGGGTGTGAGGTTCTGTCGCAGGAGGAAGCCCAGACTGTTGTTTGATGGAGCAGTTGCAATCCCCAGTGGTTATCTGCCTCCTAATTATGCAGATGTTGATGGCACAGGAACTTTACGCAGCACTTACAACTATGATGGATACATGACGACTGGATCCAGGACAAGTGACTTTAAGTTTGTGTCGTCCTACAATGACAACACGCTGCCTGCAGATCAGACACTGAGAAAAAGCCCCACTGACTTTTCTGACGTCTTTGGAGGTTTAGAAGAATGCTCTGAGGTATGAAAAAGTATCAGTGTATCAGCATTTTAATCAGACTGGTATACAATAATTTAAGGAATTTTTCTTTTTCTTCTTCTTCTTATTATTATTATTAATATTATTATTATTATTATTATTATTATTATTATTATTATTATTATTATTATTATTATTATTATTATCATTAATAATAATAAGAAGAGTAAGAATAAGAATAATTTCCATGTGTTTTTTGATGATTTTTTTGTCTGTTGCCATGTGTCGCAGATCTGTATTGTGCATTTCCGTCTTTTGATATTTTTTTTTACTTGCTCAAACAACACATTCTTATTTACACTTACATTCCTGGTATTATTCTCACATTTAGAAGCAATAACATTTTCTCTATTGCTGTTGTTTAAAATAGAACAAAACCTTTATGAAAACTAATTCAATTGATAATTTGATAAATCTATTTTCAAATTCAAATAAATAAAAACACTTTAAAATTGCACAGATTCCGTCCAGGTGAAATGTAGTCACCTCATCAACACAGTTGTGAAGAAGGCTTGCAGTTAGCTGCCAGGATATATCAACACATTTAATACGTCTCTTACCTTATTGTTCATCAAAAAGGAACATTAGGTTAAGTATTTTGTATCTTGAGTTGTGAACCAGTAGCAAGTCTGCTCATGGGTAGAAACTTTTGCACAGCCTGCTTGTTCTTATGACTTGTTCTTATGCGTTTTAAGTGGTCCTGATGTGAGAGTGCAGAAGAGACCGATCCCAGAGTGTGTGGGGTTTGGAGGATGTTGGTGCTGCGTATGTGGATTAGATGTTGGCCAGGTTTGACAGAAAGGAGCCAACCACCTTCCCATCTCTTTTCATTAGCTGCTCATGCTGACTTCCATGATGTAAATCACTATCTTAAGACAGTCAAAGCTGATAGTAGCTTCTAGGAGAGCATATTGCAGCTGAGGGTCCACAGAAAAAACCTGTCCCTTCCGTGCATGCTTTATGATGAATGAATTCAATACAATTGAGTTCAGTTATCTTTAGGCACACAGCAGCAGACATTCATGTATAATACACACAGAGACTGACAGAAATGGAAAGCAAAGTGCTGGGATGGAAGGTCCATAGCTGCATGATGAGCACTAGGGAGCACACTACTGCAAATACTTGTTGGAGAGTCTGTTCATCATACAGAGGGTTCAAACAGGGCCACCAATTAAACAAAAAAAAATTGAAGGCAGCTTCCTCACTATTTGTTATGAGTTGGAGTTGTGATGTGCAACATAGTCATATGTGAAGAGGAGGCAGAGGGCCTGGGTTAGGACCAAGCTCACTACTCCCTCTCCACATATTCATTGGCCCTATAATGTGATGTTACACTACATGAGGTTGTCATATTTCAGCAGTGAAAGTCCAAAAAGAAATGCATTGATCGCTTCTGTTGGAGTCTTCTCTTTCATGGGATATAGTTGGACATACAGGATTTGACTGGCTCCAAAAGCTATACTACCCTGGTGTCTGCATAAATGATCATGTCTATACATTGCATTTGTTTGTTTGCAGTTAACAATTAGTGTCCATACTTTTGCAGTTTTGAGTCAAAGTGAGGTTGTACATGTCGATACCTAATATGAGCTAAACAATTATGTTGTCATTTTCTTGCTTTATTAAATCATTTTCAATAAACAATATTTGTCTAGGGCCATGCAGTAGGTCAAGTTGAATCTATTGTGTGAAGCATAATAAAAATGCTTTTTATTGATCTAGCACTTTTTGGACACTCAAAGTTGACTCAAATTGTGGTATTTATAAGGTTAGGGTTAGGGACAGTGTGAGCTTTAAGAACAGGGTGGAAACATGCATGTACAGGGAACATTGGAACTTTTCTTCATGTACAGGTGATTGTGTTCCCCCAGTAACTTCCTGTTTCATATGTACTGGGAGCAGCATGATCTGGGAACATAGTAACACACACCCACTTCCTACAAGGGAGTCTGACCCCAGACTGTGATCTTGACATGCTTTCTCCACCGACTGGTCTTTATTAGCAGTAAGACCCTTCTCTGAGCTCCATAATCTTTGTGTCATAAGAAAAAGTGCCTTCACTCATTTCATAAATGTCTGATTGCTTTGTTACTTTAAAACGTGTAGATATCTAATTGGTGCTTTGCAGATAATTGTACGGTATAAGCTAATGCTAGTGCGTAAAGTGTAATTGTGTTCATGTGAGTTGTTTAGGCTTTCTAATATGACCTTCTTTTCCATGGATGAAACCTTTTAGAGACTGAGGATTTGTTTTGATTGTATAGAGTTTGAAATCTGAGTTATTTATTTTCAATTGCTGGACATATATTTGGATTTTTTCTTTTTTTTTTTTTTTTTCTTGCCATATTTCCAGATGTGAAAACTTTTTAAAAGGTCAGGTTTAGTTTATAAGAATATATAGAAAAGTAGAAAAGTGATGTTTGCTCTTATTTGTATGCAGCTTTTATTTAAATATGATATTTATCATATATTTCACTTGCAACTCAGTAGATTTAAATACTTGTTTTCACTATTGAGAAAAGCCTCTAGTAAACTTTTTTTTTTTTTTTTTTTTTTTTTTTTAAACTGCTGTGTGAAACGCTTATATATTTCAGACAAGAATGAATGGTAAATTTTATAATTAAATGTGTTTTGTAAATTAAAATAAACGTGAGTGTGCATTAAATTAATTGTCACTACAGGCCACTCAATGTCCAAAGACCAGTTGAACAGACGTCAAATTAAAGGCAACTATATATTTTTTTTCCAATTTCACAAACCTTCGCTTTTTCACGATCAAGATATTACACAGACACTATATTCAGATGTTCTGCACATATTACAGGCTACTTACATATCTTCCAAATGAAAATAGAAGGCCCACAATTTTGACATTATCTCTTCTTATCCAAACACGGATTCTGCTGAAAACACTCCATAAATAAATCAACCAACGCATGCATGCATGCATGCATGCATGCATGCATACATGCATGCATACATACATACATACATACATACATACATACATACATACATACATACATACATACATACATACATACATACATACATACATACATACATACATACATACATACATATATTCCAAAAACATTATAATAAATATAGGTTTAATCCAAATCAACAATGTATGGCACTTGGATAAGATTGGACTTTGTTTTTCCAATTGAAACACTTTAAATACTTCAGCAAACAGTAAGAACGAATCCATTTACTTTGTTAGTCTCACGGTGGCGCTATATGCCAGTACATGACACACTGAAACCACCCTTTACCCAGCTCCCGTTGATTTGACAAGAAAAACTTAAAACGGCTCGCTGATCACAACGGATGCTTGTTTCACGCGTCTGTTCATTGTTGGCGGGACCATGAAATTTTTGAAGAAAACGTGTGCAGTTTTATTGTTCTTTATGTGGATTGAGGCAGCGTGTGGAGACGTGAGCTACACCTTACCAGAGGAAACCAAACAAGGATGGGTTATTGGAAATATAGCAAAAGACCTGGGTCTGAAGAGCGGCGTATTAAGCCACAGAAAAGCCCGCATTGACACCGAGGGGACGGAGAAGCGCTACTTTGACGTAAACGTGGACAACGGAAACCTGGTTGTTGCAGACAGAATTGACCGAGAGGAGCTTTGTGGTGAAAGGGCGTCGTGTGTCGTTAAACGGGAGCTTGTTCTGGAGAGTCCTCTGGAGCTGCACCGAATTAGCGTTCACGTCCAAGATATTAATGACAACGCACCTAAATTTAATGAAGAGGTTATTGGTCTTGAGATGAGTGAAAATGCAGGCAGAGGGGCTCGTTTTCTGATAGAGGAGGCGCACGATGAGGATGTGGGGCAGAATTCAATTCAACAATACAGTGTAAACAAAAACGAGAACTTTGTGTTAATAATTACAGGAAATACCATCGAGCTGGTGCTGGATAAAGAATTAGATCGTGAAAAACAACAGGAAATAGATTTGATTTTGACAGCTTTTGATGGCGGGTCTCCACAGAGATCAGGGACCGTGGCCATACACGTCACTGTATTGGACGCTAATGATAACGCCCCTGTGTTCAGCCAGGCCGTGTATAAAGCCAGTCTGCCTGAAAACTCCCCACTAGACACTGTAGTGCTGACTATTAGTGCGACTGATGCAGATGAAGGTGTCAATGGTGATGTGAGTTATGATTTTGGGCGTGTTACTGAAGATGTGAAAAAGACTTTCAGTTTAAATCCAAAAACAGGGGAAATAAGAGTTATTGGCAACATTGACTTTGAAGCCACAGCCTCATTTGAAATACGTGTTAAAGCAAAAGATGGATTAGGATTGTCATCACATGGAAAAGTCATAATTTCTGTCACAGATGTCAATGACAATGCTCCTGTGGTCAGTTTAAAATCCTTGTCAGATACAATAGCAGAAAATACCCCTCCTGGTACAGAGGTGGGCATCATTAATGTGCAGGACAGAGACTCAGAGAACAACAGACAGGTCCGCTGCTCCCTTCAGACTGGGGTCCCTTTCAAGTTAGTAACTTCCATTAAAAACTATTATTCTTTAGTGACCACAGAACAGCTGGACCGTGAGCTAGTGTCTGATTACAACATTACAATCACTGCCACTGACGAGGGCTCTCCTCCTCTGTCCTCCTCTAAAACTGTCCACTTAACTGTAGCTGACATCAATGACAACCCTCCTGTGTTTGAGGAGCAGTCCTACAGCGCACATGTGACTGAAAACAACAAACCTGGCTCCACTTTATGTTCTGTTGCTGCTCGAGACCCAGACTGGAGACAAAACGGGACAGTGGTTTATTCTCTGTTACCTGGTGAGGTGAATGGGGCCCCAGTGTCCTCCTATGTATCTGTTAATGGAGACACAGGGGTGATCCATGCTGTGAGGGCTTTTGATTATGAACAGTTCAGGAGTTTTAAAGTCCATGTGATGGCCAGAGACAATGGCTCTCCTCCACTCAGCAGCAACGTGACAGTCAATGTGTTTATATCTGACTTGAACGACAACTCTCCCCAAATACTGTACCCCACCCCGGAGGGGAACTCCTTCATGACTGAACTGGTCCCTAAAGCTGCACATGCAGGCTCTCTGGTGTCCAAAGTGATAGCAGTGGACGCAGACTCTGGACAGAACGCCTGGCTGTCCTATCACATAGTCAAATCCACTGATCCTGGACTTTTTACTATCGGTCTCCACAGTGGAGAGATCCGGAGCCAGCGGGACGTCTCTGAATCTGACAGCATGAAACAGAACCTTATTGTGTCAGTGAGGGATAACGGACAGCCTCCTCTCTCTGCCACCTGCTCCATGTATTTACTGATCTCTGATAACTTGGCTGAAGTGCCTGAACTCAAGGACATTTCTTATGATGAGAGGGACTCAAAGCTGACATCCTATCTGATCATTGCACTGGTGTCAGTGTCCACATTTTTCCTCACCTTCATTATTATTGTCCTGGGTGTGAGGTTCTGTCGCAGGAGGAAGCCCAGACTGTTGTTTGATGGAGCAGTTGCAATCCCCAGTGGTTATCTGCCTCCTAATTATGCAGATGTTGACGGCACAGGAACTTTACGCAGCACTTACAACTATGATGGATACATGACGACTGGATCCAGGACAAGTGACTTTAAGTTTGTGTCGTCCTACAATGACAACACGCTGCCTGCAGATCAGACACTGAGAAAAAGCCCCACTGACTTTTCTGAAGTCTTTGGAGATTTAGAAGAATGCTCTGAGGTATGAAAATGTGTATTCAACATTTCATGTTTATTATACAGTCTTATTTTTCATCCATATCTTAGACCACTGGCTTTCAGGCAGTGTTTATATATATATATATATATATATATATATATATATATATATATATATATATATATATATATATATATATATACACATATATATATATATATACACATATGATTCATACTGTGCTTTTTAGACAAAGTTAACGATACTTTAATTGTGTTATTCTTTCACTCCACACATGGTGATGGTAACATGAGTGTTCACAGCTTCACTGCGATAGTGACCCCAGACAGTTCTTTCCTTATACCACACACAATCTCCACAGACTTGTCCATATCAGCAGTAAGACACTTGTCTGGGCTATATAATCTTTAAGTCATTATTAAAAAGTGCCCTAGCTAATTTCAAAAAACTCTCATTGCTTTATTGTGCTAAACTGTACATGATAGTCAATACTTTGTTTTGCAGGTCATTTTAAAATGGCATTAGGCAGTAATAGTAGTGCATGTGCAGTAGTGTGAGTGTGGGTTGCCAGGTGAAATCGTTGAGAAATTGAGGATTTGTTTTGATGATACAGAACAGTGGTGTGGATATTTTCCTCTAGTTTGAAAGGTAATTTATGCCATGTTTGGTGAGCAGGACTTCTCTGAAATGCCTAAAATCACAATTTACAATTTACACAAATTAGTAACAGTGTAACTTTCTATTCACTGTTTTACATTAATTACTGTATACAACAGTGTGCCATAAATTAATCATCATCACAAGCCAATTTTGAAACTTTTAGACAAAGACAGGTTGAAGTAATGTAAAATTAAAGGCAATTGCATGCATTCTATCTTTACATATTTTGTATATTTAAATTGTAATTTGTACATTGATTATATACATTAAATAATTTAAATATCTCTAAAGCAAATTTCCACTCTGATATGATGCTTGTTGTAAGAGTGTGCAGTGCGTCAGAGTACCCACTGGGGGTAGTTGTTCGCCATATCCTTTTGATGCAATGCTGAAGATTATAAGTCAGTGCAAATCAGTATTTTATTTCATTTCATTTTATTTCCCGATCTTTTGTGGCGTGACACATTCTGCAATCTGTGTCAGTAGAACTGAAATAGTAGGTTAAAGAAAAGCTGGCGCACATATTACAGCATAACATTGTGAACATTGTGAATCGTCGCAGAAAATAGGGTCAGTTGTGTGCGTCTGTGTGTGTGTAGGTGCGTGCGTGCGTGTGTGTGTGTGTGTGTGAGAGAGAGAGAGAGAGAGAGAGAGAGAGAGAGAGAATGTGAGTCAGGCAGCAAGAGAGAGAAATGGGGATGTAGAGCGAGAACCGTAAGCCGACAGCCCCCTTTAGTAGAGCATGATTAACACAGCCACAGAAAAAGCACAGAGTTGGTGCATCACAGGACAGTTTTGATCTTCGCATGTAGACCCAATGCAAATATTTTCCTAACCATGGATCAGCCTGTGCATATATTTTGGTTGTTTTCCCCTCTATTTGCTGTGTCGTATGGTGAAGTCCGGTATGCGCTTCCAGAAGAGTTGCAGCGTGGACACGTAATTGGAAACGTGGCTAAAGATCTAGGGCTGAGAGTTAAGGACCTTCGTGCTCGTGGAGCCCATGTTGTTTCAGAAGGCACCGTTCGACTCTTTGAAATGGACATTTTGTCGGGAAATCTGATGATCAGCCAGCGCATAGACCGAGAGGAGTTGTGCGCACAAACTTCTGCCTGCACCCTGCATTATCAGCTCTTACTCGAGGATCCGCTTCAAGCACACAGTATAGTTTTGGATATTGGAGATGTAAATGATAACAGCCCCGTATTTGCAACTGAGGAAATAAAGTTAGATATACTCGAATCTACCGACACTGGACGAAGGTTTCCTCTAGAGAGCGCCCAGGATCCAGACTTGGGTACTAATTCTGTGCGTAATTACAAATTGATCCCCAATGATCATTTTATTCTGGAATACAGTGGTCACATAAATGGCCTAATTTACCCTGAACTAGTTTTGAAAAAAGCTTTAGATTATGAAGCGCAAAGAGAACACATAATCAAAATCAGTGCCATTGACGGGGGAAATCCAGCAAAATCTGGGACGGCTTCTATCCTTATCCGTGTTTTGGACGTAAATGACAATGTCCCAGTTTTCACCCAGCGTGTTTACAAAGTTTCAGTACCTGAAAATTCACCCCTAGGTACTACAGTTATCAGACTAAACGCAACGGATGCAGATGACGGTCTGTATGGGACTATCACCTACTCCTTCCGTCACAAAATGGAGGAGTTATTTGAAATTAATCATGCGAACGGAGAGATCCTTGTAGCTGGTGTTATTGACTTTGAGGAGGCGAATAACTACGAACTAGATGTGCAGGCAAAAGATGGGGGTGGTCAGACATCACACTGCAAGCTCATAATCGATGTCACTGATATAAATGACAACAAACCTGCGGTCGAAATAAAGTCAGCCTCCACTAATGTACTGGAAGACTCCAAACCTGGAACTATGGTTGCTCTTATCAATGTGTATGACTTGGACACGGGGAGGAGTGGGCATGTTACATGTGCAATATCAGAAGATGTTCCTTTTAAACTTGTATCAGATGTAAAACATTACTTTATGTTAGTAACTGATAACATTTTAGACAGAGAAATTCAAGAAAAATATGTCATTAAGATTGTGGCTACTGATGGAGGTACTCCTGCTCTCTCGAGCTTCCAAATACTAACCATTACGGTCAGTGATATGAATGACAACTCACCGACTTTTACGCAGAATGACTATACTGCAAGTGTTTTAGAGAACGAGCCAGTTGGCACTTTTGTTATAGCAGTAAAAGCGGAAGATCCTGACGCTTCCTCAAATTCCAAAATACAATATCAAATTACAAAGCACAAAGACACAGAGGATGGGTCATTCTTTACTATCAATTCAGAAACAGGGGAGCTCTTCACTTCGCGTCCCTTTGATTATGAAAACTCTGTGCACTACAAAATTATCGTAATAGCTCAAGATGGGGGTAAACCACCTCTTTCCTCTAGCTGTACAGTTAATGTTTTTATCCAAGATCAAAACGACAACACACCTGTTGTGTTGTACCCCGTTCAGGGCCGTGGGTTTAATGCTGAAGAACTGGTTCCTGTTGACGCGCCCAAAGGTTACCTCGTTACTAAGGTGGTGGCAGTTGATGGCGACTCGGGTCACAATGCTTGGCTTTCTTACAGAATCATCACTGCAACTGAGCCTCATTTGTTTTATGTTGGCCAGACAACAGGCGAAATTAGAACTGCTCGAGTATTTATGGAAAGCGATGAACCGAAGCATAGTTTGGTCATTTTAGTGAGCGATAACGGACCTTTGTCTCTCTCTGCTACGTGCACAGTCAACATTATAATTACATCTGGGTTACCAGTATTAAATGAATTATTTGAGTTTGAGGAAGAATCTCAAGACAGCCATAACTTAACGTTTCATTTAATCGTAGCGCTTTCGGTTATTTCCTGTCTTTTTATACTTTTTATTGGTGGGTTTTTTTATGCTAAACTTTATAGGCCTCGTTCCATTTACCGTTCAAATAGCGCCACTCTGCCTGTTTTTCCTGCTACCTATTGCCCGCCTTCTTTTACAGAACTGAGTCGTTGCGGGACTCTCTTTAATGATGAACGTTTTGATTCATTTTTGACCACTGGCTCCTGGAGAGGGGACTTTCGATTCAGCTCAAACACAGACACAGACACGCTGAAGAAACGAAGTGCAGCTTATCTGAAAAGCACGCTAGGGCGCACGAGTGCAGAGCAGTTTGCAGGTGTCAGTGCAGGTGTACAGCATCCATTCTACGTGGTTACGTAAAAAATACAGCTGTTAGTCAGCTAAGTCAAGATGATTCCCCTCTTTGTTTTACTTTGTTCAATTTAAAGAAACTATGGTAGAAATATATTAATAATGTCATCAAATAAATAGTATTATTGTTAGTGTTGTTGTTTGCGTATCGTTCTTATATGCAAAATGTATGTATGTATAGTTATGATCCATCTTATGTGGATATTTAAATATAAACTATGTTTTTTGATGGATATGTCATTGCTTTGTCTGAATGCTTGGAGACGTGGAGAGCGGAGAGTTCCAGACCAAGTAATAACTTGGTCTTGAAGTGCTTTATAAAACAGATCTTGTAACCTTATGTGTTAGTGTTTTCTCTTTGAATAACTTTGCATTTTCTTTATTTGTTTCTTTCTTCCAATAATTAAAAGTATGTAACCCAGGTGTTGAAAAGGTGTCTTCACACTCTCTGTTGGCATATTTATAATGCATATAGTGCATAAATAAAAACTATTTAACCTGACTTCTCCTTGTTACAGCCAATGAATATGATACTGAAGAGGCAGGGTAAAATGACAAAAGTATTCATGATTAGAATTTAGAATTTAGAAGTTATTCCTGGGTTGCTGTTTCATCAGCACCAGGGACAGCTCCCCTTTCCCCAGTCAGTCTTGTTTCTGTTACTTTACACCATATTGCTGTGTTTAAAATGATGTACAGAGAAAAAAAAAAAAATTCAAATGTTTTAACCACACGTAATACATATGTTAATAAACATCTTGTCTTTTCTCTCTTTTTTTTGGCATATTTTCCCATGTGTGCTGAATGACATCTTCCAGCAGGTAAGATCATTTTATCTACTTAAGCTCTACTCAATTTCATTCATTAAACTATGCTTTCATCTCAACATCTTCACACACATTGCATCTGATCCTGTTCTATTTACTTTTCTGTTGACAAGCGAGGGATCACAACACATTTCTTACACACCGACATCTGTTCAGCTTTCAAAGCTTTCTCTAACAGTACAAAAAAAAAAAAACAACAAAAAAACAAAATCAGTTATACTGCCATTTTGCAGTCAGAGCTCAATAACCACAATATTACTATGCAGAATTCTGATAAAAAATAAAATTAAAATAAAACTCTGCATTTTAGAATAACAAAATCTATTTGCAAAGCAGTAACATTCATCAGTAATGCAAATTTAAATGTGTGCCATAGCCTTGGGCTTGCACTCATTCCTCTGCTTAAAAGTAGGTCACTATGTGAGTCAGTCAAAGTGGACCAGCGGAGCTGTGCTCAGTTTACCCTATTAGTCAAAAGTTTGCACAAACCCTCTCATTCAGTGTTTATTCATTCACATATTTATTTATTCATGTATGTATTTATTTTACTACTTTCTACATTGTATATACATACAGAAGATATATATGTAAGATATATGGAATTATATATATCATATATATATATATATATATATATATATATATATATATATATATATATATATATATATATATATATTCTTGTTCATTACTTAAAAGAAATACTATACTATACTACTATATATTAGTATTATTAGTATTATTATTAATGTTTTTAGATTTTAGATTACTACATAATTATATATATTCCTCTTTTTCATTACTTAAAAGAAATACCCCTAATGACAGAAAATATACTTATTATTCCTTGTGTTTCAAGGTTATTAATGCAATAAATATATAATGAAAATGCCTTTGTTTCTGTTACTTTTGCCTGAAAACTTGAATGAAAGCACAATGTCTCAAAAAGCACAGATAAGTGTCTCATGGGTTTGACGTTGACAGTCGCAGTGGGTCCTCGGTACAAGGGAACACTTCTAATGTCGCTTTCTGGCCTCATAGCGACGCTGTTGTCCTGTGAGGTAATTTCAGCTGTTTTCTGTATCTGCTTAACCCTCCCATCTTTGCTGCGTTTTATCCGAAGGTGTAGCTTTTCGCATCTACATGTAACTAGGATACAGATATAGCCGCTGGAAAGGATAAACAAATTTACAACATTGGATTGATTTATTTGTAAATTCAGAAGCTCAACGAGTCCCTGATAATATGGCATTGAAAAAACAACCACAGAACGGGGGATCAAGGTGGCGATTTTTCGTTCCATCTATACAGGCTGTGTCGTCGTGTATTTTCTTGATGTTATTTTTGATTCAAGTCGATGCACAGATCCGCTACTCAATCCCAGAGGAAATGAGGAAGGGCTCTCTTATTGGTAACGTCGCACAGGACTTGGGTTTGGACATAAAAAGGCTTCGTTCAGGCCGAGCTCGTATCGTGACGGGAGAAAATGTTCAGTACGCCGAGCTGAAGACAGACAAAGGGACTCTGGTGGTGAATGAGAGGATAGACAGAGAGCAGCTCTGTGGAGACGTGACGCCCTGCAGCTTCACCTTTGAGATTTTACTGGAAAACCCGATGGAGTTACACCCCGTGACTATAGAGGTGCTGGATGTAAACGACAATGCGCCCACATTTCAGAGTAAACACTTGGATTTTGAAATAAGCGAATCAGCCACAATTGGATCGCGCTTTGATTTGGAGGCTGCAGGTGATTCTGATGTAGGAGAAAATGGATTGCAAAACTATGTATTGACTCCAAATGACAATTTTGTTTTGAAAGAGCAGGTTAAAACCGACGGGAGTAAATATATTCAAATGGTGCTACAGAATGCTTTAGACAGAGAGAAACAGCCGCACCTTAATCTCAAATTAGTGGCTGTTGATGGCGGAAGTCCACAGAGATCTGGTACAGTAAATATAAATATAATTGTCTTAGATGCCAATGACAACGCCCCTGTGTTTAATCAGAGTATTTATAAAGCTGCTATTACTGAAAATTCACCAAAGGGGACTCTTATTGTCACAGTAAATGCCAGTGATGTAGATGATGCAGCAAACGGCCAGGTGACATACTCCTTTTCAAAATCTAAATCATCGGTCGCAGATTTCTTTGATATAAATCGAGACACTGGCGAAATTTATGTGACGAAAGATATTGATTATGAAACGGACAAGAAAGTGGAGTTCAGAGTAGAGGCCAGAGACCAAGGAGGACTGACGGATACATGTGAAGTGGAAATACATATTATTGACGTAAACGACAATGCGCCTGTTATTAGCGTGATGTCATTCACTAGTCCTGTGTCAGAGGACGTGACAGTGGGCACCACCATCGGTATAATTAATGTTAAAGACTTTGATTCAGGTGAGAACGGACAGGTAAGATGTTCAGTGGAAGGAAGTGCCCCTGTTGAAATCAAATCTAATGTTAGAAATTACTACGCGCTGGTAACCAACGCACCTTTAGACAGAGAGAGTGTATCAGAATTTAACCTCACAGTAGTTGTCTCGGATCTGGGAAAGCCTCCACTCTCAGTTAATAAAACACTGAAATTAAAGCTTTCAGATGTGAATGATAACCCCCCAGTGTTCACACGTGCCAAATATAGCGCGACAATAATGGAGAATAACTCTCCTGGTTATTCTGTAATAAATGTAGTTGCAAAAGACGCGGATGAAAACCAGAACGCGCGTATGTCATATATTTTAGAGGAGTGTGACATCGGTGGATCTCCTATTACTGGTTATATCTCTGTAAATTCAGAAAACGGACATATTAGTGCAGCGCGCTCTTTTGACTATGAACAAACCAAAGAGTTTGTGTGCGTAATCAAAGCGCAGGACGGAGGCTCTCCTCCTCTCAGCAGCAACGTGACTGTGAAAATCCTGGTTCAGGACCAGAACGACAACGCCCCTCAGGTGCTGTACCCAGTCCAGACTGGGGGCTCTCTGGTGGCTGAGATGGTGCCTCGTTCAGCAGATGTGGGCTATCTGGTCACTAAAGTGGTGGCTGTGGATGTGGACTCTGGACAGAATGCCTGGCTCTCCTATAAACTGCAGAAAGCCGCAGACAGGGCGCTGTTTGAAGTGGGCTCACAGAATGGAGAAATAAGAACTATCCGCCAAGTGACTGATAAAGATGCAGTGAAACAGAGACTGACTGTTATAGTGGAGGACAACGGGCAGCCCTCTCGTTCAGCTACAGTCATTGTTAACGTGGCGGTGGCGGACAGCTTTCCTGAAGTACTGTCTGAGTTCACTGACTTTACGCACGACAAGGAGTACAATGACAACCTGACTTTTTACTTAGTGCTGGCTCTGGCTGTAGTCTCCTTTCTGTTCATCACGTGTGTAGTGGTCATTATATCAGTGAAAATCTACAGATGGAGACAGTCTCGCATCCTGTATCACTCCAATCTGCCAGTGATCCCATATTATCCTCCACGTTACTCAGACACTCTGGGCACAGGGACCCTCCCACACGTGTACAATTACGACACGTGCAGGACCACAGACTCCAGAAAGAATGACTGTAAGTTTGGCAGAGCTGGTAGTCAGAACGTTCTGATAATGGATCCCAGTTCAACAGGGACTATGCAGCGGATACAGAGTGAGAAGAGCATCCTGGACGAACCGGACTCTCCTCTAGAGGTTAGAAACTTTATTTAACATCAATACAATGTTTTGTTCATATGCTTTTAGTTTTAATTACATGACAAATGTTTTCAATTACATATTAAACTCGTTTATATATTTTCAGCACCTTGGACAGAGTTATCATTATTACATTATTACATTGAAGGTGAACATTTGTATGTCTCCGTCTTAATGAAAATATATTATTCTTTATTCTTTTTAATCTTGTCCTTTTGGTTTTGTTGCAATCTTCTAATTGTACTCTAAGTGTCGCTGTTGACTCGTGAGCTGGGATCTTTTCTTTGTGTCCACCCTCTTCTTTTTACGTGGTTCAGTCAAAGCAGAAGGAGACGCGTTTGCAGATCTATTCTTTCCGAGGGAATATCACTTTTTTTGTAACTATTTCGTTTTTGATCGATTCATTCTTGCTATTTTTTAATCGGTGGACATTTTTAAGGTGCACTATGGAAACGACTCTGGGTGGAACAATGAGACATAACCCACTGCTGCTGCTCTGTGTTTTGTGCCTGAGCTCGGTGTTCGGTCAGGTCAGTTATTCCGTCCCTGAAGAAATGCCCAAAGGCTCCGTAGTTGGAAACATAGCGCAAGATTTAGGACTAGATTTGAAAAGACTAAAATCAGGAAAAGCGCGTGTATATACGGGAAACAATGTCGAATACATCGGTCTGAATAAAGACAGGGGAGTCCTGTTTATCCAGGAGAGGATAGACAGAGAGGCGCTCTGCGGAGAGACGACGCCTTGTGCGTTAGATTTTCAGTTAATTTTGGAAAATCCGATGGAAATGTTTCGAATTACAGTAGAAATCACAGATATTAACGACAACTACCCGAGTTTTACAAATGCAGAAAAACGATTTGAGATTAGCGAGTCTGCAGTAGTGGGATCTAAATTCATATTAGAAAAAGCCGTTGATTCTGATATTGGTGTAAATAGTCTCCAAAAATATTCACTTACCCCCACGGATAATTTTGTATTACAACTGGAAAACGAAGCAGACGGTGGTAAAAAAGTGGAGATGGTTTTACAAAAAGCTTTAGATCGAGAAAAACACGCTCATATTCCATTACTCTTAACCGCTTCAGACGGAGGTGAGCCGCCCATGTCGGGAACAATGCAGATATTTGTGACTGTGTTAGACGTGAATGACAACGCGCCTGTATTCTCTAGACGGCTTTACAGAGCAAAAATACTGGAGAACTCCCCTAAAGGCACTAGTATAGTCACTGTGAGCGCTTCAGATAAAGACATTGGTTTAAATGGAATGGTCTCATACCTGATTACTCCGAGCAAATTTCGCTTGAGTGATATTTTTAAAATTGATGAATTAAATGGTGTTATCACCTCATTTGGCCAACTCGATTATGAAAGGATGAATAGTTACCAGATCGACATTGAAGCGGTTGACAGAGGTGGTCTGTCAGATTCTGCAAAAGTTATGATTGACATCCTTGACATCAACGATAATAAACCAAATATAAACATAGTGTCTAAGTCGGACTTTGTTTTAGAGGACTCACCTCCAGAGACAGTGATAGCCATGTTAAGTGTAAATGATCCTGACTCAGAGAACAGTGGGAAGGTAGAGTGCGTTCTAAACCATTACATTCCATTTAAAATAAAGTCCACTTCAAATGGATTTTATTCTCTCGTCTCAGAGATGCATTTAGACAGAGAACAGACCAATCAGCATAATATCACAGTCACGTGTTCAGATGAGGGCGTGCCCTCTCTCTCCAGCAGCGTCACTCTCACATTACACATCTCTGACGTGAATGACAACGCGCCTGTCTTTGACAGGAGCTCGTATGAGGCCTACATTGTAGAAAACAACAGCCCGGGCCTCTCTATATTCACAGTGAAAGCCACAGACGCTGACTGGAACCAGAACGCGCGTGTCTCTTACATACTGGAGGACTCCTCTGTTAACGGAGTGCCAGTCTCCTCATATGTGTCCGTTAGTGCAGATAGTGGAGTCATCCATGCAGTGCGCTCCTTTGACTACGAGCAGATCAAGGATTTCCAGTTGTGCGTCAAAGCGCAGGACGGAGGCTCTCCTCCTCTCAGCAGCAACGTGACTGTGAAAATCCTGGTTCAGGACCAGAACGACAACGCCCCTCAGGTGCTGTACCCAGTCCAGACTGGGGGCTCTCTGGTGGCTGAGATGGTGCCTCGTTCAGCAGATGTGGGCTATCTGGTCACTAAAGTGGTGGCTGTGGATGTGGACTCTGGACAGAATGCCTGGCTCTCCTATAAACTGCAGAAAGCCGCAGACAGGGCGCTGTTTGAAGTGGGCTCACAGAATGGAGAAATAAGAACTATCCGCCAAGTGACTGATAAAGACGCAGTCAAACAGAGACTGACTGTTATAGTGGAGGACAACGGGCAGCCCTCTCGTTCAGCTACAGTCATTGTTAACGTGGCGGTGGCGGACAGCTTTCCTGAAGTACTGTCTGAGTTCACTGACTTTACGCACGACAAGGAGTACAATGACAACCTGACTTTTTACTTAGTGCTGGCTCTGGCTGTAGTCTCCTTTTTGTTCATCACGTGTGTAGTGGTCATTATATCAGTGAAAATCTACAGATGGAGACAGTCTCGCATCCTGTATCACTCCAATCTGCCAGTGATCCCATATTATCCTCCACGTTACTCAGACACTCTGGGCACAGGGACCCTCCCACACGTGTACAATTATGACACGTGCAGGACCACAGACTCCAGAAAGAGTGACATTAAATACATGCAGCCGATGAGTCAAAGTTTGGTCAGTGTTGATGACGTCGGGACTGATTCTGCGCAGAATGGACATCAGAGATCAGCAAACTCTACACTGGTGAGACATTATTTTCATTGTAATTATGCGCTTGGACATACACGTACTGATTCCATTGCATATAAACATTTTATTAAGAAATGTTTTGACTGGGAAGCAATTTGATCTGTGCATGCAGACTTCTTGGTTTATTGCTGTTTGGTTTATTGTTATTTCTCTCTTATTAAACCCAATATTTCTCCATCTGCTTCATGTAGACCTTCGTGGCCGTGCACTATTCAAGGTGCAGATTTTTCTTTACTTATTGAAGTTCAGCTACAGTCAGCCTTCTCTGAATTTTATGCTTTTAAACATTCCTCTCTTAATAAATGTATGTAAAATTATAATATTTTCACGAAGAAAATAATGTCATTTTTTGGTCAAATTTACTCGATGTTGTTGCAACGGATTGTGAAGCTCGGCAATTAGAGAAACATTTTGCAGGCTCCAGTGTCAACTCTGGTGATTCATTTTTACACAGTTCTTCAGCACTTTGAGACTGGTATTCAAATTTTAAGTGCGTATTTAAAATCTTCTTCAATGTGTGTCTCAAACGCAGTCTCTGGTGATAAACTAACTACCTACATTTGATAAATTAACTGTTTGGTTAATTTACCAATAACTTTAGGTATAAATGCCATATAGTAATTTCTTCATTTAAATTAAATATGAAGGAAGACAGCAAACGTAAAGTAAACAGTTGTAATATTTCGACTATTTAGTTTTTACAGTTTTAAATATAACAGGCTTTTTTGATTGGTTTAGGCTCATTTGTCTTATAATCATACTATGTCACTTGTCTAGGTACATTACCCCGTTTTGACTCTGAGCGCCGCTGTTGACTGTGGACTGTAATACTGTGTCATGTTCCTCCTCCTATTTTACATTTCACATTTACTGATCTAGAGGACGGTCTTCTCACACTGCGGGGATTCAGTGTGGCTTTTTACACTGTTGGATATTATTCTCTTAAAACATTTTAAACGGATTTCACATGTTTTTACATATTTTTATCATGGCTTCATTGAAGACAGTCGTTCACAGAGGGCAGTGGCTCGGCCTGGTTCTTTGTCTCTTTGCGCTGAGGTCCGTGTCTGGACAGGCTCGTTACTCCGTTCCTGAGGAGCAGGCGGAGGGATCTTTCGTTGGAAATATTGCTGGAGATTTGGGAATAGATCTAAAAAGGCTGGTCTCGGGGAACGCTCGCATTGTGTCAAAAGAAAGTCGACAATATGTGGATTTAAATCGAGACAAAGGCATCCTTGTTGTTAAAGAGCGAATCGACCGAGAGGAGCTGTGTGAGAAAACAACGCCCTGCAGTTTTAGTTTTGAGGTGATTCTGGAGAATCCAATTCAGCTGTATCGAGTCACTGTGGAGGTAACAGATGTGAACGACAATACTCCAGCGTTTGCCAAAGACATAATACAATTGAATATAGTTGAAACTGCTGCACAGGGCACACGGTTTGCGTTGGAACGAGCCGATGATCTAGATGTAAATATTAATGATATTCAAAAGTACACACTAAAACCTAATGATCATTTTAAATTGGAAACACAGCGCCAGTCTGACGGGAGTCAGTTTGTGGAGATTGTTTTGGAAACGCCTTTAGATCGAGAGGAAAATGAGGAGCACACTCTGATTTTGGTTGCTTCAGATGGAGGCGCACCTCAGAGATCAGGAACAGCACGTATTCACATCACTGTGCTGGATATAAATGATAATGCACCAGTCTGTAGTAAACAGATTTATAAAGCTGAGGTTCAGGAAAACTCTGCACTTGGCACTGTGGTCACCACCGTCAGCGCCAATGACGCAGATAAAGGGATAAATGGTGAAGTTACGTATTCATTTGCTCACGTCAGTAAAGAGGCCAAGCAGCTGTTTGATGTAAATGCCAAAACAGGTGAAATTACAGTCACAGGTAAATTAGATTATGAAAAATCACAGTCCCATCAATTAAACATCCGTGCCAGTGATCACGGAGGCTATTCAGACACATGCAAAGTTATTATCCAAGTAACTGACGTGAATGATAACTCGCCTGTTATTCAGCTCATGTCATTTTCAAGCACAATCTCTGAAGATGCTCCTCCAGGCACAACTTTAGCTGTGATTAATGTTCATGACGATGACTCCGAGAGAAACGGTGTAGTAGAATGTTCTATTAGTTCTGATTTACCTTTTAAAATTGAATCTTCCTTGTCTGGTTATTATACAATAGTCACTGATGACGTGTTAGACAGAGAGAGTGTCTCAGAATATAATATTACTCTATCAGTGACTGACCAAGGCTCCCCGCCGCTTTCAAACAGAAAAACTATTCAGGTCAAAGTTTCAGACGTCAATGACAACTCCCCAAAGTTTGACGAATCAGAATATAGTAGAACAATACCTGAGAATAACTCACCTGGGTTTTCTATATTCACTGTACGTGCGACTGATGCAGACTGGGGTCAGAACGCGCGGGTTTCATACTTCCTGGAGGAAATGGAAATTAATGGTGCGTCTCTGTCTTCTTTGGTGTCCGTGAATTCAGAAAGTGGCGTGATTTCTGCAGCAAAATCCTTTGATTATGAGCAAATAAAGAAGTTTAACTTCAACGTAACAGCTCGTGATGCTGGCTCTCCTCCTCTGAGCTCAGTGGTGCCAGTTAAGCTCCTGGTTCAGGACCAGAACGACAATGCCCCTCAGGTGCTGTACCCAGTCCAGACTGGGGGCTCTCTGGTGGCTGAGATGGTGCCTCGTTCAGCAGATGTGGGCTATCTGGTCACTAAAGTGGTGGCTGTGGATGTGGACTCTGGACAAAATGCCTGGCTCTCCTATAAACTGCAGAAAGCCGCAGACAGGGCGCTGTTTGAAGTGGGCTCACAGAATGGAGAAATAAGAACTATCCGCCAAGTGACTGATAAAGATGCAGTCAAACAGAGACTGACTGTTATAGTGGAGGACAACGGGCAGCCCTCTCGTTCAGCTACAGTCATTGTTAACGTGGCGGTGGCGGACAGCTTTCCTGAAGTACTGTCTGAGTTCACTGACTTTACGCACGACAAGGAGTACAATGACAACCTGACTTTTTACTTAGTGCTGGCTCTGGCTGTAGTCTCCTTTCTGTTCATCACGTGTGTAGTGGTCATTATATCAGTGAAAATCTACAGATGGAGACAGTCTCGCATCCTGTATCACTCCAATCTGCCAGTGATCCCATATTATCCTCCACGTTACTCAGACACTCTGGGCACAGGGACCCTCCCACACGTGTACAATTACGACACGTGCAGGACCACAGACTCCAGAAAGAGTGACATTAAATACATGCAGCCGATGAGTCAAAGTTTGGTCAGTGTTGATGACGTCGGGACTGATTCTGCGCAGAATGGACATCAGAGATCATCGAACTCTACACTGGTGAGGCAATATTTTCATTGTAATGATGCGCTGAACAGACGCTTACAGCTTTTATTGCATAAAAACATTTTGTTTACATTGTTTCTGTCTGGGAAGCAATCTGATCTGTACACAGTACTTACTGTACTTGGCTCAGTACTTCTTGGTTTATTGTTACTCCTCTCTTATTAAAACCGATATTTCTCCATATGTTCCATCTGGACGTTCGTGTCTGTGCACTGTCCATGGTGCTGATTTTTCTGTTATCTACGTTTTGACGTCCAACTACACTCAGTCTTCAATTATGTTTCTATTTCCAAAGCATCCTTCCTTAAATAAATTACTGTGAAATCATCACATTTTCACTAGGAAAATAATGTCATTTTTGAGCAATTATATGCACGTTTTTTGTAGTCCTATTATTTGATCTTTAGCTTTAAAACTTACACGCCATTCTTTCTTACCTGATTAAATATTATACTGCTGAACCGGCCAAACAGTGTAGTAAGTTCTCAAATTGTATACATTACCATGTCATGTTTGATATGACAAGTGCAAATTCAATCCCCTTGGTGCACGTTAATGTATGTGCTCAACTAATTCAGTGGCCAATACTTTCAGGTTTTGTCCTCATAGTGACGCTGTTGTCCTGTGAGTCGTTTAGAGCGTTCTGTGGATCTGTGTTATTCCCTCCCATCACTGCGTTTTGTCTCGAGGAGCACAGCGGCTTTTCATTCCGCCTTCATCTCTACAATAGAGATATAACCTGACGAAATTACATATTTAACATTGTGTGCAGTTCTGTTAACGTGGATTGATTTGACGAGTCTTTTTTCATCATGGCATTTGGACTATTTAAACGTGTTACATCATTAGAGGCATGTTTCGTTCCATCTATACAGGCTGTGTCGTCGTGTATTTTCTTGATGTTATTTTTGATTCAAGTCGATGCACAGATCCGCTACTCAATCCCAGAGGAGATGAGGAAGGGCTCTCTTATTGGTAACGTCGCACAGGACTTGGGTTTGGACATAAAAAGGCTTCGTTCAGGCCGCGCTCGTATCGTGACGGGAGAAAATGTTCAGTACGCCGAGCTGAAGACAGACAAAGGGACTCTGGTGGTGAATGAGAGGATAGACAGAGAGCAGCTCTGTGGAGACGTGACGCCCTGCAGCTTCACCTTTGAGATTTTACTGGAAAACCCGATGGAGTTACACCCCGTGACTATAGAGGTGCTGGATGTAAACGACAATGCGCCCAGTTTTGAGAGTAAACAATTGGATTTTGAAATCAGCGAATTAGCAACAATTGGATCGCGCTTTGATTTGGAGGCTGCAGGTGATTCTGATGTAGGAGAAAATGGATTGCAAAACTATGTATTGACTCCAAATGACAATTTTGTTTTGAAAGAGCAGGTTAAAGCCGACGGGAGTAAATACATTCAAATGGTGCTACAGAATGCTTTAGACAGAGAGAAAATGCCGCGACTTAATCTCAAATTAGTGGCTGTTGATGGCGGAAGTCCTCAGAGATCTGGTACAGTAAATATAAATATAGTCGTTTTAGATATAAATGACAACGCCCCTGTGTTTAATCAGAGCATTTATAAAGCTATTATGACTGAAAACTCACCAAAGGGGACTCTTATTGTCACAGTAAATGCCAGTGATGTAGATGATGCAGCAAACGGCCAGGTGACATACTCCTTTTCAAAATCTAAATCATCGGTCGCAGATTTCTTTGATATAAATCGAGACACTGGCGAAATTTATGTGACGAAAGAAATTGATTATGAAACGGACAAGAAAGTGGAGTTCAGAGTAGAGGCCAGAGACCAAGGAGGACTGACGGATACATGTGAAGTGGAAATACATATTATTGACGTAAACGACAATGCGCCTGTTATTAACTTGATGTCATTCACTAGTCCTGTGTCAGAGGACGTGACAGTGGGCACCACCATCGGTATAATTAATGTTAAAGACTTTGATTCAGGTGAGAACGGACAGGTAAGATGTTCAGTGGAAGGAAGTGCCCCTGTTGAAATCAAATCTAATGTTAGAAATTACTACGCGCTGGTAACCAATGCACCTTTAGACAGAGAGAGTGTATCAGAATTTAACCTCACAATAGTTGTCTCGGATCTGGGAAAGCCTCCACTCTCAGTTAATAAAACACTGAAATTAAAGCTTTCAGATGTGAATGATAACCCCCCAGTGTTCACACGTGCCAAATATAGCGCGACAATAATGGAGAATAACTCTCCTGGTTATTCTGTAATAAATGTAGTTGCAAAAGACGCGGATGAAAACCAGAACGCGCGTATGTCATATATTTTAGAGGAGTGTGACATCGGTGGGTCTCCTGTTTCTGGTTATATCTCTGTAAATTCAGAAAACGGACGTATTAGTGCCGCGCGCTCTTTTGACTATGAACAAACTAAAGAGTTTGTGTGCGTAATCAAAGCGCAGGACGGAGGCTCTCCTCCTCTCAGCAGCAACGTGACTGTGAAAATCCTGGTTCAGGACCAGAACGACAACGCCCCTCAGGTGCTGTACCCAGTCCAGACTGGGGGCTCTCTGGTGGCTGAGATGGTGCCTCGTTCAGCAGATGTGGGCTATCTGGTCACTAAAGTGGTGGCTGTGGATGTGGACTCTGGACAGAATGCCTGGCTCTCCTATAAACTGCAGAAAGCCGCAGACAGGGCGCTGTTTGAAGTGGGCTCACAGAATGGAGAAATAAGAACTATCCGCCAAGTGACTGATAAAGATGCAGTGAAACAGAGACTGACTGTTATAGTGGAGGACAACGGGCAGCCCTCTCGTTCAGCTACAGTCATTGTTAACGTGGCGGTGGCGGACAGCTTTCCTGAAGTACTGTCTGAGTTCACTGACTTTACGCACGACAAGGAGTACAATGACAACCTGACTTTTTACTTAGTGCTGGCTCTGGCTGTAGTCTCCTTTCTGTTCATCACGTGTGTAGTGGTCATTATATCAGTGAAAATCTACAGATGGAGACAGTCTCGCATCCTGTATCACTCCAATCTGCCAGTGATCCCATATTATCCTCCACGTTACTCAGACACTCTGGGCACAGGGACCCTCCCACACGTGTACAATTATGACACGTGCAGGACCACAGACTCCAGAAAGAGTGACATTAAATACATGCAGCCGATGAGTCAAAGTTTGGTCAGTGTTGATGACGTCGGGACTGATTCTGCGCAGAATGGACATCAGAGATCAACTAACTCTACAATGGTGAGGCTTTATTTCAGTTCTAAAGATGCCCTTTGATATACATGCACTGATATTATATGATTATTGGTGACATTATGTGAATACATTAGTCTAAGAAAGCATAATGAGATTGTTTATGATTCGATTTGATCCGAGTATGTAGGCTACCTTAAGTACTTGCTGTTGTCTGTCTTTTTCCGCATATGGGTATAACCATTACTGTTCAATTTCCCTTTTTTTTTCTTCTTCTTAAACGTATTTCCGTTTTTTTTTTGCAGTCTTATAATTGAATGTGACGATGTTTAACTCTGTACACGCCATTTTTTTCTTACGTGTCTGATTATTATGTTCTTCAAACTGCAAAGTCTAGCTTATATATTAAATGGTATACATTTTCATGCCGTTTTATTTAATATTTAATATGACAAGGGCAAAGAGCAATCCGTTTATTGCCCGTTCATGTAAACGCCTAAATAAATCTGTGGCCAATAGTTTCAGGTTTTGTCCTCATAGTGACGCTGTTGTCCTGTGAGTCGTTTAGAGCGTTCTGTGGATCTGTGTTATTCCCTCCCATCACTGCGTTTTGTCTCGAGGAGCACAGCGGCTTTTCAGTCCGCCTTCATCTCTACAATAGAGATATAACCTGACGAAATTAGATATTTAACATTGTGTGTAGTTCTGTTAACGTGGATTGATTTGACGAGTCTTTTTTCATCATGGCATTTGGACTATTTAAACGTGTTACATCATTAGAGGCATGTTTCGTTCCATCTATACAGGCTGTGTCGTCGTGTATTTTCTTGATGTTATTTTTGATTCAAGTCGATGCACAGATCCGCTACTCAATCCCAGAGGAGATGAGGAAGGGCTCTCTTATTGGTAACGTCGCACAGGACTTGGGTTTGGACATAAAAAGGCTTCGTTCAGGCCGAGCTCGTATCGTGACGGGAGAAAATGTTCAGTACGCCGAGCTGAAGACAGACAAAGGGACTCTGGTGGTGAATGAGAGGATAGACAGAGAGCAGCTCTGTGGAGACGTGACGCCCTGCAGCTTCACCTTTGAGATTTTACTGGAAAACCCGATGGAGTTACACCCCGTGACTATAGAGGTGCTGGATGTAAACGACAATGCGCCCACTTTTCAGAGTAAACACTTGGATTTTGAAATAAGCGAATCAGCCACAATTGGATCACGTTTTGAACTGGAAGTTGCCGTGGATTCCGATGTTGGTGAAAATGGTTTGAAAGACTACGTCTTAACACCAAATGAAAATTTTGTTTTGAAGCAACACGTAAATACTGACGGTAGTAGGTACATTCAAATGGTGCTTCAAAACGCTTTAGACAGAGAGAAACAGTCGAATCTAAATCTAAAACTAGTGGCTGTTGACGGCGGAAGTCCGCAGAGATCTGGTACAGTAAATATAAATATAATTGTCTTAGATGCCAATGACAACGCCCCTGTGTTTAATCAGAGTATTTATAAAGCATCTATTAAGGAAAATACACCCAAAGGCACTCATATTCTTACGCTAAACGCCAGTGATATAGACAGTGGTACGAATGCATACATAATATATTCGTTTACCAAAACAAAAGGACTTTTCACGGATTATTTTGAAATAGAGGAGATGACTGGAAACATATATTTAGTTAAAGAAGTTGATTTTGAAAAAGACAAAAAAATCGAATTCAGGGTAGAGGCCAAAGATCAAGGAGGACTGGCAGATACTTGCAAAGTAGAGATAGACATTATTGATGTGAACGACAATGCGCCTGTTATTAATGTGATGTCGTTCACTAGTCCCGTTTCAGAGGACGCACCCGTGGGCACCACCATCGGTATAATTAATGTTAAAGACTTGGATTCAGGTGAGAACGGACAGGTGAGGTGCTCAGTTGATGGAAATGCCCCTGTTGAAATAAAATCTAACGTAAGAAACTATTACGCGCTCGTAACCAATGCGCCTTTAGACCGAGAGAGTTTATCAGAATTTAATATCACAGTAATTGCCTCAGACTCGGGAAAGCCTCCACTCTCTGTCAAAACGAATTTGAACTTAAAGATTTCAGATGTGAATGATAACCCTCCAGCGTTCACAGGTACGCTCTACAGAGCTGCCATAACAGAGAATAACCTCCCGGGTTATTCTGTGCTAAATGTAGTTGCAAAAGACCCGGATGAAAACCAGAACGCGCGTGTGTCATATATTTTAGAGGAGTGTGACATTGGCGGGTCTCCTGTTTCTGGTTATATCTCTGTCAATTCAGAAAACGGAGTTATTAGTGCCGCGCGCTCATTTGACTATGAACAAACCAAAGAGTTTGTGTGCGTAATTAAAGCGCAGGACGGAGGATCTCCTCCTCTCAGCAGCAACGTTTCTGTGAAAATCCTGGTTCAGGACCAGAACGACAACGCCCCTCAGGTGCTGTACCCAGTCCAGACTGGGGGCTCTCTGGTGGCTGAGATGGTGCCTCGTTCAGCAGATGTGGGCTATCTGGTCACTAAAGTGGTGGCTGTGGATGTGGACTCTGGACAGAATGCCTGGCTCTCCTATAAACTACAGAAAGCCGCAGACAGGGCGCTGTTTGAAGTGGGTTTACAGAATGGAGAAATAAGAACTATCCGCCAAGTGACTGATAAAGATGCAGTGAAACAGAGACTGACTGTTATAGTGGAGGACAACGGGCAGCCCTCTCGTTCAGCTACAGTCATTGTTAACGTGGCTGTGGCGGACAGCTTTCCTGAAGTACTGTCTGAGTTCACTGACTTTACGCACGACAAGGAGTACAATGACAACCTGACTTTTTACTTAGTGCTGGCTCTGGCTGTAGTCTCCTTTCTGTTCATCACGTGTGTAGTGGTCATTATATCAGTGAAAATCTACAGATGGAGACAGTCTCGCATCCTGTATCACTCCAATCTGCCAGTGATCCCATATTATCCTCCACGTTACTCAGACACTCTGGGCACAGGGACCCTCCCACACGTGTACAATTACGACACGTGCAGGACCACAGACTCCAGAAAGAGTGACATTAAATACATGCAGCCGATGAGTCAAAGTCTGGTCAGTGTTGATGACGTCGGGACTGATTCTGCGCAGAATGGACATCAGAGATCAACGAACTCTACACTGGTGAGGCAATATTTCAATTGTAATGATGCGCTGATAAAAATAATAATAATAATTTAAAAATAAATACAAAATTAATAATAATAACAATAATAATAATAATAATAATAAGCTACATTGCAGTACTTGGTTCATTTTTATTCTTCATCTTATTCACACCAATTTATGGTGTGTATCTATTTTAATGTATCTATTTTTTCCCCATTGAATTGAGCAGCTACATATTTATATTTTGAGGTAATGTAAGTCCTACTTGAGTTTACATTTTTACCACTCTCGCATCATCTTCTACGGGTACTCTTTCCAAAGCTGTGCACTGTCCATGGTGCTGATTTTATTATGCTTTCTCGAGCCAACTACAGTCTAACTTCTCAGATTTTTATTTTTTTTTTACTTATTTCTTCATCAGACCAAATACATAAATAAATGAAAGATTGTCTTTTTTTTTTTTAAATAGTACCGTGTCATGAAAAAATAATAAACAAATACGTTTTTAGTCAACTTCATCAAGTCAGCATTTTTGCTATCATGTATTTAAATATTTAGCACTGACACTAACGTTCCATTCTGTGTTCAATTATTTACTGTGAAATTAAATTGAATTAAAAACTGTCAAATCTTACAGTAATTACTTCTTAAATACTATGTACTGCCTTGTCGTTTTCCAGTATAATTTGTACAAATGCCAATCCGCTCGATTCCCCTTGATTAATACGCCTCACTTATTCTGTGGCCTATAGTTCCTGGTTTTGTCCTCATAGTGACGCTGTTGTCCTGTGAGTCGTTTAGAGCGTTCTGTGGATCTGTGTTATTCCCTCCCATCACTGCGTTTTGTTTCGAGGAGCACAGCGGCTTTTCAGTCCGCCTTCATCTCTACAATAGAGATATAACCTGACGAAATTACATATTTAACATTGTGAGCAGTTCTGTTAACGTGGATTAGTTTGACGAGTCTTTTTTCATCATGACATTTGGACTATTTAAACGTGTTACATCATTAGAGGCATGTTTCGTTCCATCTATACAGGCTGTGTCGTCGTGTATTTTCTTGATGTTATTTTTGATTCAAGTCGATGCACAGATCCGCTACTCAATCCCAGAGGAGATGAGGAAGGGCTCTCTTATTGGTAACGTCGCACAGGACTTGGGTTTGGACATAAAAAGGCTTCGTTCAGGCCGAGCTCGTATCGTGACGGGAGAAAATGTTCAGTACGCCGAGCTGAAGACAGACAAAGGGACTCTGGTGGTGAATGAGAGGATAGACAGAGAGCAGCTCTGTGGAGACGTGACGCCCTGCAGCTTCACCTTTGAGATTTTACTGGAAAACCCGATGGAGTTACACCCCGTGACTATAGAGGTGCTGGATGTAAATGACAATGCGCCCAGTTTTCAGAGTAAACACTTGGATTTTGAAATCAGTGAGTTGGCTACACTTGGATCACGGTTTGACTTGGAAGCTGCACGTGATGCTGATGTCGGAGAAAATTCATTGCAGAACTATATTTTGACCCCAAATGAAAATTTTCTTTTTAAACAGCACCAAGACAAAGATGGCAGCAAATTCATTCAGATGGTCCTTCAGAACGCATTAGACAGAGAGAAACAGTCGCATATTAATCTTAAATTAGTGGCTGTTGACGGCGGAAGTCCGCAGAGATCTGGCACAGTAAATATAAATATAATTGTCTTAGATGCCAATGACAACGCCCCTGTGTTTAATCAGAGCATTTATAAAGCATCCGTAACTGAAAATTCTCCCAAAGGCACTCATGTCGTCACAGTTAATGCCAGTGACGCAGACAGTGGAGCATATGGTCAAGTGACATATTCCTTTTCCAAATCAAATGCTCCCATGTCTGACTTCTTTGAAATAAACGAAGTCACAGGTTGTATATCAGTCGCAAGCGATATTGACTTTGAAAAAGACAAGAAAATTGAGTTTAGGGTAGAAGCTAAAGACCAGGGTGGGCAGACGGATACAAGTAAAGTAGAAATAGATATAATTGACGTAAACGACAATGCGCCTTTTATTAATGTGATGTCGCTCACTACTCCTGTGTCAGAGGACTCTGCGATTGGCACCACCATCGGTATAATCAATGTAAAAGATTTGGATTCGGGTGACAACGGACAGGTCACGTGCTCAGTAGAGGGAAGTTCCCCTGTTAAAATTAAATCCAACGTTAGAAACTATTACGCGCTGGTAACTAATGTCCCATTGGACCGAGAGAGTGTATCAGAATTTAACATCACCGTTTTCGCCTCCGATTCGGGAAAGCCTCCACTCTCAGCCAATGAAACATTTAATTTACAAGTCTCAGATGTGAATGATAACCCTCCAGTGTTCACACGTGCGCTTTACAGTGCTGCCATAACAGAGAATAACTCCCCCGGTTATTTTGTGCTTAGTGTCGTTGCCAAAGACCCTGATGAAAACCAGAACGCGCGTGTGTCATATATTTTAGAGGAGTGTGCCATTGGTGGGTCTCCTGTGTCTGGTTATATCTCTGTAAACTCAGAAAACGGAGTTATTAGTGCAGCGCGCTCATTTGACTATGAACAAACCAAAGAGTTTGTGTGCGTAATCAAAGCGCAGGACGGAGGCTCTCCTCCTCTGAGCAGCGACGTGACTGTGAAAATCCTGGTTCAGGACCAGAACGACAACGCCCCTCAGGTGCTGTACCCAGTCCAGACTGGGGGCTCTCTGGTGGCTGAGATGGTGCCTCGTTCAGCAGATGTGGGCTATCTGGTCACTAAAGTGGTGGCTGTGGATGTGGACTCTGGACAGAATGCCTGGCTCTCCTATAAACTGCAGAAAGCCGCAGACAGGGCGCTGTTTGAAGTGGGCTCACAGAATGGAGAAATAAGAACTATCCGCCAAGTGACTGATAAAGATGCAGTCAAACAGAGACTGACTGTTATAGTGGAGGACAACGGGCAGCCCTCTCGTTCAGCTACAGTCATTGTTAACGTGGCGGTGGCGGACAGCTTTCCTGAAGTACTGTCTGAGTTCACTGACTTTACGCACGACAAGGAGTACAATGACAACCTGACTTTTTACTTAGTGCTGGCTCTGGCTGTAGTCTCCTTTCTGTTCATCACGTGTGTAGTGGTCATTATATCAGTGAAAATCTACAGATGGAGACAGTCTCGCATCCTGTATCACTCCAATCTGCCAGTGATCCCATATTATCCTCCACGTTACTCAGACACTCTGGGCACAGGGACCCTCCCACACGTGTACAATTACGACACGTGCAGGACCACAGACTCCAGAAAGAGTGACATTAAATACATGCAGCCGATGAGTCAAAGTTTGGTCAGTGTTGATGACGTCGGGACTGATTCTGCGCAGAATGGACATCAGAGATCAGCAAACTCTACATTGGTGAGGCAATATTTTCATTGTAATTATGCGCTTGGTCATGCACATACTGATTTAATTGCATATAAAGATCTTATTACTAAACTGTTTTGAGAAATGCTAATGACAGAAAAAAATAAAATAAAAATATCTCTTCATGTAGGCTACTTTGCAGCGTTTGGTTCATTTTATTTATTTTTTCTCTCTTGCTTATTCACTCCAATTTAAATCTTAATTACTTATAATGTTTCTAAAATTGTATTATTATTTTTTTTGTTATTTACATTAAATTGTACAGTTACATTACATTTACATTTTGACGTAATTTTACTCCAATTTTAGTATACGTTTTTTCCAATGCACCGTCGTCTTCTGAGTGAACTCCTTCAAAGCTGTGCACTATCCATGGTCCTGACTTTTATTATTCACTTCTGGATCCAAATATAGTCAATTATTTTTTGATTTTTGTGTTTTCAGACTAAAGTCTTCATCAAACCTGATATATAAAGAAATCAATGTAATATAACAAACAATTACATTTTTTTGTCAAATTCATTCAGTCAATTTTCTGCAGTAAAATATTTAAATGTTTCGCTCTGACACTAACCTCCCATTCTGTATTTATTTATAGATAATATTAAAAACTGCAAAATCTTCTAGGGATTACTTCTTAAATGCTACGTGCTGCCTTGTTGTTGTTCAATATAATTTGTACAAAAGCCTATCTGCTCGTTGTCCCTTAATTTATATGCCTCACATAATCTGTGGCCAATAGTTCCGGGTTTTGTCCTCATAGTGACGCTGTTGTCCTGTGAGTCGTTTAGAGCGTTCTGTGGATCTGTGTTATTCCCTCCCATCACTGCGTTTTGTCTCGAGGAGCACAGCGGCTTTTCAGTCCGCCTTCATCTCTACAATAGAGATATAACCTGACGAAATTAGATATTTAACATTGTGTGTAGTTCTGTTAACGTGGATTGATTTGACGAGTCTTTTTTCATCATGGCATTTGGACTATTTAAACGTGTTACATCATTAGAGGCATGTTTCGTTCCATCTATACAGGCTGTGTCGTCGTGTATTTTCTTGATGTTATTTTTGATTCAAGTCGATGCACAGATCCGCTACTCAATCCCAGAGGAGATGAGGAAGGGCTCTCTTATTGGTAACGTCGCACAGGACTTGGGTTTGGACATAAAAAGGCTTCGTTCAGGCCGAGCTCGTATCGTGACGGGAGAAAATGTTCAGTACGCCGAGCTGAAGACAGACAAAGGGACTCTGGTGGTGAATGAGAGGATAGACAGAGAGCAGCTCTGTGGAGACGTGACGCCCTGCAGCTTCACCTTTGAGATTTTACTGGAAAACCCGATGGAGTTACACCCCGTGACTATAGAGGTGCTGGATGTAAACGACAATGCGCCCACTTTTCAGAGTAAACACTTGGATTTTGAAATAAGCGAATCAGCCACAATTGGATCACGTTTTGAACTGGAAGTTGCCGTGGATTCCGATGTTGGTGAAAATGGTTTGAAAGACTACGTCTTAACACCAAATGAAAATTTTGTTTTGAAGCAACACGTAAATACTGACGGTAGTAGGTACATTCAAATGGTGCTTCAAAACGCTTTAGACAGAGAGAAACAGTCGAATCTAAATCTAAAACTAGTGGCTGTTGACGGCGGAAGTCCGCAGAGATCTGGTACAGTAAATATAAATATAATTGTCTTAGATGCCAATGACAACGCCCCTGTGTTTAATCAGAGTATTTATAAAGCATCTATTAAGGAAAATACACCCAAAGGCACTCATATTCTTACGCTAAACGCCAGTGATATAGACAGTGGTACGAATGCATACATAATATATTCGTTTACCAAAACAAAAGGACTTTTCACGGATTATTTTGAAATAGAGGAGATGACTGGAAACATATATTTAGTTAAAGAAGTTGATTTTGAAAAAGACAAAAAAATCGAATTCAGGGTAGAGGCCAAAGATCAAGGAGGACTGGCAGATACTTGCAAAGTAGAGATAGACATTATTGATGTGAACGACAATGCGCCTGTTATTAATGTGATGTCGTTCACTAGTCCCGTTTCAGAGGACGCACCCGTGGGCACCACCATCGGTATAATTAATGTTAAAGACTTGGATTCAGGTGAGAACGGACAGGTGAGGTGCTCAGTTGATGGAAATGCCCCTGTTGAAATAAAATCTAACGTAAGAAACTATTACGCGCTCGTAACCAATGCGCCTTTAGACCGAGAGAGTTTATCAGAATTTAATATCACAGTAATTGCCTCAGACTCGGGAAAGCCTCCACTCTCTGTCAAAACGAATTTGAACTTAAAGATTTCAGATGTGAATGATAACCCTCCAGCGTTCACAGGTACGCTCTACAGAGCTGCCATAACAGAGAATAACCTCCCGGGTTATTCTGTGCTAAATGTAGTTGCAAAAGACCCGGATGAAAACCAGAACGCGCGTGTGTCATATATTTTAGAGGAGTGTGACATTGGCGGGTCTCCTGTTTCTGGTTATATCTCTGTCAATTCAGAAAACGGAGTTATTAGTGCCGCGCGCTCATTTGACTATGAACAAACCAAAGAGTTTGTGTGCGTAATTAAAGCGCAGGACGGAGGATCTCCTCCTCTCAGCAGCAACGTTTCTGTGAAAATCCTGGTTCAGGACCAGAACGACAACGCCCCTCAGGTGCTGTACCCAGTCCAGACTGGGGGCTCTCTGGTGGCTGAGATGGTGCCTCGTTCAGCAGATGTGGGCTATCTGGTCACTAAAGTGGTGGCTGTGGATGTGGACTCTGGACAGAATGCCTGGCTCTCCTATAAACTACAGAAAGCCGCAGACAGGGCGCTGTTTGAAGTGGGTTTACAGAATGGAGAAATAAGAACTATCCGCCAAGTGACTGATAAAGATGCAGTGAAACAGAGACTGACTGTTATAGTGGAGGACAACGGGCAGCCCTCTCGTTCAGCTACAGTCATTGTTAACGTGGCTGTGGCGGACAGCTTTCCTGAAGTACTGTCTGAGTTCACTGACTTTACGCACGACAAGGAGTACAATGACAACCTGACTTTTTACTTAGTGCTGGCTCTGGCTGTAGTCTCCTTTCTGTTCATCACGTGTGTAGTGGTCATTATATCAGTGAAAATCTACAGATGGAGACAGTCTCGCATCCTGTATCACTCCAATCTGCCAGTGATCCCATATTATCCTCCACGTTACTCAGACACTCTGGGCACAGGGACCCTCCCACACGTGTACAATTACGACACGTGCAGGACCACAGACTCCAGAAAGAGTGACATTAAATACATGCAGCCGATGAGTCAAAGTCTGGTCAGTGTTGATGACGTCGGGACTGATTCTGCGCAGAATGGACATCAGAGATCAACGAACTCTACACTGGTGAGGCAATATTTCAATTGTAATGATGCGCTGATAAAAATAATAATAATAATTTAAAAATAAATACAAAATTAATAATAATAACAATAATAATAATAATAATAATAAGCTACATTGCAGTACTTGGTTCATTTTTATTCTTCATCTTATTCACACCAATTTATGGTGTGTATCTATTTTAATGTATCTATTTTTTCCCCATTGAATTGAGCAGCTACATATTTATATTTTGAGGTAATGTAAGTCCTACTTGAGTTTACATTTTTACCACTCTCGCATCATCTTCTACGGGTACTCTTTCCAAAGCTGTGCACTGTCCATGGTGCTGATTTTATTATGCTTTCTCGAGCCAACTACAGTCTAACTTCTCAGATTTTTATTTTTTTTTTACTTATTTCTTCATCAGACCAAATACATAAATAAATGAAAGATTGTCTTTTTTTTTTTTAAATAGTACCGTGTCATGAAAAAATAATAAACAAATACGTTTTTAGTCAACTTCATCAAGTCAGCATTTTTGCTATCATGTATTTAAATATTTAGCACTGACACTAACGTTCCATTCTGTGTTCAATTATTTACTGTGAAATTAAATTGAATTAAAAACTGTCAAATCTTACAGTAATTACTTCTTAAATACTATGTACTGCCTTGTCGTTTTCCAGTATAATTTGTACAAATGCCAATCCGCTCGATTCCCCTTGATTAATACGCCTCACTTATTCTGTGGCCTATAGTTCCTGGTTTTGTCCTCATAGTGACGCTGTTGTCCTGTGAGTCGTTTAGAGCGTTCTGTGGATCTGTGTTATTCCCTCCCATCACTGCGTTTTGTTTCGAGGAGCACAGCGGCTTTTCAGTCCGCCTTCATCTCTACAATAGAGATATAACCTGACGAAATTACATATTTAACATTGTGAGCAGTTCTGTTAACGTGGATTAGTTTGACGAGTCTTTTTTCATCATGACATTTGGACTATTTAAACGTGTTACATCATTAGAGGCATGTTTCGTTCCATCTATACAGGCTGTGTCGTCGTGTATTTTCTTGATGTTATTTTTGATTCAAGTCGATGCACAGATCCGCTACTCAATCCCAGAGGAGATGAGGAAGGGCTCTCTTATTGGTAACGTCGCACAGGACTTGGGTTTGGACATAAAAAGGCTTCGTTCAGGCCGAGCTCGTATCGTGACGGGAGAAAATGTTCAGTACGCCGAGCTGAAGACAGACAAAGGGACTCTGGTGGTGAATGAGAGGATAGACAGAGAGCAGCTCTGTGGAGACGTGACGCCCTGCAGCTTCACCTTTGAGATTTTACTGGAAAACCCGATGGAGTTACACCCCGTGACTATAGAGGTGCTGGATGTAAATGACAATGCGCCCAGTTTTCAGAGTAAACACTTGGATTTTGAAATCAGTGAGTTGGCTACACTTGGATCACGGTTTGACTTGGAAGCTGCACGTGATGCTGATGTCGGAGAAAATTCATTGCAGAACTATATTTTGACCCCAAATGAAAATTTTCTTTTTAAACAGCACCAAGACAAAGATGGCAGCAAATTCATTCAGATGGTCCTTCAGAACGCATTAGACAGAGAGAAACAGTCGCATATTAATCTTAAATTAGTGGCTGTTGACGGCGGAAGTCCGCAGAGATCTGGCACAGTAAATATAAATATAATTGTCTTAGATGCCAATGACAACGCCCCTGTGTTTAATCAGAGCATTTATAAAGCATCCGTAACTGAAAATTCTCCCAAAGGCACTCATGTCGTCACAGTTAATGCCAGTGACGCAGACAGTGGAGCATATGGTCAAGTGACATATTCCTTTTCCAAATCAAATGCTCCCATGTCTGACTTCTTTGAAATAAACGAAGTCACAGGTTGTATATCAGTCGCAAGCGATATTGACTTTGAAAAAGACAAGAAAATTGAGTTTAGGGTAGAAGCTAAAGACCAGGGTGGGCAGACGGATACAAGTAAAGTAGAAATAGATATAATTGACGTAAACGACAATGCGCCTTTTATTAATGTGATGTCGCTCACTACTCCTGTGTCAGAGGACTCTGCGATTGGCACCACCATCGGTATAATCAATGTAAAAGATTTGGATTCGGGTGACAACGGACAGGTCACGTGCTCAGTAGAGGGAAGTTCCCCTGTTAAAATTAAATCCAACGTTAGAAACTATTACGCGCTGGTAACTAATGTCCCATTGGACCGAGAGAGTGTATCAGAATTTAACATCACCGTTTTCGCCTCCGATTCGGGAAAGCCTCCACTCTCAGCCAATGAAACATTTAATTTACAAGTCTCAGATGTGAATGATAACCCTCCAGTGTTCACACGTGCGCTTTACAGTGCTGCCATAACAGAGAATAACTCCCCCGGTTATTTTGTGCTTAGTGTCGTTGCCAAAGACCCTGATGAAAACCAGAACGCGCGTGTGTCATATATTTTAGAGGAGTGTGCCATTGGTGGGTCTCCTGTGTCTGGTTATATCTCTGTAAACTCAGAAAACGGAGTTATTAGTGCAGCGCGCTCATTTGACTATGAACAAACCAAAGAGTTTGTGTGCGTAATCAAAGCGCAGGACGGAGGCTCTCCTCCTCTGAGCAGCGACGTGACTGTGAAAATCCTGGTTCAGGACCAGAACGACAACGCCCCTCAGGTGCTGTACCCAGTCCAGACTGGGGGCTCTCTGGTGGCTGAGATGGTGCCTCGTTCAGCAGATGTGGGCTATCTGGTCACTAAAGTGGTGGCTGTGGATGTGGACTCTGGACAGAATGCCTGGCTCTCCTATAAACTGCAGAAAGCCGCAGACAGGGCGCTGTTTGAAGTGGGCTCACAGAATGGAGAAATAAGAACTATCCGCCAAGTGACTGATAAAGATGCAGTCAAACAGAGACTGACTGTTATAGTGGAGGACAACGGGCAGCCCTCTCGTTCAGCTACAGTCATTGTTAACGTGGCGGTGGCGGACAGCTTTCCTGAAGTACTGTCTGAGTTCACTGACTTTACGCACGACAAGGAGTACAATGACAACCTGACTTTTTACTTAGTGCTGGCTCTGGCTGTAGTCTCCTTTCTGTTCATCACGTGTGTAGTGGTCATTATATCAGTGAAAATCTACAGATGGAGACAGTCTCGCATCCTGTATCACTCCAATCTGCCAGTGATCCCATATTATCCTCCACGTTACTCAGACACTCTGGGCACAGGGACCCTCCCACACGTGTACAATTACGACACGTGCAGGACCACAGACTCCAGAAAGAGTGACATTAAATACATGCAGCCGATGAGTCAAAGTTTGGTCAGTGTTGATGACGTCGGGACTGATTCTGCGCAGAATGGACATCAGAGATCAGCAAACTCTACATTGGTGAGGCAATATTTTCATTGTAATTATGCGCTTGGTCATGCACATACTGATTTAATTGCATATAAAGATCTTATTACTAAACTGTTTTGAGAAATGCTAATGACAGAAAAAAATAAAATAAAAATATCTCTTCATGTAGGCTACTTTGCAGCGTTTGGTTCATTTTATTTATTTTTTCTCTCTTGCTTATTCACTCCAATTTAAATCTTAATTACTTATAATGTTTCTAAAATTGTATTATTATTTTTTTTGTTATTTACATTAAATTGTACAGTTACATTACATTTACATTTTGACGTAATTTTACTCCAATTTTAGTATACGTTTTTTCCAATGCACCGTCGTCTTCTGAGTGAACTCCTTCAAAGCTGTGCACTATCCATGGTCCTGACTTTTATTATTCACTTCTGGATCCAAATATAGTCAATTATTTTTTGATTTTTGTGTTTTCAGACTAAAGTCTTCATCAAACCTGATATATAAAGAAATCAATGTAATATAACAAACAATTACATTTTTTTGTCAAATTCATTCAGTCAATTTTCTGCAGTAAAATATTTAAATGTTTCGCTCTGACACTAACCTCCCATTCTGTATTTATTTATAGATAATATTAAAAACTGCAAAATCTTCTAGGGATTACTTCTTAAATGCTACGTGCTGCCTTGTTGTTGTTCAATATAATTTGTACAAAAGCCTATCTGCTCGTTGTCCCTTAATTTATATGCCTCACATAATCTGTGGCCAATAGTTCCGGGTTTTGTCCTCATAGTGACGCTGTTGTCCTGTGAGTCGTTTAGAGCGTTCTGTGGATCTGTGTTATTCCCTCCCATCACTGCGTTTTGTCTCGAGGAGCACAGCGGCTTTTCAGTCCGCCTTCATCTCTACAATAGAGATATAACCTGACGAAATTACATATTTAACATTGTGAGCAGTTCTGTTAACGTGGATTGATTTGACGAGTCTTTTTTCATCATGGCATTTGGACTATTTAAACGTGTTACATCATTAGAGGCATGTTTCGTTCCATCTATACAGGCTGTGTCGTCGTGTATTTTCTTGATGTTATTTTTGATTCAAGTCGATGCACAGATCCGCTACTCAATCCCAGAGGAGATGAGGAAGGGCTCTCTTATTGGTAACGTCGCACAGGACTTGGGTTTGGACATAAAAAGGCTTCGTTCAGGCCGAGCTCGTATCGTGACGGGAGAAAATGTTCAGTACGCCGAGCTGAAGACAGACAAAGGGACTCTGGTGGTGAATGAGAGGATAGACAGAGAGCAGCTCTGTGGAGACGTGACTCCCTGCAGCTTCATTTTTGAGATTTTACTGGAAAACCCGATGGAGTTACACCCCGTGACTATAGAGGTGCTGGATGTAAACGACAATGCGCCCACTTTTCAGAGTAAACAGCTGGATTTTGAAATAAGCGAATTAGCCACAGTAGGATCTACGTTTGATTTGGAAGCTGCAAGTGATGCGGATGTTGGAATGAATGGCTTGCAAAATTATATTTTAACTAAAAATTCCCATTTTGATTTAAAACAGTCCGTGCGTCCAGACGGAAGTAAACAAATTCAGATGTTTCTACAGAACGCATTAGACAGAGAGAAACGGTCGCACATTGATCTAAAACTAGTGGCTGTTGACGGGGGAAGTCCTCAGAGATCTGGTACAGTAAATATAAATATAATTGTCTTAGATGCCAATGACAACGCCCCTGTGTTTAATCAGAGCATTTATAAATCATCCGTGACCGAAAATTCTCCCAAAGGCACTCACGTCGTGACAGTTAATGCCAGTGACGCAGACAGTGGGGCATATGGTCAAGTGACATACTCGTTTTCGAAATCAAATGCTCCCATATCTGATTTCTTTGAAATAAATAAAATCACTGGGGCAATTTTTGTGTCCAATAAAATAGATTTTGAAAAGGATAAAAAAATAGAATTCAGGGTTGAAGGTAAAGACCAAGGAGGACTCACCAATACTTGTAAAGTTGAGATAGATATAATTGATGTTAACGACAATGCTCCTGTCATTAATGTGATGTCTTTCACTAGTCCTGTGTCAGAGGACGCACCAGTGGGAACGACCATTGGTATAGTTAATGTTAAAGACTTGGATTCAGGTGAGAACGGACAGGTGAGATGTTCAGTTAAAGAAAATTCGCCTGTTGAAATTAAATCTAACGTAAGAAACTATTACGCGATGGTAACCAATGCGCCTTTAGACAGAGAGATTTTACCAGAATTTAACATCACAATAATTGCCACAGACTCAGGAAAACCTCCGCTCAAAGTGACAAAAACATTAAATTTAAAGATTTTTGATGTGAATGATAACCCTCCAGTGTTCTCACGTTTCCTCTACAGCGCCACCTTAACAGAGAATAACTCTCCTGGTTTTTCTGTGCTTAGTGTCGTTGCCAAAGACCCGGATGAAAACCAGAACGCGCGCGTGTCATATATTTTAGAGGAGTGTGCCATTGGTGGGTCTCCAGTTTCTGGTTATATCTCTGTCAATTCAGAAAACGGAGTTATTAGTGCAGCGCGCTCTTTTGACTATGAACAAACCAAAGAGTTTGTGTGCGTAATCAAAGCGCAGGACGGAGGCTCTCCTCCTCTCAGCAGCAACGTGACTGTGAAAATCCTGGTTCAGGACCAGAACGACAACGCCCCTCAGGTGCTGTACCCAGTCCAGACTGGGGGCTCTCTGGTGGCTGAGATGGTGCCTCGTTCAGCAGATGTGGGCTATCTGGTCACTAAAGTGGTGGCTGTGGATGTGGACTCTGGACAGAATGCCTGGCTCTCCTATAAACTGCAGAAAGCCGCAGACAGGGCGCTGTTTGAAGTGGGCTCACAGAATGGAGAAATAAGAACTATCCGCCAAGTGACTGATAAAGATGCAGTCAAACAGAGACTGACTGTTATAGTGGAGGACAACGGGCAGCCCTCTCGTTCAGCTACAGTCATTGTTAACGTGGCGGTGGCGGACAGCTTTCCTGAAGTACTGTCTGAGTTCACTGACTTTACGCACGACAAGGAGTACAATGACAACCTGACTTTTTACTTAGTGCTGGCTCTGGCTGTAGTCTCCTTTCTGTTCATCACGTGTGTAGTGGTCATTATATCAGTGAAAATCTACAGATGGAGACAGTCTCGCATCCTGTATCACTCCAATCTGCCAGTGATCCCATATTATCCTCCACGTTACTCAGACACTCTGGGCACAGGGACCCTCCCACACGTGTACAATTACGACACGTGCAGGACCACAGACTCCAGAAAGAGTGACATTAAATACATGCAGCCAATAAGTCAAAGTTTACTCGATGTTGGTGGAAACGATTCTGAAGCCCAACAAATAGAGAAACAGTTTGCAGGTTCCAATATGTCAACTCTGGTGAGTAAATTTATGTAATTTCCTTTTTTTTTTTTTTTTTTTTTTTTGTAGCTGCTTCAGAGTGGGTCCTAAACGCTGTCTCTGGTGCTGAAAAGACTAATCAGTTCATTAGATTTTTTTAAACACTGAGAAACTTTTACAAAACTTTTTAGCTGCATTTGATTTAACAGCTGTTGTGATACGATAATATCATCACATAATAATAAAAAAAAAAAAAATAAAATAAAAAAAAAAAAATAATAATAATAATAATAATAATAATAATAATAATAATAATAATACTTTTATTATCAGTAATTATAATTTTATTTTTTATGCACTATTTCTTTAACTCTATATTTTAATGGACTGTTAACACATGATATATATGTTTACCTTATTGACTGATATATTTAAAAAATATAGTTTATTAATTTATGAACATTTTACAGTAGTATTCTTTTCCTCTTGTTGTGGTACATTACCCCGTTTTGACTCTGAGCGCCGCTGTTGACTGTGGACTGTAATACTGTGTCATGTTCCTCCTCCTATTCTACATTTCACATTTACTGATCTAGAGGACGGTCGTCTCACACTGCGGGGATTCAGTGTGGCTTTTTACACTGTTGGATATTATTCTCTTAAAACATTTTACACGGATTTCACATGTTTTTGCATATTTTTGTCATGGCTTCATTGAAGACAGTCGTTCACAGAGGGCAGTGGCTCGGCCTGGTTCTTTGTCTCTTTGCGCTGAGGTCCGTGTCTGGACAGGCTCGTTACTCCGTTCCTGAGGAGCAGGCGGAGGGATCTTTCGTTGGAAATATTGCTGGAGATTTGGGAATAGATGTAAAAAGGCTGGTCTCAGGAAACGCTCGCATTGTGACAAAAGAAAGTCGACAATATGTGGATTTAAATCGAGACAAAGGCATCCTTGTTGTTAAAGAGCGAATCGACCGAGAGGAGCTGTGTAAGAAAACAACGCCCTGCAGTTTTAGTTTTGAGGTGATTCTGGAGAATCCAATTCAGCTGTATCGAGTCACTGTGGAGGTAACAGATGTGAACGACAATACTCCAGCTTTTCCAAAAGATGAAATCGTTTTAAAAATAGTGGAAACTGCTGCTTTAGGGACACGCTACGCGTTAGAACGTGCGGATGATTCAGATGTGGGTATCAATGACATTCAAAAATACATCCTGAAACCCTCGGATCATTTTAAACTTAAAATGCAAACACAGTCTGACGGGAGTCAGGTTGTGGAGATGGTTTTGGAAACGCCTTTAGACCGAGAGAAACATGAGGAGCACACTCTGATTTTGGTTGCTTCAGATGGAGGCGCACCTCAGAGATCAGGAACAGCACGTATTCACATCACTGTGCTAGACGCGAACGATAATGCACCAGTCTGTAGTAAACAGGTTTATAAAGCTGAGGTTCAAGAAAACTCTGCACTTGGCACTGTGGTCACCACCGTCAGCGCCAATGACGCAGATAAAGGAATAAATGGTGAAGTTACTTATTCATTTGCTCACGTCAGTAAAGAGGCCAAGCAGCTGTTTGATGTAAATGCCAAAACAGGTGAAATTAAATTATTAGGGAATCTAGACTACGAAATATCTAAATCATATCAGCTGAATGTCCTGGCCAGTGATCACGGAGGCTATTCAGACACGTGCAAAGTTATTATCCAAATAACTGACGTGAATGATAACTCACCTGTTATTCAGCTCATGTCATTTTCAAGCACAATCTCTGAAGATGCTCCTCCAGGCACAACTTTAGCTGTGATTAATGTTCATGACGATGACTCCGAGAGAAACGGTGTAGTAGAATGTTCTATTAGTTCTGATTTACCTTTTAAAATTGAATCTTCCTTGTCTGGTTATTATACAATAGTTACTGATGACGTGTTAGACAGAGAGAGTGTCTCAGAATATAATATTACTCTATCAGTGACTGACCAAGGCTCCCCGCCGCTTTCAAACAGAAAAACTATTCAGGTCAAAGTTTCAGACGTCAATGACAACTCCCCAAAGTTTGACGAATCAGAATATAGAAGAACAATACCTGAGAATAACTCACCTGGGTTTTCTATATTCACTGTACGTGCGACTGATGCAGACTGGGGTCAGAACGCGCGGGTTTCATACTTCCTGGAGGAAATGGAAATTAATGGTGCGTCTCTGTCTTCTTTGGTGTCCGTGAATTCAGAAAGTGGCGTGATTTCTGCAGCAAAATCCTTTGATTATGAGCAAATAAAGAAGTTTGACTTCAACGTAACAGCTCGTGATGCTGGCTCTCCTCCTCTGAGCTCAGTGGTGCCAGTTAAGATCCTGGTTCAGGACCAGAACGACAACGCCCCTCAGGTGCTGTACCCAGTCCAGACTGGGGGCTCTCTGGTGGCTGAGATGGTGCCTCGTTCAGCAGATGTGGGCTATCTGGTCACTAAAGTGGTGGCTGTGGATGTGGACTCTGGACAGAATGCCTGGCTCTCCTATAAACTGCAGAAAGCCGCAGACAGGGCGCTGTTTGAAGTGGGCTCACAGAATGGAGAAATAAGAACTATCCGCCAAGTGACTGATAAAGATGCAGTCAAACAGAGACTGACTGTTATAGTGGAGGACAACGGGCAGCCCTCTCGTTCAGCTACAGTCATTGTTAACGTGGCTGTGGCGGACAGCTTTCCTGAAGTACTGTCTGAGTTCACTGACTTTACGCACGACAAGGAGTACAATGACAACCTGACTTTTTACTTAGTGCTGGCTCTGGCTGTAGTCTCCTTTCTGTTCATCACGTGTGTAGTGGTCATTATATCAGTGAAAATCTACAGATGGAGACAGTCTCGCATCCTGTATCACTCCAATCTGCCAGTGATCCCATATTATCCTCCACGTTACTCAGACACTCTGGGCACAGGGACCCTCCCACACGTGTACAATTATGACACGTGCAGGACCACAGACTCCAGAAAGAGTGACATTAAATACATGCAGCCGATGAGTCAAAGTCTGGTCAGTGTTGATGACGTCGGTGCTGATTCTGCGCAGAATGGACATCAGAGATCAGCAAACTCTACATTGGTGAGAAACACGCGTACTTATTTCATTGCATATTAACATTATATCAGTAAATTAGTTTAAGAGAGGCCAATGAGATCCAATATTATCTCTTTATGTAGGCTACTTGTGCTTCGTTTAATCTTGTTTTCTCTCAATTTCACAGAACTTTTCTTAATGACTTTTTTTAATGTATGACTTATTTATTTTTTTACTTGGAACTGAGTAGTTGCTTGATTACATTTAAATTTAATGGCACTCAAACGTCATTATACTTTTTTTTTTTTTTTCTACTATTCTTCTACGTGTAGTACTTCAAAACTGTGCGCTGTCCCTGGTGCTGATTTTTTTTCTTTTATTTTATTTAGTTCATGTTCTTGAACCAACTACAGTCCATCTATGTCAACAATTTTATGTTTTCATTCATCAAAAAAGAGTCATGAATAAATCAGTGTAAAATTATCACTTTAGAATTCGAACTGATTTATGTAAAAAAACAAAAAAAAAACATTTTTGATAAGCTCCTGTTGTATCCCTGCAATAATGTATTTAAACCTTTACTTCTGACACTTTTATTCCGTGATTTGTTTAGCTGCTGTTGTTATTATTATTATAAAACTGCCAAATATAGTATTTGTTTCTTACTACTTACTTCTTGAAAAATGTACATACTGTTTTATCTTTTTTTCAATGTCATTTAATGTGACTAGTGTAAAGTCAAATCTTGGTCAATAGTTCCGGGTTTTGTCCTCATAGTGACGCTGTTGTCCTGTGAGTCGTTTAGAGCGTTCTGTGGATCTGTGTTATTCCCTCCCATCACTGCGTTTTGTCTCGAGGAGCACAGCGGCTTTTCAGTCCGCCTTCATCTCTACAATAGAGATATAACCTGACGAAATTACATATTTAACATTGTGAGCAGTTCTGTTGACGTGGATTAGTTTCACGAGTCTTTTTTCATCATGGCATTTGGACTATTTAAACGTGTTACATCATTAGAGGCATGTTTCGTTCCATCTATACAGGCTGTGTCGTCGTGTATTTTCTTGATGTTATTTTTGATTCAAGTCGATGCACAGATCCGCTACTCAATCCCAGAGGAGATGAGGAAGGGCTCTCTTATTGGTAACGTCGCACAGGACTTGGGTTTGGACATAAAAAGGCTTCGTTCAGGCCGAGCTCGTATCGTGACGGGAGAAAATGTTCAGTACGCCGAGCTGAAGACAGACAAAGGGACTCTGGTGGTGAATGAGAGGATAGACAGAGAGCAGCTCTGTGGAGACGTGACGCCCTGCAGCTTCACCTTTGAGATTTTACTGGAAAACCCGATGGAGTTACACCCCGTGACTATAGAGGTGCTGGATGTAAACGACAATGCGCCCAGTTTTCAGAGTAAACACTTGGATTTTGAAATAAGCGAATCAGCTACGATTGGATCACGTTTTGATTTGGAAGCTGCACGAGATGCTGATGTAGGGGAAAATGGTTTACAGAATTATGAATTAAGCCCAAATGAATATTTTGTTTTTAAGCAGAACCTAAACCCAGATGGCAGTAACTACATTCAAATGGTCCTACAGAACGCATTAGACAGAGAGAAACAGTCACACCTTAATCTTAAACTTGTGGCTGTTGACGGCGGAAGTCCTCAGAGATCTGGTACAGTAAATATAAATATAATTGTCTTAGATGCCAATGACAACGCCCCTGTGTTTAATCAGAGTATTTATAAAGCATCCGTGACTGAAAATTCTCCCAGAGGCACACACATTCTTAAGCTAAACGCGAGTGATATTGATAGTGGGGCAAACGGACAAGTAACATTCTCCTTTTCCAAATCAAATGCACCAATGTCTGACTTCTTTGAAATAAACGAAGTCACGGGTTGTATATCAGTCGCTAACGATATTGACTTTGAAAAAGACAAGAAAATAGAGTTTAGGGTTGAAGTTAAAGACAAAGGAGGGCTGACTGATACAAGTAAAGTAGAAATAGATATAATTGACGTAAACGACAATGCGCCTTTTATTAATGTGATGTCATTCACTAGTCCTGTGTCAGAGGACGCTCCCGTGGGCACCACCATCGGTATAATCAATGCAAAAGACTTGGATTCAGGTGAGAACGGACAGGTGAGGTGCACAGTTGATGGAAATGCCCCCGTTGAAATAAAAAGCAACGTGAGAAACTATTACGCGCTGGTAACCAATGCGCCTTTAGACAGAGAGAGTGTATCAGAATTTAACATCACAGTAATCGCCTCAGACTCGGGAAAGCCTCCACTTTCAGTGACAAAAGCATTTTATTTAAAAGTCTCAGATGTGAATGATAACCCTCCAGTGTTCACACGTGCCAAATATAGCGCGACAATAATGGAGAATAACTCCCCCGGTTATTCTGTGCTGAGTGTCGTTGCAAAAGACCCGGATGAAAACCAGAACGCGCGTGTGTCTTACATTTTAGAGGAGTGTGCCATTGGTGGGTCTCCTGTTTCTGGTTATATCTCTATTAACTCAGAAAACGGAGTCATTAGTGCAGCGCGCTCTTTTGACTATGAACAAACCAAAGAGTTTGTGTGCGTAATCAAAGCGCAGGACGGAGGCTCTCCTCCTCTCAGCAGCAACGTGACTGTGAAAATCCTGGTTCAGGACCAGAACGACAACGCCCCTCAGGTGCTGTACCCAGTCCAGACTGGGGGCTCTCTGGTGGCTGAGATGGTGCCTCGTTCAGCAGATGTGGGCTATCTGGTCACTAAAGTGGTGGCTGTGGATGTGGACTCTGGACAGAATGCCTGGCTCTCCTATAAACTGCAGAAAGCCGCAGACAGGGCGCTGTTTGAAGTGGGCTCACAGAATGGAGAAATAAGAACTATCCGCCAAGTGACTGATAAAGATGCAGTCAAACAGAGACTGACTGTTATAGTGGAGGACAACGGGCAGCCCTCTCGTTCAGCTACAGTCATTGTTAACGTGGCGGTGGCGGACAGCTTTCCTGAAGTACTGTCTGAGTTCACTGACTTTACGCACGACAAGGAGTACAATGACAACCTGACTTTTTACTTAGTGCTGGCTCTGGCTGTAGTCTCCTTTCTGTTCATCACGTGTGTAGTGGTCATTATATCAGTGAAAATCTACAGATGGAGACAGTCTCGCATCCTGTATCACTCCAATCTGCCAGTGATCCCATATTATCCTCCACGTTACTCAGACACTCTGGGCACAGGGACCCTCCCACACGTGTACAATTACGACACGTGCAGAACCACAGACTCCAGAAAGAGTGACATTAAATACATGCAGCCGATGAGTCAAAGTTTGGTCAGTGTTGATGACGTCGGTGCTGATTCTGCGCAGAATGGACATCAGAGATCAACAAACTCTACATTGGTGAGGCTTTATTTCAGTTCTAAATATGCCCTTTGATATACATGCACTGATATTATTTGATTATTGGTGACATTATATCAATACATTAGTCTAAGAAAGTATAATGAGATTATATATTATCCGATTTGATCCGATTATGTAGGCTACTTTAAGTACTTGCTGTTGTCTGTCTTTTTCACACATGTGTATCGCCATTACTATTAAATATCTCTTTTTTTTTTTTTTTTTTTTTTTTTTCTTTTGCGAATTATATATTTACTTTTGGAGGTAATCCAACTCCAACATTCAGTGTATATTTTATTCTACCTCCGTCCTTTATTATTTTTAGTCTTTGCGGTTGTGCACTGTCTATGGTGCTGAATTTCATTTTACTCTTTGGTCTCTTACTACAGTCGGTCATGCTGGAGTTCTTAAACTTTCCTTCTCCATCCAACAAGATGGACCTACAAAAACATTTGAATATACAATTACCACTTGGAAATTTGGGCAGTTTTATGTTAATGTGACGAGAAATGCTGTTTTGTTTTTGTTTTTCCTAAACGTATTTCCGTTTTTTTGCAGTCTTATAATTTAATGTGACGATGTTTAACTTTGTACACGCCATTTTTTTCTTACGTGTCTGATTATTATGTTCTTCAAACTGCAAAGTCTAGCTTATAAATTAAATGGTATACATTTTTATGCCGTTTTATTTCATATTTAATGTGACAAGTAAAAAAGACCAATTCCTTTATTGCCCGTTACAGTATACTCCTCACATAATCTGTGGCCAATAGTTTCAGGTTTTGTCCTCATAGTGACGCTGTTGTCCTGTGAGTCGTTTAGAGCGTTCTGTGGATCTGTGTTATTCCCTCCCATCACTGCGTTTTGTCTCGAGGAGCACAGCGGCTTTTCAGTCCGCATTCATCTCTACAATAGAGATAAAACCTGACGAAATTACATATCTAACATTGTGTGTAGTTCTGTTAACGTGGATTGATTTGACGAGTCTTTTTTCATCATGGCATTTGGACTATTTAAACGTGTTACATCATTAGAGGCATGTTTCGTTCCATCTATACAGGCTGTGTCGTCGTGTATTTTCTTGATGTTATTTTTGATTCAAATCGATGCACAGATCCGCTACTCAATCCCAGAGGAGATGAGGAAGGGCTCTCTTATTGGTAACGTCGCACAGGACTTGGGTTTGGACATAAAAAGGCTTCGTTCAGGCCGAGCTCGTATCGTGACGGGAGAAAATGTTCAGTACGCCGAGCTGAAGACAGACAAAGGGACTCTGGTGGTGAATGAGAGGATAGACAGAGAGCAGCTCTGTGGAGACGTGACGCCCTGCAGCTTCACCTTTGAGATTTTACTGGAAAACCCGATGGAGTTACACCCCGTGACTATAGAGGTGCTGGATGTAAACGACAATGCGCCCACTTTTCAGAGTAAACATTTAGATTTTGAAATCAGCGAATTAGCATCAATTGGATCGAGCTTTGATTTGGAGGCGGCAGGTGATTCTGATGTAGGACAAAACAGTTTACAAGAATATGTGTTAGCTCAAAATAATAATTTTGTCTTGAAAGAAAACGTTAATCCTGACGGTACTAAATTCATTCAGATGGTTCTTCAAAACGCATTAGACAGAGAAAAACAGTCGCACATTAATCTTAAACTAGTGGCTGTTGACGGGGGAAGTCCGCAGAGATCAGGAACAGTAAATATAAATGTGGTCGTTTTAGATGTAAATGACAACGCCCCTGTGTTTAATCAGAAAATTTATAAAGCATCAGTGACTGAAAATTCTCCCAAAGGCACTCATGTCGTGACGGTTAATGCCAGTGACATAGACAGTGGTGCAAACAGTGAAGTAACATACTCCTTTTCCAAATCTAAGGCCTCAGTGGCAGATTTCTTTGAAATTAACGAAATCACAGGAGGAGTTTTTTTAGCAAAGGAATTAGATTTTGAAAAAGACAAAAAGTTGGAGTTTAGAGTGGAGGCCAAAGATCAAGGAGGACTGACAGATACATGTAAAGTAGAAATAGATATTTTAGACGTTAATGACAACGCACCTGTGGTTAACGTGATGTCATTCACTAGTCCTGTGTCAGAGGACTCTCCCGTAGGCACAACCATCGGTATTATCAATGTGAAAGACTTTGATTCAGGTGAAAACGGACAAGTGAGGTGCTCAGTTGAAGGAAATGCCCCTGTTGAAATAAAATCTAACGTAAGAAACTATTACGCGCTGGTAACCAATGCGCCTTTAGACAGAGAGAGTTTATCAGAATTTAACATCACAGTAATCGCCTCAGACTCGGGAAAGCCTCCACTCTCAGTCAATAAAAAGTTTAATTTAAAGATTTCAGATGTGAATGATAATCCTCCAGTGTTCACACGGGCGCTCTACAGTGCTGCCATAACAGAAAATAACTCCCCCGGTTATTCTTTGCTAAATGTAGTTGCCAAAGACGCGGATGAAAACCAGAACGCGCGTGTGTCATATATTTTAGAGGAGTGTGACATTGGTGGATCTCCTGTTTCTGGTTATATCTCTGTCAATTCAGAAAACGGAGTTGTTTGTGCCGCTCGCTCATTTGACTATGAACAAACCAAAGAGTTCGTGTGCGTAATCAAAGCGCAGGACGGAGGCTCTCCTCCTCTCAGCAGCAACGTGACTGTGAAAATCCTGGTTCAGGACCAGAACGACAACGCCCCTCAGGTGCTGTACCCAGTCCAGACTGGGGGCTCTCTGGTGGCTGAGATGGTGCCTCGTTCAGCAGATGTGGGCTATCTGGTCACTAAAGTGGTGGCTGTGGATGTGGACTCTGGACAGAATGCCTGGCTCTCCTATAAACTGCAGAAAGCCGCAGACAGGGCGCTGTTTGAAGTGGGTTTACAGAATGGAGAAATAAGAACTATCCGCCAAGTGACTGATAAAGATGCAGTGAAACAGAGACTGACTGTTATAGTGGAGGACAACGGGCAGCCCTCTCGTTCAGCTACAGTCATTGTTAACGTGGCGGTGGCGGACAGCTTTCCTGAAGTACTGTCTGAGTTCACTGACTTTACGCACGACAAGGAGTACAATGACAACCTGACTTTTTACTTAGTGCTGGCTCTGGCTGTAGTCTCCTTTCTGTTCATCACGTGTGTAGTGGTCATTATATCAGTGAAAATCTACAGATGGAGACAGTCTCGCATCCTGTATCACTCCAATCTGCCAGTGATCCCATATTATCCTCCACGTTACTCAGACACTCTGGGCACAGGGACCCTCCCACACGTGTACAATTATGACACGTGCAGGACCACAGACTCCAGAAAGAGTGACATTAAATACATGCAGCCGATGAGTCAAAGTTTACTCGACGTTGGTGGAAACGATCCTGAAGCCCAACAAATAGAGAAACAGTTTGCAGGCTCCAATATGTCAACACTGGTGAGTAATTTTTTGTTTAGTTTTGTGTTTTAGCTGCTTCAGAATGGGTCCTAAACGCTGTCTCTGGTGCTGAAAAGTTTGTTTGAAATTGTTAGTAGAAATGATGTACTATTATCTTTGGCTGCATCTGATTTAACATTGTTATCCAGTACAATTGACATTTAAGACAACTCTGCCACAATACAGTAATATATTATGATAACATTATAAGATAAAAAAATAAAATAAAATAATAAATTATTATTATTATTACATTTTATTTAAGTCTGTGAGGCATAGGACTATTTTTTTGTTTTTGTTTTTTGTTTGTTTGTTTTTTGTTTTGTTTTTTGTTTTTCCTTCATGTTTAATACATTTTAAAAATGTAGTTTATTAATTCATGAACACTTTACAGTAGTATTCTTTTCCTCCTGTTGTGGTACATTACCTCGTTTTGACTCTGAGCGCCGCTGTTGACTGTGGACTGTAATACTGTGTCATGTTCCTCCTCCTATTCTACATTTCACATTTACTGATCTAGAGGACGGTCGTCTCACACTGCGGGGATTCAGTGTGGCTTTTTACACTGTTGGATATTATTCTCTTAAAACATTTTACACGGATTTCACATGTTTCTGTGTCTATTTGAAATGGCTTCATTGAAGACAGTCGTTCACAGAGGGCAGTGGCTCGGCCTGGTTCTTTGTCTCTTTGCGCTGAGGTCCGTGTCTGGACAGGCTCGTTACTCCGTTCCTGAGGAGCAGGCGGAGGGATCTTTCGTTGGAAATATTGCTGGAGATTTGGGAATAGATGTAAAAAGGCTGGTCTCAGGAAACGCTCGCATTGTGACAAAAGAAAGTCGACAATATGTGGATTTAAATCGAGACAAAGGCATCCTTGTTGTTAAAGAGCGAATCGACCGAGAGGAGCTGTGTGAGAAAACAACGCCCTGCAGTTTTAGTTTTGAGGTGATTCTGGAGAATCCAATTCAGCTGTATCGAGTCACTGTGGAGGTAACAGATGTGAACGATAATACTCCAGCTTTTCCAAAAGATGAAATCGTTTTAAAAATAGTGGAAACTGCTGCTTTAGGGACACGCTACGCGTTAGAACGAGCGGATGATTCAGATGTAGGTATCAATGACATTCAAAAATACATCCTGAAACCCTCGGATCATTTTAAACTTAAAATGCAAACACAGTCTGACGGGAGTCAGGTTGTGGAGATGGTTTTGGAAACGCCTTTAGATCGAGAGAAACAGGAGGAGCACACTCTGATTTTGGTTGCTTCAGATGGAGGCGCACCTCAGAGATCAGGAACAGCACGTATTCACATCACTGTGCTAGACGCGAACGATAATGCACCAGTCTGTAGTAAACAGGTTTATAAAGCTGAGGTTCAGGAAAACTCTGCACTTGGCACTGTGGTCACCACCGTCAGCGCCAATGACGCAGATAAAGGGATAAATGGTGAAGTTACTTATTCATTTGCTCACGTCAGTAAAGAGGCCAAGCAGCTGTTTGATGTAAATGCCAAAACAGGTGAAATTACAGCGATTGGTAATCTGGATTATGAAAAGTCCAAATCTTATCAATTAAATGTCTTGGCCAGTGATCACGGAGGCTATTCAGACACGTGCAAAGTTATTATCCAAATAACTGACGTGAATGATAACTCGCCTGTTATTCAGCTCATGTCATTTTCAAGCACAATCTCTGAAGATGCTCCTCCAGGCACAACTTTAGCTGTGATTAATGTTCATGACGATGACTCCGAGAGAAACGGTGTAGTAGAATGTTCTATTAGTTCTGATTTACCTTTTAAAATTGAATCTTCATTGTCTGGTTATTATACAATAGTTACTGATGACGTGTTAGACAGAGAGAGTGTCTCAGAATATAATATTACTCTATCAGTGACTGACCAAGGCTCCCCGCCGCTTTCAAACAGAAAAACTATTCAGGTCAAAGTTTCTGACGTCAATGACAACTCCCCAAAGTTTGACGAATCAGAATATAGAAGAACAATACCTGAGAATAACTCACCTGGGTTTTCTATATTCACTGTACGTGCGACTGATGCAGACTGGGGTCAGAACGCGCGGGTTTCATACTTCCTGGAGGAAATGGAAATTAATGGTGCGTCTCTGTCTTCTTTGGTGTCCGTGAATTCAGAAAGTGGCGTGATTTCTGCAGCAAAATCCTTTGATTATGAGCAAATAAAGAAGTTTAACTTCAACGTAACAGCTCGTGATGCTGGCTCTCCTCCTCTGAGCTCAGTGGTGCCAGTTAAGCTCCTGGTTCAGGACCAGAACGACAACGCCCCTCAGGTGCTGTACCCAGTCCAGACTGGGGGCTCTCTGGTGGCTGAGATGGTGCCTCGTTCAGCAGATGTGGGCTATCTGGTCACTAAAGTGGTGGCTGTGGATGTGGACTCTGGACAGAATGCCTGGCTCTCCTATAAACTGCAGAAAGCCGCAGACAGGGCGCTGTTTGAAGTGGGCTCACAGAATGGAGAAATAAGAACTATCCGCCAAGTGACTGATAAAGATGCAGTGAAACAGAGACTGACTGTTATAGTGGAGGACAACGGGCAGCCCTCTCGTTCAGCTACAGTCATTGTTAACGTGGCGGTGGCGGACAGCTTTCCTGAAGTACTGTCTGAGTTCACTGACTTTACGCACGACAAGGAGTACAATGACAACCTGACTTTTTACTTAGTGCTGGCTCTGGCTGTAGTCTCCTTTCTGTTCATCACGTGTGTAGTGGTCATTATATCAGTGAAAATCTACAGATGGAGACAGTCTCGCATCCTGTATCACTCCAATCTGCCAGTGATCCCATACTATCCTCCACGTTACTCAGACACTCTGGGCACAGGGACCCTCCCACACGTGTACAATTACGACACGTGCAGGACCACAGACTCCAGAAAGAGTGACTGTAAGTTTGGCAGAGCTGGTAGTCAGAACGTGCTGATAATGGATCCCAGTTCAACAGGGACGATGCAGCGGATACAGAGTGAGAAGAGCATCCTGGACGAACCAGACTCTCCTCTAGAGGTTAGACATTTACAATTTTAAGTTGATAAATCTGTTTAAAAAAAAATAAAAATTAAAAAAAATAAAATGTTTTCCGATCAGCACCATGAACCTCATCTGTCTTACATCATCAAAATGTCCTGATTTTGAGTAAAATCGTTTAACATTGACTGGTTATAGGTCTTGTTCTGTCACAATTCCCAACAAATTCACTATGGGGCACTTTTCATCAAATTTTGACAGTTCTGAAACATTTAGAGAAACCAAAATTTCAACATATCTTCAAATACCAAACACTTTGCTCATGTCTAAATTTTCAGTTTTACCCAATTCTTAAATATTTGTATGAACTCTCCATATTTATTGTCGATTACGCAGTCGATTACATAGTGATATATTTGTATCATAGAGTAAGCATGGATCCAAATGTTTTTAATTGAGTCAAGTGTCTCAACTCACTTTATTTTGTTATTTTTGCATCTTTCGTTTGTGTGTATCTGTTTTATAACAAGTGCTAAAACTGTAAACAAAAAAAATATATATTACTAACTAGATCTATGCTGCATATTTGAATTCAACCGAAAAAATATGTAGGGTATTGCCAATAGTATTTTCTTTTGTTTTGTTTTTTTTTTTGTTTTTTTTCTATTTTATTTTATTTTTATCATAAGGTTAATATTGTAGTACTTTACTTATTTGATCTAAATGTGTCAAGTATATAAACCACGATGTGAAAATATACAGAATATGCATATTTTTAAATGCTTTCTATATCACAAAGGCAGCTTGTTTTCTCTTCTTTTTTGATTTCTTTAATAACAAAAGAGTAAAGAGTGCACTATTGAATGTTACAGTGACAATAAAAAAGGAAAAGACACGTTCATATTTGTAATACATAAAAGGGTGGTGTTTGTTGACAGCTTGTGTGTCTTTGGCACAGCACACACACTGGACGTGGTGTTTTTGTTCATGTAACCCTACAGCCTCTCGGGCATGTTGTAGTTTAGTGTTTGGACTCATAGCGACGCTGTTCACCGCTAAGTACCGGTTTTCCAGCAGAGATAGTCTAGTTCCACCTCCTCCTTCTAAAAGCGAGAAAGACATTGGGACATATAAATGCGCAGTGGTGACTGACAAAGAACGACGAAGCACTGGAATATTATTTGTTTTTGTGGTGGGATCTTCACGCGGTGTGGTGGTACTTTTTGGGAAGGCATTGTGACAGTGATTTCCGCAAAGGATTTCGAAAATAACTGCATTGAACGGAACAATGAAACGGCGAGTCGTGCTAATTGTGACCCTCTTTTCTTTCTGCCCTGTGCTTGGGCAAGTCAGCTACTCCATCCCCGAGGAAATGGCACCGGGTTCTGTTGTCGGTAACGTAGCTCAGGATTTGGGTTTGGACATCAAAAGACTCGAGTCTGGAAAGGCCCGCGTTTTTACAGGAGATGGAACGGCGTGTATTGAGCTGAACAGAGAAAGAGGAGTGCTTTTGATGAAGGATAGGATAGACAGAGAGATGCTTTGTCGACAAGTGACGCCCTGTGCTCTGCATTTTCAGATTTTATTGGAGAATCCTATGGAGTTTTACCGTGTGACTGTGGAAATTTTGGATGTTAATGATAACCCGCCCGTCTTTATGAACAGTAATGTAAATTTCAATATTAGTGAATCTGCTTTAGTAGGCACATCCTTTACGTTGGATACCGCAACCGATTTAGACGTAGGAGATAACAGTTTAAAATCGTATTTTATTAAACCCAGTGACACATTTTCCATTAAAATGAACGGAGATGAAGACACTAGAAATGTTGAAATGGTTTTAAATGCGCCTTTAGACAGAGAGAAAACAGATCACCTGTCGTTAGTTCTTACAGCAGTAGACGGAGGAGAGCCCCAGATGTCGGGAACAATGCAAATACGCGTCACAGTTTTAGACTTTAATGACAACGCTCCCGTGTTTTCACAGCCTGTGTATAAAGCAGCGATTAAAGAAAATGCACCGCTGGGCACTCTTGTTGTTAAAGTCACTGCTACAGATGCAGACCATGGATCTAATGGTGAAATTATATATTCGATTACAAATGTGGCAAAAGAAATACGTGGACTATTTGTAATAAATAGAGAAAGTGGTGAGGTTACATTAAATGGGAAGACTGACTATGAGATATCCAAACAGTATCAGATTAATGTCAGGGCGAGTGACCATGGGGGATTGACTGGCTCTTGTAAATTAATAGTAGATGTATTAGACTTAAACGATAATCGTCCGAATATTTATATCATGACTAAATCAAACGTGATATCCGAGGACGCAAAACCGAACACTGCAGTGTCTATGATTAAAGTAGAAGATGTCGATTCGGCTGAAAATGGAAGAGTAAATTGTTTCAGTGAGAACGATGATCGCTTTATACTTAAGTCAAAAACTGCTAATTTTTATACATTGGAAACAGATAATGAATTGGACCGAGAGTTAACCTCTGAGTATAATATCACTATCACGTGTTCAGATGAGGGCGTGCCCTCTCTCTCCAGCAGCGTCACTCTCACATTACACATCTCTGACGTGAATGACAACGCGCCTGTCTTTGACAGGAGCTCGTATGAGGCCTACATTGTAGAAAACAACAGCCCGGGTCTCTCTATATTCACAGTGAAAGCCACAGACGCTGACTGGAACCAGAACGCGCGTGTCTCTTACATACTGGAGGACTCCTCTGTTAACGGAGTGCCAGTCTCCTCATATGTGTCCGTTAGTGCAGATAGTGGAGTCATCCATGCAGTGCGCTCCTTTGACTACGAGCAGATCAAGGATTTCCAGTTGTGCGTCAAAGCGCAGGACGGAGGCTCTCCTCCTCTCAGCAGCAACGTGACTGTGAAAATCCTGGTTCAGGACCAGAACGACAACGCCCCTCAGGTGCTGTACCCAGTCCAGACTGGGGGCTCTCTGGTGGCTGAGATGGTGCCTCGTTCAGCAGATGTGGGCTATCTGGTCACTAAAGTGGTGGCTGTGGATGTGGACTCTGGACAGAATGCCTGGCTCTCCTATAAACTGCAGAAAGCCGCAGACAGGGCGCTGTTTGAAGTGGGCTCACAGAATGGAGAAATAAGAACTATCCGCCAAGTGACTGATAAAGATGCAGTGAAACAGAGACTGACTGTTATAGTGGAGGACAACGGGCAGCCCTCTCGTTCAGCTACAGTCATTGTTAACGTGGCGGTGGCGGACAGCTTTCCTGAAGTACTGTCTGAGTTCACTGACTTTACGCACGACAAGGAGTACAATGACAACCTGACTTTTTACTTAGTGCTGGCTCTGGCTGTAGTCTCCTTTCTGTTCATCACGTGTGTAGTGGTCATTATATCAGTGAAAATCTACAGATGGAGACAGTCTCGCATCCTGTATCACTCCAATCTGCCAGTGATCCCATATTATCCTCCACGTTACTCAGACACTCTGGGCACAGGGACCCTCCCACACGTGTACAATTACGACACGTGCAGGACCACAGACTCCAGAAAGAGTGACATTAAATACATGCAGCCGATGAGTCAAAGTTTGGTCAGTGTGGATGACGTCGGTGCTGATTCTGCGCAGAATGGACATCAGAGATCAACTAACTCTACATTGGTGAGGAATTATTTTCATTCTAATCTTGCGCGTGGATATTCATGTACCGATTTCATTCCATACAGATCGTATATTACTAAATTAGTTTGAGAGAGGCCAATGAGATCCAAAATTGTCCGTTATTATCGGTTTATGTAGGCTACCAAGTTTTATTCTCTCTCTATTTCACACAACTTTATGTATTTATTCATTTATTTATTTATGTATTTATTTATTATTATTTGTTACTTTAAATTGAGCAGTTGTATTTTGAGGTAATACTTCTTTTTTTTTCCTACTCTACCGTGGACTGTGTGTGTGTGTGTGGGGGGGGGGGGGGGGGTATAGGTGTGTGTGTGTGTGTGTGGCCAGTGCACAGTGAAAAACTGTGCACTGGCCATGGTCCTGATTTTTGGTTTACGTTCTGAACCCAACTGCGGTCAGTCTTCTCTGATTTTTTTTTTTTTTTTTTTTTTTTTTTTTTCACGTTTTCAACATTTCTGTCTTCAACAAACAAGATACATAAATACTTCAAAGTAAAATTATTACTTGAGAATTAAGACTGCTTTATGTACATGTAACATTTTTATTATTATTATTATTATTATTATTATTATTATTATTATTATTATTATTATTATTATTATTATTTTGTCCAATTCATGTTGTATTTCTGCAGTAATATGTTTGAATGTTTAGCTCTGATAAACATTCAAATAGATTCTTACTAATTACTTATTATTTTATACTGTTTTATCGATTGTTTTCTTGTTTGATTGTTTGTTTGTTTGTTTTGTTTTGTTTTTTTTATCAATATCGTTTTAAGTGACAAGTGCAAAGGCCAATCCACTTGATGCCCATGAATTTATACTCTTGCCAAGTCTGGGGCCAATAGTTCCTGGTTTTGTCCTCATAGTGACGCTGTTGTCCTGTGAGTCGTTTAGAGCGTTCTGTGGATCTGTGTTATTCCCTCCCATCACTGCGTTTTGTCTCGAGGAGCACAGCGGCTTTTCAGTCTGCCTTCATCTCTACAATAGAGATATAACCTGACGAAATTACATATTTAACATTGTGAGCAGTTCTGTTAGCGTGGATTGATTTGACGAGTCTTTTTTCATCATGGCATTTGGACTATTTAAACGTGTTACATCATTAGAGGCATGTTTCGTTCCATCTATACAGGCTGTGTCGTCGTGTATTTTCTTGATGTTATTTTTGATTCAAGTCGATGCACAGATCCGCTACTCAATCCCAGAGGAGATGAGGAAGGGCTCTCTTATTGGTAACGTCGCACAGGACTTGGGTTTGGACATAAAAAGGCTTCGTTCAGGCCGAGCTCGTATCGTGACGGGAGAAAATGTTCAGTACGCCGAGCTGAAGACAGACAAAGGGACTCTGGTGGTGAATGAGAGGATAGACAGAGAGCAGCTCTGTGGAGACGTGACGCCCTGCAGCTTCACCTTTGAGATTTTACTGGAAAACCCGATGGAGTTACACCCTGTGACTATAGAGGTGCTGGATGTAAATGATAATGCTCCCAGTTTTGAGAGTAAACAGCTGGATTTTGAAATCGGTGAAGCAGCAACGATCGGATCGAGCTTTGATTTGGAGGCGGCAGGTGATTCTGATGTAGGACAAAACAGTTTACAAGAATATGTGTTAACGCAAAATAATAATTTTGTCTTGAAAGAAAACGTTAATCCTGACGGTACTAAATTCATTCAGATGGTTCTTCAAAACGCATTAGACAGAGAAAAACAGTCGCACATTAATCTTAAACTTGTGGCTGTTGACGGGGGAAGTCCGCAGAAATCTGGTACAGTAAATATAAATGTGGTCGTTTTAGATGTAAATGACAACGCCCCTGTGTTCAATCAGAAAATTTATAAAGCATCAGTGACTGAAAATTCTCCCAAAGGCACTCATGTCGTGACGGTTAATGCCAGTGACATAGACAGTGGTGCAAACAGTGAAGTAACATACTCCTTTTCCAAATCTAAGGCCTCAGTGGCGGATTTCTTTGAAATTAACGAAATCACAGGAGGAGTTTTTTTAGCGAAAGAACTAGATTTTGAAAAAGACAAAAAGTTGGAGTTTAGAGTGGAGGCCAAAGATCAAGGAGGACTGACAGATACATGTAAAGTAGAAATAGATATTTTAGACGTTAATGACAACGCACCTGTGGTTAATGTGATGTCATTCACTAGTCCTGTGTCAGAGGACGCTGCGGTTGGTACAACAATCGGTATAATTAATGTGAAAGACTTGGATTCAAGCGAAAACGGACAGGTGAGGTGTTCAGTTGAAGGAAATGCCCCTGTTGAAGTAAAATCTAACTTGAGAAACTATTACGCGCTCGTAACCAATGCGCCTTTAGACAGAGAGAGTTTATCAGAATTTAACATCACAATTATCGCCTCAGACTCGGGAAAGCCTCCTCTCTCAGTCAATAAAACTTTTAATTTAAAGATTTCAGATGTGAATGATAACCCTCCAGTGTTCACACGTGCGCTCTACAGAGCTGCCATAAAAGAAAATAACTCTCCCGGTTATTCTGTGCTTAGTGTCGTTGCCAAAGACCCGGATGAAAACCAGAACGCGCGCGTGTCATATATTTTAGAGGAATGTGACATCGGTGGGTCTCCTGTTTCTGGTTATATCTCTGTTAATTCAGAAAACGGAGTTATTAGTGCAGCGCGCTCATTTGACTATGAACAAACCAAAGCGTTTGTGTGCGTAATCAAAGCGCAGGACGGAGGCTCTCCTCCTCTCAGCAGCAACGTGACTGTGAAAATCCTGGTTCAGGACCAGAACGACAACGCCCCTCAGGTGCTGTACCCAGTCCAGACTGGGGGCTCTCTGGTGGCTGAGATGGTGCCTCGTTCAGCAGATGTGGGCTATCTGGTCACTAAAGTGGTGGCTGTGGATGTGGACTCTGGACAGAATGCCTGGCTCGCCTATAAACTGCAGAAAGCCGCAGACAGGGCGCTGTTTGAAGTGGGCTCACAGAATGGAGAAATAAGAACTATCCGCCAAGTGACTGATAAAGATGCAGTGAAACAGAGACTGACTGTTATAGTGGAGGACAACGGGCAGCCCTCTCGTTCAGCTACAGTCATTGTTAACGTGGCGGTGGCGGACAGCTTTCCTGAAGTACTGTCTGAGTTCACTGACTTTACGCACGACAAGGAGTACAATGACAACCTGACATTTTACTTAGTGCTGGCTCTGGCTGTAGTCTCCTTTCTGTTCATCACGTGTGTAGTGGTCATTATATCAGTGAAAATCTACAGATGGAGACAGTCTCGCATCCTGTATCACTCCAATCTACCAGTGATCCCATATTATCCTCCACGTTACTCAGACACTCTGGGCACAGGGACCCTCCCACACGTGTACAATTACGACACGTGCAGGACCACAGACTCCAGAAAGAGTGACATTAAATACATGCAGCCGATGAGTCAAAGTTTGGTCAGTGTTGATGACGTTGACATTGATTCTGCGCAAAATGGACATCAGAGATCCACGAACTCTACATTGGTAAGGCAATATTTTCATTGTGATGACGTGCTTGGACATACATATACTGATTTATTTGCGTATAAATAATACATTGGTAAATTAGTTTGAGACAGGCCAATGAGATCAAAATGATCTTTTTTTTTTTTTTTTTATCTAGGCTATTCGTATGAGGTTTAGTTTTATTCTCTCTCTCTCTCTCTGTCACACAACATTTCTTAGTTACTTTTTTTTTTTTTAACTTTTAATTCAGCAGTTGCATATTGAGACTGATACATTTTGAGGTGATATTTTATTTCATTATTCTTATTCTTTTCTTTTCTTTTATTTTTTTACTCTGTCGACTTCTACATGTGCTACTTAAAAACTGTGCGCTGTCCCTGGTGCTGATTTTTGGTTTGTTTTTCTTTGGGCTTTCTTTACGTTCCGGAGCCAATGACAAATTTTTAGATTTTCAGCACTTCCTTTTTCATCAAACAAGATACAGAAATAAATCAATGTAAAATTATCACTTGCGAATTGGGACTGATTTATGTAGATATAACAAAGAATTGCATTTTTGGTGAAATTCATGTTGCATTCCTACAGTAATATATTTAAGTGTTTACTTCTGACACTTCCGGAATTTATTTAATTGCTTTTATTATTAAAACTAACAAATATAGCAATTGCTTCTTACTAATTGCTTAATTAATACTATATATTCAATTGTATCGTTTTCCAATATCATTCCATGTGAAAAGTGCAAAGGCCAGTCCGCTAGATGCCCATGTATTTATACGCCTGCTAATTCAGTGGCTAATAGTTCTTGGTTTTGTCCTCATAGTGACGCTGTTGTCCTGTGAGTCGTTTAGAGCGTTCTGTGGATCTGTGTTATTCCCTCCCATCACTGCGTTTTGTCTCGAGGAGCACAGCGGCTTTTCAGTCCGCCTTCACCTCTACAATAGAGATATAACCTGACGAAATTACATATTTAACATTGTGAGCAGTTCTGTTGACGTGGATTGATTTGACGAGTCTTTTTTCATCATGGCATTTGGACTATTTAAACGTGTTACATCATTAGAGGCATGTTTCGTTCCATCTATACAGGCTGTGTCGTCGTGTATTTTCTTGATGTTATTTTTGATTCAAGTCGATGCACAGATCCGCTACTCAATCCCAGAGGAGATGAGGAAGGGCTCTCTTATTGGTAACGTCGCACAGGACTTGGGTTTGGACATAAAAAGGCTTCGTTCAGGCCGAGCTCGTATCGTGACGGGAGAAAATGTTCAGTACGCCGAGCTGAAGACAGACAAAGGGACTCTGGTGGTGAATGAGAGGATAGACAGAGAGCAGCTCTGTGGAGACGTGACGCCCTGCAGCTTCACCTTTGAGATTTTACTGGAAAACCCGATGGAGTTACACCCCGTGACTATAGAGGTGCTGGATGTAAATGACAATGCGCCCACTTTTGAGAGTAAACAGCTGGATTTTGAAATCAGTGAAGCACGAATGATCGGGTCGCGCTTTGACTTGGAGGCTGCACGTGATGCCGATGTGGGGGAGAATGGATTACAAAACTATATTTTGTCTCCAAATGATAATTTCGCTTTAAAGCAGCACGTTAATCCTGACGGTACAAAATATAGTGTAATGGTCCTTCAGAACGCGTTAGACAGAGAAACACAACCGCGTCTTAATCTTAAACTAGTGGCTGTTGACGGGGGGAGTCCGCAGAGATCAGGAACAGTAAATATAAATATAGTTGTCTTAGATAACAATGACAACGCCCCTGTGTTTAATCAGAGCATTTATAAAGCATCCGTGACTGAAAATTCTCCCAAAGGCACTCATGTCGTGACGGTGAACGCCACTGATATTGACATGGGGGCAAACGGAAAAGTGACGTACTCTTTTTCAAAATCTAAGTCGCCAAAAGGTGATTACTTTAAAATAAGTCAAACTACTGGAGCAATTTTGGTCGAAAAAAGCATGGACTTTGAAAAGGATAATAAGTTTGAGTTCAGGGTAGAAGCCAAAGACCAAGGTGGACTCACTGACACTTGTGAAGTTGAAATACATATTATTGACGTCAATGATAATGCACCGATTATTAATGTGATGTCCTTCACTAGCCCTGTGTCAGAGGACTCTCCCGTAGGCACTACCATCGGCATAATTAATGTTAAAGATTTGGATTCAGGTGAAAACGGACAGGTGAGGTGCGCAGTGGAAGGAAGCGCTCCCGTTGAATTGAAATCCAATGTTAGAAACTATTACGCGCTGGTAACTAATGCGCCATTTGACCGAGAAAGTCTGTCAGAATTTAACATCACAGTAATCGCGTCAGACTCAGGAAAGCCTCCACTCTCTGTAGCAAAAACGTTTCATCTAAAAGTCTCAGATGTGAATGATAACCCTCCAGTGTTCACACGTGCGCTCTACGACGCAACAATAACAGAGAATAACTCCCCCAGTCATTACGTGCTCAGTGTAACTGCCAAAGACCCGGATGAAAACCAGAACGCGCGTGTGTCATACATTTTAGAGGAGTGTGCCATTGGTGGGTCTCCTGTTTCTGGTTATATCTCTATTAACTCAGAAAACGGAGTTATTAGTGCCGCGCGCTCCTTTGACTATGAACAAACCAAAGAGTTTGTGTGCGTAATCAAAGCGCAGGACGGAGGCTCTCCTCCTCTCAGCAGCAACGTGACTGTGAAAATCCTGGTTCAGGACCAGAACGACAACGCCCCTCAGGTGCTGTACCCAGTCCAGACTGGGGGCTCTCTGGTGGCTGAGATGGTGCCTCGTTCAGCAGATGTGGGCTATCTGGTCACTAAAGTGGTGGCTGTGGATGTGGACTCTGGACAGAATGCCTGGCTCTCCTATAAACTGCAGAAAGCCGCGGACAGGGCGCTGTTTGAAGTGGGCTCACAGAATGGAGAAATAAGAACTATCCGCCAAGTGACTGATAAAGATGCAGTGAAACAGAGACTGACTGTTATAGTGGAGGACAACGGGCAGCCCTCTCGTTCAGCTACAGTCATTGTTAACGTGGCGGTGGCGGACAGCTTTCCTGAAGTACTGTCTGAGTTCACTGACTTTACGCACGACAAGGAGTACAATGACAACCTGACTTTTTACTTAGTGCTGGCTCTGGCTGTAGTCTCCTTTCTGTTCATCACGTGTGTAGTGGTCATTATATCAGTGAAAATCTACAGATGGAGACAGTCTCGCATCCTGTATCACTCCAATCTGCCAGTGATCCCATATTATCCTCCACGTTACTCAGACACTCTGGGCACAGGGACCCTCCCACACGTGTACAATTATGACACGTGCAGGACCACAGACTCCAGAAAGAGTGACATTAAATACATGCAGCCGATGAGTCAAAGTCTGGTCAGTGTTGATGACGTCGGTGCTGATTCTGCGCAGAATGGACATCAGAGATCAGCAAACTCTACATTGGTGAGGCAATATTTTCATTGTATTAATGCGCTTCAACATATGCATATAGATTTCATTGCATTAAAAAAAAAAAAAAAAAAACACATTTTAACAATTGTTTCTTTCTGGGAAGCATTCTGATCCGTACACAGTACTTACTGTAGTTGGTTCAGGGCTTCTTGGTTTATTGCTATTCCTCTCTCATTAAAACCGATATTTCTCCATCTGTTCCATCCAAACATTCGTGTCTGTGCACTGTCCATGGTGCTGATTTTTCTGTTCTACACGTTTTGACGTCCAGCTACAGCCAGTCTTCACTGATATTTTCTGTTTTTAAGCGTCCCTCCCTTAATCAATTACTGTGCAATTATCAAATTTTCACTAGGAAAAGTATGTTGTTTTTTTTTGTTGTTTTTTTTCCGTAGTTCTGTTATTTAATTTGATGTTTAACTCTGAAACTGTCACGCCATTCTTTGTTACCTGATTCATTGATATAATACTGAAACGGCCAAACAGTGTAATTAGTTCTCAAATAGTTTTCATTGTCCAGTCGTATACTTAAATAATATACATTTTCATGTCATGTTTAATTTGACAAGTGCAAAGGCAATCCCCTTGGTGCACGTTAATGTATGTGCTCAACTAAATCAGTGGCTAATAGTTCCGGGTTTTGTCCTCATAGTGACGCTGTTGTCCTGTGAGTCGTTTAGAGCGTTCTGTGGATCTGTGTTATTCCCTCCCATCACTGCGTTTTGTCTCGAGGAGCACAGCGGCTTTTCAGTCCGCCTTCATCTCTACAATACAGATATAACCTGACGAAATTACATATCTAACATTGTGAGCAGTTCTGTTAGCGTGGATTGATTTGACGAGTCTTTTTTCATCATGGCATTTGGACTATTTAAACGTGTTACATCATTAGAGGCATGTTTCGTTCCATCTATACAGGCTGTGTCGTCGTGTATTTTCTTGATGTTATTTTTGATTCAAGTCGATGCACAGATCCGCTACTCAATCCCAGAGGAGATGAGGAAGGGCTCTCTTATTGGTAACGTCGCACAGGACTTGGGTTTGGACATAAAAAGGCTTCGTTCAGGCCGAGCTCGTATCGTGACGGGAGAAAATGTTCAGTACGCTGAGCTGAAGACAGACAAAGGGACTCTGGTGGTGAATGAGAGGATAGACAGAGAGCAGCTCTGTGGAGACGTGACGCCCTGCAGCTTCACCTTTGAGATTTTACTGGAAAACCCGATGGAGTTACACCCCGTGACTATAGAGGTGCTGGATGTAAACGACAATGCGCCCACTTTTCAGAGTAAACAGCTGGATTTTGAAATCGGTGAAACAGCAATAATAGGATCGCGCTTTGACTTGGAAGCTGCACGTGATGCTGATGTGGGAGAGAATGGATTACAAAACTATATATTGACTCCGAATGATAATTTCGCTTTAAAGCAGCATGTTAATCCTGACGGTACTAAATATAGTGTAATGGTCCTTCAGAACGCGTTAGACAGAGAAACACATCCGCGCCTTAATCTAAAACTAGTGGCTGTTGACGGAGGAAGTCCGCAGAGATCAGGAACAGTAAATATAAATATAATTGTCTTAGATGCCAATGACAACGCCCCTGTGTTTAATCAGAGCATTTATAAAGCATCCGTGACTGAAAATTCTCCCAAAGGCACTCATGTCGTGACGGTGAACGCCACTGATATTGACATGGGGGCATATGGAAAAGTGACGTACTCTTTTTCAAAATCTAAGCCGCCAAAAGGTGATTACTTTAAAATAAATCAAACTACTGGAACAATTTTGGTCGAAAAAAGCATGGACTTTGAAAAGGATAATAAGTTTGAGTTCAGGGTAGAAGCCAAAGACCAAGGTGGACTCACTGACACTTGTGAAGTTGAAATACATATTATTGACGTCAATGATAATGCACCGATTATTAATGTGATGTCATTCACTAGCCCTGTGTCAGAGGACTCTCCCGTAGGCACTACCATCGGTATAATTAATGTTAAAGATTTGGATTCAGGTGAAAACGGACAGGTGAGGTGCGCAGTGGAAGGAAGCGCTCCCGTTGAATTGAAATCCAATGTTAGAAACTATTACGCGCTGGTAACTAATGCGCCATTTGACCGAGAAAGTCTGTCAGAATTTAACATCACAGTAATCGCGTCAGACTCAGGAAAGCCTCCACTCTCTGCAGCAAAAACGTTTAATCTAAAAGTCTCAGATGTGAATGATAACCCTCCAGTGTTCACGCGTGCACTCTACGACGCAACAATAACAGAGAATAACTCCCCCAGTCATTATGTGCTCAGTGTAACTGCCAAAGACCCGGATGAAAACCAGAACGCGCGTGTGTCGTACATTTTAGAGGAGTGTGCCATTGGTGGGTCTCCTGTTTCTGGTTATATCTCTATTAACTCAGAAAACGGAGTTATTAGTGCCGCGCGCTCCTTTGACTATGAACAAACCAAAGAGTTTGTGTGCGTAATCAAAGCGCAGGACGGAGGCTCTCCTCCTCTCAGCAGCAACGTGACTGTGAAAATCCTGGTTCAGGACCAGAACGACAACGCCCCTCAGGTGCTGTACCCAGTCCAGACTGGGGGCTCTCTGGTGGCTGAGATGGTGCCTCGTTCAGCAGATGTGGGCTATCTGGTCACTAAAGTGGTGGCTGTGGATGTGGACTCTGGACAGAATGCCTGGCTCTCCTATAAACTGCAGAAAGCCGCAGACAGGGCGCTGTTTGAAGTGGGCTCACAGAATGGAGAAATAAGAACTATCCGCCAAGTGACTGATAAAGATGCAGTGAAACAGAGACTGACTGTTATAGTGGAGGACAACGGGCAGCCCTCTCGTTCAGCTACAGTCATTGTTAACGTGGCGGTGGCGGACAGCTTTCCTGAAGTACTGTCTGAGTTCACTGACTTTACGCACGACAAGGAGTACAATGACAACCTGACTTTTTACTTAGTGCTGGCTCTGGCTGTAGTCTCCTTTCTGTTCATCACGTGTGTAGTGGTCATTATATCAGTGAAAATCTACAGATGGAGACAGTCTCGCATCCTGTATCACTCCAATCTGCCAGTGATCCCATATTATCCTCCACGTTACTCAGACACTCTGGGCACAGGGACCCTCCCACACGTGTACAATTACGACACGTGCAGGACCACAGACTCCAGAAAGAGTGACATTAAATACATGCAGCCGATGAGTCAAAGTTTGGTCAGTGTTGATGACGTCGGTGCTGATTCTGCGCAGAATGGACATCAGAGATCAGCAAACTCTACATTGGTGAGGCAATATTTTCATTGTAATAATGCGCTTCAGCATATGCATATAGATTTCATTGCATAAAAAAAGAAAAAACAAAAACAAAAAAACATTTTAACAATTGTCTCTGTCTGGGAAGCATTCTGATCCGTACACAGTACTTACTGTAGTTGGTTCAGGGCTTCTTGGTTTATTGCTATTCCTCTCTCATTAAAACCAATATTTCTCCATCTGTTCCATCCAAACGTTCGTGTCTGTGCACTGTCCATGCTGCTGATATTTCTGTTCTATACGTTTTGACGTCCAACTACAGCCAGTCTTCACTGATATTTTTTTTTTTGTTTTTTTTTGTTTTTTAAGCGTCCCTCCCTTAATCAATTACTGTGCAATTATCACATTTTCACTAGGAAAATAATGTAATTTTTTGTCAAATGTATGCACCTTTTCCGTAGCCCTGTTATTTAATTTGATGTTTAACTCTGAAACTGTCACGCCATTCTTTGTTACCTTATTAATTAATATAATACTGAAACGGCCAAACAGTGTAATTAATTCTCAAATAGTATACATTGTCCAGTCGTATATTTAAATAGTATACATTATATTGTCATGTTTAATTTGACAAGTGCAAAAGCAATCCCCTTGGTGCACGTTAATGTATGTGCTCAACTAATTCAGTGGCTAATAGTTTCGGGTTTTGTCCTCATAGTGACGCTGTTGTCCTGTGAGTCGTTTAGAGCGTTCTGTGGATCTGTGTTATTCCCTCCCATCACTGCGTTTTGTCTCGAGGAGCACAGCGGCTTTTCAGTCCGCCTTCACCTCTACAATACAGATATAACCTGACGAAATTACATATTTAACATTGTGAGCAGTTCTGTTAACGTGGATTGATTTGACGAGTCTTTTTTCATCATGGCATTTGGACTATTTAAACGTGTTACATCATTAGATGCATGTTTCGTTCCATCTATTCAGGCTGTGTCGTCGTGTATTTTCTTGATGTTATTTTTGATTCAAGTCGATGCACAGATCCGCTACTCAATCCCAGAGGAGATGAGGAAGGGCTCTCTTATTGGTAACGTCGCACAGGACTTGGGTTTGGACATAAAAAGGCTTCGTTCAGGCCGAGCTCGTATCGTGACGGGAGAAAATGTTCAGTACGCCGAGCTGAAGACAGACAAAGGGACTCTGGTGGTGAATGAGAGGATAGACAGAGAGCAGCTCTGTGGAGACGTGACGCCCTGCAGCTTCACCTTTGAGATTTTACTGGAAAACCCGATGGAGTTACACCCCGTGACTATAGAGGTGCTGGATGTAAACGACAATGCGCCCAGTTTTGAGAGTAAACAGCTGGATTTTGAAATCGGTGAAGCAGCAATGATCGGGTCTCGTTTTGACTTGGAAGCTGCACGTGATGCTGATGTGGGAGAGAATGGATTACAAAACTATATTTTGTCCCCAAATGATAATTTCGCTTTAAAGCAGCATGTTAATCCTGACGGTACTAAATATAGTGTAATGGTCCTTCAGAACGCGTTAGACAGAGAAACACAACCGCGTCTTAATTTTAAACTAGTGGCTGTTGACGGGGGGAGTCCGCAGAGATCAGGAACAGTAAATATAAATATAATTGTCTTAGATGCCAATGACAACGTCCCTGTGTTTAATCAGAGCATTTATAAAGCATCCGTGACTGAAAATTCTCCCAAAGGCACTCATGTCGTGACGGTGAACGCCACTGATATTGACATGGGGGCAAACGGAAAAGTGACGTACTCTTTTTCAAAATCTAAGTCGCCAAAAGGTGATTACTTTAAAATAAATCAAACTACTGGAGCAATTTTGGTCGACAAAAGCATGGACTTTGAAAAGGATAATAAGTTTGAGTTCAGGGTAGAAGCCAAAGACCAAGGTGGACTCACTGACACTTGTGAAGTTGAAATACATATTATTGACGTCAATGATAATGCACCGATTATTAATGTGATGTCATTCACTAGCCCTGTGTCAGAGGACTCTCCCGTAGGCACTACCATCGGTATAATTAATGTTAAAGATTTGGATTCAGGTGAAAACGGACAGGTGAGGTGCGCAGTGGAAGGAAGCGCTCCCGTTGAATTGAAATCCAATGTTAGAAACTATTACGCGCTGGTAACTAATGCGCCATTTGACCGAGAAAGTCTGTCAGAATTTAACATCACAGTAATCGCGTCAGACTCAGGAAAGCCTCCACTCTCTGTAGCAAAAACGTTTCATCTAAAAGTCTCAGATGTGAATGATAACCCTCCAGTGTTCACGCGTGCACTCTACGACGCAACAATAACAGAGAATAACTCCCCCAGTCATTATGTGCTCAGTGTAACTGCCAAAGACCCGGATGAAAACCAGAACGCGCGTGTGTCGTACATTTTAGAGGAGTGTGCCATTGGTGGGTCTCCTGTTTCTAGTTTTATCTCTGTAAATTCAGAAAATGGAGTTATTAGTGCCGCGCGCTCCTTTGACTATGAACAAACCAAAGAGTTTGTGTGCGTAATCAAAGCGCAGGACGGAGGCTCTCCTCCTCTCAGCAGCAACGTGACTGTGAAAATCCTGGTTCAGGACCAGAACGACAACGCCCCTCAGGTGCTGTACCCAGTCCAGACTGGGGGCTCTCTGGTGGCTGAGATGGTGCCTCGTTCAGCAGATGTGGGCTATCTGGTCACTAAAGTGGTGGCTGTGGATGTGGACTCTGGACAGAATGCCTGGCTCTCCTATAAACTGCAGAAAGCCGCAGACAGGGCGCTGTTTGAAGTGGGCTCACAGAATGGAGAAATAAGAACTATCCGCCAAGTGACTGATAAAGATGCAGTGAAACAGAGACTGACTGTTATAGTGGAGGACAACGGGCAGCCCTCTCGTTCAGCTACAGTCATTGTTAACGTGGCGGTGGCGGACAGCTTTCCTGAAGTACTGTCTGAGTTCACTGACTTTACGCACGACAAGGAGTACAATGACAACCTGACTTTTTACTTAGTGCTGGCTCTGGCTGTAGTCTCCTTTCTGTTCATCACGTGTGTAGTGGTCATTATATCAGTGAAAATCTACAGATGGAGACAGTCTCGCATCCTGTATCACTCCAATCTGCCAGTGATCCCATATTATCCTCCACGTTACTCAGACACTCTGGGCACAGGGACCCTCCCACACGTGTACAATTACGACACGTGCAGGACCACAGACTCCAGAAAGAGTGACATTAAATACATGCAGCCGATGAGTCAAAGTTTGGTCAGTGTTGATGACGTCGGTGCTGATTCTGCGCAGAATGGACATCAGAGATCAGCAAACTCTACATTGGTGAGGCAATATTTTCATTGTAATAATGCGCTTCAGCATATGCATATAGATTTCATTGCATAAAAAAAGAAAAAACAAAAACAAAAAAACATTTTAACAATTGTCTCTGTCTGGGAAGCATTCTGATCCGTACACAGTACTTACTGTAGTTGGTTCAGGGCTTCTTGGTTTATTGCTATTCCTCTCTCATTAAAACCAATATTTCTCCATCTGTTCCATCCAAACGTTCGTGTCTGTGCACTGTCCATGCTGCTGATATTTCTGTTCTATACGTTTTGACGTCCAACTACAGCCAGTCTTCACTGATATTTTATTTTTTTTTTTTTTTGTTTTTTAAGCGTCCCTCCCTTAATCAATTACTGTGCAATTATCACATTTTCACTAGGAAAATAATGTAATTTTTTGTCAAATGTATGCACCTTTTCCGTAGCCCTGTTATTTAATTTGATGTTTAACTCTGAAACTGTCACGCCATTCTTTGTTACCTTATTAATTAATATAATACTGAAACGGCCAAACAGTGTAATTAATTCTCAAATAGTATACATTGTCCAGTCGTATATTTAAATAGTATACATTATATTGTCATGTTTAATTTGACAAGTGCAAAAGCAATCCCCTTGGTGCACGTTAATGTATGTGCTCAACTAATTCAGTGGCTAATAGTTTCGGGTTTTGTCCTCATAGTGACGCTGTTGTCCTGTGAGTCGTTTAGAGCGTTCTGTGGATCTGTGTTATTCCCTCCCATCACTGCGTTTTGTCTCGAGGAGCACAGCGGCTTTTCAGTCCGCCTTCACCTCTACAATACAGATATAACCTGACGAAATTACATATTTAACATTGTGAGCAGTTCTGTTAACGTGGATTGATTTGACGAGTCTTTTTTCATCATGGCATTTGGACTATTTAAACGTGTTACATCATTAGATGCATGTTTCGTTCCATCTATTCAGGCTGTGTCGTCGTGTATTTTCTTGATGTTATTTTTGATTCAAGTCGATGCACAGATCCGCTACTCAATCCCAGAGGAGATGAGGAAGGGCTCTCTTATTGGTAACGTCGCACAGGACTTGGGTTTGGACATAAAAAGGCTTCGTTCAGGCCGAGCTCGTATCGTGACGGGAGAAAATGTTCAGTACGCCGAGCTGAAGACAGACAAAGGGACTCTGGTGGTGAATGAGAGGATAGACAGAGAGCAGCTCTGTGGAGACGTGACGCCCTGCAGCTTCACCTTTGAGATTTTACTGGAAAACCCGATGGAGTTACACCCCGTGACTATAGAGGTGCTGGATGTAAACGACAATGCGCCCAGTTTTGAGAGTAAACAGCTGGATTTTGAAATCGGTGAAGCAGCAATGATCGGGTCTCGTTTTGACTTGGAAGCTGCACGTGATGCTGATGTGGGAGAGAATGGATTACAAAACTATATTTTGTCCCCAAATGATAATTTCGCTTTAAAGCAGCATGTTAATCCTGACGGTACTAAATATAGTGTAATGGTCCTTCAGAACGCGTTAGACAGAGAAACACAACCGCGTCTTAATTTTAAACTAGTGGCTGTTGACGGGGGGAGTCCGCAGAGATCAGGAACAGTAAATATAAATATAATTGTCTTAGATGCCAATGACAACGTCCCTGTGTTTAATCAGAGCATTTATAAAGCATCCGTGACTGAAAATTCTCCCAAAGGCACTCATGTCGTGACGGTGAACGCCACTGATATTGACATGGGGGCAAACGGAAAAGTGACGTACTCTTTTTCAAAATCTAAGTCGCCAAAAGGTGATTACTTTAAAATAAATCAAACTACTGGAGCAATTTTGGTCGACAAAAGCATGGACTTTGAAAAGGATAATAAGTTTGAGTTCAGGGTAGAAGCCAAAGACCAAGGTGGACTCACTGACACTTGTGAAGTTGAAATACATATTATTGACGTCAATGATAATGCACCGATTATTAATGTGATGTCATTCACTAGCCCTGTGTCAGAGGACTCTCCCGTAGGCACTACCATCGGTATAATTAATGTTAAAGATTTGGATTCAGGTGAAAACGGACAGGTGAGGTGCGCAGTGGAAGGAAGCGCTCCCGTTGAATTGAAATCCAATGTTAGAAACTATTACGCGCTGGTAACTAATGCGCCATTTGACCGAGAAAGTCTGTCAGAATTTAACATCACAGTAATCGCGTCAGACTCAGGAAAGCCTCCACTCTCTGTAGCAAAAACGTTTCATCTAAAAGTCTCAGATGTGAATGATAACCCTCCAGTGTTCACGCGTGCACTCTACGACGCAACAATAACAGAGAATAACTCCCCCAGTCATTATGTGCTCAGTGTAACTGCCAAAGACCCGGATGAAAACCAGAACGCGCGTGTGTCGTACATTTTAGAGGAGTGTGCCATTGGTGGGTCTCCTGTTTCTAGTTTTATCTCTGTAAATTCAGAAAATGGAGTTATTAGTGCCGCGCGCTCCTTTGACTATGAACAAACCAAAGAGTTTGTGTGCGTAATCAAAGCGCAGGACGGAGGCTCTCCTCCTCTCAGCAGCAACGTGACTGTGAAAATCCTGGTTCAGGACCAGAACGACAACGCCCCTCAGGTGCTGTACCCAGTCCAGACTGGGGGCTCTCTGGTGGCTGAGATGGTGCCTCGTTCAGCAGATGTGGGCTATCTGGTCACTAAAGTGGTGGCTGTGGATGTGGACTCTGGACAGAATGCCTGGCTCTCCTATAAACTGCAGAAAGCCGCGGACAGGGCGCTGTTTGAAGTGGGCTCACAGAATGGAGAAATAAGAACTATCCGCCAAGTGACTGATAAAGATGCAGTGAAACAGAGACTGACTGTTATAGTGGAGGACAACGGGCAGCCCTCTCGTTCAGCTACAGTCATTGTTAACGTGGCGGTGGCGGACAGCTTTCCTGAAGTACTGTCTGAGTTCACTGACTTTACGCACGACAAGGAGTACAATGACAACCTGACTTTTTACTTAGTGCTGGCTCTGGCTGTAGTCTCCTTTCTGTTCATCACGTGTGTAGTGGTCATTATATCAGTGAAAATCTACAGATGGAGACAGTCTCGCATCCTGTATCACTCCAATCTGCCAGTGATCCCATATTATCCTCCACGTTACTCAGACACTCTGGGCACAGGGACCCTCCCACACGTGTACAATTATGACACGTGCAGGACCACAGACTCCAGAAAGAGTGACATTAAATACATGCAGCCGATGAGTCAAAGTTTGGTCAGTGTTGATGACGTCGGGACTGATTCTGCGCAGAATGGACATCAGAGATCAACGAACTCTACTTTGGTGAGGCAATATTTTTATTGTAATGATGCACTTGGACATAGACGTGCTGATTTCATTACATATAAATACGGTATTACTAAATTTGTTACTTTGAAGCGCTTGATTTAGTTTTATCCTCTGTTAGCAACACTTTATCATAAGTCATACCTAAAAATAATTTGTAAATGTTAAATTACAATTAACCAATCATATACTAAAAATGACTCATTAACACATTTTTAATCATCATTTACAAACATGGTCAAAAAATGTGTAATACTTATTTCCAAAATATGTCAAAATGTTTATTAAGGCACATCTACGAATCATTTACAAATGTTTATTAATCATTAACTACTCATGTACTAACAATTACATACTCATTAACAGTTTTATATAATAATTTTAGTCATGAACTATTCAAACATTTACTGATAATATGCTAACATGTACTTAGTCATTATGAATGTTTAAGAATAATATGTTAATCACAGACAAATAAATGTATTCCTTATTTACATATTATCTTTGTTTAATCATTTTGATGATTTGATAATAATTGACTAATTCTAGACTAAAAATGAACAACAAAGCCTTTAATATGTTAAATTATGTAATCATTGACTAAAAAGAACTTATCTTTGACAAATGTTTAACACCATTTACTAATTCTAGATAAAAAAATAAAATAAAATAAAAAAAAGCCTGCTCATTAATGAAGCATTTTTAAAGTTTTAGAGTAGGTAACTAAAATAAATGACTTATGAACCAATTTACAACTTAATAATTAATTATTTACTAAATGAATTCATTTTTAAAAGAGTAAAGAAACCATGAAATAGAAAGTGTATGTCACTTACAGAACTTACAGATGATTAACAAGCATTTGTAAATCTGAACAGCACAAATGAAAACATGCCCATAATCTTTGAGCCTAGAGATCCTGCCAGGAGCATCGGGACATACAAGAACAGGAACAACCAGCAAATACACCCGTTCAAACAGATGCAGCCACAGAACAGCTAGAAAGCCCAGATGCCCATGCAGTCATGGTGGAAATGCCACAGTCACAGCTTGACTTTTCAGCTTTGAATAATTTTGGTGACTTCAATAATGTGGTACTTTGTGTCACAGGAGAAAAAAACTCAAACGGAAAAGGTTGTGACTGTTGAACTGAATTAAAGGGGCCCTAGGTAATTTTTCTGGTTGACATTACCAGCTTGCTTTGATAGACGATAGATGATATTGCTTTGCTTGGAATGTTCCACACTTTGGCATTACATTTACCAATCTTGCATCAGAGGTTTACAGGTATAGCAAAAGAAAATTTCAATTCTGTCAACTAGATGAACGTTTTAGAGATCTAAGCGGCTTTTTTCAGTTCTGTTCAGATTTGTGGACACTGCCTTATTTATTTGAAGAGAGGAGCTAATCATAGTGAAACTGACAGACCTATTTCATTCCAGTTTTTGTTTGTTGGCTCGGTCTACTGACTATTACTATTGTTTTCCTAACTCTGTTGTTTTATACTTCCATCATTAGATCTAAATCAAAACAAGGGAAACAAGGGTGCATAGTCATATTTACATTTTGAGGTAATGTAACTCAAACTTCAGTACTCTACCATCATCTTAAACGTGTACTCCTTCAAAGCTATGCGCTGTCCATGGTGCTGATTTCTTGTTCTTCTTCTGGAGCAAACTACAGTGAATTTCTTCAATTGTTATGTTTTCAAACTTTCTCTCTTCATCAAATAAGATACATAAATAAACTAATGTAAAATGATCACTTTGAAACTAGGACTGCTTTATTTAAATGTAAAAAACAATTGCATTTTTGGTCAAATTGTGTGCGTTATCTGCAGTATTGTATTCAAATGTTTCCACTTACAGGCAGTTCTATTGTTGCTATTAAGAACTGCCAAATCTTCTAGTAATTGCTTCTTAAATACTATATATACCCTTTTGTTGTTTTCCAGTATTTTTAATGTGACAAGTGCAAAGGTCAGTCCCCTTGATGCCCGTTAATGTATGCGCCTAAATGAGTCTGTGGCCAATAGTTCCGGGTTTTGTCCTCATAGTGACGCTGTTGTCCTGTGAGTCGTTTAGAGCGTTCTGTGGATCTGTGTTATTCCCTCCCATCACTGCGTTTTGTCTCGAGGAGCACAGCGGCTTTTCAGTCCGCCTTCATCTCTACAATAGAGATATAACCTGACGAAATTACATATTTAACATTGTGTGTAGTTCTGTTAGCGTGGATTGATTTGACGAGTCTTTTTTCATCATGGCATTTGGACTATTTAAACGTGTTACATCATTAGAGGCATGTTTCGTTCCATCTATTCAGGCTGTGTCGTCGTGTATTTTCTTGATGTTATTTTTGATTCAAGTCGATGCACAGATCCGCTACTCAATCCCAGAGGAGATGAGGAAGGGCTCTCTTATTGGTAACGTCGCACAGGACTTGGGTTTGGACATAAAAAGGCTTCGTTCAGGCCGAGCTCGTATCGTGACGGGAGAAAATGTTCAGTACGCCGAGCTGAAGACAGACAAAGGGACTCTGGTGGTGAATGAGAGGATAGACAGAGAGCAGCTCTGTGGAGACGTGACGCCCTGCAGCTTCACCTTTGAGATTTTACTGGAAAACCCGATGGAGTTACACCCCGTGACTATAGAGGTGCTGGATGTAAACGACAATGCGCCCACGTTTCAGAGTAAACAGCTGGATTTTGAAATAAGCGAATCAGCCACAATTGGATCACGTTTTAATTTAGAAGCTGCAAGCGATGCTGACGTAGGTATAAATGGATTGCAGGACTACACTTTGAGTCAAAATGATAACTTTATTTTAAAACAACACGTTAATTCACATGGTCATAAACATAGCGTAATGGTCCTTCAGAGCGCACTAGACAGAGAGAAACATCCGCGCCTTAATCTAAAACTAGTGGCTGTTGACGGGGGAAGTCCGCAGAGATCTGGTACCGTAAATATAAATATAGATGTATTAGATGCCAATGACAACGCCCCTGTGTTTAATCAGAGCATTTATAAAGCATCCGTGACTGAAAATTCTCCCAAAGGCACTCATGTCGTGACCGTTAATGCCAGTGATATAGATACTGGGGTAAACGGTCAAGTCACTTACTCAATTTCATATCTGAAAGCATCAATAGAGGATTTGTTTAAAATTAACGAAGTCAGTGGGGCAATTTTTGTAGCTAAAGCAATTGATTTTGAAAAAGACAAGAAAGTGGAAATCAGAGTGGAGGCCAAAGACCAAGGAGGACTAACGGATACTTGTGAAGTGGAAATAGAAATTATTGACCTCAACGACAATGTGCCTGTGGTTAACGTGATGTCATTCACCAGTTCAGTGTCAGAAGACGCCCCAGTGGGCACCACCATCGGAATAATAAATGTTAAAGACTTGGATTCGGGTGAGAACGGACAGGTGAGATGCGTAGTAGATGCAAGTGCCCCTTTTGAATTAAAATCTAATGTTAGAAACTATTACGCGCTCGTAACCAATGCACCTTTAGACAGAGAGAGTTTATCAGAATTTAACATCACAGTAATCGCCTCAGACTCGGGAAAGCCTCCACTTTCAGTGACAAAAGCATTTAATTTAAAAGTCTCAGATGTGAATGATAACCCTCCAGTGTTCACACGTGCCAAATATAGCGCGACAATAATGGAGAATAACTCCCCCGGTTATTCTGTGCTTAGTGTCGTTGCAAAAGACCCGGATGAAAACCAGAACGCGCGCGTGTCTTACATTGTAGAGGAGTGTGCCATTGGTGGGTCTCCTGTTTCTGGTTATATCTCTGTAAATTCAGAAAACGGAGTTATTAGTGCCGCGCGCTCTTTTGACTATGAACAAACCAAAGAGTTTGTGTGCGTAATCAAAGCGCAGGACGGAGGCTCTCCTCCTCTCAGCAGCAACGTGACTGTGAAAATCCTGGTTCAGGACCAGAACGACAACCCCCCTCAGGTGCTGTACCCAGTCCAGACTGGGGGCTCTCTGGTGGCTGAGATGGTGCCTCGTTCAGCAGATGTGGGCTATCTGGTCACTAAAGTGGTGGCTGTGGATGTGGACTCTGGACAGAATGCCTGGCTCTCCTATAAACTGCAGAAAGCCGCAGACAGGGCGCTGTTTGAAGTGGGCTCACAGAATGGAGAAATAAGAACTATCCGCCAAGTGACTGATAAAGATGCAGTCAAACAGAGATTGACTGTTATAGTGGAGGACAACGGGCAGCCCTCTCGTTCAGCTACAGTCATTGTTAACGTGGCGGTGGCGGACAGCTTTCCTGAAGTACTGTCTGAGTTCACTGACTTTACGCACGACAAGGAGTACAATGACAACCTGACTTTTTACTTAGTGCTGGCTCTGGCTGTAGTCTCCTTTCTGTTCATCACGTGTGTAGTGGTCATTATATCAGTGAAAATCTACAGATGGAGACAGTCTCGCATCCTGTATCACTCCAATCTGCCAGTGATCCCATATTATCCTCCACGTTACTCAGACACTCTGGGCACAGGGACCCTCCCACACGTGTACAATTACGACACGTGCAGGACCACAGACTCCAGAAAGAGTGACATTAAATACATGCAGCCGATGAGTCAAAGTTTACTCGACATTGGTGCAAACGAGTCTGAAGCCCAACAAATAGAGAAACAGTTTGCAGGCTCCAATATGTCAACTCTGGTGAGTAATTTGTATATGTTTTGTTTTGTTTGTTTGTTTGTTTTTTACTTCTGCTTCACTTTGTGTCCTAAACGCTGTCTCTGGTGCTGAAACTGTGTTTTTAGAACCCATGTGAACAACTACTGCCTATATCTGATATAATCAACTAATTGATCCCTTTCTAACATTTTGAGATATAGCACTAATATAGTGTCATATACGCCAAGTAATATATTACCAAAACGTCCTGAAGGTCAAGAAATAAAGTTATGGAAAACAATAAACCATAAAAAAAAACAACTTTAATAATTTAGATTGATTATTGATATATTGGGTTAATATTCGAAATTGCTTTTTCATAAATTGTATTCATTGGTGTATTTGTTTGTGTATGAATCTAATGTATAAATCACTGGGCAGGCTACATTACCCTGGAAGAACTCTGAGGGCCGCTGTTGACTGTGAGCTGTTACACTGTCTCATGATCCTCCCCTTATTCTTCAGTCGACATTTTGGTACAGAGAACGGTGGTTTCACGCTGACGGGATTCGTTGTCGCTTCATTTGACTTTTACTCTCTTCTAACAATTTAAACGGACTACAACTATTTTCTAAAGGATTTATTCATTTGTTTTTATGGCGTCACTGAGAGAATTTGTTTTCAGAGGGCAGTGGCTCGGCCTGGTTCTTTGTCTCTTTGCGCTGAGGTCCGTGTCTGGACAGGCTCGTTACTCCGTTCCTGAGGAGCAGGCGGAGGGATCTTTCGTTGGAAATATTGCTGGAGATTTGGGAATAGATGTAAAAAGACTGGTCTCGGGGAACGCTCGCATTGTGACAAAAGAAAGTCGACAATATGTGGATTTAAATCGAGACAAAGGCATCCTTGTTGTTAAAGAGCGAATCGACCGAGAGGAGCTGTGTGAGAAAACAACGCCCTGCAGTTTTAGTTTTGAGGTGATTCTGGAGAATCCAATTCAGCTGTATCGAGTCACTGTTGAGGTAACAGATGTGAACGACAATACTCCAGCTTTTCCAAAAGATGAAGTCCTTTTAAAAATAGTTGAGACTGCAGCGACAGGGACTCGTTATTCGTTAGAAACAGCACATGACCCTGATGTTGGTATAAATGATATTATTAGATACAACCTGAAACCCTCGGATCATTTTAAACTTGAAATGCAAACACAGTCTGACGGGAGTCAGTTTGTGGAGATGGTTTTGGAAACGCCTTTAGATCGAGAGAAACATGAGGAGCACACTCTGATTTTGGTTGCTTCAGATGGAGGCGCACCTCAGAGATCAGGAACAGCACGTATTCACATCACTGTGCTAGACGCGAACGATAATGCACCAGTCTGTAGTAAACAGGTCTATAAAGCTGAGGTTCAAGAAAACTCTGCACTTGGCACTGTGGTCACCACCGTCAGCGCCAATGACGCAGATAAAGGAATAAATGGGGAAGTTACTTATTCGCTGTCACGCGTTGTAAAAGATGTTAATCATTTTTTTACTGTCAATTCTAAAACAGGAGAAATTAAAGTGATTGGTAATCTGGATTATGAAAAGTCTAAATCGTATCATTTAAATATCCTGGCCAGTGATCACGGAGGCTATTCAGACACATGCAAAGTTATTATCCAAGTAACTGACGTGAATGATAACTCGCCTGTTATTCAGCTCATGTCATTTTCAAGCACAATCTCTGAAGATGCTCCTCCAGGCACAACTTTAGCTGTGATTAATGTTCATGACGATGACTCCGAGAGAAACGGTGTAGTAGAATGTTCTATTAGTTCTGATTTACCTTTTAAAATTGAATCTTCGTTGTCTGGTTATTATACAATAGTCACTGATGACGTGTTAGACAGAGAGAGTGTCTCAGAATATAATATTACTCTATCAGTGACTGACCAAGGCTCCCCGCCGCTTTCAAACAGAAAAACTATTCAGGTCAAAGTTTCAGATGTCAATGACAACTCCCCAAAGTTTGACGAATCAGAATATAGAAGAACAATACCTGAGAATAACTCACCTGGGTTTTCTATATTCACTGTACGTGCGACTGATGCAGACTGGGGTCAGAACGCGCGGGTTTCATACTTCCTGGAGGAAATGGAAATTAATGGTGCGTCTCTGTTTTCTTTGGTGTCCGTGAATTCAGAAAGTGGCGTGATTTCTGCAGCAAAATCCTTTGATTATGAGCAAATAAAGAAGTTTAACTTTAATGTAACAGCTCGTGATGCTGGCTCTCCTCCTCTGAGCTCAGTGGTGCCAGTTAAGCTCCTGGTTCAGGACCAGAACGACAATGCCCCTCAGGTGCTGTACCCAGTCCAGACTGGGGGCTCTCTGGTGGCTGAGATGGTGCCTCGTTCAGCAGATGTGGGCTATCTGGTCACTAAAGTGGTGGCTGTGGATGTGGACTCTGGACAGAATGCCTGGCTCTCCTATAAACTGCAGAAAGCCGCAGACAGGGCGCTGTTTGAAGTGGGCTCACAGAATGGAGAAATAAGAACTATCCGCCAAGTGACTGATAAAGATGCAGTGAAACAGAGACTGACTGTTATAGTGGAGGACAACGGGCAGCCCTCTCGTTCAGCTACAGTCATTGTTAACGTGGCGGTGGCGGACAGCTTTCCTGAAGTACTGTCTGAGTTCACTGACTTTACGCACGACAAGGAGTACAATGACAACCTGACTTTTTACTTAGTGCTGGCTCTGGCTGTAGTCTCCTTTCTGTTCATCACGTGTGTAGTGGTCATTATATCAGTGAAAATCTACAGATGGAGACAGTCTCGCATCCTGTATCACTCCAATCTGCCAGTGATCCCATATTATCCTCCACGTTACTCAGACACTCTGGGCACAGGGACCCTCCCACACGTGTACAATTATGACACGTGCAGGACCACAGACTCCAGAAAGAGTGACTGTAAGTTTGGCAGAGCTGGTAGTCAGAACGTGCTGATAATGGATCCCAGTTCAACAGGGACGATGCAGCGGATACAGAGTGAGAAGAGCATCCTGGACGAACCGGACTCTCCTCTAGAGGTTAGAAACTTTATTTAACATCAATACAATATTTTGTTCATATGCTTTTAGTTTTAATTACATAGCAAATGCTTCCAATCACATACTAAACTCGTTTATATATTTAAGCACCTTGGACAGCGTTATACATATTGTACTGGAGGTGAACACTTCTATGTCTCCGTTATAATGGCAATGTATTCTTCGTTATTATTTTTAATCTTGTCCTTTTGGTTTTGTTGCAATCTTCTAATTGTACTCAAAGTGTCGCTGTTGACTCGTGAGCTGGGATCTTTTCTTTGTGTCCACCCTTTTCTTTTTACTTGTTTGAGTCAAAGCAGAAGGAGACGCGTTTGCAGATCTATTCTTTCCGAGGGAATATCACTTTTTTGTAACTATTTCGTTTTTGATAGATTCATTCTTGCTATTTTTTAATCGGTGGATATTTTTGCGGTGCACTATGGAAACGACTCTGGGTGGAACAATGAGACATCACGCACTGCTGCTGCTCTGTGTTTTGTGCCTGAGCTCGGTGTTCGGTCAGGTCAGTTATTCCGTCCCTGAAGAAATGCCCAAAGGCTCCGTAGTTGGAAACATAGCGCAAGATTTAGGACTAGATTTGAAAAGACTAAAATCAGGAAAAGCGCGTGTATATACGGGAAACAATGTCGAATACATCGGTCTGAATAAAGACAGGGGAGTCCTGTTTATCCAGGAGAGGATAGACAGAGAGGCGCTCTGCGGAGAGACGACGCCTTGTGCTTTAGATTTTCAGTTAATTTTGGAAAATCCGATGGAAATGTTTCGAATTACAGTAGAAATCACAGATATTAATGACAATTACCCGAATTTCACAAATGCAGAAAAACGATTTGAGATTAGCGAGTCTGCAGTAGTGGGATCTAAATTCATATTAGACAAAGCAATTGATTCGGATATTGGTGTAAATAGTTTGGAAAAATACCAGCTTACCCCTACTAACAATTTTATTTTAAATTTAGAAAACGAAGCAGACGGTAGTAAAAAGGTAGAAATGGTGTTGCAGACGGCTTTAGATCGAGAAAAACAAGCCCAAATCTCACTTCTTTTAACCGCCACAGACGGAGGGGAGCCGCCTTTGTCAGGAACAATGCAGATATTCGTGACTGTGCTAGACGTGAATGACAACGCGCCTGTATTCTCTAGACCACTGTACAGAGCAAAAATACTGGAGAACTCCCCTAAAGGCACAAGTATAGTCAGAGTAAGTGCTTCAGATAAAGACATTGGCTCAAATGGAAGAATAACCTATTCCATGTCTACGAGCAAACCCCACCTAACAAGGTTATTTACGGTGGTCAAAGATTCAGGTGATATTATTTTAATTGGTGACCTAGACCATGAATTATCCACAAATTACCAGATTGGAGTCGAAGCTACTGACAATGGTGGTCTATCTGATTCTGCCAAAGTAATTATTGACTTAATCGACGTGAATGACAATGCGCCAAACATACACATAGTGTCTAAATCGGACTTTGTTTTAGAGGACTCACCTCCAGAGACAGTGATAGCCATGTTAAGTGTAAATGATCCTGACTCAGAGAACAGTGGGAAGGTAGAGTGCGTTCTAAACCATTACATTCCATTTAAAATAGAGTCCACTTCAAATGGATTTTATTCTCTCGTCTCAGAGATGCATTTAGACAGAGAACAGACCAATCAGCATAATATCACAGTCACGTGTTCAGATGAGGGCGTGCCCTCTCTCTCCAGCAGCGTTACTCTCACATTACACATCTCTGACGTGAATGACAACGCGCCTGTCTTTGACAGGAGCTCGTATGAGGCCTACATTGTAGAAAACAACAGCCCGGGCCTCTCTATATTCACAGTGAAAGCCACAGACGCTGACTGGAACCAGAACGCGCGTGTCTCTTACATACTGGAGGACTCCTCTGTTAATGGAGTGCCAGTCTCCTCATATGTGTCCGTTAGTGCAGATAGTGGAGTCATCCATGCAGTGCGCTCCTTTGACTACGAGCAGATCAAGGATTTCCAGTTGTGCGTCAAAGCGCAGGACGGAGGCTCTCCTCCTCTCAGCAGCAACGTGACTGTGAAAATTCTGGTTCAGGACCAGAACGACAACGCCCCTCAGGTGCTGTACCCAGTCCAGACTGGGGGCTCTCTGGTGGCTGAGATGGTGCCTCGTTCAGCAGATGTGGGCTATCTGGTCACTAAAGTGGTGGCTGTGGATGTGGACTCTGGACAGAATGCCTGGCTCTCCTATAAACTGCAGAAAGCCGCAGACAGGGCGCTGTTTGAAGTGGGCTCACAGAATGGAGAAATAAGAACTATTCGCCAAGTGACTGATAAAGATGCAGTGAAACAGAGACTGACTGTTATAGTGGAGGACAACGGGCAGCCCTCTCGTTCAGCTACAGTCATTGTTAACGTGGCGGTGGCGGACAGCTTTCCTGAAGTACTGTCTGAGTTCACTGACTTTACGCACGACAAGGAGTACAATGACAACCTGACTTTTTACTTAGTGCTGGCTCTGGCTGTAGTCTCCTTTCTGTTCATCACGTGTGTAGTGGTCATTATATCAGTGAAAATCTACAGATGGAGACAGTCTCGCATCCTGTATCACTCCAATCTGCCAGTGATCCCATATTATCCTCCACGTTACTCAGACACTCTGGGCACAGGGACACTCCCACACGTGTACAATTATGACACGTGCAGGACCACAGACTCCAGAAAGAGTGACTGTAAATTTGGCAGAGCTGGTAGTCAGAACGTGCTGATAATGGATCCCAGTTCAACAGGGACGATGCAGCGGATACAAAGTGAGAAGAGCATCCTGGACGAACCAGATTCTCCTCTAGAGGTTAGCGTCTTTCATACTTTCCTTTCAATGCAGTGTTGACTTTTGTTAGGTTGGTTTGTCTGTGGTCTGCTTTCAGTACCTTGGACAGTGAAACTCCCCGTGTCCCTTCCTGCTATTGGTGTGTTGGTTAAAATATGTTATAGTTTAAAAAAAAAAAAAAAACATAAATAAATGAATAATAATTGTAACATTAATATCATTTTGTATTATTATTTATTTATTTGTATTTATTAATTTAATTTTTTGTTTTATTTTTATTTATTAATTCATTTATTTTATATACAATGACATTTTCAGCGTCCCCTCTGGTTGACCTTTATTGTTGTGGTAAGATGGTAAGAGCATGTAACAGCTATTTCTTTCTTGAACACTTGCAATTTCATACTGTGAACTCACTGGGCCGCTGTTCACCAACATCACAGCGATTTGTCGTCTGGTATTTTTACCAGCACATCCCCTTCATCACATCAGAATATTCAGTCACACCGACGCGTACGTGGTGCAGTACAAAACACAATTTGGATTGTCCTTTTTTTTTCATTTTTTTCCAGTTTGGGTTTTTGATCCTGACGTGTTTTGTAAAGGTTGGATTATTTGACTGCTGTATGCGCTTTGGAGAGTTATTATTAAGGACAATGGGACGGCTCGTGCTGCTGTGTTTCTCGTTGGCTTTTGTCGGATGTGCGCTGGGACAGATCAGTTATTCTATTCCGGAGGAAATGGCCAGGGGCTCGTTGGTCGGTAATATTGCTCATGATTTAGGTCTCGATGTTAAGCGGCTGCAGTTGCGTAAAGCTCGAATTCACACAGGGGAAAGTGACGAATACATTCAGTTTAACAAGGAGAGAGGCGTCCTCCTTATCAAAGAGAAAATAGACCGTGAGGCCCTTTGTGGACAAACGACTCCGTGTGCTCTACATTTACAGATTGTTTTAGAAAATCCAATAGAAGTATTTCCCATCACTGTTGAAGTCACAGATATTAACGACAATCCTCCATTATTTGACAAACAAGAAAGGCGATTTGAAATAAGCGAAATAGCTGCTGTCGGCTCTAAATTCATGCTGGAAACAGCCATAGATCCTGATATAGGACGAAATGGTCTCCAGAGCTATGCACTAAAGCCCAGTGTTAACTTCATACTCAAGCTGCATGACCAATCAGACGGAGGTAAAAAGGTGGAGATGATTTTGCAAAAGTCCCTTGACAGAGAGAAGGAGGAGACTGTGTCCTTACTGTTGACAGCGGTAGATGGGGGAGAGCCACAGCGGTCAGGGACTATGCTTATTCACATTACAGTGTTAGATGCCAATGACAATGCTCCCGTATTTACCCAGTCCATTTACAAAGCGAGCATTAAAGAAAACGCTGTAAATGGGACGCTCATAACGCAGGTCAGCGCCACTGACGCAGACAAAGGCAGCAATGGAGAGGTTAGTTATGTCATCGGAAACAGCATGAGGGGCTCCTCCAAAATTTTCCGCATAACTAAAGAAGGAAATATATTTCTGACTGGACCTATTGATTACGAAAAGGACAAAATGTATGAAATTCATGTAGAAGCTACAGATAGAGGAGGTCTTTCTGATTCCAGTAAAGTTGTAATAGAAGTAGGAGACATAAACGACAACAGCCCTGTCATTGCCGTGATTTCTATCTCCGAATCAATAATAGAAAATTCTCCTACAGACACAGTGGTAGCTGTAATCAACGTAAATGACGCAGATTCAGAGGAAAACGGCAAAGTCAAATGTATTATTAATAAGAACATTCCTTTTGCAATTTCATCTTCCGCCAATAATTTATACAACATCATCACTGACAGTGAATTAGACCGAGAAAGAAACTCAAAATATAATATCACAGTCACGTGTTCAGATGAGGGCGTGCCCTCTCTCTCCAGCAGCGTCACTCTCACATTACACATCTCTGACGTGAATGACAACGCGCCTGTCTTTGACAGGAGCTCGTATGAGGCCTACATTGTAGAAAACAACAGCCCGGGCCTCTCTATATTCACAGTGAAAGCCACAGACGCTGACTGGAACCAGAACGCGCGTGTCTCTTACATACTGGAGGACTCCTCTGTTAACGGAGTGCCAGTCTCCTCATATGTGTCCGTTAGTGCAGATAGTGGAGTCATCCATGCAGTGCGCTCCTTTGACTACGAGCAGATCAAGGATTTCCAGTTGTGCGTCAAAGCGCAGGACGGAGGCTCTCCTCCTCTCAGCAGCAACGTGACTGTGAAAATTCTGGTTCAGGACCAGAACGACAACGCCCCTCAGGTGCTGTACCCAGTCCAGACTGGGGGCTCTCTGGTGGCTGAGATGGTGCCTCGTTCAGCAGATGTGGGCTATCTGGTCACTAAAGTGGTGGCTGTGGATGTGGACTCTGGACAGAATGCCTGGCTCTCCTATAAACTGCAGAAAGCCGCAGACAGGGCGCTGTTTGAAGTGGGCTCACAGAATGGAGAAATAAGAACTATCCGCCAAGTGACTGATAAAGATGCAGTGAAACAGAGACTGACTGTTATAGTGGAGGACAACGGGCAGCCCTCTCGTTCAGCTACAGTCATTGTTAACGTGGCGGTGGCGGACAGCTTTCCTGAAGTACTGTCTGAGTTCACTGACTTTACGCACGACAAGGAGTACAATGACAACCTGACTTTTTACTTAGTGCTGGCTCTGGCTGTAGTCTCCTTTCTGTTCATCACGTGTGTAGTGGTCATTATATCAGTGAAAATCTACAGATGGAGACAGTCTCGCATCCTGTATCACTCCAATCTGCCAGTGATCCCATATTATCCTCCACGTTACTCAGACACTCTGGGCACAGGGACCCTCCCACACGTGTACAATTACGACACGTGCAGGACCACAGACTCCAGAAAGAGTGACTGTAAATTTGGCAGAGCTGGTAGTCAGAACGTGCTGATAATGGATCCCAGTTCAACAGGGACGATGCAGCGGATACAGAGTGAGAAGAGCATCCTGGACGAACCAGACTCTCCTCTAGAGGTTAGCGTCTTTCATACTTTCCTTTCAATGCAGTGTTGACTTTTGTTAGGTTGGTTTGTCTGTGGTCTGCTTTCAGTACCTTGGACAGTGAAACTCCCCGTGTCCCTTTCTGCTATTGGTGTGTTGGTTAAAATATGTTATAGTTAAAAAAAAAAAAAAAAAAAAAAACATAAATGAATAATAATTGTAACATTAATATCATTTTGTATTATTATTTATTTGTATTTATTAATTTTATTTTAGTTTTATTTTTATTTATTTATTCATTTACTTTATATACAATGATATTTTCAGCGTCCCCTCTCGTTGACCTTTATTGTTGTATTAGGATGGTAAGAGCATGTAACAGCTATTTCTTTCTTGAACACTTGCAATTTCATACTGTGAACTCACTGGGCCGCTGTTCACCAACATCACAGCGATTTGTCGTCTGGTATTTTTACCAGCACATCCCCTTCATCACATCAGAATATTCAGTCAGACCGACGCGTACGTGGTGCAGTACAAAACACAATTTGGATTGTCCTTTTTTTTTCATTTTTTTCCAGTTTGGGTTTTGGATCCTGACGTGTTTTGTAAAGATTATTTGACTGCTGTATGCGCTTTGGAGAGTTATTATTAAGGACAATGGGACGGCTCGTGCTGCTGTGTTTCTCGTTGGCTTTTGTCGGATGTGCGCTGGGACAGATCAGTTATTCTATTCCGGAGGAAATGGCCAGGGGCTCGTTGGTCGGTAATATTGCTCATGATTTAGGTCTCGATGTTAAGAGGCTGCAGTTGCGTAAAGCTCGAATTCACACAGGGGAAAGTGACGAATACATTCAGTTTAACAAGGAGAGAGGCGTCCTCCTTATCAAAGAGAAAATAGACCGTGAGGCCCTTTGTGGACAAACGACTCCCTGTGCTCTACGTTATGAGATTGTTTTAGAAAATCCAATCGAAGTTTTCCCCTTTATTGTTGAAGTTACAGATATAAATGACAATCCTCCTATATTTGACCAAGAGGAAAGGCGATTTGAAATCAGTGAATCTGCTGTTGTCGGATCGAAATTTATGCTGGAAAATGCGATAGATCCTGATATAGGACGAAATGGTCTGCAGAGCTATACACTAAAACTCAGTGATAACTTCATACTCAAGCTGCATGACCAATCAGACGGAGGTAAAAAGGTGGAGATGATTTTGCAAAAGCCCCTTGACAGAGAGAAGGAGGAGACTGTGTCCTTACTGTTGACAGCGGTAGATGGGGGAGAGCCACAGCGGTCAGGGACTATGCTTATTCACATTACAGTGTTAGATGCCAATGATAATGCTCCTGTATTTACCCAGTCCATTTACAAAGCGAGCATTAAAGAAAACGCTGTAAATGGGACGCTCATAACGCAGGTCAGCGCCACTGACGCAGACAAAGGCAGCAATGGAGAGGTTAGTTATGTCATCGGAAATCGGAGGAGGAGTTATTCAAATTTATTTAAAATTACACAAGAGGGAAAAATTTTACTGAATGGACCAGTTGACTATGAAAAGTTACAGATTTATGAAATAGATATAGAAGCAACAGACCAAGGTGGTCTTTCTGATTCCAGCAAAGTTGTAATTGAATTGAATGATATAAATGACAACAGTCCTATTATTAGATTGATTTCAAAAACGGACACAATTTTAGAGAGCTCTCCGTCAGACACAGTGGTAGCTGTAATGAATGTAAACGACCCAGATTCACAGGAAAACGGAAAAGTCAATTGTGTAATTAATAAGAATATTCCTTTTGCAATTTCCTCTTCAGCTAACAATTTACATAACATAATGACAGACACTGAATTAGACCGAGAACGAACCTCACACTATAACATCACAGTCACGTGTTCAGATGAGGGCGTGCCCTCTCTCTCCAGCAGCGTCACTCTCACATTACACATCTCTGACGTGAATGACAACGCGCCTGTCTTTGACAGGAGCTCGTATGAGGCCTACATTGTAGAAAACAACAGCCCGGGCCTCTCTATATTCACAGTGAAAGCCACAGACGCTGACTGGAACCAGAACGCGCGTGTCTCTTACATACTGGAGGACTCCTCTGTTAACGGAGTGCCAGTCTCCTCATATGTGTCCGTTAGTGCAGATAGCGGAGTCATCCATGCAGTGCGCTCCTTTGACTACGAGCAGATCAAGGATTTCCAGTTGTGCGTCAAAGCGCAGGACGGAGGCTCTCCTCCTCTCAGCAGCAACGTGACTGTGAAAATCCTGGTTCAGGATCAGAACGACAACGCCCCTCAGGTGCTGTACCCAGTCCAGACTGGGGGCTCTCTGGTGGCTGAGATGGTGCCTCGTTCAGCAGATGTGGGCTATCTGGTCACTAAAGTGGTGGCTGTGGATGTGGACTCTGGACAGAATGCCTGGCTCTCCTATAAACTGCAGAAAGCCGCAGACAGGGCGCTGTTTGAAGTGGGCTCACAGAATGGAGAAATAAGAACTATCCGCCAAGTGACTGATAAAGATGCAGTCAAACAGAGACTGACTGTTATAGTGGAGGACAACGGGCAGCCCTCTCGTTCAGCTACAGTCATTGTTAACGTGGCGGTGGCGGACAGCTTTCCTGAAGTACTGTCTGAGTTCACTGACTTTACGCACGACAAGGAGTACAATGACAACCTGACTTTTTACTTAGTGCTGGCTCTGGCTGTAGTCTCCTTTCTGTTCATCACGTGTGTAGTGGTCATTATATCAGTGAAAATCTACAGATGGAGACAGTCTCGCATCCTGTATCACTCCAATCTGCCAGTGATCCCATATTATCCCCCACGTTACTCAGACACTCTGGGCACAGGGACCCTCCCACACGTGTACAATTACGACACGTGCAGGACCACAGACTCCAGAAAGAGTGACTGTAAGTTTGGCAGAGCTGGTAGTCAGAACGTGCTGATAATGGATCCCAGTTCAACAGGGACGATGCAGCGGATACAGAGTGAGAAGAGCATCCTGGACGAACCAGACTCTCCTCTAGAGGTTAGCGTCTTTCATACTTTCCTTTCAATGCAGTGCTGACTTTTATTGTGTTGGTTTGTCTGTTGTCTGCTTTCAGTACCTTGGATAGTGAATTTCCCAGTGTCCCTTCCTGCTATTGGTGTGTTGGTTAAAATATGTTATAGTTTAAAAAATATTAAAATAAAGACGTAATAATTGTAACATTAATAGCATTTTGTATTTTTATGTATTTATTTATTTTATTTGTATTTGTTTATTTATTTATTTTTATTTTTTATTTTTTTATATACAGTGACATTTTCAGCGTCCCCTCTCGTTGACTTTTATTGTTGTGGTAAGATGGTAAGAGCATGTAACGGCTATTTCTTTCTTGAACACTTGCAATTTCATACTGTGAACTCACTGGGCCGCTGTTCACCAGCATCACAGCGATTTGTCGTCTGGTATTTTTACCAGCACATCCCCTTCATCACATCAGAATAGTCAGTCAGACCGACGCGTACGTGGTGCAGTACAAAACACAATTTGGATTGTCCTTTTTTTTCATTTTTTTCCAGTTTGGGTTTTGGATCCTGACGTGTTTTGAAAAGGTTGGATTATTTGACTGCTGTATGCGCTCTGGAGAGTTATTATTAAGGACAATGGGACGGCTCGTGCTGCTGTGTTTCTCGTTGGCTTTTGTCGGATGTGCGCTGGGACAGATCAGTTATTCTATTCCGGAGGAAATGGCCAGGGGCTCGTTGGTCGGTAATATTGCTCATGATTTAGGTCTCGATGTTAAGCGGCTGCAGTTGCGTAAAGCTCGAATTCACACAGGGGAAAGTGACGAATACATTCAGTTTAACAAGGAGAGAGGCGTCCTCCTTATCAAAGAGAAAATAGACCGTGAGGCCCTTTGTGGACAAACGACTCCGTGTGCTCTACATTTACAGATTGTTTTAGAAAATCCAATAGAAGTATTTCCCATCACTGTTGACGTCACAGATATTAACGACAATCCTCCATTATTTGAGAAACAAGAAAGACGGTTTGAAATCAGTGAATCCGCTGTTGTTGGGTCGAAATTTATGCTGGAAAAAGCCATAGACGCTGATATAGGACAAAATGGTCTGCAGAGCTATAGATTAAAGCCCAGTGATAACTTCATACTCAAGCTGCATGACCAATCAGACGGAGGTAAAAAGGTGGAGATGATTTTGCAAAAGCCCCTTGACAGAGAGAAGGAGGAGACTGTGTCCTTACTGTTGACAGCGGTAGATGGGGGAGAGCCACAGCGGTCAGGGACTATGCTTATTCACATTACAGTGTTAGATGCCAATGATAATGCTCCTGTATTTACCCAGTCCATTTACAAAGCGAGCATTAAAGAAAACGCTGTAAATGGGACGCTCATAACGCAGGTCAGCGCCACTGACGCAGACAAAGGCAGCAATGGAGAGGTTAGTTATGTCATCGGAAACAGCATGACAAGCACATCAAAATTGTTCGCAATTACAGAGGAAGGAAATATCATTCTAAACGGCCAAGTTGACTACGAAAAAGCTAAAATGTATGAGATTGATATAGAAGCAACTGATCGTGGGGGACTGTCTGATTCAACCAAAGTTGTAATTGAAATAAGCGACATAAACGACAACAGCCCCGTAATTCAAATAATTTCTATATCTGAATCAATTGTAGAAAATTGTCCTTCGGACACAGTGGTCGCTATAATGAATGTAAACGACCCAGATGCAGAGGAAAACGGTAAAGTCCATTGCATTATTAGTAAGAACATTCCTTTTGCAATTTCATCTTCTGTCAATGATTTATACAACATCATCACGGACACTGAATTAGACCGAGAAAGAGACTCAAAATACAACATCACAGTCACGTGTTCAGATGAGGGTGTTCCCTCTCTCTCCAGCAGCGTCACTCTCACATTACACATCTCAGACGTGAATGACAACGCGCCTGTCTTTGACAGGAGCTCGCATGAGGCCTACATTGTAGAAAACAACAGCCCGGGCCTCTCTATATTCACAGTGAAAGCCACAGACGCTGACTGGAACCAGAACGCGCGTGTCTCTTACATACTGGAGGACTCCTCTGTTAACGGAGTGCCAGTCTCCTCATATGTGTCCGTTAGTGCAGATAGTGGAGTCATCCATGCAGTGCGCTCCTTTGACTACGAGCAGATCAAGGATTTCCAGTTGTGCGTCAAAGCGCAGGACGGAGGCTCTCCTCCTCTCAGCAGCAACGTGACTGTGAAAATCCTGGTTCAGGACCGGAACGACAACGCCCCTCAGGTGCTGTACCCAGTCCAGACTGGGGGCTCTCTGGTGGCTGAGATGGTGCCTCGTTCAGCAGATGTGGGCTATCTGGTCACTAAAGTGGTGGCTGTGGATGTGGACTCCGGACAGAATGCCTGGCTCTCCTATAAACTGCAGAAAGCCGCGGACAGGGCGCTGTTTGAAGTGGGCTCACAGAATGGAGAAATAAGAACTATCCGCCAAGTGACTGATAAAGATGCAGTCAAACAGAGACTGACTGTTATAGTGGAGGACAACGGGCAGCCCTCTCGTTCAGCTACAGTCATTGTTAACGTGGCGGTGGCGGACAGCTTTCCTGAAGTACTGTCTGAGTTCACTGACTTTACGCACGACAAGGAGTACAATGACAACCTGACTTTTTACTTAGTGCTGGCTCTGGCTGTAGTCTCCTTTCTGTTCATCACGTGTGTAGTGGTCATTATATCAGTGAAAATCTACAGATGGAGACAGTCTCGCATCCTGTATCACTCCAATCTGCCAGTGATCCCATATTATCCTCCACGTTACTCAGACACTCTGGGCACAGGGACCCTCCCACACGTGTACAATTACGACACGTGCAGGACCACAGACTCCAGAAAGAGTGACTGTAAGTTTGGCAGAGCTGGTAGTCAGAACGTGCTGATAATGGATCCCAGTTCAACAGGGACAATGCAGCGGATACAGAGTGAGAAGAGCATCCTGGACGAACCGGACTCTCCTCTAGAGGTTAGCGTCTTTCATACTTTCCTTTCAATGCAGTGCTGACTTTTATTGTGTTGGTTTGTCTGTGGTCTGCTTTCAGTACCTTGGACAGTGAAACTCCCAGTGTCCCTTCCTGCTATTGGTGTGTAGGTTAAAATATGTTATAGTTTAAAAAAAATATTAAAATAAAGACATAATATTTCTAACATTAATAGCATTTGTATTATTATTTATTTATTTGTATTTATTTGTTTATTTTATTTGCATTTATTTTATTTATTTATTTATTTTCTTTTATATATATATATATACAGTGACTTTTTCAGCGTCCCCTCTCGTTGACCTTTATTGTTGTATTAGGATGGTAAGCGCATGTAACAGCTATTTCTTTCTTGAACACTTGCAATTTCATACTGTGAACTCACTGGGCCGCTGTTCACCAACATCACAGCGATTTGTAGTCTGGTATTTTTACCAGCACATCCCCTTCATCACATCAGAATAGTCAGTCAGACCGACGCGTACGTGGTGCAGTACAAAACACAATTTGGATTGTCCTTTTTTTCCATTTTTTTCCAGTTTGGGTTTTGGATCCTGACGTGTTTTGAAAAGGTTGGATTATTTGACTGCTGTATGCGCTCTGGAGAGTTATTAATAAGGACAATGGGACGGCTCGTGCTGCTGTGTTTCTCGTTGGCTTTTGTCGGATGTGCGCTGGGACAGATCAGTTATTCTATTCCGGAGGAAATGGCCAGGGGCTCGTTGGTCGGTAATATTGCTCATGATTTAGGTCTCGATGTTAAGCGGCTGCAGTTGCGTAAAGCTCGAATTCACACAGGGGAAAGTGACGAATACATTCAGTTTAACAAGGAGAGAGGCGTCCTCCTTATCAAAGAGAAAATAGACCGTGAGGCCCTTTGTGGACAAACGACTCCGTGTGCTCTACATTTACAGATTGTTTTAGAAAATCCAATAGAAGTATTTCCCATCACTGTTGAAGTCACAGATATTAACGACAACCCTCCAGTATTTGAGAAACAAGAAAGACGATTTGAAATCAGTGAATCTGCTGTTGTCGGATCTAAATTCATGCTGAAAACAGCCATAGACGCTGATATAGAACGAAATGGTCTGCAGAGCTATACATTAAAGCCCAGTGATAACTTCATACTCAAGCTGCATGACCAATCAGACGGAGGTAAAAAGGTGGAGATGATTTTGCAAAAGCCCCTTGACAGAGAGAAGGAGGAGACTGTGTCCTTACTGTTGACAGCGGTAGATGGGGGAGAGCCACAGCGGTCAGGGACTATGCTTATTCACATTACAGTGTTAGATGCCAATGATAATGCTCCTGTATTTACCCAGTCCATTTACAAAGCGAACATTAAAGAAAACGCTGTAAATGGGACGCTCATAACGCAGGTCAGCGCCACCGACGCAGACAAAGGCAGCAATGGAGAGGTTAGTTATGTCATTGGAAACAGCATGAGGGGCTCCTCCATATTTTTTCACATAACTCAAGAAGGAAATATATTTCTGACTGGACCTATTGATTACGAAAAGGACAAAATGTATGAAATTCATGTAGAAGCGACAGATCGAGGAGGTCTTTCTGATTCCAGTAAAGTTGTCATAGAAGTAGGAGACATAAACGACAACAGCCCTGTCATCGCCGTGATTTCTATCTCCGAATCAATAATAGAAAATTCTCCTTCAGAGACAGTGGTAGCTGTAATCAACGTAAATGACGCAGATTCAGAGGAAAACGGCAAAGTCAAATGTATTATTAATAAGAACATTCCTTTTGCAATTTCATCTTCTACTTATAATTTATATAACATAATGACAGACACTGAATTAGACCGAGAAAGAAACTCAAAATACAACATCACAGTCACGTGTTCAGATGAGGGCGTGCCCTCTCTCTCCAGCAGCGTCACTCTCACATTACACATCTCTGACGTGAATGACAACGCGCCTGTCTTTGACAGGAGCTCGTATGAGGCCTACATTGTAGAAAACAACAGCCCGGGCCTCTCTATATTCACAGTGAAAGCTACAGACGCTGACTGGAACCAGAACGCGCGTGTCTCTTACATACTGGAGGACTCCTCTGTTAACGGAGTGCCAGTCTCCTCATATGTGTCCGTTAGTGCAGATAGCGGAGTCATCCATGCAGTGCGCTCCTTTGACTACGAGCAGATCAAGGATTTCCAGTTGTGCGTCAAAGCGCAGGACGGAGGCTCTCCTCCTCTCAGCAGCAACGTGACTGTGAAAATCCTGGTTCAGGACCAGAACGACAACGCCCCTCAGGTGCTGTACCCAGTCCAGACTGGGGGCTCTCTGGTGGCTGAGATGGTGCCTCGTTCAGCAGATGTGGGCTATCTGGTCACTAAAGTGGTGGCTGTGGATGTGGACTCTGGACAGAATGCCTGGCTCTCCTATAAACTGCAGAAAGCCGCAGACAGGGCGCTGTTTGAAGTGGGCTCACAGAATGGAGAAATAAGAACTATCCGCCAAGTGACTGATAAAGATGCAGTCAAACAGAGACTGACTGTTATAGTGGAGGACAACGGGCAGCCCTCTCGTTCAGCTACAGTCATTGTTAACGTGGCGGTGGCGGACAGCTTTCCTGAAGTACTGTCTGAGTTCACTGACTTTACGCACGACAAGGAGTACAATGACAACCTGACTTTTTACTTAGTGCTGGCTCTGGCTGTAGTCTCCTTTCTGTTCATCACGTGTGTAGTGGTCATTATATCAGTGAAAATCTACAGATGGAGACAGTCTCGCATCCTGTATCACTCCAATCTGCCAGTGATCCCATATTATCCTCCACGTTACTCAGACACTCTGGGCACAGGGACCCTCCCACACGTGTACAATTATGACACGTGCAGGACCACAGACTCCAGAAAGAGTGACTGTAAGTTTGGCAGAGCTGGTAGTCAGAACGTGCTGATAATGGATCCCAGTTCAACAGGGACGATGCAGCGGATACAGAGTGAGAAGAGCATCCTGGATGAACCAGACTCTCCTCTAGAGGTTAGACATTTGTAGTGTTCTTTATGTTTCAGTACCACGGAGAGCGACACGTGTTTTGAATGCGCTTTCCTTATTCATTCATTCTTATTTGTTTCTTTATTTTCAAATTTTTGTTACATCTTTTTTCATTTAAACCCTGCATTTTAAATTTTAAACATGCATATTTTCAGAGCATTTATACCTGAATATTTTAGTTATCTATATCTTCTCGTTATGTGTTTGTAAATTAGGTTTACGTTTTACTGGCCAATGTTATCCCTTCCATTTTAAATAGTGCAATACTTTATCCCATTTGGAATGTAATAATATTGGTAAAACACCAAGGGACGCTGTTGTTCACTTTTTTACTGCGGGCTTTTGGTACCTCCCATCACGTCGTTATTCGTAAGCTGCAATACACGCGGGGCGCACATCTTTGTGATTTCAGAGGGATATCAAACGGAATTATACAGCCATTTTTGGAATATAAATTGTACTGTCTTATTTGATTTGAGATTTTGGCAGAGTTTAGTGAAAGTGACTCGTACTTTTTGGAAGAACATGTTGGACAAAACAATGGGAGTGAAAATACTGACGTTTTTGTCTTTCTGCTTCTGGAGCTCGACGCTTGGACACATCAGCTACTCTGTTCCGGAGGAATTACCTAAAGGTTATGTTATTGGGAACATTGCAAAGGATTTGGAGGTGAATATTAAGAGACTAAAATCGGGGAAGGCACGTATTTTCACCCGGGAGCGTGGCGAGTATGTAGATCTGAATATCGAAAAGGGAGTGCTGCTTATCAAAGACAGAATAGACCGAGAGGCGCTGTGTGGACAAGAGGAGATGTGCACGTTACAGTTTCAGATTATTCTAGAGAATCCTATGGAGATTCACAGTGTTACTGTCGAAATAAAAGACGTGAACGATAATTCACCTTTCTTTGAAAAGGACAAGGTTCATTTTAAAATAAGTGAGTCTGCTGTGAATGGGGCTAAATTCATATTAGACCGTGCAGTTGATTATGATGTCGGCGTGAACGGTTTGCAGACGTATAGGCTTGAACCAAGTGACAATTTTATCATTAAATTATATGATCAAACAAGTGGCTCTAAAAATGTGGAAATGGTTTTAGTGAAACCTCTCGACAGAGAAAAGAGTGAGCACTTGTCTTTAGTGCTGACCGCGTTAGATGGAGGAGAGCCGCAGATGTCTGGAACAATGCAGATTCTAATAACTGTCTTAGATGCCAATGACAATGCTCCTGTTTTTACAAATCCCATTTATAAAGCGTCCATAAAGGAGAATGCGCCACTCGGAACAGTAGTGACGACAGTGACCGCTACAGACGCAGATCAGGGCTCGTATGGTAAAATTACTTACTCTGTGTCAAATATGCCAGATAATGCGCGCGGATTATTTGAAATAAATCCAGAAAATGGTGAAATTGTTCTTACAGGAAATGTTGATTATGAAAAGGCCAACACAGTTGAAATAAGTCTTAGAGCAAGTGATGACGGAGGCCTGGTCGACTCATGCAAGGTGATAATTGACGTTATTGATGCAAATGATAATAAACCAGATATACAGGTGTTATCGAAAATAAATAGTATATCTGAGGATTCAAACTCTGGGACAGTTGTGACCATGATCAACATCATTGACAAAGATTCTGCTGAAAATGGGAAGGTGCAGTGCTTTATCAATGATAATATTCCATTTGAGCTAAAATTTACGAACAACGATTTCTATAGTTTAGTGACAGATGGTAATTTAGACAGAGAGCAGGCGTCAGAATACAACATCACAGTCACGTGTTCAGATGAGGGCGTGCCCTCTCTCTCCAGCAGCGTCACTCTCACATTACACATCTCTGACGTGAATGACAACGCGCCTGTCTTTGACAGGAGCTGGTATGAGGCCTACATTGTAGAAAACAACAGCCCGGGCCTCTCTATATTCACAGTGAAAGCCACAGACGCTGACTGGAACCAGAACGCGCGTGTCTCTTACATACTGGAGGACTCCTCTGTTAACGGAGTGCCAGTCTCCTCATATGTGTCCGTTAGTGCAGATAGCGGAGTCATCCATGCAGTGCGCTCCTTTGACTACGAGCAGATCAAGGATTTCCAGTTGTGCGTCAAAGCGCAGGACGGAGGCTCTCCTCCTCTCAGCAGCAACGTGACTGTGAAAATCCTGGTTCAGGACCAGAACGACAACGCCCCTCAGGTGCTGTACCCAGTCCAGACTGGGGGCTCTCTGGTGGCTGAGATGGTGCCTCGTTCAGCAGATGTGGGCTATCTGGTCACTAAAGTGGTGGCTGTGGATGTGGACTCTGGACAGAATGCCTGGCTCTCCTATAAATTGCAGAAAGCCGCAGACAGGGCGCTGTTTGAAGTGGGCTCACAGAATGGAGAAATAAGAACTATCCGCCAAGTGACTGATAAAGATGCAGTGAAACAGAGACTGACTGTTATAGTGGAGGACAACGGGCAGCCCTCTCGTTCAGCTACAGTCATTGTTAACGTGGCGGTGGCGGACAGCTTTCCTGAAGTACTGTCTGAGTTCACTGACTTTACGCACGACAAGGAGTACAATGACAACCTGACTTTTTACTTAGTGCTGGCTCTGGCTGTAGTTTCCTTTCTGTTCATCACGTGTGTAGTGGTCATTATATCAGTGAAAATCTACAGATGGAGACAGTCTCGCATCCTGTATCACTCCAATCTGCCAGTGATCCCATATTATCCTCCACGTTACTCAGACACTCTGGGCACAGGGACCCTCCCACACGTGTACAATTACGACACGTGCAGGACCACAGACTCTAGAAAGAGTGACTGTAAGTTTGGCAGAGCTGGTAGTCAGAACGTGCTGATAATGGATCCCAGTTCAACAGGGACGATGCAGCGGATGCAGAGTGAGAAGAGCATCCTGGACGAACCAGACTCTCCTCTAGAGGTTAGACATTTATAGTATGATTTATGTTTCAGCACCACGGAGAGCGACAAGTGTTTTGATTGTGTTTTCAATAACCATGCATTCTTTGTTCTGTTTGAAATTCTGCATCACCTTTTTGTATTTTCCCCTCGCATAATAACTTTGAATATGCATATTTCCTTAACATTTATACTTGACTGTTTTATTCCTGTACTTCTCCTGATCATGTATTTGAAAAATAAGTTTACGCTTTACTGGCCAATGGTATACTTTCAATTTTAAACAGCACATTACTTTATCCCAGTTGAAATGTAATAATATCAGTAAAACACTAAGTGCCGCTGTTGTTCTCTTTTTTACTGCGGGCTTTTTGTACCTCCCATCACGTCGTTATTCGTAAACTGCAATACACGCGAGGCGCACATCTTTGTGATTTCAGAGGGATATCAAACGAAATTATACAGCCATTTTTGGAACCTAAATTTTACTGTATTACTTTTTTATTTGAGCTACTGACCATGTTGCGTTTGAAGATTATCTTGTATAAAACAATGGGAGTGAACATTCTGACGTTTTTGTCTTTCTGCTTTTGGAGCTCGACGCTTGGACACATCAGCTACTCTGTTCCGGAGGAATTACCTAAAGGTTATGTTATTGGGAACATTGCTAAGGATTTGGAGGTGAATATTAAGAGACTAAAATCGGGGAAGGCACGTATTTTCACCCGGGAGCGTGGCGAGTATGTAGATCTGAATATCGAAAAGGGAGTGCTGCTTATCAAAGACAGAATAGACCGAGAGGCGCTGTGTGGACAAGAGGAGCTGTGCACGTTACAGTTTCAGATTATTCTAGAGAATCCTATGGAGATTCACAGTGTTACTGTCGAAATAAAAGACGTGAACGATAATTCACCTTTCTTTGAAAAGGACAAGGTTCATTTTAAAATAAGTGAGTCTGCTGTGAATGGGGCTAAATTCATATTAGACAGTGCAGTTGATTATGATGTCGGCGTGAACGGTTTGCAGACGTATAGGCTCGAACCAAGTGACAATTTTGAAATCAAATTATATGAACAAACAGGCGGATCTAAAAATGTGGAAATGGTTTTAGTGAAACCTCTCGACAGAGAAAAGAGTGAGCACTTGTCTTTAGTGCTGACCGCGTTAGATGGAGGAGAGCCGCAGATGTCTGGAACAATGCAGATTCTAATAACTGTCTTAGATGCCAATGACAATGCTCCTGTTTTTACAAATCCCATTTATAAAGCGTCCATAAAGGAGAATGCGCCACTCGGAACAGTAGTGACGACAGTGACCGCTACAGACGCAGATCAGGGCTCTAATGGGAAAATTACTTACTCCGTGTCAAATATGCCAGATAATGCGCGCGGATTATTTGAAATAAATCCCGAGAATGGTGAAATTGTGCTAAAGGGGAGTGTTGATTATGAAAAGTTCAAAACATTTCAATTAAGTATTAGAGCAAGTGATGACGGAAGCCTAGTCGACTCATGCAAGGTGATAATTGACGTTATTGATGTAAATGATAACAAACCAGATATACAGGTGTTATCGAAAATAAATAGTATATCTGAGGATTCAAAGCCTGGGACAGTTGTGACCATGATCAACATTATTGACACAGATTCTGCTGAAAACGGGAATGTGCAGTGCTTTATCAACGATAATATTCCATTTGACTTAAAATTTAAGAACAACGATTTCTATAGTTTAGTGACAGATGGTAATTTAGACAGAGAGCAGGCGTCAGAATACAACATCACAGTTACGTGTTCAGATGAGGGCGTGCCCTCTCTCTCCAGCAGCGTCACTCTCACATTACACATCTCTGACGTGAATGACAACGCGCCTGTCTTTGACAGGAGCTCGTATGAGGCCTACATTGTAGAAAACAACAGCCCGGGCCTCTCTATATTCACAGTGAAAGCCACAGACGCTGACTGGAGCCAGAACGCGCGTGTCTCTTACATACTGGAGGACTCCTCTGTTAACGGAGTGCCAGTCTCCTCATATGTGTCCGTTAGTGCAGATAGTGGAGTCATCCATGCAGTGCGCTCCTTTGACTACGAGCAGATCAAGGATTTCCAGTTGTGCGTCAAAGCGCAGGACGGAGGCTCTCCTCCTCTCAGCAGCAACGTGACTGTGAAAATCCTGGTTCAGGACCAGAACGACAACGCCCCTCAGGTGCTGTACCCAGTCCAGACTGGGGGCTCTCTGGTGGCTGAGATGGTGCCTCGTTCAGCAGATGTGGGCTATCTGGTCACTAAAGTGGTGGCTGTGGATGTGGACTCTGGACAGAATGCCTGGCTCTCCTATAAACTGCAGAAAGCCGCAGACAGGGCGCTGTTTGAAGTGGGCTCACAGAATGGAGAAATAAGAACTATCCGCCAAGTGACTGATAAAGATGCAGTGAAACAGAGACTGACTGTTATAGTGGAGGACAACGGGCAGCCCTCTCGTTCAGCTACAGTCATTGTTAACGTGGCGGTGGCGGACAGCTTTCCTGAAGTACTGTCTGAGTTCACTGACTTTACGCACGACAAGGAGTACAATGACAACCTGACTTTTTACTTAGTGCTGGCTCTGGCTGTAGTCTCCTTTCTGTTCATCACGTGTGTAGTGGTCATTATATCAGTGAAAATCTACAGATGGAGACAGTCTCGCATCCTGTATCACTCCAATCTGCCAGTGATCCCATATTATCCTCCACGTTACTCAGACACTCTGGGCACAGGGACCCTCCCACATGTGTACAATTATGACACGTGCAGGACCACAGACTCCAGAAAGAGTGACTGTAAATTTGGCAGAGCTGGTAGTCAGAACGTGCTGATAATGGATCCCAGTTCAACAGGATCGATGCAGCGGATACAGAGTGAGAAGAGCATCTTGGACGAACCAGACTCTCCTCTAGAGGTTAGACATTTGCAGTGTTCTTTCAGTACCACGGAGAGCGACACGTCTTTCCGCATGAATGCTATATATTTTTCTGTTTCCTGTTATTCTGTCTTTCGTCTATCTTTTGTTCATTTTAACGTTTGTGCATTCACTACTTTATGTACTCAACTCTATTCACATGTGTATTTCGGATTATATAATTCATAACGTGTTTATGTTTAAAATATAGTAACAATTCATTATGGAGTTCAGAGTAGACGGACCTGCAATGATAACTTATGAACTCCAAGTGCCGCTGTTGCCCATGTTGTATTAAATTTGCTGTGAGTTGGTTGCACCTCCCATCTCATCTTTATTTGTGAGCGTGAAGCCGCACGCAGCACATATCCTCTGAAAACAAACGAACATTACGTGGTCTCTGAATATAATATGCGCTGGGAATACACGGTGTAACATCTGATTCTGCTTCTGTGGCGTCTGGAGATTATAATCAAAGTAACTCGTGGTTTTTGGAGAGATGCTGTTGGACGGAACAATGGGAGTGAAAATACTGACGTTTTTGTCTTTCTGCTTTTGGAGCTCGACGCTTGGACACATCAGCTACTCTGTTCCGGAGGAATTACCTAAAGGTTATGTTATTGGGAACATTGCAAAGGATTTGGAGGTTGACATAAAGAGGTTAAAATCGAGAAAGGCGCGAATTTTTACGCACGAAACGGGTGAATATGTGGAACTGAACAACGAAAAGGGAGTGCTGCTAATCAAAGACAGAATAGACCGAGAGGCGCTGTGTGGACAAGAGGAGATGTGCACGTTACAGTTTCAGATTATTCTAGAGAATCCTATGGAGATTCACAGTGTTACTGTCGATATAAAAGACGTGAATGATAATTCACCTTTCTTTGAAAAGGACAAGGTTCATTTCAAAATAAGTGAGTCTGCTGTGAATGGGGCTAAATTTATATTAAGCCGTGCAGTTGATTATGATGTCGGAGTGAACGGTTTGCAGACGTATAGGCTCGAACCAAGAGACAATTTTGAAATCAAATTATATGATCAAGCAGACGGATCTAAAAATGTTGAGATGGTTTTAGTGAAACCTCTCGACAGAGAAAAGAGTGAGCACTTGTCTTTAGTGCTGACCGCGTTAGATGGAGGAGAGCCGCAGATGTCTGGAACAATGCAGATTCTAATAACTGTCTTAGATGCCAATGACAATGCTCCTGTTTTTACAAATCCCATTTATAAAGCGTCCATAAAGGAGAATGCGCCACTCGGAACAGTAGTGACGACAGTGACCGCTACAGACGCAGATCAGGGCTCTAATGGGAAAATTACCTACTCCGTGTCAAATATGCCAGATAATGCGCGCGGATTATTTGAAATAAATCCAGAAAATGGTGAAATTGTGCTTAAAGGAGGTATTGATTATGAAAAGGCCAAAACATTTCAATTGAGTATCCAAGCAAGTGATGAAGGAGGCTTAGTGGATTCATGTGAGGTAATTGTGGACGTCACAGACGTGAATGACAACATGCCCACTATACACGTGTTGTCCAAAATAAATAGTTTAACAGAGAATGCGCAGCCTGGGACAGTTGTTACGATGATAAACATCCGCGATGTAGATTCTGCTGAAAATGGGAGGGTGCAGTGCTTTATCAATGATAATGTTCCATTTGAGTTAAAATTTACGAACAATGATTTCTATAGTTTAGTGTCAGATGGTAATTTAGACAGAGAGCAGGCGTCAGAATACAACATCACAGTCACGTGTTCAGATGAGGGCGTGCCCTCTCTCTCCAGCAGCGTCACTCTCACATTACACATCTCTGACGTGAATGACAACGCGCCTGTCTTTGACAGGAGCTCGTATGAGGCCTACATTGTAGAAAACAACAGCCCGGGCCTCTCTATATTCACAGTGAAAGCCACAGACGCTGACTGGAACCAGAACGCGCGTGTCTCTTACATACTGGAGGACTCCTCTGTTAACGGAGTGCCAGTCTCCTCATATGTGTCCGTTAATGCAGATAGTGGAGTCATCCATGCAGTGCGCTCCTTTGACTACGAGCAGATTAAAGATTTCCAGTTGTGCGTAAAAGCGCAGGACGGAGGATCTCCTCCTCTCAGCAGCAACGTGACTGTGAAAATCCTGGTTCAGGACCAGAACGACAACGCCCCTCAGGTGCTGTACCCAGTCCAGACTGGGGGCTCTCTGGTGGCTGAGATGGTGCCTCGTTCAGCAGATGTGGGCTATCTGGTCACTAAAGTGGTGGCTGTGGATGTGGACTCTGGACAGAATGCCTGGCTCTCCTATAAACTGCAGAAAGCCGCAGACAGGGCGCTGTTTGAAGTGGGCTCACAGAATGGAGAAATTAGAACTATCCGCCAAGTGACTGATAAAGATGCAGTGAAACAGAGACTGACTGTTATAGTGGAGGACAACGGGCAGCCCTCTCGTTCAGCTACAGTCATTGTTAACGTGGCGGTGGCGGACAGCTTTCCTGAAGTACTGTCTGAGTTCACTGACTTTACGCACGACAAGGAGTACAATGACAACCTGACTTTTTACTTAGTGCTGGCTCTGGCTGTAGTCTCCTTTCTGTTCATCACGTGTGTAGTCGTCATTATATCAGTGAAAATCTACAGATGGAGACAGTCTCGCATCCTGTATCACTCCAATCTGCCAGTGATCCCATATTATCCTCCACGTTACTCAGACACTCTGGGCACAGGGACCCTCCCACACGTGTACAATTACGACACGTGCAGGACCACAGACTCCAGAAAGAGTGACTGTAAGTTTGGCAGAGCTGGTAGTCAGAACGTGCTGATAATGGATCCCAGTTCAACAGGGACGATGCAGCGGATACAGAGCGAGAAGAGCATCCTGGACGAACCAGACTCTCCTCTCGAGGTCAGACATTTGTAATGTTATTTCAGTACCACGGAGAGCGCCACGTCTTTTCGCATGAATGCTACATATTTTTTTCTGTTATTCTCTCTTTCGTTTATCTTGCATTCATTTTAACGTGTGCGCATTCAATACTTTTTGCATTCAATGCTATTAACTTGTATGTTTAAGATTATACAAATCATAAAGTGTTCATTTTCATTAAAAGATAGTATCTATTTTATAAGTTAGGAGTTTGCCGTGGGTGAATTGCAGTGATATCTTATGAACTCCAAGTGCCGCTGTTGGCCATGTTCTATTAAATTTACGCAGAGCTTCTTGCACCTCCCATCTCATCTTTATTTGTGAGGGTGAAGCCGTGCGCACCACATATCCTCTGAAAACAACCGTACTTTTTCATGTTCTGCTAAATATACTTTGGGAATAAACCGTCTAACACTTAATTTTTCTAAGCGACTGGAGATTATAATCAAAGTAACTCGTGTTTTTTGGAGAGATGTTATTGGACGTAATAATGGGAGTGAAAATTCTGACGTTTTTGTCTTTCTGCTTTTGGAGCTCGACGCTTGGACACATCAGCTACTCTGTTCCGGAGGAATTACCTAAAGGTTTTGTTATTGGCAACATTGCAAAGGATTTGGAGGTGGATATAAAGACCCTGAAATTGAGGAGAGCGCGCATTTTCCACGAAACCGGTGAATATGTGGATCTCAACAACGAAAAGGGAGTGCTGCTTATCAAAGACAGAATAGACCGAGAGGCGCTGTGTGGACAAGAGGAGATGTGCACGTTACAGTTTCAGATTATTCTAGAGAATCCTATGGAGATTCATAGTGTTACTGTAGAAATAAAAGACGTAAACGATAATTCACCTTTTTTTGAAAAAGACAAGGTTCATTTTAAAATAAGTGAGTCTGCTGTGAATGGGGCTAAATTTATATTAGACCGTGCAGTTGATTATGATGTCGGCGTGAACGGTTTGCAGACGTATAGGCTTGAACCAAGAGACAATTTTGAAATCAAATTATATGATCAAACAGACGGATCTAAAAATGTGGAAATGGTTTTAGTGAAACCTCTCGACAGAGAAAAGAGTGAGCACTTGTCTTTAGTGCTGATCGCGTTAGATGGAGGAGAGCCGCAGATGTCCGGAACAATGCAGATTCTAATAACTGTCTTAGATGCCAATGACAATGCTCCTGTTTTTACAAATCCCATTTATAAAGCGTCCATAAAGGAGAATGCGCCACTCGGAACAGTAGTGACGACAGTGACCGCTACAGACGCAGATCAGGGCTCTAATGGGAAAATTACTTACTCCGTATTTGGTATGCCAGATAATGCGCGTGGATTATTTGAAATAAATCCAGAAAATGGTGAAATTGTGCTAACAGCAAATGTAGACTACGAGAAAGCTCAGCATTTTCAATTAAGTGTCCGAGCAAGTGATGAAGGAGGCCTGGTCGACTCGTGTAAGGTGAACATTGTCGTCACAGACGTGAATGACAACATCCCGACTATTCAAGTATTATCTAAGGCAAATAGTGTATCTGAAGATACAAAATCTGCGACAGTTGTGACGATGATAAACATCCGTGATGTAGATTATGCTGAAAACGGGAAGGTGCAGTGCCTTATCAATGATAATATCCCGTTTGAGTTGAAATTTACGAACAAAAATTTCTATAGTTTAGTGACAGATGGTAATTTAGACAGAGAGCAGGCGTCAGAATACAACATCACAGTTACGTGTTCAGATGAGGGCGTGCCCTCTCTCTCCAGCAGCGTCACTCTCACATTACACATCTCTGACGTGAATGACAACGCGCCTGTCTTTGACAGGAGCTCGTATGAGGCCTACATTGTAGAAAACAACAGCCCGGGCCTCTCTATATTCACAGTGAAAGCCACAGACGCTGACTGGAACCAGAACGCGCGTGTCTCTTACATACTGGAGGACTCCTCTGTTAATGGAGTGCCAGTCTCCTCATATGTGTCCGTTAGTGCAGATAGCGGAGTCATCCATGCAGTGCGCTCCTTTGACTACGAGCAGATCAAGGATTTCCAGTTGTGCGTCAAAGCGCAGGACGGAGGCTCTCCTCCTCTCAGCAGCAACGTGACTGTGAAAATCCTGGTTCAGGACCAGAACGACAACGCCCCTCAGGTGCTGTACCCAGTCCAGACTGGGGGCTCTCTGGTGGCTGAGATGGTGCCTCGTTCAGCAGATGTGGGCTATCTGGTCACTAAAGTGGTGGCTGTGGATGTGGACTCTGGACAGAATGCCTGGCTCTCCTATAAACTGCAGAAAGCCGCAGACAGGGCGCTGTTTGAAGTGGGCTCACAGAATGGAGAAATAAGAACTATCCGCCAAGTGACTGATAAAGATGCAGTAAAACAGAGACTGACTGTTATAGTGGAGGACAACGGGCAGCCCTCTCGTTCAGCTACAGTCATTGTTAACGTGGCGGTGGCGGACAGCTTTCCTGAAGTACTGTCTGAGTTCACTGACTTTACGCACGACAAGGAGTACAATGACAACCTGACTTTTTACTTAGTGCTGGCTCTGGCTGTAGTCTCCTTTCTGTTCATCACGTGTGTAGTGGTCATTATATCAGTGAAAATCTACAGATGGAGACAGTCTCGCATCCTGTATCACTCCAATCTGCCAGTGATCCCATATTATCCTCCACGTTACTCAGACACTCTGGGCACAGGGACCCTCCCACACGTGTACAATTACGACACGTGCAGGACCACAGACTCCAGAAAGAGTGACTGTAAGTTTGGCAGAGCTGGTAGTCAGAACGTGCTGATAATGGATCCCAGTTCAACAGGGACGATGCAGCGGATACAGAGTGAGAAGAGCATCCTGGACGAACCAGACTCTCCTCTCGAGGTTAGACATTTGTAATGTTATTTCAGTACCACGGAGAGCGCCACGTCTTTTCGCATGAATGCTACATATTTTGTTCTGTTATTCTCTCTTTCGTTTATCTTGCATTCATTTTAACGTGTGCGCATTCAATACTTTTTGCATTCAACGCTATTAACTTGTATGTTTAGGATTATACAAATCATAAAGTGTTCATTTTCATTAAAAGATAGTATCAATTTTATAAGTTAGGAGTTTGCCGTGGGTGAATTGCAGTGATATCTTATGAACTCCAAGTGCCGCTGTTGGCCATGTTCTATTAAATTTACGCAGAGCTTCTTGCACCTCCCATCTCATCTTTATTTGTGAGGGTGAAGCCGTGCGCACCACATATCCTCTGAAAACAACCGTACTTTCTCATCTTCTGCTAAATATACTTTGGGAATAAACCGTCTAACACTTAATTTTTCTAAGCGACTGGAGATTATAATCAAAGTAACTCGTGTTTTTTGGAGAGATGTTATTGGACGTAATAATGGGAGTGAAAATTCTGACGTTTTTGTCTTTCTGCTTTTGGAGCTCGACGCTTGGACACATCAGCTACTCTGTTCCGGAGGAATTACCAAAAGGTTTTGTTATTGGCAACATTGCAAAGGATTTGGAGTTGGATATAAAGACCCTGAAATTGAGGAGAGCGCGCATTTTCCACGAAACCGGTGAATATGTGGATCTCAACAACGAAAAGGGAGTGCTGCTTATCAAAGACAGAATAGACCGAGAGGCGCTGTGTGGACAAGAGGAGATGTGCACGTTACAGTTTCAGATTATTCTAGAGAATCCTATGGAGATTCACAGTGTTACTGTCGATATAAAAGACGCGAATGATAATTCACCTATTTTTGTAAGGGACAAGGTTCATTTTAAAATAAGTGAGTCTGCTGTGAATGGGGCTAAATTCATCTTAGACAGTGCAGTTGATTATGATGTCGGAGTGAACGGTTTGCAGACGTATAGGCTCGAACCAAGAGACAATTTTGAAATCAAATTATATAAACAAACAGGCGGATCTAAAAATGTAGAAATGGTTTTAGTGAAACCTCTCGACAGAGAAAAGAGTGAGCACTTGTCTTTAGTGCTGACCGCGTTAGATGGAGGAGAGCCGCAGATGTCTGGAACAATGCAGATTCTAATAACTGTCTTAGATGCCAATGACAATGCTCCTGTTTTTACAAATCCCATTTATAAAGCGTCCATAAAGGAGAATGCGCCACTCGGAACAGTAGTGACGACAGTGACCGCTACAGACGCAGATCAGGGCTCTAATGGGAAAATTACTTACTCCGTGTCAAGTATTCCAGATAACGCCCATGGATTATTTGAAATAAATCCAGAAAATGGTGAAATTGTGCTTACAGGAAATGTTGATTATGAAAAGACCAACACAGTTGAAATAAGTCTTAGAGCCAGTGATGAAGGAGGCCTGGTCGACTCGTGTAAGGTGAACATTGTCGTCACAGACGTGAATGACAACATCCCGACTATTCAAGTATTATCTAAGGCAAATAGTGTATCTGAAGATACAAAATCTGCGACAGTTGTGACGATGATAAACATCCGTGATGTAGATTCTGCTGAAAACGGGAAGGTGCAGTGCCTTATCAATGATAATATCCCGTTTGAGTTGAAATTTACGAACAAAAATTTCTATAGTTTAGTGACAGATGGTAATTTAGACAGAGAGCAGGCGTCAGAATACAACATCACAGTCACGTGTTCAGATGAGGGCGTGCCCTCTCTCTCCAGCAGCGTCACTCTCACATTACACATCTCTGACGTGAATGACAACGCGCCTGTCTTTGACAGGAGCTCGTATGAGGCCTACATTGTAGAAAACAACAGCCCGGGCCTCTCTATATTCACAGTGAAAGCCACAGACGCTGACTGGAACCAGAACGCGCGTGTCTCTTACATACTGGAGGACTCCTCTGTTAATGGAGTGCCAGTCTCCTCATATGTGTCCGTTAGTGCAGATAGTGGAGTCATCCATGCAGTGCGCTCCTTTGACTACGAGCAGATCAAGGATTTCCAGTTGTGCGTCAAAGCGCAGGACGGAGGCTCTCCTCCTCTCAGCAGCAACGTGACTGTGAAAATCCTGGTTCAGGACCAGAACGACAACGCCCCTCAGGTGCTGTACCCAGTCCAGACTGGGGGCTATCTAGTGGCTGAGATGGTGCCTCGTTCAGCAGATGTGGGCTATCTGGTCACTAAAGTGGTGGCTGTGGATGTGGACTCTGGACAGAATGCCTGGCTCTCCTATAAACTGCAGAAAGCCGCAGACAGGGCGCTGTTTGAAGTGGGCTCACAGAATGGAGAAATAAGAACTATCCGCCAAGTGACTGATAAAGACGCAGTGAAACAGAGACTGACTGTTATAGTGGAGGACAACGGGCAGCCCTCTCGTTCAGCTACAGTCATTGTTAACGTGGCGGTGGCGGACAGCTTTCCTGAAGTACTGTCTGAGTTCACTGACTTTACGCACGACAAGGAGTACAATGACAACCTGACTTTTTACTTAGTGCTGGCTCTGGCTGTAGTCTCCTTTCTGTTCATCACGTGTGTAGTGGTCATTATATCAGTGAAAATCTACAGATGGAGACAGTCTCGCATCCTGTATCACTCCAATCTGCCAGTGATCCCATATTATCCTCCACGTTACTCAGACACTCTGGGCACAGGGACCCTCCCACACGTGTACAATTACGACACGTGCAGGACCACAGACTCCAGAAAGAGTGACTGTAAGTTTGGCAGAGCTGGTAGTCAGAACGTGCTGATAATGGATCCCAGTTCAACAGGGACGATGCAGCGGATACAGAGTGAGAAGAGCATCCTGGATGAACCAGACTCTCCTCTAGAGGTTAGACATTTGTAGTGTTCTTTATGTTTCAGTACCACGGAGAGCGACAGTCCTTCGTGGATATCTCGGCCTGTTTTTTTCTCTTTCTCTCTTCCTCTCTTTTCAGGTGTCTTTGTCTTGTATTGTTTCAGCAGATACTCATGTATACTCTGTGATGTTCAGCATTGCTCACTGATTTCAAAAGACGGACATCTTTTGGTCAAATTAATTCGTGTACCAATCTTTATTAAAACACTTTGCCAGTGTTAATAATTCTTTTTTTTTTTTTTTTTTTTTGTTTTTTAGAGTAGTTGAATTGCAGTGATTCCTTTCAAGCTCCGTGTGCCGCTGTTGCCCATGTTCTAAAACCTTGCGCAGTTTGCACCTCCCATCTCATCTTTATCTGTGAGCGTGAAGCTGAACGCAGCGCATATCCTCTGAAAACAAACGAACATTTCCGTGGGCTTTAAAGATAATATGCGCTGAGAATACACGGTGTAACAGTTGAGTCTGTTTCTGTGGCGACTGGAAATTGTAATCAAAGGAGCTCGTGCCTGTTTAGGACGGAACAATGGGAGTGAAAATACTGACGTTTTTGTCTTTCTGCTTTTGGAGCTCGACGCTTGGACACATCAGTTACTCTGTTCCGGAGGAATTACCAAAAGGTTATGTTATTGGGAACATTGCAAAGGATTTGGGGTTGGATACAAAAAGGCTAAAATTAAGAAAGGCTCGCATTTTTACGCACGAAACCGGTGAATATGTGGAAATGAACAACGAAAAGGGAGTGCTGCTTATCAAAGACAGAATAGACCGAGAGGCGCTGTGTGGACAAGAGGAGCTGTGCACGTTACAGTTTCAGATTATTCTAGAGAATCCCATGGAGATTCACAGTGTTACTGTCGATATAAAAGACGTGAATGATAATTCACCTTTCTTTGAAAAGGACAAGGTTCATTTCAAAATAAGTGAGTCTGCTGTGAATGGGGCTAAATTCATATTAGACCGTGCAGTTGATTATGATGTCGGAGTGAACGGTTTGCAGACGTATAGGCTCGAACCAAGTGACAATTTCATCATAAAACTCTATGATCAAGCAGACGGATCTAAAAATGTTGAGATGGTTTTAGTGAAACCTCTCGACAGAGAAAAGAGTGAGCACTTGTCTTTAGTGCTGACCGCGTTAGATGGAGGAGAGCCGCAGATGTCTGGAACAATGCAGATTCTAATAACTGTCTTAGATGTCAATGACAATGCTCCTGTTTTTACAAATCCCATTTATAAAGCGTCCATAAAGGAGAATGCGCCACTCGGAACAGTAGTGACGACAGTGACCGCTACAGACGCAGATCAGGGCTCTAATGGGAAAATTACTTACTCCGTGTCAAATATGCCAGATAATGCGCGTGGTTTGTTTGAAATAAATCCAGAAAATGGTGAAATTGTGGTTAAGGGGAATGTTGACTTTGAAAAGGTCCAAACATTTCAAATTAATATCCGAGCCAGTGATGAAGGAGGCTTAGTCGACTCCTGCAAAGTGATAGTTGACGTCACAGATGTTAATGACAACATGCCCACTATACACGTGTTGTCTCAAATAAATAGTTTAACAGAGAATGCGCAGCCTGGGACAGTTGTTACGATGATAAACATCCGCGATGTAGATTCTGCTGAAAACGGGAAGGTGCAGTGCTTTATCAATGATAATGTTCCATTTGAGTTAAAATTTACCGACAGTGATTTCTATAGTTTAGTGACAGATGGTAATTTAGACAGAGAACAGGCGTCAGAATACAACATCACAGTCACGTGTTTAGATGAGGGCGTGCCCTCTCTCTCCAGCAGCGTCACTCTCACATTACACATCTCTGACGTGAATGACAACGCGCCTGTCTTTGATAGGAGCTCGTATGAGGCCTACATTGTAGAAAACAACAGCCCGGGCCTCTCTATATTCACTGTGAAAGCCACAGACGCTGACTGGAACCAGAACGCGCGTGTCTCTTTCATACTGGAGGACTCCTCTGTTAACGGAGTGCCAGTCTCCTCATATGTGTCTGTTAGTGTAGATAGTGGAGTCATCCATGCAGTGCGCTCATTTGACTACGAGCAGATCAAGGATTTCCAGTTGTGCGTCAAAGCGCAGGACGGAGGCTCTCCTCCTCTCAGCAGCAACGTGACTGTGAAAATCCTGGTTCAGGACCAGAACGACAACGCCCCTCAGGTGCTGTACCCAGTCCAGACTGGGGGCTCTCTGGTGGCTGAGATGGTGCCTCGTTCAGCAGATGTGGGCTATCTGGTCACTAAAGTGGTGGCTGTGGATGTGGACTCTGGACAGAATGCCTGGCTCTCCTATAAACTACAGAAAGCCGCAGACAGGGCGCTGTTTGAAGTGGGCTCACAGAATGGAGAAATAAGAACTATCCGCCAAGTGACTGATAAAGATGCAGTGAAACAGAGACTGACTGTTATAGTGGAGGACAACGGGCAGCCCTCTCGTTCAGCTACAGTCATTGTTAACGTGGCGGTGGCGGACAGCTTTCCTGAAGTACTGTCTGAGTTCACTGATTTTACGCACGACAAGGAGTACAATGACAACCTGACTTTTTACTTAGTGCTGGCTCTGGCTGTAGTCTCCTTTCTGTTCATCACGTGTGTAGTGGTCATTATATCAGTGAAAATCTACAGATGGAGACAGTCTCGCATCCTGTATCACTCCAATTTGCCAGTGATCCCATATTATCCTCCACGTTACTCAGACACTCTGGGCACAGGGACCCTCCCACACGTGTACAATTACGACACGTGCAGGACCACAGACTCCAGAAAGAGTGACTGTAAGTTTGGCAGAGCTGGTAGTCAGAACGTGCTGATAATGGATCCCAGTTCAACAGGGACGATGCAGCGGATACAGAGTGAGAAGAGCATCCTGGACGAACCAGACTCTCCTCTAGAGGTTAGACATTTGCAGTGCACTTTTTAGCACCATGGAAATCAACACTTGGGTCATTACTTATTGTTTTTATAAGGCGAAGTGTCTCTCCTTACATCTGTTTTTTTTTTTATTATTACACATTTCCTCACATCTTTAATATTATGGCATTTTACATAGTGTCAGGTCTAGTGTTAATTAATTATTAATTTTAAAGATAAACGGATGTATTGGCTTCTATCAGGTAACTGTTGTATCATGTGTTCCTGTCTGCAATTTCGTGACCGTCCTCTAAGAGCCGCTGTTGGTTAGTTATAGGCTCATGTTTTCTTTTCATTATCGTGCCGTCCTTCTCCGTGAATTACACTTTTTCAACTCTCTTTAGCCTCGTCTTATCGACACTGCAGACTTGTTTTCAATTCGTGTGATCTTTCTGCTTGGATGTGACAAAATCCATCATTTTTTGTCTTTAAATCGAGGTTTGGTCATGGGATTAATGCCTCTCTGGAGTATTTTTGTTTGCGCTTTTGTCGCAGGGGTGGTGCGTGGACATGTCCGCTATTCTATACCCGAGGAGATGGCGACTGGTTCCGTGGTTGGCAATATTGTACAGGACTTGGATTTGGATGTGAACAGACTAAAATCCGGGCGCGCTCGGATATTTACTGAGGATGGTAGTGAGTACATTGGTTTGAATTCCGAAAAGGGGACTCTAGTCGTGGCTAAAAGGATGGACAGAGAAGAATTGTGCGAGCAATTTTCGCCATGCTCTTTGTATTTCCAGATTATTTTAGATAATCCAATGGAGCTGCATCGAATTGACGTAGAGATCACTGATATAAACGACAACGCCCCGCATTTCTCAAAAACTGAATATAGCTTTGAGATCGTTGAATCTACCTTGCTTGGAGCTCGTTATTCGCTCGAAAGTGCCAAAGATCCAGATGTAGCAAAGAATACAATTCAAACATACAAATTAGACCCTACAGACAATTTTAAATTGAACGTAGTTTCTCGTTCTGATGGATCTAAATATATTGAAATGGTTCTTCACACAGCCCTTGACAGAGAAAAACAGGAGAGACATAAATTAACATTGATTGCGTCTGATGGTGGCATCCCCCAGAAATCTGGCTCTGTAAAAATTAATGTTGTTGTTTTAGATGCTAACGACAATGCACCAGTATTTACCCAGTCTGTGTACAGGGTTTCAGTGGCCGAAAATACAAGGAGCGGCACAATTATCTCACGAGTCAGTGCGACAGACAGTGATAAAGGGCCAAACGGAGAAGTGGTCTACGGGTTTTCTCAGCATACCGATGGCGCATCCCTTTTTAATATCAACTCTCATACGGGTGAAATAACTGTGGTTGGTATATTAGATTATGAAAAATCTAAGCATTGTGAAATCGACGTTGAAGCAAAAGACAAAGGGGGACTTATGGATACATGTAAAGTGTTGATAGAAATAACAGACATTAATGACAATGCCCCTGTCATTAGCATCATTTCTCTTTCAAACCCTATACCTGAGGACTCAGCTCCTGAAACAGTTGTTGCAATGCTCAACATCAAAGATTTGGATACTGACAAAAATGGCCAAATCAAATGTTTTATTGATCCAGACTTGCCATTTAAAATCAAAAAGTCTTCTGCTAATTTCTACACTTTGGTTACAGACAATGACTTAGACCGTGAAACAGAGCCTGAATATAGCATAACAATAACAGCCATAGATGAGGGCTTACCTCCTTACTCTACAAACAAAACAATACATTTGAGATTATCTGATGTTAATGACCATGTCCCAGTGTTTCAAGAGCAGTCTTTGACCGCATTTATCCCTGAAAACAATTCACCTGGTTTCTCATTCATTTCGGTCAGAGCCACTGATCTAGACTCAGGAAATAATGCACATATCTCCTACTTCCTGGATGATAGTCTGGTCAATGGACAGACAGCATCGTCTTATTTCTCAGTGAATCCAGAGACTGGAGCTATATCGGCTGTGCGCTCCTTTGACTATGAACAAACTAAAGACTTCATGATTTCTGTCAAAGCACAGGACGGAGGCTCTCCTCCTCTCAGCAGCAATGTGACTGTGAAAATCCTGGTTCAGGACCAGAACGACAACGCCCCTCAGGTGCTGTACCCAGTCCAGACTGGGGGCTCTCTGGTGGCTGAGATGGTGCCTCGTTCAGCAGATGTGGGCTATCTGGTCACTAAAGTGGTGGCTGTGGATGTGGACTCTGGACAGAATGCCTGGCTCTCCTATAAACTGCAGAAAGCCGCAGACAGGGCGCTGTTTGAAGTGGGTTTACAGAATGGAGAAATAAGAACTATCCGCCAAGTGACTGATAAAGATGCAGTGAAACAGAGACTGACTGTTATAGTGGAGGACAACGGGCAGCCCTCTCGTTCAGCTACAGTCATTGTTAACGTGGCGGTGGCGGACAGCTTTCCTGAAGTACTGTCTGAGTTCACTGACTTTACGCACGACAAGGAGTACAATGACAACCTGACTTTTTACTTAGTGCTGGCTCTGGCTGTAGTCTCCTTTCTGTTCATCACGTGTGTAGTGGTCATTATATCAGTGAAAATCTACAGATGGAGACATGAGCGTCTCTTCTATAAATCCAGTGGGAATCTTCCTGTGATCCCATACTATCCACCTCTTTATGCAGACGCAGGTGGGACTGGTACCTTAAAGCAGGGCTCAAGTTATGAGGTGTATGGAACTACTGACTCTCGAATGAGTGATGTGAAGTCTCCAAGATCCTACAGTCAAAACAGCCTAACTTTTGACCGTAGTGCTGCCAGTACAATGCCAAGGCTAAAGTCGGAGATGGAGAGTCCATTTGCGGAGGTGAGATCTGTTATCTGTTATCTTACTATGTCTGTCTCATGTCAGATTTCAATTCAGTTGTCATGATGTCGTTATTATGGGAGTTTGAGAGTCATTTTCGGCTGGCTGGTGTGTAGTTCTGAAAATCCCCTGATGAAGCTTTAATTATATTTTGTATAATATGAAACAAGAGCACTAGCTGTTTTATTCAACTAAGCCATTGGTACAGATCCCTCTTGCATAGAGTGTTATATTTTCCCTGACCTAGTTTCTGCCTTACAGAATGCACAAGCTTTAAGCCTCACGTAGACAGATAAATAGATAGATGCTGGTTATGCGACAGAAACGCGGAGACTTTGGTACATTCCTGTTAAAAGTGTTGTATTGTTATCATATTAATGTGTTGCTGTACTTGTTTTGGGCTTTTGTGATTGAGCATGGAGAGGCGACAGTCATCGCTGGAGCTGAGAGAAAGGCAATAGAGGGCAAGCAGTGATGCAGTGGGGGAGGGGAGGAGGCACGTGGTTCAGTCTCTCCCATCCCTGAGATGTGAGAGTGTTTGTGATGTAGGGAGCCATTTTGAGTTTCTGCTCTCTTTGTTCAATTAGAGGTTTAATATAAAATTGGCTGATGTAGATAAATAATTATTCTTAAGTTATTTAATATTGTCAGTAAATGCCAGTAATAATCTACCTGTCAGATCCTCACAGTCTTTAATCTGGTTTAAGACAACACTGAAAACCCACCTCTTCTCCCTGGATTTCAATACTTGTATTGTTCTCGGTCTTTGCATTGCATTATATGTGTATTTGTTGATGTATTTGTTTTGTTTTTTTACTTTTATGTGAAGCACTTAGGGCAGCTGAAGTTATGCTTAAATGTGCTATATAAATAAATGTGAATTGAATTGAATAATAGATGTAACATCAACAAATCACACATGCCTTGTTTGTATAGGCAAAAGGCAATGACATAACATAAAAGGTGTAACATAACAGGTATATTGGTTATATGTAGTATGGGCTTTCAGACTTAGAGCTTAAGCACAGGCATAGGCCATTATGTTATTTTGCTGACCAACTGACACCCATGAGGCTGTATTTGAGCAGCATTAGTGTGAGGAGGGCACTGGTTTGTAGTGAAACAAGTCTGTTTAAATATCTTATTTTTTCTTATACCTTTAAGATGGAGCAGTGAGCTGTTTAAACAGTACCTGGGGTTATGGTCATTTTTAAAATTAAATTATTTGCAGAAAATTATTGACAGGTCTTGTCTGGCACTGGTTGCTCTGGATGCTAAAGATAAATATATAAAATAAATGTACATAAAAAACATGTTAATTCTTAACAAAAACAGTTCTGATTAGTAGATTTACCACACTTACTGACATTCAACTCATGTTTGTTTTGTTTTTCTATGTTCATGAAACATATACAGCACTAGCAAGGTGGTATTTTTTTATTTTTTATTTTTTTATTATTTTATTGTTTTTTTCTCATTTGCATTAAAGTTTTATCAAATGAAATTATGATATCAAGGGCTAAATGTTTTCTCTTTATTTTTATTCAATTTTGTTAACGCTTTCTATACTTTAAAACTCTGACTTAGCTCAACAGGCATTTTGTGAAGCTTCATATATTACCCGAGCCATCCAAGCTTTCCTCATTTTTGTCTTATTCCTTATGTTCCAACTTTAGAGTTACTGAAATATATTGAAGTCATATTCTATTTGTGTGACCCTTGGTACTTATTTTTCCTTCAGCTTGTTGATCTGCAGAAGTCAGCTGTTTATTATTGGAGAAAATAAATGTAAGATGTAAAACACTTCATCTTTAGGTCTTCTGTTTCATGTTAGTTTGACAATGAATTTAAATCGCTCTGTGTTGATTCATACAGCAAGTTCAGTTTGTTGCTTTTTGTATATCGTTTTGAGCAATGGCAGCTTCTATTGTTTTGCACCTTCCTGTTCGTGGGTGACATTTTGAGGACATTTCACTATTCAATTATTTTGTTTTGAGTTGCTAATTGCTATGGAAACAGGGTACATTTTTAATCACTGGGAAAACCATGTACAGCAGTGTTACTGTTGCCTCCTCTCCTGATGTGAGGTTGTGCTCTCTCCCCTCCCCCTCTCCAGCTGCACCACTCTGCAGCAGAGAGGACAGAAAGCTGAAAGGGCGAGACACTTGGCACATGGGACATTAGATTTTAATAAATGGTCACAAGATGCTCCATTCTGCATACACTCTAGTAGTTTTTTTTTAGATCGTCAGTTGTCATGTACATATTTCCATACGGGTTCTGCACTAATGTACTATAGAAAGAAAACAAAGCATGATGTTCTTTTATTTTGCATTTGAACAAAAACACCCTGCCTTCTCTATCTGGTTTTGCTGCATTTTGGTTTTGTAAGACTAGGTGCAGAAGGCAGTGGGGTGGGATGCGAGTGAGGTGGGCTGTGTTGCCATAGAAACAAGCTGACTCACGGGCAGGACTGTACCACTTCCACAGAGTTAGAGGGGGGGGTATGGGAGTCGCTGCCGTTTCAGGGATAGTATAGTTGTCTTTATGTGGTGATGCTTTGAGAAGGAAAGACACCCCCGTTATGGTGCTGAGATGTGCGGTATCTGATGTGTGAGGATGGAGGAAGAAAGCAGGGAGAGGTTCAACATGGCTGCTTGTTCTTTTTGTTCAAAATAGAGCATTTTTGTTTTTGTTTGTTATTTGCACTGTATAGTTTTTAGCATGCAAGCATCTCAAAATTGATTCTTATTTGATTACTTTAAGCAGACAGCTTTGTTAGCAAGATTGCCCATATAAAAAATGTAATAAATATAACTATTGTGATTGAAGACATGACAAACCTTCCCAAAGTAGTCAAAATAAACACACACACACAATGCAGCTACATATAACTGTTATTTGGTGTTATATTACTTCTATTCAACAGTCATTTGTGCTGTTTTGAATGCTCGGTGCTCTGCTTGTATTAATAGATAGAACTTTTATATAAATATAACATTGTGCTTTGTCTAAGATTTAAAACCTCAGCCACAGAGGCAAACATGAATAATGCATGAGAGTGGACCAGATCATCGCCTTATGCCCTCTGCTGTTGGAAAGAGGGAGCAGCAGTGCAGTCTTTATTTAAACACTGCATCAATAGTTTTTCAATCTGGAAAATATTTTTGCTCCCTGCATTTAAAAAAAAAAAAAAGAAAGAAAGAAAGAAAATGTGTTAATTACGAACTGTAAAAATGTAGCTTTGTTGTGTTGTAGTGTTATATTTTTATTGTGACATTCTGAAAAACAAAAAGATAATATTCAACTGTAAATATATTTTTTGTTCTGTGCATGGCAACAGCCTCCCTACTTAATGTACATTGAAAGGAAATAATATTGTGCAGTTGGAGCAAGGTCAAAAAAGTGCTCTGTCTGTGTGGTTTAATAATACTTATGACCATCACCACTGTTTTTCTTTAGTACTGACAACTATTTACAAACTGCATATTATTCCATAGTAATTGACATAAGCTTTAAATTGTATCAATATTCATATGTTTACCTGAACTAATGTACCTCAAGGGCATGCTTTAATATAACTATTGTATTTATTTGTTTGTTATTATGTATAGAAACATACTTTTTTTTTTTACAAGATACATGCATCTTTTACATGATTCCACATGTGTTACAAACTATGTGAACATATCTTAAGTAAGTAAGTAAGTAGTAACAATATTTTAACATTGACATTAATATCCATAATTCATCTCATCTCACATTACTAATTGTTTCAACACACCTTGTAAGTATATCTTTCTTTCCCTTTGCCACTCAGCATGGATAGAACAACAGTCTAACCAATATCCTCTTTTCTTTTGTTCTCTTCCATGTCCTGTTGTTGCTGCTGCGGCTGCATTCTCTCGTGCCCCTTTTAAATCCTGCTTTGTCCACCCAAGGTAAGCAATAGTTTTGATTTCAACAGTACATCACATCAGAAACAAAATACACAGATGTTTAAGACTGATCTAAGACTGATCTACACATGACACATGGACCTCTTTCACAAAGCAGGCTGAACTAACCCTGAGTTTAATTAATGACTCAGAATTATCATAGTCAGACAAGGTCAACTCAGAATTTCACACACCATCATTTTGCACATAAAGATCTGATAAATATTTAAGCATTTGGAGTGCAGTAACAAATTGTTCTTCTTAGTGTGACATTTAACTTAGTTGTATTAAAGTACAGCAACAATTCAGGCCACAACTCAGTCAATAGATCTATTTTCTTGAAGCTGATAAACCAAACTTATTCAAGAACTTTTCATGAGCAGAAAATTGTATTAAAATTATATTTAAAATGAGAAATGGAAATAAAATGTATGACAGTTGAAAATAAATTAAGTTTATAAAGTTAAATATACATCATGTAACTGTCCCTATACTTCTGTGAATGGGGAAGTGAACTGTCCAATCAGAGCTCTCCTTCAGGAGCAGACTGTGGTTAAACTCTGGGGTAGACTCATAGAGTGAGTCACCATGGGTTTTTAAGTTAACACTCTCTGTCAAACTGAAAACTCTGAGTTGATATCTTTCCAGTGTTAGCAAAGTCTAATTTTGTGCTAAACCTGCTTCTTGAAACAGGATCAAGCTATGTAAAAGACAATAGGACTATGTAAAAGACAATAGGACTATGTAAAAGACAATAGGCCTTGCTATTGCCACATTTTCCACACAAAAATAAAGTTGAACCAAGTTTTGTTTCTGACATATGTTCCACAGTGAGAACATCTGTCATATTGTAGTTAATTATAAGTGATTGTTTGTGTTTACTATTTTGGTGCATGGAGAAAATGCACATGTGAAATTCTGGCACAGTCCTTTACAGTCCTTTGCCGTGGTTTTCAATTTCCTAGAGCCATTTCCTGCACTGTTGACCACTCACAAAACCTCAAATATTTTTAGTTTTGAATTATTAACTTCCGTGGCAACATATGGAAAGCCAGCGCCGGCGCGTGACAGTCTCCATGACACAGAGTATTAACACTAGTATTAACAGTGACATGTGGAAGTAACTCAAGCCAAAAACACTGATTATCCAGAAGAGCTCTTCATCTGACACTTTGACCCTTTGCAAACAAACAAGCCACACAAGGACATTAAAGGTGCACTATGTAGCTTTTCTAATGGAGGGATGGCCACCTGCTGAAACATGAAAAAGTTTTTGCTTGGAATATCATACAGTATCTCATTAAAGTTATTTATCTTCAATGGACATCTTTGGATTGGTGATCCCACTCACAGTAGTGATGTTTTCCCACAATATATCGTACTGCGGAACATTCCAGGTAAACTAATAACATCCATCTGGAGAAAATTTAACAAGTTACATTGTTAAGTTAATGTGTAGACATCAAAGGACATAAAAGTTTTTTAGTGTGTGTGTGTGTGTGTGGGGGTGTGTGTGTGTGTGTGTGGGGGGGGGGGGGTGTGTGGGGGGGTGTGTGTGTGGGGGTGTGTGTGTGTGTGTGTGTGTGTGTGTGAGCAATTGTAGACATTTGAATTAGTTTGAAGGGAAGATGATAAGGATTTTTCCAACAAGGTCTCCAAAATGAAATGTTTACAAAGTCACCACTGTTATTATTATTATTATTATTATTATTATTATTATTATTATTATTATTATTATTATTATTATTATTATTATTATTATTATTATAGTAGAATTTATTTATGTATTTATTTATTTAGGAGCCTTGGGCTCCTTTACATCTGCAAGTCCTCTAGCGGGGAAAAGAACAACCTACAAACATTTAACAAAACACAAACCGGTGACATGGGTTGAAGCACAAAAAGTATATGTGCACACAGCCTTCCGCATACAGACACACACACACATTTATACATACAGAGCCAGAGCCATTGAAGTGTAGAACCTAAAGAGATGAATGGTTACAGTTTTGAGTGTTGTTTAATTGTTTTTTAGTTCAATCCTAAAACCTTTGATTCTGACACATGGCTTTATTGAGTCAGGCAGCATATTCCTCTGTACCTCACTGTAAAAGACACAGAGTCATGAACACGGAAAGAATTCCTCCATAGCATGATTAATAATTCCAGTGACACACTCAAATGTTTGGCTGTACAAATGAGAACTGTGTATAGCAGGGTAGTGGATATAAACACATATTACAGTGTGTGTTTGTTTTTGGGTTTTTTTGTTTTGTTTTGTTTTTTTCAGTTTTGGTAATTTGTAGACCTAAATGTATTCACATTGACCTCATTAGAGGGCTTTTGTGTTGTATAGTCATTTTGAGAATCCCACTCCAGCATTTTCAGTTGACCATGTGGATCAGAAAGTGTTCTTCATTTTCTGCCTGGTAAAATAAAGATAAGAACTGTGAGTTTGTGTGACTAAATATAAAAAACCGGGTTCAAATCAGACATGCTCTGATCTGTGTAAATCCTGGCTGCAGCAGCAGCAGTTGTCCGCCTGTGTGGCGCTGTCCACCTCCGTGGTGCTGAAACCTCAGCTCTCCCCCTCCTTTCTTGTTGTTCTTATATGGGCTCTCCACATCTCCCTCTGCCGCATGTATCGTTCATAGCAGATTGGTTTTCTTATTCACCTTCAAGGTTTCTTTTGTATCTGTGGTTTAATTCTCGTTTGTATATTTTGTTGTTTTTAGCGAGATAATATTGGAACATATTTACACCACATTACACATGTCATGATTTCATACTTTGAATTTAACTCTACATTAAAAAAAAATAAAAATTAAAAAATTAAAAAAAATTTAAAAAAGATTAAAAAATCAACTTGGATGTATCATTGATAATGTGAAAATAACAATGATCAGTTGATTGATCAATCTAAAAATGGGTCCAGAAAAAGCTGAAGCAAAGCGTATCAAAAGCTAAGCCTCTGCAGCTCCCCCTCCCTTTTGCTTTGCTCTACAGACCTCCATACGGGTACTTTAGTCAGCTGCCGCCTGATACTGTGCTCTTTTCTATAAGCAGCCCTGTGAAGATGGAGCACGTTGCATTTTCCTCCTCTGACCACAGGAAGGCAACGGAGAGCCTTGAGTGCCACACAGATGTGTCACAAGCAGAACTGATGCAGGTGCTTCTCCCAATCAGCTATTGTCACATCAGCAACGCTTATGCAGAACGCCTTATTTTATCTGTGAATTATTTTTGACAAAAATTAAATTAAATTTGTCTTTATATCGAATAGAGGAGGAAGATATTTACCAGGACAAATAGTAACCTGTCCCTGTATTAATTTACATATTTGGTTACTTATTTGGGGTAGACAGTACACTCATATAAGTAACAATTTAACACATTCAAAAATGTGAATTTAGCTTTTTGGTCTAATATAATAGAAAATGGTACTATTATAATATTAATATTATACTATAATAATAATAATAATTATTATTATTATTATTATTATTATTATTATTATTATTATTACATGCATTTATTTATTTTATTTTGTAACAATGCACTTTAATTGACATGTGTATTGAACAAATGTAAATATGCCAGATTCTAATCATGATAAACAATATAGTAGCATATAATTTTAATGTATTGATATAATATCATATTATTACATGAATATAATGTGATTTAATATGATATCATATTCTGTCACATTATTTTTGATATAATGTAGTGTAGTATAATATTAGTATTAATGTAATGTTAGTACAAAGTGGAGTTTGCGCACTGCACGGCCTCTCTCTCTGACGCGCTTACGTCACGGCGCTGCAGACGGTCTTTGCATCATCCATTGGTGGAAAAATGCGCATAGTTCCACCAATGATATTTTCAGTTCTACAAAGAGATCTACTCCTCTCCCAGCCTTCAGTCTTGTAACCACGGCGATGTTGTGCTCATGAGGAGAAGCTATAGCCTACAGATAAAACCATGCTTATGTCAATGAAGGATTTATCACTGGATTATAAATGTCTTGTTTTTCATCATAGTGATATGAGCGACAGGAAATAATGTGGACCAGACCGTATTCATGGCAGCTGTTCTTGTGCTGGTGCCACTCTTCTTTCATTTGGACTACAATAGAGGGACAGACGCGGTACAGCATTCCCGAGGAACTTAAACAAGGATCTGTAGTTGGAAACCTTGCCAGAGATTTGGGTTTGATTGTGTCTGATTTGGACAAACGAAAACTTAGGATAACCTCACAAGATGGTAAGCAATATTTTGGCTTGAACCCGAGGAAAGGAGAATTGATAGTGACGGACAGGATTGACAGAGAAGAACTATGTGGACAGAGACTATCGTGTGTGCTGCCTCTGGAGCTGGTTATTGATGCTCCACTACAATTATATAGAGTCGAGATAGAGATACAGGACACAAACGACAACTCCCCAAGTTTCGTCACAAAAGAGAAAGCTTTAAAAATAGCAGAGTTAGTAAATCCTGGCGCAAAATTCCCTTTAGAAAGCGCACAGGACCCTGACGTCGGCTCTAACTCAGTGTATTCTTATCTTATCAGTAAAAATGATCATTTCAAAATTACTGTTAAAACGCACAAGGACGGTCGTAAAATCCCTGAACTGGTTTTAGAAAAAGCGCTCGATAGAGAAAAGCAACCAACTCATAACCTTATTCTCACTGCTGTAGATGGCGGAGACCCAGTGCGCTCGGGTACTGCTCAGATTACTGTTATTGTGCTTGATATTAACGACAACGCGCCTCAGTTTGAAAGGAATGTCTATGAGGCAAACGTCAGCGAGAAAGCAACGCCGGGAAAGGAAATTGTAAGCGTTAAAGCCACAGACATAGACGAGGGTTTAAACGGAGAGATTGAGTACTTTTTCGCAGATCAAACAGCGAAAACGACCCTGACTTTATTTGATATTAATTCCAACACAGGTGCTATTGTAGTAAAAGGGATATTGGACCACGAATCACAGGCGATACACAGATTTGATGTAACTGCGAAAGACAAAGGTAATCCTGAGATGGATGGCCACTGTAGTGTTGAGATTAAAATAGTAGATGTTAACGACAATGCCCCTGAGATCGTAGTGAAGTCACTGACCTCGCCTGTCCCAGAAGATTCACCAGTGGGGACAGTTATTGCGTTGATAAGTGCGCGGGATCTAGACTCAGGTGACAACGGAAAAGTAACGCTGACACTGTCTTCTGGGTCTCCCTTTAAACTAAATCCATCGCTCTCTAACCATTACTCGTTAGTGACAAGCGCCACTCTAGATCGAGAAAAAAGTGGACTTTACAGGGTCAAGCTGAGAGCGGCTGATAGTGGAAGACCAGCTTTATCAACGGAGAAAATATTAGAAGTGGTTTTATCCGATGTAAATGATAATCCACCTGTCTTCTCCCAGCAAATATATGTTGTTTATGTCCAGGAGAACAGTCCTCCGGGGAGAATACTGTACTCAGTGTCAGCCTTAGATGCAGATGTAGGAGAAAACGCCAAAGTGTCTTACTCTATTCTGGAGTCTAAAGTGCAGGACGTGTCAGTGTCGTCTTATGTCTACATTAACTCAGAGAACGGCAGCATCTACAGCATGCACTCGTTTGACTATGAGAAGCTCAAGGTGTTTCAGATCGTGGTCCAGGCCAAGGACCAGGGCTCTCCGAGTCTCAGCAGCAACACCACGGTCCATGTTTTTATCCTGGACCAGAACGACAACGCCCCCGCTGTTATTTACCCCTCCTCCGCTGGCCTGGGCTCCCTCTCTCTCCAGAGGATGCCCCGCTCCGCTAAAGCGGGTCACCTGGTTACCAAGGTGACGGCCGTGGACGCGGACTCGGGCCATAACGCGTGGATCTCGTACAAAGTGGCGGAGGCCACGGACGCGTCTCTGTTCGGTGTGAACCAGTACACAGGGGAGGTGAGGACTAAACGCGGTGTGGCCGAGCAGGACGACTCCTCTCAGAGGCTGCTCATAGAGATCAGGGACGACGGTGAACCGGTGCAGTCCGCCACCGTCACGGTGTCCATCCTGATGGAGGACGGTCTGCACGAGCCCATCCTGGACATCAGGCACAAAGCAGCGGAGTCCGGAGGGAAAACTGGCCGCCTCGCGCTCTATCTGATCCTGTCTCTGGCCTCGGTGTCCGTGCTGTCTCTGGTGACTTTTCTCATCTTAGCGGTGAAATGTGTGAGGAACAGCAGGGGCAGCGCGAGCTGCTGCGTCAGACGCAGCGACTGTGACGATTACAAGAACCCCAACAGAAACCTGCAGATCCAGCTCAACACTGACGGACCCATAAAGTATGTGGAGGTCCTGGGAGGAGACATGATGTCTCAGAGTCAGTCGTTCAGGTCGTGTATGTCTCCAATGTCAGAGTACAGTGACTTCACTTTGATTAAGCCCAGCAGCACCTCAGACTTTAAGGAGGTCATCAGTGTCCTGGATGCGTCTCTCCCAGACAGCACGTGGACATTTGAGAGCCAACAGGTGAGCACATGAGAATGAAATGTCAAACACAAAACTTCTCTGAAGTTGGTTTATTTCCTATGGTGTGCCCTTTATGTCTTCTTTACTGTGAAACTTCTATTTCAGCACCACAGCAGTGGACAGCGGCTCTCCCCTTGTGATGTCTAGTCTCTTTCTCTATTACAGCTGTTCTATAATATTCAATCAAAAACTCTAATCAAATGCATACAATATAATGGAAAACAATTATCCCTAAAAAGTACTGGGACAATTTGTGTCATAATTAATTTTGTATAACACCCTTATATACAGGAAATACATATTTTGATGACATTTAGTTATTGTTTAGTTTTTGGTTTTGGCTTTTTGTATGTTTGTTTTATATCTTTTGTGTGTGGTTTTTTGGGGTTTTTTTATGTTTTGTTTTTGTTAGTTTTTTTGGACAGGCCTTGTCAATAATATCATTGAGTTTTACCAATAATAAAACATAATATTCGTTTTATGTTCATTTTAAGCAAAATTTGCCTCTCAAAATATGAGCTCAGTAGTGTGTGCGCGGTGCAAGAGAAAAAGAGGCTGCTCTGTGATTGGATGGTGATGTTAGCTACTCTCCGCCAATAGACCTCAGACGTGTACAAAGAGATCTACTCCTCTGCTGCTGAGTCTTACAGCCATAATACCCGTCAGTGTTGTTCAGTGCAGAGATGCGTTGCTTCGCAAATATCCATTTTGAAATATTAATGTTTCTTGAGAATATATGGTTTACTGGATCTTATTTTTCAATGGCAGGAGTTATGGGCTGACTGAAATTATCCAACAATGCGACCTGGATTTTGTTAAGGATTCATTAATGACAGAAAGGATGGGTCGTGGAGCTGTGGCGTGGCGGACGCTCTGTTGGCATTATTTCTTTCTCTTGTGGAGTTGGACACACGCACAGACTCGTTACAGCATCCCAGAGGAACTGAAGCAGGGCTCTGTGGTAGGAAATATCGCCAAAGATCTTGGTTTGGATTTAACAGACATTTTTGAGCGTAAGCTGCGTGTCGCTGCTGAGGCTGGGAAGCAGTATTTCACTGTGGACTCGGGGAAGGGTGAGCTGGTGGTGAACGACAGAATAGACAGAGAGGCTTTATGTGGACAAAGCGCCAGCTGCGTGCTGCCTCTGCAGGTCGTGACAGAAAATCCACTGCAGCTCCATCGAATAGAAGTAGAAATACGAGATATTAATGATAATTCACCCGTGTTTTTATCACAGCAAAAGTCTTTGAAAATAGCAGAGTCGACTGTCGCAGGAGCGCGTTTTCCTTTAGAAACAGCTCAGGATCCGGATGTAGGCAGTAATACTGTGAAATCTTACACTCTAAGTAAAAGTGAATGTTTTAGTCTAAAAATGAAGGAGTTGCCTGGTCAACCATCACTTCCAGAGCTGGTTTTAGACAAAATGCTTGATCGAGAGAAACAAGGTGTTCATGAATTACTACTGACAGCATTAGACGGAGGCAATCCTGCAAAAAGTGGAGTAATGAAAATATTCGTTACGGTACTTGATAATAATGACAATTTCCCTGTTTTTAAAAAGCCTCTGTATAATATAACTGTTCCGGAAAACAGCTCACCAGGGTCAGTTCTTGTTACAGTTGCAGCTACAGACGCTGATGAAGGCGTCAATGGACAAGTTCAATACAGTTTTGCAGAGCACACACCAGAGACACATTTGACTTTGTTTAGTATAAATTCAGACACGGGTGAATTATCCTTAGCGGGAAATTTAGACTATGAGCTCAGTACCGTTTATGATTTGCCTGTGACAGCAAGAGATAAAGGTGTTCCTGAGATGGAGGGACATTGTCGTGTACAGGTCCGAGTCATAGACGTAAACGACAATGTTCCAGAAATCATTCTTACTTCAACCCCTAATCCAGTACGCGAGGACGCTCCTAAAGGCACTGTAGTAGCTTTAATCAGAGCCAGAGACCTAGACTCCGGTGATAATGGCAAAGTAGTGTTAAAGTTACCAGTTGGGTCGCCCTTTAGTCTGAAACCTTCATTTTCTAATAATTACGCGCTTGTCACGAGTGGTTCTTTAGACCGAGAGAGTTTCCCATTTTATAATGTAGAGATAACAGCCACAGACTCGGGCTCTCCTCCTCTCTCCAGTAAGAAAACTATCCCTGTCAGTATCTCAGATGTGAACGACAACCCTCCAGTCTTCTCTCAGTCCTCATATAACGTGTATTTAAAAGAGAACGGGCTCCCTGGCTCTATACTGTACTCAGTGTCAGCCTCGGACCTGGATTTTGGAGAAAACGCCAAAGTGTCTTACTCTATTCTGGAGTCTAAAGTGCAGGACGTGTCAGTGTCGTCTTATGTCTACATTAACTCAGAGAACGGCAGCATCTACAGCATGCACTCTTTTGATTATGAGAAGCTCAAGGTGTTTCAGATCGTGGTCCAGGCCAAGGACCAGGGCTCTCCGAGTCTCAGCAGCAACACCACGGTCCATGTTTTTATCCTGGACCAGAACGACAACGCCCCCGCTGTTATTTATCCCTCCTCCGCTGGCCTGGGCTCCCTCTCTCTCCAGAGGATGCCCCGCTCCGCTAAAGCGGGTCACCTGGTTACCAAGGTGACGGCCGTGGACGCGGACTCGGGCCATAACGCGTGGATCTCGTACAAAGTGGCGGAGGCCACGGACGCGTCTCTGTTCGGTGTGAACCAGTACACAGGGGAGGTGAGGACTAAACGCGGTGTGGCCGAGCAGGACGACTCCTCTCAGAGGCTGCTCATAGAGATCAGGGATGATGGTGAACCGGTGCAGTCCGCCACCGTCACGGTGTCCATCCTGATGGAGGACGGTCTGCACGAGCCCATCCTGGACATCAGGCACAAAGCAGCGGAGTCCGGAGGGAAAACTGGCCGCCTCGCGCTCTATCTGATCCTTTCTCTGGCCTCGGTGTCCGTGCTGTCTCTGGTGACTTTTCTCATCTTAGCGGTGAAATGTGTGAGGAACAGCAGGGGCAGCGCGAGCTGCTGCGTCAGACGCAGCGACTGTGACGATTACAAGAACCCCAACAGAAACCTGCAGATCCAGCTCAACACTGACGGACCCATAAAGTATGTGGAGGTCCTGGGAGGAGACATGATGTCTCAGAGTCAGTCGTTCAGGTCGTGTATGTCTCCAATGTCAGAGTACAGTGACTTCACTTTGATTAAGCCCAGCAGCACCTCAGACTTTAAGGAGGTCATCAGTGTCCTGGATGCGTCTCTTCCAGACAGCACGTGGACATTTGAGAGCCAACAGGTGAGCACATGAGAATGAAATGTTTAGCCACATTTTCTCATTTTTGTGTAGTTTTACAAATACACTTATTTAATATAGTATCTGTTGTATATTGCTTTTTTCTCATTAGAAAAGATGTTGTATTTCAGCACCAAGGCAATGGACAGCGATATCCGCCGTGCGTGCGTGTGTGTGTGTAATTATAATAAAGTGTTTATTATTTTCATGAGAATATGTTTTCTATTAGATTTTAGTATTTTTATTTAATTTGGTATTTTAATATTCATTACTTTTTCTTTTTACTTTTGTTGCTTCTAAACAAACATACTGATGCAGTTTTGTTGTGTACAAAATAATTATTCTATATATTCATACTAATAGATAATACTCATCTTTATTTTGGGACGATTTAAATTAAATCTTTGGGACTAAAGCTTCTTCATTAATTCATTGGTGAATTCTTATAGCAGTGAGGGAGAAAAGCTAAGACTGGTTCGTTCTGTGATTGGATAGTGTTGCTTGCTGCTCTCAGCCAATAGGATTCAGTCATGTACAAAGAGATCTACTCCTCTGCTGCTGAGAGCTACAGCCATAATACCCGTCAGTGCTGTGCAGAGCAAAGATGCGCTGCTTGGTAATTGTCCGTGATTTGGATGTTATTGGTTTTTGAGGACACATAATTGCATCTTATTTTTGAGTTGAAGGAATTATGGGCTGACGATTGACCAGTTTACAAATGCTGCGACGTGGACTAAGGATTCATTAATGACAGAAAGGATGGGTCGTGGAGCTGTGGCGTGGCGGACGCTCTGTTGGCATTATTTCTTTCTCTTGTGGAGTTGGACACACGCACAGACTCGTTACAGCATCCCAGAGGAACTGAAGCAGGGCTCTGTGGTAGGAAATATCGCCAAAGATCTTGGTTTGGATTTAACAGACATTTTTGAGCGTAAGCTGCGTGTCGCTGCTGAGGCTGGGAAGCAGTATTTCACTGTGGACTCGGGGAAGGGTGAGCTGGTGGTGAACGACAGAATAGACAGAGAGGCTTTATGTGGACAAAGCGCCAGCTGCGTGCTGCCTCTGCAGGTCGTGACAGAAAATCCACTGCAGCTCCATCGGATAGAAGTAGAAATACGAGATATTAATGATAATTCACCGGTGTTTGTGACCAAGCAACATGTCTTGGAAATAGCAGAGTCGACTGTCGCGGGGGTTCGTTTTCCCTTAGAGACAGCTGAAGACTCAGATGTGGGAAGCAATTCTGTTAAATCTTACAGTTTGAGTAAAAGTGAATGTTTTAGTCTAAAAATGAAAGCGTTGCCTGGTGGTCTTCAGACCCCTGAACTTGTGTTAGAGAAAATGCTTGACAGGGAAAAAGAAAGTGTTCATGAAATGCTCGTAACTGCATTGGACGGAGGCAATCCTGCTAAAAGTGGAATCATGAAAATTACAGTTACTGTCCTTGATATTAATGACAATATCCCCCTTTTTACCAAACCTGTGTACAACTTAACTATCCCTGAGAACACTGTGTCAGGGACAGTGCTAGTTAAAGTTGAAGCCACAGACCCGGATGAAGGTGCAAATGGACAGGTTGAATACGCATTTGCTCAACATACTCCAGAGTCTTTGTTATCTTTGTTTGACGTAAATCCAGATACCGGTGAAATATCACTAGCTGGACAGTTGGACTATGAGCTCAGTGCCGTTTATGATTTGCGAATAACAGCAAAAGACAAAGGTGTTCCTGGAATGCAGGGACATTGTCGTGTGCAGATAATAGTAATAGACATTAACGATAACGTGCCAGAAATTATTCTTACTTCAACCCCTAACCCAGTGCGCGAGGACGCACCCAAGGGAACTGTAGTAGCTTTAATAAGTGCAAGAGACCTAGACTCGGGCGATAATGGCAAAGTAGTGTTAAAGTTACCAGTGGGGTCGCCCTTTACTCTGAAACCTTCATTTTCTAATAATTACGCGCTTGTCACGAGTGGTTCTTTAGACCGAGAGAGTTTCCCATTTTATAATATAGAGATAACAGCCACAGACTCGGGCTCTCCTCCTCTCTCCAGTAAGAAAACTATCCCTGTCAGTATCTCAGATGTGAACGACAACCCTCCAGTCTTCTCTCAGTCCTCATATAACGTGTATTTAAAAGAGAACGGGCTCCCTGGCTCTATACTGTACTCAGTGTCAGCCTCGGACCTGGATTTTGGAGAAAACGCCAAAGTGTCTTATTCTATTCTGGAGTCTAAAGTGCAGGACGTGTCAGTGTCGTCTTATGTCTACATTAACTCAGAGAACGGCAGCATCTACAGCATGCACTCGTTTGACTATGAGAAGCTCAAGGTGTTTCAGATCGTGGTCCAGGCCAAGGACCAGGGCTCTCCGAGTCTCAGCAGCAACACCACGGTCCATGTTTTTATCCTGGACCAGAACGACAACGCCCCCGCTGTTATTTACCCCTCCTCCGCTGGCCTGGGCTCCCTCTCTCTCCAGAGGATGCCCCGCTCCGCTAAAGCGGGTCACCTGGTTACCAAGGTGACGGCCGTGGACGCGGACTCGGGCCATAACGCGTGGATCTCGTACAAAGTGGCGGAGGCCACGGACGCGTCTCTGTTCGGTGTGAACCAGTACACAGGGGAGGTGAGGACTAAACGCGCTGTGGCCGAGCAGGACGACTCCTCTCAGAGGCTGCTCATAGAGATCAGGGACGACGGTGAACCGGTGCAGTCCGCCACCGTCACGGTGTCCATCTTGATGGAGGACGGTCTGCACGAGCCCATCCTGGACATCAGGCACAAAGCAGCGGAGTCCGGAGGGAAAACTGGCCGCCTCGCGCTCTATCTGATCCTGTCTCTGGCCTCGGTGTCCGTGCTGTCTCTGGTGACTTTTCTCATCTTAGCGGTGAAATGTGTGAGGAACAGCAGGGGCAGCGCGAGCTGCTGCGTCAGACGCAGCGACTGTGACGATTACAAGAACCCCAACAGAAACCTGCAGATCCAGCTCAACACTGACGGACCTATAAAGTATGTGGAGGTCCTGGGGGGAGACATGATGTCTCAGAGTCAGTCGTTCAGGTCGTGTATGTCTCCAATGTCAGAGTACAGTGACTTCACTTTGATTAAGCCCAGCAGCACCTCAGACTTTAAGGAGGTCATCAGTGTCTTGGATGCGTCTCTTCCAGACAGCACGTGGACATTTGAGAGCCAACAGGTGAGTACATGAGAATGAAATGTTCAGCCACATTTTCAAATGTATTTGTTGCTATACAAATACGCTTATTTCATATAGTATCTGTGGTATATTGCTTTTTTCATCATCAGAAAAGAGATTATATTTCAGCACCAAGGTGATGGACAGCGACATACTTGTTTCTAATTAAATATCCATTTCATACGTATGTGTTTGTGTGTGTGTGTGTGTGTGTGGGGGGGGGGGGGATGCGTGCGTGCGTGCGTGTGTGTGTGTAATTATAATAAAGTGTTTAATATTTTCATGAGAAAATGTTTTCTATTAGATTTTAGTATTTTTATGCTATTTGGTATTTTAATATTCGTTACTTTTTCTTTTTACTTTTGTTGCCTGTAAACCAACATAGTGATGTTGTTTTGTTGTGTACAAAAAAATGTATCTCTATATCCATATTAATAGATAATACTCATCTTTATTTTGGGCCGATTTAAATTAAATATTCGGGACTAAAGCTTCTGAATTAATTCATTGGTGAATTCTTATAGCAGTGAGGGAGAGAAGCTAAGACTGGTTCGTTCTGTGATTGGATAGTGATGCTTGCTGCTCTCAGCCAATAGGATTCAGTCATGTACAAAGAGATCTACTCCTCTGCTGCTGAGAGCTACAGCCATAATACCCGTCAGTGCTGTGCAGAGCAAAGATGCGCTGCTTGGTAATTGTCCGTGATTTGGATGTTATTGGTTTTTGAGGACACATAATTACATCTTATTTTTGAGTTGAAGGAATTATGGGCTGACGATTGACCAGCTCACAAATGCTGCGACGTGGACTAAGGATTCATTAATGACAGAAAGGATGGGTCGTGGAGCTGTGGCGTGGCGGACGGTCTGTTGGCATTATTTCTTTCTCTTGTGGAGTTGGACACACGCACAGACTCGTTACAGCATCCCAGAGGAACTGAAGCAGGGCTCTGTGGTAGGAAATATCGCCAAAGATCTTGGTTTGGATTTAACAGACATTTTTGAGCGTAAGCTGCGTGTCGCTGCTGAGGCTGGGAAGCAGTATTTCACTGTGGACTCGGGGAAGGGTGAGCTGGTGGTGAACGACAGAATAGACAGAGAGGCTTTATGTGGACAAAGCGCCAGCTGCGTGCTGCCTCTGCAGGTCGTGACAGAAAATCCACTGCAGCTCCATCGAATAGAAGTGGAAATACGAGATATTAATGATAATTCACCGGTGTTTCTGACAAAGCAACATGTCTTGAAAATAGCAGAGTCGACTGTCGCGGGGGTTCGTTTTCCTTTAGACACAGCCCACGATCCAGATGTAGGTAGTAATAGTGTCAAATCTTACACTCTAAGTAAAAGTGAATGTTTTAGTCTAAAAATGAAGGTTTTGCCTGGTGGTTTACAGGCGCCTGAGCTGGTTTTAGAGAAAATGCTTGATAGGGAAAAACAAAGTGTTCATGAATTGCTCGTAACAGCATATGATGGAGGAAATCCTGTCAAAACCGGTGAAATGAATATTATTGTTACAGTACTCGATACAAATGACAATGTTCCTATTTTTACCAAACCTGTGTACAACCTAACTATCCCTGAGAACACTGTGTCGGGAGTAGTGCTAGTTAAAGTTGAAGCCACAGACCCGGATGAAGGTGCAAATGGACAGGTTGAATACGCATTTGCTCAACATACTCCAGAGTCTTTGTTATCTTTGTTTAGCGTAAATCCAGACACCGGTGAAATATCATTAGCTGGACAGTTGGACTATGAGCTCAGTGCCGTTTATGATTTGCGAGTTATGGCAAAAGACAAAGGTGTTCCTGAAATGGAGGGGCATTGCCGTGTCCAGGTGATAGTAATAGACATTAACGACAATGCTCCAGAAATAATTCTTACTTCAACTCCTAACCCAGTGCGCGAGGACGCACCAAAGGGCACTGTAGTAGCTTTAGTCAATGCAAGAGACCTAGACTCGGGCGATAATGGCAAAGTAGTGTTAAAGTTACCAGTGGGGTCGCCCTTTAGTCTGAAACCTTCATTTTCTAATAATTACGCGCTTGTCACGAGTGGTTCTTTAGACCGAGAGAGTTTCCCATTTTATAATATAGAGATAACTGCCAGAGACTCGGGCTCTCCTCCTCTCTCCAGTAAGAAAACTATCCCTGTCAGTGTCTCAGATGTTAACGACAACCCTCCAGTCTTCTCTCAGTCCTCATATAACGTGTATTTAAAAGAGAACGGGCTCCCTGGCTCTATACTGTACTCAGTGTCAGCCTCGGACCTGGATTTTGGAGAAAACGCCAAAGTGTCTTACTCTATTCTGGAGTCTAAAGTGCAGGACGTGTCAGTGTCGTCTTATGTCTACATTAACTCAGAGAACGGCAGCATCTACAGCATGCACTCGTTTGACTATGAGAAGCTCAAGGTGTTTCAGATCGTGGTCCAGGCCAAGGACCAGGGCTCTCCGAGTCTCAGCAGCAACACCACGGTCCATGTTTTTATCCTGGACCAGAACGACAACGCCCCCGCTGTTATTTATCCCTCCTCCGCTGGCCTGGGCTCCCTCTCTCTCCAGAGGATGCCCCGCTCCGCTAAAGCGGGTCACCTGGTTACCAAGGTGACGGCCGTGGACGCGGACTCGGGCCATAACGCGTGGATCTCGTACAAAGTGGCGGAGGCCACGGACGTGTCTCTGTTCGGTGTGAACCAGTACACAGGGGAGGTGAGGACTAAACGCGCTGTGGCCGAGCAGGACGACTCCTCTCAGAGGCTGCTCATAGAGATCAGGGACGACGGTGAACCGGTGCAGTCCGCCACCGTCACGGTGTCCATCCTGATGGAGGACGGTCTGCACGAGCCCATCCTGGACATCAGGCACAAAGCAGCGGAGTCCGGAGGGAAAACTGGCCGCCTCGCGCTCTATCTGATCCTGTCTCTGGCCTCGGTGTCCGTGCTGTCTCTGGTGACTTTTCTCATTTTAGCGGTGAAATGTGTGAGGAACAGCAGGGGCAGCGCGAGCTGCTGCGTCAGACGCAGCGACTGTGACGATTACAAGAACCCCAACAGAAACCTGCAGATCCAGCTCAACACTGACGGACCTATAAAGTATGTGGAGGTCCTGGGGGGAGACATGATGTCTCAGAGTCAGTCGTTCAGGTCGTGTATGTCTCCAATGTCAGAGTACAGTGACTTCACTTTGATTAAACCCAGCAGCACCTCTGACTTTAAGGAGGTCATCAGTGTCCTGGATGCGTCTCTTCCAGACAGCACGTGGACATTTGAGAGCCAACAGGTGAGCACATGAGAATGAAATGTTCAGCCACATTTTCACATGTATTTGTTGCTATACAAATACGCTTATTTCATATAGTATCTGTGGTATATTGCTTTTTTCATCATCAGAAAAGAGATTATATTTCAGCACCAAGGTAATGGACAGCGACATACTTATTCCTAATTAAATATAATCCATTTCATATGTGTGTGTGTGTGTATGTGTGTGTGTGGGGGGGGGGGGGGCGTGCGTGCGTGTGTGTGTAATTATTATAAAGTGTTTAATATTTTCATGAGAAAATGTTTTCTATTATATTTTAGTATTTTTATGCGATTTGGTATTTTAATATTCATTACTTTTTCTTTTTACTTTTGTTGCCTGTAAACCAACATAGTGATGTTGTTTTGTTGTGTACAAAAAATATATCTATATATCCATACTAATAGATAATGGTCATCTTTATTTTGGGCTGATTTAAATTAAATCTTCGGGACTAAAGCTTCTGCATTGATTCATTGGTGAATTCTTATAGCAGTGAGGGAGAAAAGCGAAGACTGGTTCGTTCTGTGATTGGATAGTGATGCTTGCTGCTCTCAGCCAATAGGATTCAGTCATGTACAAAGAGATCTACTCCTCTGCTGCTGAGAGCTACAGCCATAATACCCGTCAGTGCTGTGCAGAGCAAAGATGCGGTGCTTGGCAATTGTTCGTGATTTGGATGTTATTGGTTTTTGAGGACACATAATTGCATCTTATTTTTGAGTTGAAGGAATTATGGGCTGACGATTGACCAGTTCACAAATGCTGCGACGTGGACTAAGGATTCATTAATGACAGAAAGGATGGGTCGTGGAGCTGTGGCGTGGCGGACGCTCTGTTGGCATTATTTCTTTCTCTTGTGGAGTTGGACACACGCACAGACTCGTTACAGCATCCCAGAGGAACTGAAGCAGGGCTCTGTGGTAGGAAATATCGCCAAAGATCTTGGTTTGGATTTAACAGACATTTTTGAGCGTAAGCTGCGTGTCGCTGCTGAGGCTGGGAAGCAGTATTTCACTGTGGACTCGGGGAAGGGTGAGCTGGTGGTGAACGACAGAATAGACAGAGAGGCTTTATGTGGACAAAGCGCCAGCTGCGTGCTGCCTCTGCAGGTCGTGACAGAAAATCCACTGCAGCTCCATCGTATAGAAGTAGAAATACGAGATATTAATGATAATTCACCCGTGTTTGCAACAAAGCAAAAGTCTTTGAAAATAGCAGAGTCGACTGTCGCGGGGGTTCGTTTTCCTTTAGAAACAGCTCAGGATCCGGATGTAGGCAGTAATACTGTGAAATCTTACAGTCTGAGTAAAAATGAATGTTTTAGTCTAAAAATGAAGGAGCTGTCTGGCCAAAGACTGGTCCCAGAGTTGATTTTAGACAAAATGCTTGATCGAGAGAAACAACATGTTCATGAATTACTACTGACAGCATTAGACGGAGGCAATCCTGTAAAAAGTGGAATAATGAAAATAGTCATTACTGTACTTGATAATAATGATAACATCCCTGTTTTCAAGAAGCCTCTGTATAATATAACTGTTCCAGAAAACAGCTCACCACGGTCAGTTCTTGTTACAGTTGCAGCTACAGACGCTGATGAAGGCGTCAATGGACAAGTTCAATACAGTTTTGCAGAGCACACACCAGAGACACATTTGACTTTGTTTAGTATAAATTCAGACACGGGTGAATTATCGTTAGCGGGAAATTTAGACTATGAGCTTAGTACCGTTTATGAAATACCTGTGACAGCAAGAGATAAAGGTGTTCCTGAGATGGAAGGACATTGTCGTGTACAAATTATTGTAATAGACATAAATGACAACGTCCCAGAAATCATTCTTACTTCAACTCCCAACCCAGTGCGCGAGGACTCACCCAAAGGCACTGTAGTAGCTTTAATCAGTGCCAGAGACCTAGACTCCGGTGATAATGGCAAAGTAGTGTTAAAGTTACCAGTGGGGTCGCCCTTTAGTCTGAAACCTTCATTTTCTAATAATTACGCGCTTGTCACGAGTGGTTCTTTAGACCGAGAGAGTTTCCCATTTTATAACACGGAGATAACAGCCACAGACTCGGGCTCTCCTCCTCTCTCCAGTAAGAAAACTATCCCTGTCAGTATCTCAGATGTGAACGACAACCCTCCAGTCTTCTCTCAGTCCTCATATAACGTGTATTTAAAAGAGAACGGGCTCCCTGGCTCTATACTGTACTCAGTGTCAGCCTCGGACCTGGATTTTGGAGAAAACGCCAAAGTGTCTTACTCTATTCTGGAGTCTAAAGTGCAGGACGTGTCAGTGTCGTCTTATGTCTACATTAACTCAGAGAACGGCAGCATCTACAGCATGCACTCGTTTGACTATGAGAAGCTCAAGGTGTTTCAGATCGTGGTCCAGGCCAAGGACCAGGGCTCTCCGAGTCTCAGCAGCAACACCACGGTCCATGTTTTTATCCTGGACCAGAACGACAACGCCCCCGCTGTTATTTACCCCTCCTCCGCTGGCCTGGGCTCCCTCTCTCTGCAGAGGATGCCCCGCTCCGCTAAAGCGGGTCACCTGGTTACCAAGGTGACGGCCGTGGACGCGGACTCGGGCCATAACGCGTGGATCTCGTACAAAGTGGCGGAGGCCACGGACGCGTCTCTGTTCGGTGTGAACCAGTACACAGGGGAGGTGAGGACTAAACGCGGTGTGGCCGAGCAGGACGACTCCTCTCAGAGGCTGCTCATAGAGATCAGGGATGATGGTGAACCGGTGCAGTCCGCCACCGTCACGGTGTCCATCCTGATGGAGGACGGTCTGCACGAGCCCATCCTGGACATCAGGCACAAAGCAGCGGAGTCCGGAGGGAAAACTGGCCGCCTCGCGCTCTATCTGATCCTTTCTCTGGCCTCGGTGTCCGTGCTGTCTCTGGTGACTTTTCTCATCTTAGCGGTGAAATGTGTGAGGAACAGCAGGGGCAGCGCGAGCTGCTGCGTCAGACGCAGCGACTGTGACGATTACAAGAACCCCAACAGAAACCTGCAGATCCAGCTCAACACTGACGGACCTATAAAGTATGTGGAGGTCCTGGGGGGAGACATGATGTCTCAGAGTCAGTCGTTCAGGTCGTGTATGTCTCCAATGTCAGAGTACAGTGACTTCACTTTGATTAAACCCAGCAGCACCTCAGACTTTAAGGAGGTCATCAGTGTCCTGGATGCGTCTCTCCCAGACAGCACGTGGACATTTGAGAGTCAACAGGTGAGCACATGAGAATGAAATGTCAAAAGATTTTCACATTTCTGTGCAGCTACACAAATACTAGTTTTTCATAAATTGTCACTGAAATATATTACTTTTTTTAAATTTTATATTGCCGACCTGGTTGTATTTCAGCACCAAGGCTGTGGACAGCGACTTTCTTTTTGTTCGTTAACTCGTCCCTTGCATACGTTGATAATCTCACGGTTTAATACATGTTTGATGAAAAGACACACATGTAGGGTAATTTTAGTAAAAAGGGGGAAAAAAAGATAAACAATACATTAAAGTTGTTTAATATTTTATGAGGGTTTGGGTTGTTGTTGTTTTTTTTTTTTTTTTTTTGTATTATATTTTTATTTTTATTTAATTCGGCACTTAAATAATTGTTACTGTGTATTTTTACTTTTATTAAATCTAATCGATTCATTTAAACTAATGTATTTTTTTAATGTCTAAAAAATGATATATCTGTATATCCATACTCAAACATAATACTGATGTTTATTGTGGGCTGATTTGAGTTACATTTTTTGAACTTACGCTTCTCTGCTATTACATTGATGAATTCTTACTGAAATGTAGCACTCAGAGTAAAGCTGGTTCGTTCTGTGATTGGATAGTGATGCTTGCTGCTCTCAGCCAATAGGATTCAGTCATGTACAAAGAGATCTACTCCTCTGCTGCTGAGAGCTACAGCCATAATCAGTGCTGTGCAGAGCAAAGATGCGCTGCTTGGCAATTGTTCGTGATTTGGATGTTATTGGTTTTTGAGGACACATAATTGCATCTTATTTTTGAGTTGAAGAAATTATGGGCTGACGATTGACCAGTTCACAAATGCTGCGACGTGGACTAAGGATTCATTAATGACTGAAAGGATGGGTCGTGGAGCTGTGGCGTGGCGGACGCTCTGTTGGCATTATTTCTTTCTCTTGTGGAGTTGGACACACGCACAGACTCGTTACAGCATCCCAGAGGAACTGAAGCAGGGCTCTGTGGTAGGAAATATCGCCAAAGATCTTGGTTTGGATTTAACAGACATTTTTGAGCGTAAGCTGCGTGTCGCTGCTGAGGCTGGGAAGCAGTATTTCACTGTGGACTCGGGGAAGGGTGAGCTGGTGGTGAACGACAGAATAGACAGAGAGGCTTTATGTGGACAAAGCGCCAGCTGCGTGCTGCCTCTGCAGGTCGTGACAGAAAATCCACTGCAGCTCCATCGGATAGAAGTAGAAATACGAGATATTAATGATAATTCACCCGTGTTTGTATCTAAAGACAAAACATTAGAAATAGCCGAGTCCACTTCTATTGGCATTCGTTTTCCTTTAGAGACAGCACAAGATCCTGATGTAGGGAGCAATTCAGTTAGGTCTTACACTCTGAGTAAAAGTGAATATTTTACTCTAAAAATGAAGGAGCTGCCTGGCGGTCGACTAGTCCCAGAGATGGTATTAGAGAAAGTGCTTGACAGGGAAAAACAGAGTGTTCATGAATTGGTAGTAACAGCTTTAGATGGAGGCAATCCTGTTAAAAGTGGCATAAAGAAAGTTACAGTCACTGTTTTGGACATTAATGACAATGTCCCCGTTTTTAAAAGACATCTGTATAACGTGAGTGTACCTGAAAACAGCCCACGAGACACTGTGCTTGTAACAGTGGAGGCTACAGACCAGGATGAAGGTCCTAATGGAGAGGTTGAATATGTGTTCACAGAGCACACACCTCAGTCAACGTTATCTGTTTTTAGTTTAAACTCGGATACCGGAGAAATTAAACTAAAAGGAGAATTGGATTATGAAAATATCACAGTATTTGAGATGCATATTACAGCAAAAGACAAAGGTGTTCCTAAAATGGAGGGGCATTGTCGTGTGCAAGTTCAGGTTTTAGACATAAACGACAACATTCCAGAAATTATTCTTACTTCAACCCCTAACCCAGTGCGCGAGGACGCAACTAAAGGCACTGTAGTAGCTTTAATCAGTGCCAGAGACCTAGACTCCGGTGATAATGGCAAAGTAGTGTTAAAGTTACCAGTGGGGTCGCCCTTTAGTCTGAAACCGTCATTTTCTAATAATTACGCGCTTGTCACGAGTGGTTCTTTAGACCGAGAGAGTTTCCCCTTTTATAATATAGAGATAACAGCCACAGACTCGGGCTCTCCTCCTCTCTCCAGTAAGAAAACTATCCCTGTCAGTGTCTCAGATGTTAACGACAACCCTCCAGTCTTCTCTCAGTCCTCATATAACGTGTATTTAAAAGAGAACGGGCTCCCTGGCTCTATACTGTACTCAGTGTCAGCCTCGGACCTGGATTTTGGAGAAAACGCCAAAGTGTCTTACTCTATTCTGGAGTCTAAAGTGCAGGACGTGTCAGTGTCGTCTTATGTCTACATTAACTCAGAGAACGGCAGCATCTACAGCATGCACTCGTTTGACTATGAGAAGCTCAAGGTGTTTCAGATCGTGGTCCAGGCCAAGGACCAGGGCTCTCCGAGTCTCAGCAGCAACACCACGGTCCATGTTTTTATCCTGGACCAGAACGACAACGCCCCCGCTGTTATTTACCCCTCCTCCGCTGGCCTGGGCTCCCTCTCTCTCCAGAGGATGCCCCGCTCCGCTAAAGCGGGTCACCTGGTTACCAAGGTGACGGCCGTGGACGCGGACTCGGGCCATAACGCGTGGATCTCGTACAAAGTGGCGGAGGCCACGGACGCGTCTCTGTTCGGTGTGAACCAGTACACAGGGGAGGTGAGGACTAAACGCGCTGTGGCCGAGCAGGACGACTCCTCTCAGAGGCTGCTCATAGAGATCAGGGACGACGGTGAACCGGTGCAGTCCGCCACCGTCACGGTGTCCATCCTGATGGAGGACGGTCTGCACGAGCCCATCCTGGACATCAGGCACAAAGCAGCGGAGTCCGGAGGGAAAACTGGCCGCCTCGCGCTCTATCTGATCCTGTCTCTGGCCTCGGTGTCCGTGCTGTCTCTGGTGACTTTTCTCATCTTAGCGGTGAAATGTGTGAGGAACAGCAGGGGCAGCGCGAGCTGCTGCGTCAGACGCAGCGACTGTGACGATTACAAGAACCCCAACAGAAACCTGCAGATCCAGCTCAACACTGACGGACCTATAAAGTATGTGGAGGTCCTGGGAGGAGACATGATGTCTCAGAGTCAGTCGTTCAGGTCGTGTATGTCTCCAATGTCAGAGTACAGTGACTTCACTTTGATTAAACCCAGCAGCACCTCTGACTTTAAGGAGGTCATCAGTGTCCTGGATGCGTCTCTTCCAGACAGCACGTGGACATTTGAGAGCCAACAGGTGAGCACATGAGAATGAAATGTCAAAACAGATTTTCACATTTCTGTGCAGCCATAGAAACACAAATATTTTATAAATTGTCACTGGTTTAGTACTTAAAAAAAATAAAATTTAAATTAAAAAAAAACTTTGTTCATTGCTGAACAGGTTGTATTTCAGCACAACGTCAGTGGACAGCGACTCATTTTATATGAGTTACATTAAACCTCAGCATAGGCCGATAATCTTACGGTTTAAACGTAGCCTATGTTTTCTGAAAAGACACATATAGGGTCATTTTAGTAAATAAATTATAAACTTCGTAATAAAGAAGTTAAATATTTCATAAGAATATTTTTTTTGCGTTATATTTTTGTATTTTTAATTGAATGTGGTATTTAAATAATGATCACTCTTAATATTTACTTTTGTTATTCCGTTCATTAAAAGTCATGACGTTTTTTATGTCTACAAATAATGTATGTATACATCCATACTCAGAGATAATACTGATCTTTATTGTGGGTTGACTTAAATTAAACCTTTGGGACTTTTTCTGCCTTAATTCATTGCCGAATTCTTACAGAAATGTAGCACTCAGAGTAAAGCTGGTTCGTTCTGTGATTGGATAGTGATGATTGCTGCTCTCAGCCAATAGGATTCAGTCATGTACAAAGAGATCTACTCCTCTGCTGTTGAGAGCTACAGCCATAATACCCGTCAGTGCTGTGCAGAGCAAAGATGCGCTGCTTGGTAATTGTCCGTGATTTGGATGTTATTGTTTTTTGAGGACACATAATTGCATCGTATTTTTCAGTTGAAGGAATTATGGGCTGACGATTGACCAGTTCACAAATGCTGCGACGTGGACTAAGGATTCATTAATGACAGAAAGGATGGGTCGTGGAGCTGTGGCGTGGCGGACGCTCTGTTGGCATTATTTCTTTCTCTTGTGGAGTTGGACACACGCACAGACTCGTTACAGCATCCCAGAGGAACTGAAGCAGGGCTCTGTGGTAGGAAATATCGCCAAAGATCTTGGTTTGGATTTAACAGACATTTTTGAGCGTAAGCTGCGTGTCGCTGCTGAGGCTGGGAAGCAGTATTTCACTGTGGACTCGGGGAAGGGTGAGCTGGTGGTGAACGACAGAATAGACAGAGAGGCTTTATGTGGACAAAGCGCCAGCTGCGTGCTGCCTCTGCAGGTCGTGACAGAAAATCCACTGCAGCTCCATCGTATAGAAGTAGAAATACGAGATATTAATGATAATTCACCCGTGTTTGCAACAAAGCAAAAGTCTTTGAAAATAGCAGAGTCGACTGTCGCGGGGGTTCGTTTTCCTTTAGAAACAGCTCAGGATCCGGATGTAGGCAGTAATACTGTGAAATCTTACACTCTGAGTAAAAGTGAATGTTTTAGTCTAAAAATGAAGGAGTTGCCTGGTCAACCATCACTTCCAGAGCTGATTTTAGACAAAATGCTTGATCGAGAGAAACAACATGTTCATGAATTACTACTGACAGCATTAGACGGAGGCAATCCTGTAAAAAGTGGAGTAATGAAAATACTAATTTCTGTGCTTGATATTAATGATAACATCCCTGTTTTCAAGAAGCCTCTGTATAATATAACTGTTCCAGAAAACAGCTCACCAGGGTCAGTTCTTGTTACAGTTGCAGCTACAGACGCTGATGAAGGCGTCAATGGACAAGTTCAATACAGTTTTGCAGAGCACACACCAGAGACACACTTGACTTTGTTTAGTATAAATTCAGACACGGGTGAATTATCCTTAGCGGGAAATTTAGACTATGAGCTCAGTGCCGTTTATGATTTGCCTGTGACAGCAAGAGATAAAGGTGTTCCTGAGATGGAGGGACATTGTCGTGTACAGGTCCGAGTCATAGACGTAAACGACAATGTTCCAGAAATAATTCTTACTTCAACCCCAAATCCAGTACGAGAGGACGCTCCTAAAGGCACTGTAGTAGCTTTAATCAGAGCCAGAGACCTAGACTCCGGTGATAATGGCAAAGTAGTGTTAAAGTTACCAGTGGGGTCGCCCTTTAGTCTGAAACCTTCATTTTCTAATAATTACGCGCTTGTCACGAGTGGTTCTTTAGACCGAGAGAGTTTCCCATTTTATAATATAGAGATAACAGCCACAGACTCGGGCTCTCCTCCTCTCTTCAGTAAGAAAACTATCCCTGTCAGTATCTCAGATGTGAACGACAACCCTCCAGTCTTCTCTCAGTCCTCATATAACGTGTATTTAAAAGAGAACGGGCTCCCTGGCTCTATACTGTACTCAGTGTCAGCCTCGGACCTGGATTTTGGAGAAAACGCCAAAGTGTCTTACTCTATTCTGGAGTCTAAAGTGCAGGACGTGTCAGTGTCGTCTTATGTCTACATTAACTCAGAGAACGGCAGCATCTACAGCATGCACTCGTTTGACTATGAGAAGCTCAAGGTGTTTCAGATCGTGGTCCAGGCCAAGGACCAGGGCTCTCCGAGTCTCAGCAGCAACACCACGGTCCATGTTTTTATCCTGGACCAGAACGACAACGCCCCCGCTGTTATTTACCCCTCCTCCGCTGGCCTGGGCTCCCTCTCTCTCCAGAGGATGCCCCGCTCCGCTAAAGCGGGTCACCTGGTTACCAAGGTGACGGCCGTGGACGCGGACTCGGGCCATAACGCGTGGATCTCGTACAAAGTGGCGGAGGCCACGGACGCGTCTCTGTTCGGTGTGAACCAGTACACAGGGGAGGTGAGGACTAAACGCGCTGTGGCCGAGCAGGACGACTCCTCTCAGAGGCTGCTCATAGAGATCAGGGACGACGGTGAACCGGTGCAGTCCGCCACCGTCACGGTGTCCATCCTGATGGAGGACGGTCTGCACGAGCCCATCCTGGACATCAGGCACAAAGCAGCGGAGTCCGGAGGGAAAACTGGCCGCCTCGCGCTCTATCTGATCCTGTCTCTGGCCTCGGTGTCCGTGCTGTCTCTGGTGACTTTTCTCATCTTAGCGGTGAAATGTGTGAGGAACAGCAGGGGCAGCGCGAGCTGCTGCGTCAGACGCAGCGACTGTGACGATTACAAGAACCCCAACAGAAACCTGCAGATCCAGCTCAACACTGACGGACCCATAAAGTATGTGGAGGTCCTGGGAGGAGACATGATGTCTCAGAGTCAGTCGTTCAGGTCGTGTATGTCTCCAATGTCAGAGTACAGTGACTTCACTTTGATTAAACCCAGCAGCACCTCAGACTTTAAGGAGGTCATCAGTGTCCTGGATGCGTCTCTCCCAGACAGCACGTGGACATTTGAGAGTCAACAGGTGAGGAAAAAGTGCACATAGTTTCAAAGAATGTGTCAATGTAAAATAAATTCCAAACATTGGTTGGTAAAGTGGCTTCAAAATGCATTTCTTTTCGTATTTCAGCACCTTTTTGGTGGACAGAGCTCAGTTAGTTGCCTTTGCATTTGGTTTCAATATCACCCGAGTCTACAGTCTGTAAAATATATATATATATATATATATATATATATATATATATATATATATATATATATATATATATATATATATATATATATATATATATATATATATATATATATATATATATATATTTATATATTTATATATATTTATATATATTGGGTGTGGGGGTGTAAGTGTAAGTATACACATCCCAGGTTTATTGTACTATTTTTACACTGAGCTTTTATTTTGAACGGTTGTATTCTGTAGCACTGCTTTGCCTCGTGATTGGTGGAAGCTTTCAGCCAATAGCATTCCCGACTGTACAAAGAGATCTACTCCCCTCCCCACGCAGCTTCAGCACCAATCCACAAAGCATAGGCTGTGGTGGGGGCAGTACTGAGGATGTATTCTTGACTTTATTTATGAGAAATAATCATTTTGGATTTATATCATCATGGAAGTTCTAATTTGGATTTTGCATATTTCAGACACCTTTTGTGGAACTATGATTTTCTTTGAATAGGAGGGAACAAAAGAAAAATGGAGATCATTGACTGGAGGTGGCAGCTGCTTTGGTGGTATTATTTCTTACATTTGTGGAGTACAACATTTGGACAGACTCGTTACAGCATCCCAGAGGAACTGAAGCGAGGGTCTGTCGTAGGAAATCTGGCCAAAGATCTGGGTTTGGGATTATCTGAGATTTTTCAGCGCAAATTGCGAGTCGCCTCTGAAGCAGGAGAGCAGTATTTCACTGTGGACGCGGGGAAGGGTGAGCTGGTGGTGAACGACAGAATAGACAGAGAGGCTTTATGTGGACAGGGAGCAAACTGTATTTTGCCTCTGCAAATTGTTTTGGAGGATCCTTTACAGTTGCACAGAATTGAGGTTGAAATACAAGATATTAACGACAATTCCCCTAGTTTTACTTCAAATGTGTCAGCCTTAAAAATACCCGAGTTGGTAATAGTTGGGTCACGTTTTCCTTTACAAAGCGCGGAGGACCCCGATGTTGGCAGTAATTCCCTAAAGTCATACACTCTAAGTAAAAATGAATGTTGTTCACTTAAAATGAAAGAACTGGCTGGTGGTACGACCGTGCCTGAGCTGGTTATTGAGAAACCACTTGACCGAGAGAAAACTGCAGTTCATAAAATTTTACTTACAGCTTTAGATGGAGGTAACCCAGCCAGGTCTGGTACCTCCCAAATAATTATAAATCTCATAGATATAAACGATAATGCCCCTGTATTTGAAAAAAATAACTACCAAGTGTCTATAAGTGAAAATGCGAAAAGAGGGTTTGTTATTATCAGGCCTAAGGCGACAGATGCAGATGAAGGTGTCAATAGTGATATGGAATTCTCGTTTGGTTCCCGAACTCCCGCGACTGTGTTTACAATATTTGATATCAATAATCTAACAGGTGAAATATCACTGAAAGGGGAATTAGATTATGAAACGACCAAATCATATGACATCGATATAACTGCAAAAGATAAAGGTATTCCAGCGTTGGAAGGTCACTGTGTTGTGCACATCGGCATTGTTGATGTAAATGACAATGCACCTGAAATAGTCCTAACCTCTCAGCCAAAGTCGGTGCGAGAAGACGCACAAAGTGGTACTGTCGTGGCTTTGATTAGTGCCAGAGATTTAGATTCCGGTGAAAATAGTAAAGTACAGTTATCCCTGTCCAAACGGACTCCCTTTACTCTTAAACCGTCTTATTCAAACAATTATGCCCTCATAACTAGTGGCACGTTAGACAGAGAGTCAGTACCACATTATAATATAGAGATAACAGCCACAGACTCGGGCTCTCCTCCTCTCTCCAGTAAGAAAACTATCCCTGTCAGTATCTCAGATGTGAACGACAACCCTCCAGTCTTCTCTCAGTCCTCATATAACGTGTATTTAAAAGAGAACGGGCTCCCTGGCTCTATACTGTACTCAGTGTCAGCCTCGGACCTGGATTTTGGAGAAAACGCCAAAGTGTCTTACTCTGTTCTGGAGTCTAAAGTGCAGGACGTGTCAGTGTCGTCTTATGTCTACATTAACTCAGAGAACGGCAGCATCTACAGCATGCACTCGTTTGACTATGAGAAGCTCAAGGTGTTTCAGATCGTGGTCCAGGCCAAGGACCAGGGCTCTCCGAGTCTCAGCAGCAACACCACGGTCCATGTTTTTATCCTGGACCAGAACGACAACGCCCCCGCTGTTATTTATCCCTCCTCCGCTGGCCTGGGCTCCCTCTCTCTCCAGAGGATGCCCCGCTCCGCTAAAGCGGGTCACCTGGTTACCAAGGTGACGGCCGTGGACGCGGACTCGGGCCATAACGCGTGGATCTCGTACAAAGTAGCAGAGGCCACGGACGCGTCTCTGTTTGGTGTGAACCAGTACACAGGGGAGGTGAGGACTAAACGCGCTGTGGCCGAGCAGGATGACTCCTCTCAGAGGCTGCTCATAGAGATCAGGGACGACGGTGAACCGGTGCAGTCCGCCACCGTCACGGTGTCCATCCTGATGGAGGACGGTCTGCACGAGCCCATCCTGGACATCAGGCACAAAGCAGCGGAGTCCGGAGGGAAAACTGGCCGCCTCGCGCTCTATCTGATCCTGTCTCTGGCCTCGGTGTCCGTGCTGTCTCTGGTGACTTTTCTCATCTTAGCGGTGAAATGTGTGAGGAACAGCAGGGGCAGCGCGAGCTGCTGCGTCAGACGCAGCGACTGTGACGATTACAAGAACCCCAACAGAAACCTGCAGATCCAGCTCAACACTGACGGACCCATAAAGTATGTGGAGGTCCTGGGAGGAGACATGATGTCTCAGAGTCAGTCGTTCAGGTCGTGTATGTCTCCAATGTCAGAGTACAGTGACTTCACTTTGATTAAGCCCAGCAGCACCTCTGACTTTAAGGAGGTCATCAGTGTCCTGGATGCGTCTCTCCCAGACAGCACGTGGACATTTGAGAGTCAACAGGTGAGATTTTGCCAATAATGAACATGCTTTTGGTGTAGGAAGCAAATATAATGTTTAAACACTTCCTATGCACTTTGCTCATTTGTAGGCTCACGCTGTATGCAATATGGTGCCATCGTGTGGACACAAACTACTAACTTTCTCTGGGGCCTATTTTAAGGCCAAATGTTTAACGTTTGACGGGCCTTTTTATATAACTTAAGTTTTTTTTTTTTTTTTTTTTTAATTGTCATCTACATTGCATCGTTCTTTGTGTTACTTTTACTAAGCACCAATAATAACTCTGTCAGACTAGTTGTGTGACACTTCTCTGCCTCTACTCTTGCTGCTGTGGGAGTGTGTTTGGTGAAGCTCAGCCCAGTTTTCCTAAAAGAAGGGTAAGCCCTGTAGCATGTCCCCGCCCATGTGAGCTGCGAGGCGCTGGAGACTGAGGAGAGAGTCGGAGGGAGCCATGCCTCTGTGTTCGAGTAGGACTACTTTTTTCTTGATAGAAGTTCACTATGATAACTTTAGTCACTCAGACAACTGTTTTTTCTAAAATGTTTGTTCACGGTGTTTGGTACCACCGGTTGAATTGGATTATAGGAATGCTGCGGTGAAAGCTCCAAACTTTTCCTTTCTCCGCGGGAGCGCAGCACAATGGGCTCACAGCACAGGAAGCGCCGCGGAGGACAGGGGCCGCTATTCAGCCTTTGCTTCTATCTGGCCTGCCTCTGCTCCGCGTCCGCTCAGCTCAGCTATTCCGTGTCGGAGGAACTAAGCCCGGGCTCCATCGTTGGGAATATCGCGAAAGATTTGGATCTTACAGCACAGCGGATTGTTCAGAGAAATTTACGTGTTGTTCCGGACTCTCCTACCCAGTATTTTGAGGTAAATCAAGCAACTGGCGACTTGGTGATAAAGCAACAAATTGACAGGGAACAACTTTGCGAGTTAAGTCCAGCTTGCTCACTGACTCTTCAGATGCTTTTGGAAAATCCTTTGGAAATGCTGCGTGTGGTGGTGGAAATCCTGGACGTGAACGACAACGCACCGCACTTTACAACCACAAATATTTCTTTGGACATATCAGAGGCGGCTTCACCGGGTACAAGGTTTCGATTGGAGAGCGCACACGACCCAGACGTGGGTACAAATTCTTTACGCACGTATCACCTTGCAGCCAATGACTTATTTATTTTAAATGTAGAAACTAAAAGTGACGGTAGCAAATTCCCAGAGTTGGTGGTGGACAAACCTCTGGACAGAGAGACTCAGGCCTCGTTCCGCTTGTTACTCACAGCTGTGGATGGGGGTCAGCCGGAAAAATCCGGCTCCACGCTATTACTCATTAAAATCTTGGATGTAAATGACAATGCGCCCGTTTTTGACGAGCCAGTCAAGAAAGTGACACTGTTGGAGAATGTGGCACCAGGCACTTTAGTAACTAAATTAAATGCCACAGACTCAGATTCAGGCAGTAATGGAGAGGTATCATTTCTGTTCAGCAAATACACGCCCCCACGTGTCCTCGAACATTTTACTGTAGATGCCAAAAACGGGGAAATCCGTGTGAAGCGCGATGTGGATTATGAGAAAGCCACCTCTTATCACATTACAATTCAGGCAAGAGATGGAGGCTCACCTGCCATGGAGGGCTCGTGTAACGTCATAGTGGATATCATTGATGTCAATGATAACGCGCCTGAGGTCACACTGACATCCCCCATCAGCCCAATCAGAGAAGACGCAGCCCCAGACACCGTCATAGCTCTTCTAAGCGCTAGAGACCTAGACTCTGGTCCCAATGGAAAGGTCACTTTGACTGTACAGCAAGGTTTGCCTTTCAAACTTTCTGCAACTTTTGGGACTCACTACAGGTTGACCACAGCCAGGGCCCTGGACCGAGAGACTGTACCTGAGTATACAGTAGTCATTAAGGCTACTGATGCAGGATCACCACCACTGACATCACAAACTACCTTTGTGGTCAAGTTAACTGATGTCAATGACAATGCCCCTACCTTCTCTCAGAGCTCATACTCTGTGGACATTCCTGAAAACAATGCCCCTAGTGCCCCCATTACCATTGTAACAGCCACGGACCCAGACCTAGGAGAAAATGCCAAAGTCTCCTACTCTATCCTCCCTTCCATGATTCAGGGCTCACCCATCTCGTCTTATGTCTATATTAACCCAGAAAGTGGGCATATCTTTAGCATGCGCTCTTTAGATCACGAACAACTCAATGCTTTCCGTATTGAGGTTCAAGCGCAGGACGCTGGGGTGCCCCCAAGGACAGCTAATGTCACGGTGCATGTATTTGTAGTAGATGTCAACGACAATGCCCCCATGCTGGTGCACCCCTCCTATCCAAAAGACAAAGGCCTGCAGCTCTCTGTGCCCCCCTCTGCGGGTCCTGGGCACCTTATAACCAAACTGGTAGCTGTAGATGCTGACAGTGGCCATAATGCATGGTTGTTCTACTCCATTGCACCTGGACCACATGTGGGCATGTTTCGTATAGCAGCCCATAGTGGTGAACTTCGCATTGCCCATAAATGGGCTGAAGAGGAGGCGGGACTATCTTACCACATTACAGTCGTCATCCAGGACAATGGTGACCCGCCCAAATCTACATCTGTCAACATCACTGTAACTGTTGATGAGAAGAGCCTAGTCAATGATGCTCCAGTGGTTCCCCGCCACAAACCCTTCTACCACCACTCTGGGATGCCAAACATCACTTTGTACCTCATCATATCTCTGGCCTGTGTGTCTGGAGTTTCTTTCATCACATTTGTGGTGCTGATGGTGCGCTGCCTCCGGCACCGGAGCCCAGGACTGGGTGGTTCTGACTGCTGCTGCTTCGAGCAGAGATCTAGCCGCTATCATCAGAGACCTAGCAAAGACCTTCACTTACAGCTTAATACAGATGGACCTATACGATATATGGAGGTGGTGGGTGGCCCCCAGGAGCCTCACACACGCACTTACAGGCCCTGCTACTCCACCTTATCAAGCAGAAGTGACTTTGTATTCATGAAGACACCCATGCTGAGTCACAACAACACACTCAACATGACACTCAGCAGGCAGCACCTTATGAACTCTGTGAGTGAGGTGAGAACCGCTTTAAGAGTGCAAACACAAGCATTACAATAGTCCTGTGTCCATTCATCACAATATTAAATGAAATTATAGGGCAAATGAAACTGAATGGGTGGCTATTGCACTTTCCAGGTTATGTATTTATTTATTTATTTAATACAGAACAGTACTAATATCACAGGACCTGTGTCTAGAGAGAGAGAGGACTCCCAAAAGGGTTACAAGTGCACAGAGAGAAATGGCACACAAAATAAAACAGAAATTAGCTGCGTCCGAGGCCTAACCCCAGACTTCCTGTTGTGCTCTGAACTTTTGGTCATTGGTTTCAGTACTTGATCAAAGCAGCTCACATGCCACAGCCGTGTCTAATACATTCAGATGAAGGCTGGACATATTGAATAATGTTGTGTGTGGGGATGCCTTTATAGCCTAGTGACTCACTCAAGTAAAGCTAAGCAGAATTAGGATACCCTTGAGGTCAGCAGGGTACCATCTGTCTCTCTGCTCTGGAAACATGTGTGATTCAAACAGGACAGAAGAGAGGTAGTTGAGTGGATAGAACAACAAAGGCTCACTTTACACATGAAATATATTTTACTTCTAAGAATCTTGTGGAGAAACTGTATGACGATATGAGGTGTTCTTAGTTACCAAATTTTAATTGGCTTTTAAACAGTAACAATAGTTATTGTTTTCTCTTCAGATAAAGCACAATTGCAATCATCAGAATATATGTCATTAATGAGATATCTGTTACTACACTTTTGTATAGCGAATAGATGGAGTTATTACTTCAGTGTCCACCTTCTAAAGATGACATTTTTATTCATTACACACCTATGTTTGTTTAAATGTTGGTTAAAGATGTAGATGAGAACCACAAAGTTGACTGTAGGCAGTTTCTCAAGCTGATCATAGATACCTCCAGTATTTGTCTATGTGTCACTCTGATGGAATGTTGGGCCTCCGTGTGGAGCTTTGCTCTTCTCCTACTTTCAAAATGAGCGTCTACACAAAAACTAGTGTTATACAAATCATACTACTTTTTTGTGTCTTCCCTAATCTTCTAGGAGGCTGAAAGTTATAATATAGCATATTATTACAAACAGAAACAAAAAATTCAATTACGTTATGCCAGCTCTTGTGGTGATTAAAGTTAATGTTTCATTAGTCTCCCTTGTTTAGCCCTAGTGTAGTCATTTCAGTACTGGCATTGAGCTGTAGCTATGGTTGTTACAGAGGATAAGTTGTGCCTTATTTGTAGTACTATCCATATTGGTGGCAGGAGTAAATATTGTATTAAGCACATTATATTCACTATATATTACAAATATTGATCATGTTCACGTGTGTTGACATACATGTTGTACAATATAAGTTCCATATCTTTAGAATCTTTCTAACTCTGCAGTGTGCCAGTTGTCACTAGTTGTATTCATATTATATTGTATGAGGTCACTTAATGCATGGATTCTGCACATGTCTGTTGTGATGCTGCATATGTAGTGGTCAGCCTCTCTACCTTTATCTGGTGGAACTGTTATTTTAATATTGCAGCCTATCATCCAACAAGTGTCTTTCTCTGGGGAGCTTTTGTGTCGATTAGGTGCGAACCACTGAGAGTTGAGTGAGATGAGAAAGATGCGCTGAGAAGAACAGAAATAGGTCTTTGGTTCTTGTTTTAGTGTAAAACATTGTGCATTACAAGGTTTGGCTGCAGATTTAGGTTCGAATGTTAATTTGCCGTATTGGTTGTCTTGTACTGTTTTGCAGTCTTTGCTTTGTCTATTTAAATTCTGCTTATATATTTACTATGTGTTTTTACAGTAAGTATTATAATAATTGAAAATATATCACACACCAAATCACCTCATACCACAGTAACTATTCACATGCATTACTATGTTTTTTTTACTGTTGAGAAATCTATGCACTATTTAACATTGCATCTTTTATCTTTCTTGCAGCAAAAACCTCCCCAAAACGACTGGCGCTTCACACAGGGACAAAGACCAGGACCTAGTGGGTAAGTAAGCCCTTAGATGCACGACCTTCTACACCAAAACATAAAGTACAGAATGACTGGATTACAAATTAGGCCATTTGTTTTGTATATTTAGGAAGTGTATCAAAACCTGTGGCATTTATGGCCCAGTTTTGTTGCACAGAAAGAGCATCTGTGCCTGTCTCTAGGCTGCTCTATAAAATGGCTGCCTCCACTCCCCTCCCCCCTCTCCTCCTGTTCTCTCTGCTCTGTTAGCGTGTGCACCATCACTCAGCGCTGATGAGGGACAGCCAGCGAGGCCACGGCGGGGGGATGGAGCATTTATTCACCCCTTGCTTTCCTCCCTATCATCAGAGAGCTGCTCTTAGTTGTCCATGTTTGATCAGTGTTGTTATCATTAGTGTTTGTATATAGATAGTTCTGAAGGCATGTGTTTCCCACTCGCATGGATGTAATGTTACAGTTTTCATATAGCAGGGATTGCACAATGCATCATAGGCTGCCAGGCTACAAGCTTAGGGACTCCTTATAAGATTTTCTGCTTTGGAAACAAGCTCTGCAGAAGAAATGTATTGGGAAAATATATATAAATAAAACAGAAACCACCAATTACATCCACATACATAACCAAATTGATGAAAATGTTTTATTGGATTTAACTAAAACATGCAAATTCTTAGCCTTTTCTTCGAACTTTGTAACCTGTTGTGTTTTTAGTCCCCACATGCCATACGGTACACAAATTCGATGGACGCCGAAGAGTGGGACAAGGTATTCAAATAGAGATAGACATTGTGCGGTCACTCTGTAGCCCTAGTAGCTGATGACGTTTGGATGGTTGGGCATTTTACAGCTGCTAAGGCCAGAGAGTGACTTCAAGTGCACTGCAGTCGAGTGCTGTGCTGTGTGTAGATGTTTCTTACCCATAGCTTCTTTTAGCTTCCCCTAAAAGTTTGATGGGGTTTGTCGATCAATGTGCATAGGCCACAATGCCTGCTGTGGCATAGAAAGGACTGTGACAGTTTTGAGTTTGCGTGCAGTGTATTTGTAGACCTGCTATGCCTTGTATATGTGTGCTACAGTCACTACAGTCTGAGAGCTCTGTTTCCACTTCAAGAGACAATTGGCTGAACATAACCTGCTGCCTTTAATGTAATGTGTGTCTGTGAATATGGCAGTCCAGCATCACCACATGTTTCTATGTGTTTACATAAGATACACAAAAACAGAAGTGTGAGATAATACTACACCATGTTAAAACCATTGCCAAGTTGTTGAAGGGAAGTTTTTTCTATAGATAGAGCATGTTTACACTGTGGGGAAACAGTATTTGGTCTGGACAATCTCACGGTGCACAGGACCCTGACCAAAAAAAAACAGTCAAATGGACAAGGGCAGAATACAACAATACGCATGAATTTGATAAGTGAAACTCCAATATATACCACTACTAGACCAGAAAATACTCAAAACAGTTTCTTTTGGTATAGTGACCAGACTCTAATCCTCAGTGTCTTTTGTTATTGTCTGGCACCAACGTCCCTTTGGCACCAAAATGACCATGTTTGGCTGAGACTTTCATTTTTTACAAAGGAGCTCTTTGTCCTGGAATTCTTTTTACTTCCCCTGGTTTTATCTTGTGTTGTCTGATTATCCAAACCAATTTGTTAAAGTTGTTGTGCTTTTATAGAACCACCACTGCACTTGTATTGTTTATTTTGTAGTCAACTTATTTTCTAGGTGAATATACATTTTCTAGATATTGTAGAAGTGATGGGCATATGGAATAATTTTGATGTCATGTGTTGACATGTATACAGACAAGACAGACAGACTAGAAAATATAGATTATAGTTCTTCTTTTATTCTTTTTTTCCTTTGTTCCCCAATGCAACTTAATAAAACCAGGTCTTTCAAGTTGACTGTTGGCCAGATGTGAGTGTTTGGTGCTCGCTGGATGCTATGTGAGACTATTCAGACAGTCAGACCATAATTTCCCCTTAGATGGCTTATTAAATATTTAAGCAGACAAGATGAAGCTAGGCCCAGGTCACATCAAAGAGAGTAAGTCCCACGCCTGCTCCTGCCTCCATGCCTGTGTTTCTAACTGCATCTTTGCTTGAGACACACCCTTTCCAGTAAACATTAGGCCTCCAGACTCTCCTCAGGTTGTGTATATCTCTGTGTTAGCTTTGTCATTAAAACTATTGACTTTGTGAAATGCCAACTGTCATCTAACATCCAATCTGTCTCACACACATGCTGTACAAAACAAACAAGGTAGTTACACTTGCTTTCATTTTGTTCTTCAGGGCCACTGGAGGACCAGAGGTTGCCATGGGAACAGGGCCCTGGCCTCAACCCCCGACCGAAGCGGAACAGCTCCAGGCTCTGATGGCAGCGGCTAATGGTGAGTCCTTTATCTTGATCCTGCACAGAAACAACTTGTTTTATAGCAGTTAACAAAAGTGGTTTTGGAGTAGCATTATTAAGGTCATATGAGTAATTTCACTTGTGAGTCCAGCTCTGAATGTAGAGAGACTGTGTGGTTTCAGGTCCAGTTAGGGGCCATTGGGTAAAGTCAGTCTATAATAGTAATCTTATGGAAATGCTACAAAAGTCTGTAAGTGTGTGGTGGTAAGCAGTGGTCATAGCTGCCCTGTGACTGATGGACAATAAAACAGGTGCCAGTAGAGTTTGAAATGTTTTGACCCAACAACAGAACTGACTATAAGACGAATGCCCTATCACCTGCTCCACAGGTTCGGCTGCAGCTGGCGCCTGGAGGCCCTTTAGAGGGACCGTCAGCTTGTTTAATTCAATAACATGACATGGGGTGTTTGTTGTTAGTAAAAACACTGATCACAAGCCCCAATGATTGTGTTAGGTAATATGTAACCTTTAGACTTCTCTGGGTTGTCTCACTGTAGGCTCTTACTCAAGGACATGCACGCTTGACTCATGTTTGGGGTGATACAAACACTACATGAGGGCTGCTCTGTAGCAGGAAGTCAGACATAATAGAAAAAGGTGAAGTACGCACTGGACTGGAGTCATTGTTTCCACTGTTATTTTAAAAAGGACCAGGTCCATGCCCGTCCTTCTCCGGATGTTCTGTGGAGTAATTTCCACGGAGGCTAGAAGGGACATACTGTGTCTTTAACCTGTACAGAGTTGAAACTGAAAAGATAGTTTCCTGCATTGGTATTAATAGTAAATTTTGTAACACACCACTATTCATACTAGCACATAGAGGCTTTAAATATTCACATTTAAAGTATAGCCAGGCATAAGAGTGGGCTCACGTGTTTGTGTTTTCATGTGGATTGGAGCAATGGGGGAGGGAGCGTTGTGTCTCTGCATTGCAGGGGCTGCAGCAGACTCATGAGCGGAGTTGCTGTCATGCGCACAAGCTCTCAGGACTAGAGTGACAGAGGAATGTTGGAGACACAGTGTTTTTTCCAGGACCACACATTTATTAGTTTAACCCAATTTGTTGAGAGGTTGCTGCTAAACATCTGAAGCACTGGAGCTGTATATACTTGTCTGGTCTATTTTTACTATAATTGAATTCTTGTAGCCACCAATCACCAGTAAATTCAATACTTGCTTATGCTTATGAACATGAAATGAAATGTAGTGTTCAGCGTTAACTTTAATCTTTTTTCCTACTTGAATAGTGATTACTAATTGTATTCAGCTTAATGAAACAACTAGACTCTAAACTGTCTTTTTTCTTTCTTCCCCCAGCAGTGAATGAGGCCACCGCCACTTTGGGCCCCGGTACCATGGGATTGAGCACCCGCTACAGCCCCCAGTTCACCCTCCAGCACGTGCCCGATTACCGGCAGAACGTGTACATCCCGGGCAGCACTGCCACGCTCACCTCCAACCCACAGCAGCAGCAGGCCACTGCCCAACAGGCCACCCAGCAAGCTCTACCCCCTCCCCAGGTCTCAGCCCAGCCTGAGCCCCCCAAGGCTGCCCAGACCCCCGCCTCCAAGAAGAAGTCCACTAAAAAGGAAAAGAAGTAGAGCTGGACAAAGTGATGCCAATTGCTCAAAATGATCTGATGAAAACGTGGCCCCTCATACCTCTCCACTCTCTATCTCACTGGCTCATATGATGGAGGAGGTTTCACATGTTTACCAAATCATGCTGCGCTCAAGGTCATGTCTTGCTCATATAAATGTTGTCAGCAGATATTGTAGGGAGGGTATGGGGGGTTGTTATGATTAAACCTTTTATTTTGGAAGTTTCCTTGCTGGAACAATGAGGCTACATGTGTTGTATTGAGAGATGTCTATTGGATGTTGGGTTTATTCTGCTCTTTCCATAACCTGGAAAGCTCACTCCTGTAAAGTAGTTGCCATTCATTAGATTCTTGTATAGGCTTGGCCAAATTGGAGCTTTAAGGGGCTCATGTGGATATGACAGGTATTAAATCTCTATTGCATGCTCTTTGAGGTTCAAACCACATATACTAGTTCAGTGTTTCAAACTATGCATTGCAAAAGCAAAATAATGGGGGCCTTCCGAGTCTAGTACCCCCCTCCAATCGCAGGTCAACAGAATGCACATGTAGCATTTACTTGACACAATGTACTTTTGTAATCATAGTTGAAAAAGATAAGATTTTGATATTTTTATGACCTGAGCATGCACCCAGAAGAGGGCTGACAGAGGGCAGGGGAGTAATGTCCCGTACAGGTGACATATGGCCTAACATCTCCAGATGGACCCCAGCCCTCCTCCCCCCTCTTCTGTCCACACCCAGCTTGTGCCCCTACTCACTACTACCCCATGTCGAGAGCCAAATGATGGGAAATGCACTGTTGTTTTTGGGGAACTATAATGTATGGGATAGTAATCACTTTACATAGGCAAACACTTAGATGTGATGAAACTTAAGTGCTTAGGAGTTTTTAGACACCTTGTAGGCTGCTAGGGCCTCACAGCCTCGCTCCCTCACTACCCTGAAGTGCTCAAGAGATGTCTTTTTTTGACACGCTTCTCTTTGGGAGATTCAATAGCATAGAGGAAGTGTTTGTACAAGATATGAAGTCTTTGCTTTGCTGTCCTTCTGTCTGTCGGACGGGTCCTGATGGGAGCACATGACTGGTGCACTGACTGAAGGAAGTGTGATTTCACCTCGGGCTGGGGCGCAACTAGGCTCTAACCGCTGAATGTACAGAGGATTTGCTGTGGACCCATTGCCCTTAACTAAATCAATACTAATGCTAATTAGGTAGTGGTCAAAAGAGCCCAGCACAGCAGTAGACCACAAACCACTGTCTCCGATACAGCTCAGAAGGTGCACCGCTCATTTCGCTCCCTGCCCTGTCCCGTCCGAGGCTCTCCCCACTGTAAATACCACTCCACTTCTTTGTCGATGGTATGAGCCACTTTGTAGGGACCACGTCTGACAGTTACAAAAGAAAAGTCCCCTTCACAAGGCGTGGCTTACTACTGGAATGTGTTGCATTTTGTTTTTCAAGAAAATGAAGAAAACCACTGAGGAAAAAAAAAAAAATCATTAAAAATCTAAGATGTTCTTCAACCGTTTGTGTTGCAATGTAGTAACTAAGCACCATGAAAGCCAACTAACTCTTCAATGTAAATAAACAAATAAGAGAAGTTTAGATACGTAAACCAAGTGACACATGTAGACTAGTTAACTTGTGATATGTGTTGAACATATTTTTGTGTTTCATTTTTTTCTCTGTACTATCTTTTATCACCCAGAAAAAGACAAAACAAAAAATATGGAGATTTCTATCCTTCTGTAACCTCTTAATGTTCTTTTGCTGTGATTTTCTCTTGTGCATTTGTGAAAGAATGCCTCTCATTCTCTTTCTGTCCATATGAACAAATTATAAATATTATATATGTGTACGTCCGTCGCTGCTCAGTTAATACTGCTCTATCCTGCTGTATTATCTTTCTTATCAAATGCTTAACCCTAATGCTTTACCCCTGTGTTACTTATTTTTATGCTAATATTTATATTGCTGTTTTATTTTCTCTTAAACACTGACATTTCAAATAAAAGATTCTTTAATCAATTCAACTGTACATGTTTTTTTCTACTACAATGGCAAAGAGTGAATGTGGCTTATGTTACTTAAATAAGCTTTTTGTGTTGTAAACGCAGACTAAAATACTGCCATATAAAAGCACCTGCAAATCAATATATTAACTAATTCCCAGTTGATTTTGACCTTAAAATGGTTTTGGTGAATATAATCCATCTTCAGCGGCACTGCCTGCAGCACTCGCTCTTTGTGCCTTTTACTAGGGTTTACACAATAACATAAGACCTATAAATAGCCAAGCACACGTCACTGAACATAACAAAAGAGATGCAGATGTTGGGGGGATGGGACATGGGACCAAACCTGGGTGCAGACAGTGTTATTGTCAGAGCTGGTCAGGAAATAATGTGATTTTATTCCCCTTTATTAATGTTAGATGTTCAAAATGGGCAAATATACAGATAACACCATACACAGGAAAAGAATAATAAAACACTAAGATATCCTGTTTAAAGGGCCTATATTACAGAAAAGGGATTCTTGTGAGTTTGTTTGAATGCTGTTACCCCCTCAAAAACATACCTGGAGTTGTGTTTTGTTTCAATCACACATGTTTGAGTAACATTACATTATTAGCATGTCTACATCTCTAAAGCTAAAAATGCCCTTTTCCACCTTGGGATGTCATGTAGTGCTAGTTTTCAAGTAAATAGCTACCTTTTACCTTTAGTTCAGTAGAAATTGGCAATTCCATGGGTGAAATTATCCAAAAGATTCTAGTGAAGGTGTTTGGAGTTTAAAAACACAGTGGAGCACTTTCTGTATTAACACATGACATCACAAGGTGGAACAGCGTGTTTTCCATTTAAGAAAAGACCTCAGCTTAAATATGCAAGGTTTGTGTGTTAAACAAAACACAGCTCCAGATATGTTTGTGTTGAGAAAACAACATTTCAACATAGATCAGAACGTAGTGTAATATGCGCCTTTTCATACTAGCTAGACAGGATATCTTGGTGTGTTATTGTTCTTTTCCTATGTATTGTGTTATTTGTATATTAGGTTTTTTGTTGACCTTTCTGTGAAGCACTTTGGTTACACTTTGAGTAAAATCTCTATACACACTCAGTTCATTAGGACCTGTCTCCCTTATGAGGACAAATATCAGGTCCACATAATGTAACTCTTTTATTATAGATTAATAACATGATTTAGATGTCAGATGTGGGTTTGCATGTGGGTTTAGGGAAGTAGCTATGATTAAGGTTAGGCTCAGTCTCCAGGAAGCCAATCTAAGTCAATGAATGGAAGCATGGAAATCCTATATTGTCTGGTCTGGGATGTGTCTCATTGTTTTTAGCTGCAGATGTATAAAATATGCAGGTGCTGAATGGCCAACTGTTAATTCATTTATTGGTGTGGTTGCTGTAGACCATATTACCAGCACTAATGTTTGATTTAAACAGCAAAAGAACGTAACTAAAGAAGTATGAAAAATAGAGTATACACAACAGTATAGACAACGAGAGGATTATAATGGGGGTGGGCTAAAATAGACTGTAATAGAAATAAGTTGCACAATACATTAAGTAAACCTTGTCCAAAGCAGGAAGTGGACTGCATGAAGTCATCATGTGTTAAAATAGCTAAAGAGTTGATTTCTTATCTGTGGCTCACATGGACGAGTGATGTCCCCCTGTGTCATCTATTCCCCCGCAGGACATCCAGCTGAATGGGCAGATTGTTCTTTTAGGGCCTCCTTTAAGCCCCCCTCCCCACTCTAATTAATCACATTCCCACTGATTAGACCCGCACAGGCACACAAAACCGAGACACTGACTGGAACCCACAACTTCAAACCCCGATGTATGGCAGGGTTGTCCCAGGAGCCCGGAGCACAACACAGTGGCACTCCACAATGGGCGCCTGTGTGCTGTAATGGTATTAGCAGGAAGGAGAGGACAAAAAGAGCGGCATGTCCACATGCTGACACATGGACAGCACACATGTGACTCATACATTTAGGCTCAGGCAAAATCACAGAATAAAAGTCCAACTGGGCTTCAGAGATAAAAGGAACTCTGATTCATGGTGGAAGATACAGATGCCACATGTGTTTCAAAAGTAACAGTGAATTTAAGAGTTGCTCGTAAGAGTCGTTCATTTGGAATATAATTTTGGAAACACATTTTTAAACCCTTTCACAGTGAGTTCACGGTCTGTCCTTCATTCTTTCCAACCAGGATCTAGTTTGAACCCTGTGGGGGAGCCTCTTTCCTGAAGCAGGAAGTGATGTCAGAGGAAGCGGACTCCCGCGTTTTTGACTGTTTTTACATCTCCAGCCACCTCACAGGAAACGCCCCTCATCCTGCTCTACTCACTTCCTCTCCCTTTTCCTTCCCTGCCCCCTTCTCTACTCTGTCCCACAGCTGTCTGTCCCAGCACATGTCCTGACCACTGCTTCATATGGACTTTACTGGGAATAAAATGAACTCAGTTACAACCACACACCAATTCAATCTGTGACTCACAGTGGACAGAGGCCAGAGAACACAATTTAGTACTATTGTGAGCCACTCTGTGTAGGCACCATACTATGAAAATTATACAACAGGGTTAATGTTTTTACCACAGACAGAGATGAAATGGCAAAACCTAAGGGTCTGAGCAAATCTGACAAAGGCCAAATTACAAAGGTGGGGTTTCTGCATGGTACCATTTTCTAAACCACAGCCCAGTGTTCCCAGTGTGCAGTGGATGATTTCACACAAACACGCCCCAAGCTCCATGAGTATTAAGGTGATCATAATGACACGTTTGAGTAAGAAGGGAGGGTACATCACATCATGCAGTATAAAGTAACTGATAAAAGTGGGAAAAAATAGCCCAATCAGTCTCAGCTTCTGCATCTAAAAAGGGATAGACACAAGACACAAGAGCTGTACCATTTATAACTGAATATAGAGTCAAAATGGGGAAAAACAACACAATGCAGTCTTTGAGGGAGCCCCTCTCTTCCTCTGTTCATCTGAAAAGCCCCACTCTCTCCATCTCTCTGTCTGCCAGGCTCTGTCTCCTGTTTTCTCAGCTGCATGAACCAAGCTTCAGGCAGACAGAGGCAGGAATGCAACACTGAGAGAGGAAGAGGAGTCCTGGTGCTAAAGGTCAAAGTCTTTATAGAGAGAAAGCCTGGGGTCACATGCTACTATTACTTCTACTGCTACTATTACAACTACTAGGGCTTCTAGGATTTCTACCACTACTACTATTAATGATGCAACTATACTACGCCGTGACTTTACTACTATGAGCAGAAAATAGCTAAGAGATTATATAAACAGTAGTCATGGTTACTCAAGGGTAAAAGAAGACAACATGATACTACTTCAGGGATAACTGCTAGTACTTCTTTCTCCAATACTGCTACTGCAATCATTCTGACCACTTTCCTACCCACTCACAAGAAAAGACCACTGAAACTATTAAAGCATGAATTTTGCAGGTGTTATAATTTAGATAACTGTTATTGGAATGCAATAATCCAGAATGCCATGTAACCGTGAATCAGTAAAATGTTTATTTGCAGATTTTGTAATATGCTAAGATAACAACAGCATGTTATCAGACAGTTACACTAATGTAAGGGTCAGCAATTTCTGAAAACAACCAGTACTATGCCAAAGCCTTGTTAATACATGAGCGACATCTTCACCCTATGTCTGTACCGTGTTTTCAGGACTGAAGTGGTCACATGATCAGACTCATCAGAGGCATGTCCGCAGACCAGCGCCATGGCGACAGGTGCATGGCTTCAGAAATGGTGCAGCTGTTCCATGGATATTTCAGGCTAACAAGCGTGCAAAGAGAGGCGCCTCCTTACCACTCTGACCACCGCTCCCGGATATACAACACTGTAACAAGCAAAGTATTCACACTGATAAGGACAAGTGTTGTGGTTTGTGATTATTGCACACTGTTGAAATTTTAGCTTTGCGGTTAGAACTGCTCTGATTGGTCACCGCTAATGGAAACATCTAACACTTGTGCAGCAATGAAAACACAGACTGCTGATTTATTAGCAGAGATTTTCAAATGATTTTGCTAGAATTAAAGCTGTGGTAAAAGGGGAGGAGTGTGATACTGCCTCAAAACAATGAAGTATCTTTATGAGCTGACAAAAAACAGATATTTGTACAGAAAGGTACAGGCAAACAACCTACAGCCCATATATTAGACAATGTGCCATATATAGTTACCAAATTGTGATATAACAAAAAAATCATCACTGGAAAAAGTAGCCTTATTTGATGGAGGTAGAGTCATATTGTAATGTCAGGTGGATCAAAAAGGTGCAGGTAAGTTAACTAAAAAATAACAGGGTTTATTAACAAAGAGTAAGATTGGGTGCTGGGAACTGGGTCAGAGGCTGAGGTGATGTGGGTCTGGTCCAAAAATAGGGTCTGAAAAAAACACGAAAAACAAACAAAGTAATTAGAAAAATGCGATGACATGAACTAGGTGAAACAATACCACGATGGATAAATGAGTGATCTGGCAACGTGTGGATGAATGAACCGGGTCTTTGTACCGCAGAGGTTGTAGCTTGACTGGCGATGAGCTGCAGGTGAGTAGTGGGGGAAACCATTGGTGAGGGTGGTGCCAGACTCCAGCTCCAGGCACACTCACACACTCACAAAAGGGAGGGGGCAGACAGCACAGGAGAACACATGGAAAAAAACAGGATTCTAAACAAGTCATTATAGTCGAGGTCATTATAATTGTGTCTTTTTACTGACCTCCCGAAATTCTACATCTTGTTAAGGTTTGATTGAAGCTTTGAACAAACCACTTGACAAGTTCCTGTGGTTAGGAGAAAAATGTAAAATATAAAGCAGTTGGTTTACAGTTAAGAATCAAATACATTTATAAAAACTATAGAAATGGAAAGTCCCCAAACACACAGGAATGCAAATATGAGAAGGCTGCATATTTGTAAAATACCAGGGGAGTAATAGTAGGCCTCACAAGCTTTATTAACAAGAAGGGGAATGATGGGAACATCTGAGGGTATGGGACATCCCAGCTGCGGTCTGCATGTGGGATGGTGGGGGCCTGCGGGACACGTGTTAAAGACATTACGAGGCAGGAACTCACCAAAACACAGGCCAAAGTTCAGTAGGGGGCGGATATGGATATGGATACCACTCACAGGCAAGAGAGGGGAACTTTTTAAACATACAGATATGCAGCTATCAAACCCAGAATACAGAATACACATTTAGAGTAACTGTATTCAGGTAGAGTTACCTTTTATTGGGTGGTATTCAAAATACAGTTACTTTTCTCAAATCAAAGGAACATACATTGAAGTACTTGATCACACAGTTCACGCTTCAAACTGCACAGTATTAGTGAGAAAAATCAAAATCACTGCTCTTGTGGTAAGTGCATGTGTGATTGTTCCTTCTCCCATGAGTAAGAACAAACAGTGAAACAAAGATAAAGCTGTTTTTAATCCTGTTGGGTTTTTACGCTATAATTTAAATGCAACTGGTTGTAAAAGCATTTTAGTATTCAGATAGTGATTAGTGATTAGCAAATTAGCAGTGGATATTATATATTTTAATTCAGGTATTCAATATTCTGTAACTAAATACATTTTGAAAGTAATCTTCCCATCACGTGTAAGGTTAAGCATATTTGTTGAGATATTTTGTTGATATATCAGCTGAAATGGCTGCTGTAGACAATAATTCCTTGTCTTATGTGTAAACAGACCCATGCATTATTCTGGTAGATGAGATTCTCTTAATATCAGCACATTTCATCATGTTCTAAAGATGCAACTGATGTGCTCAAAGTGTTGTAAACTGAAAAACAGATCTAAAGACCGACGTAGATGAATAAAGTAGGTTGGAGATTAGAAATCGTCTAACTCATCTGCATGAATAATAATAAGTGTGGTACCAGCAGGCTGAGAATAACACAGTTGTAGTGGATTAATTATAAAATGCTGCAGGACGTTCAGAGAGAAGAAAAGGAGGGAGATGCTAAGGCAAGCTCCAGTGCCCCAGTTTAGTTCTCTCGTGGCTTTTTCCACTCCTCGTCTCCCACCATCTATTATACATTTTAGTCAGCATACCAAAGTCTTTCCTTGCAAAAATCCTTTCACCCCCTCCCAGCTTTGTTCTATTATTGTCCTCCCATCCATTTCCCTCACTCCTACCCCAGATATAAGCACTTTTCACAAAATGAAGCCAGCCCCACCCCTGCCTTTTCTCCCAGATGCCTAAATCCTCTATTTTTGTCCCTTTTATTGACCTCCCGCTGTAGTACTAGGTCTCATGCAGAGGTGTATACCGAGCAGACACCACGCTACAGTCCATAAAGCTCAAATATTCATGTGCTGTTGATGCCACGCTTGAGCAACTACCCATGATGTCGGCAAGTGACAGACTCAGTTTCCATGGTAACCTCCTCCATCGGCTCCCCTCCTTTTTCAACATGGAGGAACACACACACACACAGAGGCACAAAATGGAGGAGAGCTGTGGGAAATTGGCATGTACTGTCCATAAAACAATAAATGGTATGACCTACATTTGCAACATGCAGAATACGTCACACAACATTTTAACAATACAAATACGCTTCCTAAAAAGGTTAACAGATATATTACAATGCATTACCATAGCCATAATCACAATTGATCTAGAGGAGTCTAAATAACATTAAAGGTACACTGCGGAATCTTTCTTGTGTGCTCAACAATATGGCATTAAACATTTTTTGCATTTATTCAATTAAAGGTGTTATTAAAGCTAAAACAAAATACTCATAACATAAACTTGTAGCATCACCTGTTGTCTCCATGGTGATAAAGGACTTTAATGTCACACTGTGGTAGGCCTGTCACAATAACACATTTTGAAGCATGATATATCGTTACAGAAATATGCTGCAATAAATAATATTGAAACTACTTAATGCCACTGATACAATAAAAAATCATGCAAGATAATCCTCGTAAACCATTTTCAAATAGGCAGTATCATTATGTGGGCGACAGTAGCACAGTTGGTAGCGTTTGTCCACTGATTTGTAGGTTAGCAGCTCGAATCTCGCTCTTGACGTAAACATCATTGGTAGAGCCCTCTACCACTCAAATCTCAACCCTCTACCGCTCAATCTCATCATATTACATTACATCACACAAATACCCAAATCTCCTCACTTTTGCAAAGAAATTGTACACACAATACATTTTGAGAGCCAAAATATATGGTTCCAGCTTTCATATATTAAATGAAGTTGCTATAGTAATTATCGTGACACTGTGGAACATTGCAGGCAAAGCAATAGAATTACCATGGAGACAGGTAGCTGAAAAGTATATAGTGTATCTTTCAGTAAAATTGACTTATCTGGTATCTGTGTTTATTCTCTACTGTCAGTTGTAGAGCCACTAAGTCAACAGGTTGTGTATATACCTGAGTATTTCTTTCTTTATTCTTTATTCAAGTTCTTTATTCTTTATTCAAGTTAATCATACAAAAGAAAGGATCATTTGTACCAGATTTAACTACTTCTACTTTACATCTGCAGGCCCTGAGCAGGTGAAGACTCATTAAAAATAAACATTTCATTACAGTTGCATTATAAGACCAACTTAGTTAATCATTAACATTAGCAGTAGAATATAATAAATTGTCTCCATTTCAATGCAATATGTTTCCTGCAGTCCATACAAATATTAAAGACCATTATGTACATGTTTTTGCAGAACAGAAAAGTGCAAATTAACTACACTGATGTGGACACACTTGATTGTCTAAAATGTGCTTTTTCAAATTTCTAATAAAATTATTAAGGTCTACAGACAACTTCAGACTGTCTGAAGCGGATTCCAACGTCTGATGGTTTGAAAAGAAAAGGCCGACTGAGCAAAAGCCAAGGATCCTTTTGGTACTGTGCAATTTCAGTTCACAGAGGACAAAGTGGAACGGGTAGTTTGTTTAGAACAGAGTTTTTATTATTATTACGGAAGTATGCATTTAAAGAAGTAACACTTAAATGAGTACAGAGGGCAGACAGAGAAATAAATAGGAATGCTTTGGGGTTGATTAAACAGTGTCTCTTCAGCACAAAGAAGCAGCAGCCCAGACAAGCAGTGTAAGCTGCTTATTCTAATACAGGCGTACAATGGTGTTTAATACCCCCATGTTTACCCCCCACTCACTGCACATGTCCCACCAGCAGAGCCTTGATGGGGCACTGACCTTACTGTCACTATGCGCCGGGGCAAAAACACATCACTGCTGCTCAGTCCGAAGCACACAGTGTCCTTTACCACAGAGATGGAACTCACGGACCACCAGTCGCTTTGTTTATAACCCTGATCTTTATCATCTTTATGGGTTGTTCAGAGGACTTTAAATGTTAAGGTTACATCCGTTTGACGCATAACATTTTATATAGCAGCATGTTTTTCAATATAAAGATAGATGTCTGATAAACTGTCAATACATGTCAAACTGTACTTGACTGGTTTATGGTTTATCTGTTTCTTCTTTGTTTTCCGCTGTGACATATATGAAGTTACTATTGGTTTTAAAATTCAATTAAGCTAAGGTTTTTGATTACAGTTGCTTGAGAAATGTTTGAATAATCAAATCCTGTATCTGAAATTTTACCATGATCAATGTCTGTCATGATTCATAAACACTGCCTATGTTGCTTCTCATATTAAAGCTAATGCATTTTCTTTGTCTTCTCTGAGAACTAAACTGGAGCATGTGGGAAGCAGAAAATCAGACATAAAGAGAGACACAAAGAGGAAAAATCAGGGAAATTTGGGCACGGCTGCATGCTTTTTTTTTTTCTTTTTTTTTTGCTGGCAAGAGTATGTGTAACCATGGTAACCAAACTGAGGAGTGATGTCATTGCCTCCAACAGGGGCTCTGTGCAGCTCAGCGTTTTATTGTCTCACATCAGGAGAAAATGGCCGCTATCAGCTCCATGTACTGATTATTGATTATTCACAGCTTTATAGCCCTGCAGCCTTTAGTTCTGTGGATTATTTTTCAATCAATGCCACTTCAATTATATGCAGAAATAATGAATTCTAGAGCAGATGCGAGAAATTAAATAAAAAAAATAAATAATAGGTTGTTTATAATATACAGACTTCAATTCTTTAAAGTGTACTGGAAACTGCAATAGTGCTAAATTCCATGCATAAATGTTGCTGTGAATGTGGGACTATAGTTACCCCAGATTCATGTTTACAAATGGGGTCAGACATTGATTAAGTCATGGGTGTCTGCCCCCCAACACACACAAACTGGAGAATTCACAGACGTCAAGGATATGCAGCCACTACAGGCTCACTTTATATAGGTCAAATGCCATCTCCCTGGACCTCAATCAATGTGAGTGGACACATGGGTAAAAATCACAAGAGTCATCTACTTTTTACATTTGTGTTATTTTATTTATGTGATCTTATCGGGATTAGATATGATACCCGGAGTAAAATCTGTTGACATGATTCATTTAGAAAAAAATAAGGGTGTGATTTTTCTCGTTTCTGCTGCGGAGACAGACAAACAGCCTCAGGGTTTGACATGGAGACACACATCACTTCAACTTATTCACATCACTACATCCAGGGCAGCCCAGTTATCAGAGACTATATTTACAGGTTGCTTTCAACACAACGGCAGTAATATGAAAAAAAAAAAAAAGCAAACAATAAGGGGTAGCAGTGTGAGTATATGAAGAGTTTATTTGCAAAAACAGATAAGTGCCATTTGAAAAAGTCATCGGAGACATGTAGTTTACTCTTACATAGTCATATTTTTAAAAATCTATGTATTTTACTGATATCAAAATATGATTCCATCCCTTCTTGATAAAATCCACTCTGCATTATCGTCATTGCTAATATTTAACAAAAAGACAAACAAATTTTAACAAAAAGAAAAACACTTATTAGCAATTTTTCAAAACGGAGATATCTGGTTTTGCTATTGAACTCTTAATATTTATGTTTAAGTCTTTTCAAAACATGATATATTTAAATACATACTTTTAATATTTTTTTTTTAAAGGATGTGTAGTTCTTGAAGGTTTTAAGTAAAAAGTTTAATATTAATATGGGTATACAAGAAATAAAGAACACATTTCACTTCTGTCACAGCCAGACAAATATGTAAAAAGAATTGACGACCAGCGAAAGGTGAGAAAACAAACTGCGCCAGCACATTATAGTAGTATATATTAAAAAACTGAACTGTCTGAAAGTAGATTTGTTAGTAAAATGATATGTTGATTTCTCTCTCTCTGGAGTCCACTGTTTTTTCACACTCACAGAAGCTCTGAGACTGCGTTTGTGTGAGTGACCCGGGCCTTGTTAATATTCTGTTTGCATCAGGCCTCAGAGCACAGACACAGACCCTCCTCTCTCCCAGTCCTCATTTAAAAGAAACCTATCCTGACAAATGACAAGAAGTTTATTCATGATTGTGATGGCATTTTCAAATAACTAAATTTACTACCTGGCAACATTCGAAAACATGTTCAGCCACTGTAGCTTTAAATTAACCTTAACTAGCAAAAGAAAAAAGTAAAAATAGACTTGGCATTTGACCGATAACTACAAACTCTTGTACAGTAGAAGTTTTGTATTGTGGATTCTCATATGTCACACACATGCACCCATCAAAGTAACTCATAAGTAGATGAAAGTATTTTGATGGCTAAAAGAACATTCACATGGGTCCAACATGTTCTAAAAATAAATGGGTTTGTTGTTAGGTTTATTTTATTTTTAATTGTATGGTTTATATGCATTATAATGGTCATATTTTTATTTAGCACTTTTCCATCTTCAAGACACTCAATGAACTTAACATCAAGGAACTACTCACCCATTCACACGCACATCATATACCGGTGTATGCAGACAGTAGGTTTGAGGTTGGTTAAGTGTCTTGCCCAAGGACACAACAACAGCAGTCATCTGTGGGAGCTGGAATTGCACCGTCAACCTGTGGGTCAGTGGATCTGCCAGAGATGTTTACGTCAAGAGCAAATTTGAACAGCCTTCGGATCAGTGAACAAACACTCACAACTGAGTCATTCATAATAACAATATAGAACAATAACAAAGAGACAGGGGCTTTATGGCTCAATAAAGCAAATTAAGCATTTACCCCAGAATTAGAAAAACAACTTTCAAATCATATTATTATTAGGCTGTACTAAAAACATGAAACAAAGATACAACCCAAAAATATCAATATGTCTGTCTGTGTCTTTCTGTCCATCAACATTTTAATCTATCTGAGGATTTCTGTGACATTATTTAATATGTATTCATTTAATGCTTCAATTACTCCCCTCTCACAAGTAAACTGAATAGCAAGACAAACATGTAAAAAAACATGTAAAACCAGTTCCTAGAGTATACACAGCACTGACACAAGGAGCCAAGCAGCTCTGGGAAGTGAATGAAGATGTCACTGTTTAAAACCATACCACCACGACCAATCGGTTGACACTCTTTGGCCCTCGCTAATTGTGTGCTAATTGAGTGTCACATGCATAGTGTTGTACAAGCACCGCAGTAATTTAATGAAAGAGATATGATTAAGAGACGAGGGAAGGCCAAATGAAGTCATAGACACATGGACACGGTGATGGAGAGCTGGACTATGAGCTCATTCTATCATATTCAAACGTAGGCAAATAGAAACTCGCCATAAATCATCACTATGTCAACACTATAGCAAACAGAAGGGCAGTGGGAAAAGCTGTTTGTTTAGCTACATAATAATGAACTCAGGCTTTAACTTTTACAGCCACATCAAATCAATAACATATGCAGCTTTTTGCCATCTAAAAACATTGGAAAAATCAATGGTATATTGTCAAAACCAGACTTGGAGAGACTTATCCATGCATTTGTCTTCAGTAGGTTAGACTGCTGTAACTGCCTGCTCAATGGTCTCTCCAAATGAGCCTTAAGACAGCTGCAGTACATCCAGAATACTGCTGATCAGGTCCTAACTAGAACGAGAAAGTACTTCACACATGTGTCCTGTGCTCAGGTCTCTGCACTGGCTCCTGTGGCTCAGAGAATAGACTATAAAGCAGCTCTGCTTGTGCACAAGTCTCTCCATGACCTAGCACCAAAGGACATCTCTGACATGTTAGTGCCCTATGAACCATCTTGCACTCTGAGAACTTCAGGGCTTGCCCTCTTGCTGGTGCTCAGAGTCAGGACTAAACAGTTTCAGTTTTATGCAGCTAAAACCTGGAACATTCTTCCTGAAGATGTGAGACATGCCTCAACTTTGACAGCATTTAAATCCAGGCTCAAAACAGTTCTGTTTAGCTGTGCATATGACTGAAAGGGTTTTATTCTGCACTCTTTCTTTTTTATGTTAATTTTATTTTGTTTATTTATGTTTTGATTTGTGTGATTTTAATGTCTTTCTTATTCTGTAAAGCACTTTGAATGACTTTGTGTATGAATTGTTCTATACAAATAAACTTGCCCTGCCTTGCCTACATGTGGTTATACAAGAGCATGAAGGGGCAGTCAAATGATGTACTGCAAGTATTATTTATGAACACTTACAACTTCTCTTTGGTAAATTCTCATTCTGTCTTCAGTTTGTAACTACCATTAGCATTCTTCTTTGTCAGACAGGAGAGTTTGTTTATTTGCTTTACTTCCTGTATCTTTCTTACTATCACGTGATGGTGTAGTACTGTGTCTCGGAGGCTACTTTCTTGTTTTGTTTTTTTTTGCCCCCTACAGTCTGATGCCTTCTCTCCCATGTGTGATAAGGTGTATGTTCCCTCATCACGATCTATGCTCCATGGATTTGGTTTGCAGATCTGGATGGCGTCTCTGATCCAGTGCTGGTATTTGTTCCTTTCAGCATGGAAGACCTTGGCACTGTTTGTAAATACAACTTAATTAGCTTTAATAAAGAATGAACAGAGACTTAAATTGTAATTGTTTATTAATAATCATTCAGGCTTAGTAACTACTTAATTAAGGAGTTAGGAGTTAGGGTATTAATTAAGGCATAATTAAGGGGTTATAATTATTAGTTACGGTAAGGTTAGTTCATTTGTTCATTATGAAGGGTGACAGTAGTTCAGTTGTTTGTCCACTGATCAGAATTGGTGGTTTGAATCCCGTTCTTGACATAAATATCATTGGTTGAGAGGTCAGATCCACTGACTCACAGGTTGGCGGTGTAACTCCAGCCCTCACAGATGAATGCTGTCATTGTGTCCTTGGGCAAGACACTTAACCCAACTTTTCCCCAGTGTATGATGAGTGAGTGGCCTCTTGAAGGTGAAAAAGCACTATATAAAAATGTGACTAGTCTTCCTTCACGGTTCATCAAGTCTAATTATGTGTAGTTTTTATTAAGTGAAGTATGAAAGATACATATTTCGACTCCAAGATTCTATATGGCTGAAATACTGCAACTTTCCCATTTGTGGAACCAAAAACATGCCCAAATTCTCATTAAATAAATTTGAGATTGTGGTAGCTGTTTCCTTATTACTTAACAGTAGACACCTGTTATAAACTGGTCCACATTTGGTCTTTGGACCTTTAGGATTTGACAGTTCTGACCTTTTACAAATCTATGCCAAATAAAACTAATATATTCTTAGACTACACACTGTCCCTTTAACTCGCAAACCCGTCCTGACTACTAAACCCATTTGTTTCATTCCAAAAGCAGTGGGGAATGCCTTAAATGTCCTCACTGAAATAAATGGGGGAGAGTTAGTTCTAAGAAAGTGACTGAAAGCAGAGGCACAGCCAAGTTCAGGACAAATTAGACATTTTTTTGTGAGTGCCCGGGCGATGTGAGCTGAGCCAGGAGCAGAGACGCGCACATAGACACATTGAGGACAGTGTCAGAGAGGGACTTAATACAGAAAGGGCAGAGAATATACTGTTTTGTTGATGTGCATTTAAGGTCATAGTCTTCCTCAGTCCTCCCCCTGGTTCACTCTGCTACCTGGAGACCGACAACCTCTCCCTCAGCCAATCAGAATCCAGAACACCGTCTACCGTTTCCTTATTGGTCAGTGGCATCCAGGAACTCATTCCACCATCAATGGTGTGTCATCGGGTCGTCTGGCAGTGCTGAAGCCAATTATACTGTCCCCTCCCTTTTCTTTGTTAAGATCTCTTTTTATTCTGGCTGCTGCGGACCCCCTTCACACTCATAAGGGCAGACACACACATAGACGTGCATACAAATCCAGCCCCAATGTGTCAACAACAGGCTAAAGGAGTCTGGGAAAGGAGGAGGACTGACGCTCTTTGTAATCAGAAGACATAGAGACCCCCCACTCAAGACTAAATGTAGTCTTCACACATTCAAATATAATGACAAGTGTTATTCTATACAAGTCATGAGTTTATGAGTCATAGTTTTACCTCATCAGTTACGTCACAGTTTGTTTGCACAACAGCTACACTGACCACCTTATATATACGAATAATGTGCTAAAAATACAGGAACCAATGGTGTTTATATAAAAAAAAGACCTTTCTATAACAAAAGCATATGCCGATATGGATACAGCTATTGAGCTTCTGATCCAATTGGTTACAAAAATCTATCAAAATCTATGTTTTAGTCTGTATGAAATTACTATTAACAATGAATGTCTCATACTGTGTGAATTCACAAAGATGTTCTGTAGTTTCAGATTTGGATCAGTTTTGGTGTATTTATATTTTTTGAACAATGAAAAGCTTTTGTATCTCCTTTTCTGCTACCATCATTGTGGTGGTAAGTTTAATACCATAATGTGGAACCTTTTTCAGTCACACAATAATGTCTACATGGAAAAAGCAAGTAATGGCAGGTTATACAGCCAAAGTACTGATATCAGTTTTGGGAGTGAAAAAAAATGGATTGATGCATCTCCATCTGACATTTCATTTTTATTGCACTGCTTTGAGCATATTTTTTTTTCTTAAAAGTTCAAAACTATAGTTCAGTCATTTCATCCATAATCAGATCCACATTGTGTTCACAATGAAATGTCAATATGATTACTAAAACTTACTTTCAAATAGTAGCGTACTGTGTATTTTATATTGATGAGCCTAATTCTTGGTTTGTTTTGTAGATTTTTAACTTATGATATTATTGTGAGGAAATATGGGGGGTTTGTGAAACGTTGCTAATGGAGTTATCTCCTCTTACTGCTCCCCTCACATGCCACAGTTTCACAGCTCAGAACTCTCTTTGGTTTAAATGTAAACTTCAAAGTAAAAACAAACAGTCTTTGAGTTTGTCTTCAGTTCACACAGCTCCAGAGGCGACACATGACCAGGATGTGCACATTTACACTCAAGCGCCACAGAGTCACCACAGTCCGACCACATCATTGTACACACACACATAGCCCCACTGATGCAAATGTCCCCAAACAAAACCCACACAAGAGGTGCTATACATTTACATGCACGCAACTCAGTCTTGCTGTAAACCGACACACCTTCCAGGACACTCCCCTCCTCCTCCTCCTCATCCTCCTATACTCTGGAACTCACTCCCTCCACACGCACTGCTGAAACTACTTAGAAATGTTTTTAGAAGTGATTTGAATTTCTGTTTAAACTGGCCTTTAATCCACCTCACCACTCCCATGTTTGTGTGCGCATATGTGTCTGTGCATGACTGTGTCCTTTGTGTTATAGTGAAGCACTTTTGGCTTTGGGTGTTTTGAAAAGTGCTATACAAAATCAAAAGTATTATTATTTATTATTAAACAGAAGTCCAGAAATCACTCAGAGCTTTCTAATCCATTGCTCTGAATTTACAAATTAAGGAAGTTGCTTGATTTTCTAGCAACAAAATCATCAATGTGTGCATGTTACTATTGTATGACTATTGAATTGGTGGTTTCTTTTTAAATACATTCTGAAGGTCTCCCGATTGAACACACCCGACATGTCATCAAATTATTCCAGTGTAAAAGTGGCTATGGCTCCTTATATTTTCCCAGCAAAGCAGCAAACTTTGAGGATGAAGTGTTTTTATGGCAAGAAAAAAAAAGTCACTTTTATCTGGGTCATAATAACAAGAAATAAACATAGCATAGAATTTGGTTAGAATCTGCCCTGTTAGCCATGTCTGTGTAATCCCTCTGACGTCCAGGAATGGCCATGTTAGATACAGGAACATAGAGAGAATATTTATTAGCCAGGGCATATGATTGATACTCAACTTCCTATTTGAATAAAGAACAGATGGAATGTCTCCGTGTGCATTGTCTGTAGCCACATTAAAATATCTTTGGAATGATTTAAAGGTGGAAAGAAACATCCACGAGCCAAAATGTGTTCTCCAGATATCCGCCTATCAACCATGCAAGTCTCTTTTAACAATGCACACTGCAAACTAATGCCTACAAATCTTCGATCAGAAGTGGAAAATATTCTTACATAACTTGGAGTAAAGTTAACTTGGAACCAATGCTGGAAAGTCTCTAAAAAATTCATGAATTTCACTGTTTATACTTTCGCCCTTTGGCTGCAAGTTCATCATCAGCCAGAGTACAGAGTTTGGGTTTTAACAGTACAGCATGTTTACACCAGTGAATCGGAGCCGAGGGGCTAGAATGCACTGAAGGAATGTCCCTGGCATATGTTCAACTGAATTAATAAACAAATAAGACATCGGTGTTTATAGGCACCAAAAAAAGACCCAATAACATGAGTAAATTACTTAAGACATTTAATAGCTCTGTGTAGCAAACAGCATGTGCATTACTCCGTATACATTAAGCAATTTTCAACAAAGGATCTATTCAAATACAATTAAAAAAAATCAACTGTAAAAATTCACATAGAAAACATCTCTTAAAAATGAACAAATGGAATGTCGAAGTTGTTTCCAGTGAAGTCCGGGAATCATATTTATTATTTATTTAGACAATTAGAGTTGGATAAAGCACACCCAGAATAGCACAGACTGTAAATGTGCCTCACAGGGCTCCAGTGCAGGCACAGCACAGTAAATGGGTGATTATGGTTTTGTTGGGTGCAGCCACTTTCTCTTACAAGTTCCCAAACATGAAAATGGAAACCTGTAAAAGTTAACACGCCGACTTCCTATGACTTAAAATTAAGCTTGTGAGAATGGCTTTCATTTGCTGACAGATATTACGCCATATGGAAGGTCTTTGATGTGTTTTATGTTCGAAACCAGCAGCCAGACAAAGACCGCAAAAGTCCACCCAGTGCTATTTAAACATTCTCAGTGTGTGGGTTAAACACATTCATTTTTGCATAGGAGAAGGCAGCGGACGTGACCATTAGGTAAAGAGATTTAGAACCAACCATGTCAACATTGGTGTATGTTGATCACGGAGAAAGTCCGACATCAGCGGCCAGCACAGCATTTTTAGGATTTTAAAGATTTTGAGTGCACAAAACACAGACATTTAGACAGACACGTAGACTTGTCTCAGCAGTTTTCGGGCAATTTCAAGTGTGCAACATTACCACAGAGCTGCTTGGGAAACCTAACATTTATGACAGCATCCATACAGTAATGAGACACTGACATAGACAAACTTTATGTGCACACAAGTCATTTTAGTGGCTTATATTACACATTCATAGACTGAGACGCAGGAATGCAGTTGGGTTGCTAAGAACACCCTTTTAAATGCTATTTGGTTAAGTCTCCCTTTTCCAGTCATCTGTACTTGCTTTTCCCTTTTCAGGTTTATATTGGGAAATGAACTAAAGTTTGTCTCATTAAAAATACAAAGTGGTTTTAAAATAATCAAAATATGTGTTTTGATCTGCCCATAAAAATAACCTATAGAGACCAGTGAAACAAAAGCACTCCTGAAACACCCAGGTGAAACAAATATAATATTTCCTTGGTTGGCACCATGATAGAGAAAAATAAACAGTGTGTCTTACGAATACATATGAACAGGCCTGGTCCATAGTTTGAAGCAGGGGCTAAAATGGACCAAATCACAGCTCTTGGCCAAAATACAGAAAGTGAAATGTCAAGGCGGCCATCTTTGGATGTGTCCAAAATGCCCTTTTAAATTCAAAACAAAATTATAGACATGGTCAACAGAACAAGACAAATGGGAAATAAAGAATGAAATTGGCATACCCTCTCTGGCCGCATTATTAGGTAAACCTGTTATAGATGGACAATATGTTACAATCAAAGGAAGCAACCCATGTGTTTAGTCCAGAGACATGTGAAAGAATTAATTGGTAACAGTGATTTTGATATGGCATTGTTAAGGCTTGAGATGGTGTTAATTAGCCTTAATAAAGCATGAACAAAGTCTTAATTCATATGAGCACCTTGTTTATTAAGAATGATTCCGTCTTAGTAACTTAGTAGCTTTGTACTAAATCAAAGCTACTAAGTAAGTTAATTAAGAAGTTACAGAGCTTCAATGATTTTAATTTACTATGAATGAACTCTTGTCCATGCATTAGACTTTAATTAAAGTGTAGTTATTATAAAGCGTTACCATTGAATGTTTGGGGATTGGAAAAAAAACATATGAAGTGAGTTGGCCTTTTGAGGAGGAAAGGAAGAGCTGATGCCAAAAGTTAGAGAACAGTCAAACAAGTTGATGGAGATAATAAAAATGATTGTGTATTGATTTGATAGACAGACGTTTTGTGATACAAAATAAATAACAGGTGTAGCTAATAAAGTGATCAGTGAGTTTATCACTAATTTTGTTTCCCCAACACAAAACCGTTCTCTACTGAGTTTAGATTGGTATTGGCCCCTGCAATAGCAAAACCTTGCACTTGAAAGCACTGTCCATGCAATCAAATATTTAATTGGACCGAGAAGGGACAGCCTCCAGAATATCCTCTAAAGATTCAGACGATTCAACATTTGACTCCTCTGTGTCGTCTAGCCGTTGCTTTTTTGTGGGGAGTTTACTCTGTGTGGGCGTGTCTTCCTGCATCAGCTCCTTGGCCAGGATGTTAGTCATTGCATGGCCAGCTCTTCTGTGGTTGGCTAAGAAACACCACAACAAATTATTGTTAGTGTCTTTGATATGAGTAAACAAAACAAGTCAACATTTTCACTACATTGAACACTGACGTTTCATTCTCATGCAAAATCAACCACATCAACTCATTAACCAGCATCAACTTAAATGCATGGAGGATGCATTGAGTGTCCATGGTTTAACATCCAAATGACTTTGTAGTAGTGGTGTATGCGTATGTGTGTATGTGAGTATATGTGTGTGGATTACTGTGAAATCTGGAGCATGTCAGTACTCATGTCAGATTAGACCTGCTCTGCCCTGATCTTCATAGACAGAAAGAGAAAATGGAAAGAAGGGTGTGGCGTTAAGATCAAATGGAGAAATAAAAGGACGGTTAAAGTAATGGGAAACTATGTAGGATCAGGGATACTATGAATCATGCTGTGGGAGGATTAGGTAAACTGAATCAGAAGGAGGCTAACATGGATAGAGAGAGAGAGAGAAAAAAGAGGATTTGAAAAACAAAGTGTGTGACAGTGTGTGCCCTCAGGATGCTGTTCTAATACGGTTCTACCTCCTTTCAGTGATGCTCACTGTCCTCCTACGCTACATCCAACTCCCTCCCTCTCTTCAGTGAGTTTCATTTTGCGGTGTGCAAGGACAGCTGTGCCGTGGCTGCCATTTTGAATTATATAGGTCAGTGGGAGATTGTATTTGTGTGTTCGCTCTTATCCTGCTGGATGTTAAGAACTCTTGAGACGTGCAGCTGTGACATGAATAAATCATTAATATAAAACATACATGATGAACCACACACATTTAAAAATGTGTGAGTAGCAACAAAGAAAACACATTCTGTATTCACACAATGCAAACCAGTACATGACACATGCAAATGATCCACAGAGACACAACCATAAAACCACTCGGATAGTTAAAGGTGCAATACGTGACTTTTCTGGTAGAAGGGGCAGTGCATGCTTCTCTCCATGGAGATGTTATTGATTTGCCTGGAATGTTCCACAGTATGAAATTAAACTTATCATTCAATCAGGTAGTGCCACTAGGCCAAGTTATAAGTTAGATGAGTGGAGAGGGGACTCTGCTTACAGAAAGAACTTTTGACACCTGTAATAAAATAAATGCAACATGGACACATTTAATGTTATTGTGTGGAAAATTCCAGACAAAATAATAACATTTCCACGGAGACAAGCAAATGGAATATGACCCTCCAGAAAAGTCAGATAGTGTAGTACACTTTAAAAATATACAAATATTTTTCAAATACATATGATGCAACAAAAAGGCCATGTCCACACCTGCAAGCTTTCACTTTGGTAATTAACAGGTGATACTTGCACATCTGTATTACAATAGCTAATGTGAATTAACATAACTTATGTTCAATGAAAAAAAAAATCTAAAGGCTTGATTAAGTCTATCCTCATTCTAAATGTTATGCTGGTTCAGTGAAAACAAACTGGTGTGGATGTAGCCGAATCGGAAGTTACCGATCAGGTCTCCAGAATTAGCTGTGACAAAGAGACAATAGAGTCTGGGGAGAGAGGGGAGACAGGGGAGAGAGGTAGATTAAGAGAGGTTCACAGTTTAACAGGTGTCTGTGAGAGGAGCCCAGCACAAGTGTCACATTATCACTTTAACACTTACTCAGTTCATTGTTCATGTCAACATGTCTCCCTGCCTAAAAAGTCCATCTTTAGACATGAACTAAGTTACATAATGACCTATACATTTACAGTATTTATAGCAGTGGTTCTCAAGCTAGGGGTTGGGAGCTCCTGGTGGTTGCAAATAGATTCCGGGGTCTCCAGATGTTATTGGGAAAAATTTTAAATGTATACAATGGATTAAACAAGGCTTGACACCATTTAAATGCAGTGCATGAATGTATCTAGGCATATGTCCTGAAAATAAAAGCAAACATTAGATATAAATCTAGTTTAACATTTTGCGAGTAGCAATTTTTTTGTTTGGGGGTTACAAAATGCCAACAGACATTATGATAGGGTTCCCGACTGAAAAAGGTTGAGAACCACTGATTTACAGTACAGTGACAAGCCTAAAACAGTTAACACAAAAAAAACGTTGAACCGTTGAAACCGTTGTTGAGACATTTAAGTGAAAAGACATTTAAGTGTATTTTCACCATGAATAAAACTTTGATTGTTAATGGATATATCCATTGACATTTGAGCTTGAAGGAAGCAATACAAACCCCAGTTTGCAATAATATTATTTAAGCAGGGTCTCAATGGTAGAGTGAAAATATATCTGTGATAAGAGTATAGGTGTACAACAGGCCCCTAAAATGGTGTGTTTTAAGAGAGTAAATATTTTTCAAGTGTTGTTCGGCAAGACAGACACAAATTCAGAGTCTTGGCAATTACACCTACTGCTGCAGCTGAGGCTGGACACAGAGGCAGCCATGTTTGTTAGTGTTAAAAGCAGCTACTGTATAGAACAGGTACGACATAATGGTGGGTATGAACGCTGAAAGCGTGCTCAGTTTAGTAGAGACTAGTATCGCCATCCTCAGGCCACACTGTGAAACTGCGGCTGTGCACCGAAGCACTGTGGGAAAGGCTGACGTCACTCTGCCCTTCTATTGGTGGAAGCATCTCTGTCCTGCTTTTATTATCCTCACTGCATTTCTTGTTTATGGAGCCGGTAAAGGCATGATTGAGGTGGTCTGTGGGTGTGGGCATCTGTGGGAGCACTACCATGTTTCAGACTCTTTCTTCAGAGCAGACGGGGAGCAGGGCAGCGTGTGCCTCTTTTGTTACTCTCCTTTTTATTTCAGAGCCCTGTTGTGATTGGAGCTTTGTCCACCAGTTGCTGCTGTGATTGGTGGTTTTAGTGGAGGTCATGACCCAGCAGATGGGTCTATTGCCAGTCTCTGGGCATGGCATGCCTCCACACAGACACATGTGGCTTCAAAGGGTGTATTGTGCCCAATGAGGCTAATTGACCCATACCGTTAAAGGGTTTAAAGAGCACACTGGCAGAGAGTGAAATCAGATTTAAAACAGTGGGGTTTTAGGAAGTGCATGCCACTGAACAGCACTAAATGTGGATGCATAAATCTATGCATGGGAATGCAGAGTCCATTTGTTTCAGTAATGAAATGCGAGCATCTGGTGAGCGTGTTTTGTCTGCCCAATGCACTGGGCACCTCCACGCAGTCTGCTCACTTTACTTAGACTGTGGGGAAGTCAAAGGTCAGGGGGTGTAGGCAGCACAGCCTCGTGGCTCTGCATTCAGCCCTGTTGCTTTGACACAAAGAGCATGACAATACACTCAACAGGACAGCAATAGTCTTTTAAAACCATGTTGGTGACGTTTCAGTCTCCACAGCTGTGCACAGAAACCACATTCTGTTTATCATGCTTATGACAGTGGAAAAACTTGTAAGTTAGTCCTTTGTTAGTAACTTTTATTTATGCATTTGTGTAATTTTTCTGCTACAATTATGCTTAATAAAGCATTATTGGTACTTGTCCAATTGCATGTAATAGATTTAAAGCTGCTGCTGTTGCAGAGTAATGGTACATGTGGTTCATGTTGTTAAACAGATTCATGTGAAACTTTTTTTCTTCGAGGTGGCAAAGAATTCTGTCACATTCCAGTGTTATGTACATATAGCAAAACATTGGCCAAGTGGGTTTCTGCTTTGATTATTTTTTTCATTGGATTTTTATTACTAGTGTTTGTGTGCATGCACACTTTATTTTCTTAAAAGCATAATAGCATAATAACATCTACCTTGAGAAGCATCTTAATTTATGAAAATATAACATTTGCATGACAAGTAGTCCAAACATTTATATGAAATTGCTCCATTATATCTGTGTTAACAGTGGCAACAGCTTTCCATTGTATAAAGTAATTTAGCTGTGTAAGAGGTGAAATCACTTTACTGCTATGCTCACAATAATCCCTGTAATGTTTTAATAGAAATGGTTAATACAAGGAAAACAGTAATTCACCATTTAGAAACGCAGCGTCCCATATTGCCTTAAACTATTACAGCGATGAGGTAGGGGCATTAGTGGCCTCAGTGGGGCCTGAAAACACCCAGAAACAGAAGCCAGTCAGCACAAACTCTGCCAACTCTGCCATTTTCAGAGCCCCGATTAAACTAAACAACTCACACAAAAGAGTAACACTGTGTGGCTGGTACAGGATGTTACAATGGTGCAGACTTTAGCCATAGTGTTGGTAACATACGACTTATAAAACATAAGGAATGTTAAAAGGCAATGTAAGTGTGTAGACAAGTCACAGCCCTTCAAAAACAAGAAATAACAGGGGGCAGTGAGAGGACAGAGTGGAAAAGCTGAGCAAAGCTTCAGAGTTGTTGTTTTTTTTCTTTTCACCAAACACAGGCTCCAGAAAAAATCTTTTCATTTTGTCTCATGAACACATGGTTTTGTATTTCCTGTGAAGATTGTGAGGTGGCCAGACACTAAAATGTGTGACTGACAGAATCCTGCAGTGAGGCCCTCTTTAAACACTTTTCCCTTCCATACATGTACTGGATGAGTTGTACTGGCATTGTATTTGAGACAAAACACACCTGTGTTCCTTTGTAAATGCTGGAAAATCACAAAATGGAGGGCAGAGATTTCTTCATCCCCAAATGATTCCCTGAACAAAAGAAAGTCTACCCCCTGGTCATGGTCTTTACACTGTGAGCACTGCTACACATCTGGCTTCTATTGAGAGGGATTGGGTTGCACCACTGCCCTGTTATGTGTGAATGTTGAACCCACACAAGGCTCACACACACGAGCATACACACTTTGAGCCCACGTTTCCCTCCCTCTCTTAGTAATGGGCATGGCACACTTTCCCGCTCACAAGGCCAGGCTACATACCAGTTGTTAAAGAGTATCATGTTACAAAGTTACTACCACTATTCTGACACATTCTTCCATGTTAAGTTTTAGGGGGCACAGAATGAAAAGATAAAAAGGAATGACAGGCCTACAAAACAAATAACACCAAATTCAGTCTAACATGAGCCAAAACTTGGAATAAACTAAAAGGAAAACAGGCCTAAACTAGGGTCTAAACATGGACTAAAACAGGACAAATTCTGTTTTAAAATGGAACCAGTAAAATAAGGAAATCAGATCCATTTGTTGTCTAAAGCAGGACTCCCATCTCTATAGTTACACAGCGAGGTTACCCAATACAGTTAAGTAGGACTTGTGGTGGATATGATGATCGCAAACAAAGGCAATAATAATAAAACAAACTTTGTTGTATGCTAAAAGTCAAACCAATTGTGGCTTATTTAATGATGTATATATTTGGAACATTTATGGCTTCAATTTTTCCATAAGCATATTTTCTGTTTTTATTGTACGCTACCCCCTCCTACTGAAAGCTATGACTAACTATTAGCAACCCTCTGAGCCATGCAACAGATGGATCAAAGATGAGATTTAACTAAAACAAATCTGGTGTTTGGACAAAAACACCACAACCAAGAGGTACAGGAGTGTTGGCTTACGCTTTACCCCCAATGATTTCATAATGATTTCATAAAAACTAATAATTTTCATACTATGTGGGGTTATTTGGGATTTAAATATATTAAGCTAATCAAGTTTAATTCAGATTTGTGTTAGCATTAGTAATTACCTGCTTGTCTTGGTCCCCTCTTCCTCCTGAAGGCAGCTCCGGACTGTAGCGCCTCCAACAGACCATCCATGATGCCAGTCTCATCTCCCTCTGTAAACACAGCACAGATGTTATCAATCACAAACACCAAACACCAAATCAAACCAGTCCGGGCCCTCAGAACTCGGCATACAAGACGCCAAGCTATTTTTACGACCATGTTATTTTAAATCACAACTACCCATATGTGTCACTCTTTTCCAGTCTGAAGAAATAATGAGTAGTTTTGATAAATGTCCCAGGCTCATTCACACACACCAAAACACACGTGACCCCATGTGTTATTTACTACCACGTGGCCTTGTTGGAATATCAGATAAATTAACCCAGATAGGCAGTGACCCATTTCAGCAAACATCAGCGCTTAGGGGCAGCACTCATTCACTTAGCTTTGTGAGGAGGGACACGCCCACTCAACATCTCTAATGTAAATACTGAATGAGTGTTTGGCGCCCCATAATTGCCGACCAATTACACGTTACGAGAAAGTTACAGCCCTGTCATAGTAAGGTTTGAAATGTGATGAGCAAAAATATGCATGATTGCAAACAGGAAATATCACTAAGCCAGGGATGTCTGTGGGAGATTGTGAACCTCCCCGTTATTGTACTGGTACTATTTTACAAAATGTGTTCAGACCAGGACCCAAACTCAATTATACCCTTTCCATCGAGTGACAAACTCGGTTTCAGAGAAGTAAAGAATCTAACAACACTTTGTTCTATGTGAGTGAAGACAACTTTTTAACAGAAAAAAACAGTTTCACCTGCATTTAAATATTGTGTTTATTTGAATTGGGGTATATTGAACTGTAAAATGTTAATGCAACCTTTGAACTGTACATAAAAAAATAGAGACTAATTATTTATCACATTTATGAAACTTAATCATAACTTTCAGTTTTGTGCTTTCTCTCTGTTAACACCATTATTGAAAGTAAACAAACACTCATGTATTTAAAGGCACACTATGTAAGTTTTCAGGTGGGAAAAGGTTCTGCCTGGGATGTTCCACAATATGACATCATACGGTTACAATAAATAAAAAAAATCTGTATTGAGGAAAATCATACAGTTTATATTGTTTATTTAATTTGTTTGTATGTGCAGTTGTAAATCAGGAGACAGGCTTTGGTCCACACGTGATGGCCACTGCTGTGAGTTAAGTACGAGGTGTCATGGCGGCTTTGTGGGGTAAGAAAGAGTGTGGTGGCTGAGCTCTGGGGCAGATGGTTTTCATTATTTCTATGTAAACCTGAACACAGACAGAGGAGAGGGGGCAGTAGGCGGGACTAAAGGTTTATGTTGTCACTGACCAGCCTCCGCAGCACAGGCGTACTCCTTGCTAACACAAACACATACCATATATTTAATCCTGAAAGTTAAGCCATGGGGCAGATGGTGTGCGGTCACGCCTCTCACGCCACAGTCTCCACAGAGCGCTCCTAAATCTTTCATGGCTCAAATACGCCCCTCATTGTTCACATCTGGAACTGCACACTGGCAGCAAATAATGTAGGGCATGCTTTCAGTCCAGAGGAAACACATCTGGCACAATTCCACAATAACTAATCACATGGTGTGCTTAAACCACTGGAGTTAGCACAGAGACACAGAAACCTACTTGTGTTAAAAGGCTGGAGGACATAGACAGACCCAACAATGACCGCACTGTACGTTTCAGGATATATCGACACATCTAAAATAGCAGCTCTGTAACAAATAGTTATAACGTGGTTGCTTTGAACAAAATGTCTTTTAAGGAAAATAAATTGATCACATGTGGACAATTATAGCCAAGTTATTGCCTGAGGTTAAGCCTGTAAATAACCTGGTTTGTTATTATGAAAACACTACAACTCAATATTTTATAAAGTAGTGTGGAAAATGAACTTGTTAATAATATTACATGTTATACAGGTCACAATATAATTGTAAAAACAAAATCATAACTGAACAACATTTACAGCATCTATAAATGTAAAATATATCTGGCTGTTAATGACATTTTAATTTCACTTAAGTTTGTTTTCATAAGATAACCATATACTAGAGTAACAGTGAGCTATTAGACAATGTGAATGAAATTGAATAAAGGATATCCTGATTATTTGGTCATGGTGTCAATATTTGTGAATAATATTTGCTAAAAATTTACAAAGTGACATCCTTAAGTGAGAAGATATTTTCCTCAGGTTATATATTTCTATAAGACATTCCAGAGCTTAGACTGGAGAATCCAATAAATTGAGACAGATTAATTAGTGTAAAAGGATTAGGCTAAGAGCATTTAAGATGTCTGTATTAATCCCATTTAGCATGAAGGCTCGCACTGACCTCTTCTGATGTCTGTTTGTTTACACAGATATTAGGAATCACAAAACTCCATACTGAAATGTAGTATATGAAAATAATGAATTGTTGCTAAGTACATATATGTGCGTATGATTGTTAAGCACTGTAGCTTTAAATCACTGCGGTTAGATTTCAGGGTCAGCAGTGTTGTGTCCTCTGAAGTCTGCCTTTCTCCTCTCCCTCACTCCACTAAGAGCATGCACATGCACACACACATTTAAATCCCCCTGAGAGCATCTGCTGCTTGCTCTATATCTTTACCCTCCCCCACATCACTTACCCTACAAACTGAAAAATAGAGCAAGAGCACTCCTAGTGGCCATTCCCAGACCAGCAAATCTGCGGCTTGGTCAATCCCACAGGCACACACCCTTTTCCCAGACCACAAGCAGTACCATCTTACAGAGAGTAGCGACACCTAGTTGCAACATGAGGAAAAGCACTGACTGTGTTGTGTGGGGCAGTGTTTAGATATATTACTATGATAAACAGTTTCCAGCACATAGGGGATAATTAAAGTGACTCAAAGGCAGCTGGTGACTGTCGGGACAAGGGAGTGGCACTAAACTTAAAATAAACTCTGGAAAAGTTGGACAATAGATGGAACTTCATAACTTTGAATAAAGTCAAATATCTCCTAAACAAAGTCTCTAAAGTTGTTCAATTATAACTAACTACTATCACATGCCCAGAACATTTATGTGATAAGTGAGGGCAGATGGGGTGAGTGCCTGTCTGTCTAAGTCACACAGGAATGCCAAGGCCAGGAAACACAAATACCACTGCTATATACGTTTCAGCACAAGTGATGTATTGGTGTAAAAGTAGGCGCAGTAGCACTCAGCCAGTATGTAATGTGCCTGTGAATGAACTGACAAAAACAATAATATTAAGTGTATAAAGCAGCAGAGGTTGTATTCAAAACAGCCTTTGTGTAATTGCTGTGGAGTATGGAGGTTAAACAAATCCAAAACAAAGAGCAGGTCTGAGTTGTCTGGATTTGTGTATGAGACAATTTAAATGGGGGTTGTCAAATAACCCCAGGCCACAGGCAGTCAAATATGCCACCTGTATGTAAATGTCCTCTAGCCCACTAACGTCTGTAAACATCAAACCTGAACATGAAATCTGACTACCCAATTCACAGAGCTTCAGTCTGTTTACTAGGAGTAGAGATTTGGACTTTTAAGTGTTCTTTAAATAAAAGAAGTGAAAAGGGGGGAAAAGGAGAAGAGGCCAGCTGGAGCATGGAGGTCTGGGACAATGGCCAAAGAACTTTGTAAAACTATCACAAGCTAGACACACACAAAGTCTTTATTCCCAGTTGCACAAACACACATTGCACAAACTTATTTTGCTCCTAAAGTGACGGAAAAGGGAAAATAAAACTACCCCCTTGGTTTTCCTAACACACATGCAGAGTGCTGAGGCTGTGGCAAATTTGGACTGCGGAGGAGTCCCAAGAGAGCCCAAGTGGAGCCAGAGAGAGGAGGAATGCACAAAAAAGTAGGTCAGCATCGAAGGAGGAAAGTTTGTGTGTCTGTGGGCTGCACTGTGTATATGGGGATAAGAGCTTCTCAAAGTGTGACTATAACACTGTTAAACACACTGTGCCACTCTCAGCTTTAGATAGGAACCACGCTTTTGGGGAGATTTAGACTTCCTTTGGCTTCTCTTTCAAAGTCACAAAATCCCTCATGCATTTCTGAAGTGAAAAGAGGTCAGGCAATTTGTTGGATCCCTCCACAAAAGTTTCATTGTTGTTTCTCCACCGAAGCACGGGTCATCAACATTTGATTAACTCTGGGTTATAAATCCTGCTGACTTTTTCCTTCATACACACATCACAAACACACACATCTGCTGTAAAACTGTGGGCTGTGACTGCCCCCAAAAGGACAGAGCAGGGAATGCAGAGAGAGTGTGAGAAGTAAACAGGGGTGATGTAGCCATACTGACCTGCATTGATGTCTAAGAGCTGGCTCCTCTTCAGTTTTTCCTCCTTCTCCTTCTCGGCCTTTTCTCTCGCCAACTTGGCTCTCTTTATCTTCTCCTCAGACTCTTTCCTCTTCTGGTTCTCCTTTACAGCTTGCTGGAAAAAAGCCAAAACATTATACACAATTAAACAACATGCAAGTAATACATATTTTAACACAAACTGGAATTTAACAGAGTATAAAATGATGCTATGATCAACTAGTCAGCACTTGAATTAAAGGTGCACTATGCAACTTTTCTGATGAATGGTCAACCATCTGACTGTCTCCATGGAAATGTTATTTCTTTGCCTGAAATGTTCCACAATAATAAGACTTATCTATCTTGCAACTGTTAAAATACAAATGTTTTTAGCCTCTTCACAGGTCAGAATTTTAATTTGGCCTGGTGAAGTCACCGTTAATGAGTAATTACCCTAAATAAGCAGTGGCCTATAACAGACTGTAATTAAAAGTTCAGAGCATGACTTTGTGCTGCTGTGAGACCGCAGGTGAGGTGTAAAGTAAAAATATGTCAAAGATTATAATCTATTATTGTGTCTAAACAAGCACAGTTGTACCTTTCATGTTTTTCTCTTTGATCTATTATGTTTGTGCTTTTACTGCAGCTGCCTCCAGTATTCATCTAAAAATAGCAAGCCTTGCACCTGTTCTTAATCACTTACTTACCTGGAACATGTTTATGAATGTTTTGAGGTCTCCAAAAAACTCCTCCACTGAGATTTTTCTGGGGTCAAAAACAAAATAATTGCCCAGGTCTGTGTACTGTTTATCCATGTTCTTGTGCATCAGGTCCAGTTTCTCATATTGTTCCTGAGCAGTCCCGACAAAACTGTGATTCCATTGCATTAAGGAAAATACACTTAATTTAGATGAAAATAGAACACAGCCTCATTTCGACCCTAACTAAGATGTGCGTTTACAATACATCTGTACTACAGCAAAACAAACTATACTACTAATACATGAATACTATTACATGAAAATAATTTGTGTATCACCTCTTTACTCTAATATTTAAGCGCAGATTTAGACTTATTATAATGTGACAAGACTGATGCTAATGTGAAGGATATAGATAACTTCTCCGCAAACTGATCCTTTTCATTTTGTGGCGGAGGGAAAGTTTCCAGGTCTTTCTGAAGGTTTTTGATCTGGCGACCCATAAGCTCTAGGTTCTTCTGAATAGTCTCTGCAGATACTGGAGAAAGAAATGGGAGAAGAGGTGAAATAAACAATACAACACACACTTGTGCACATATATAACACAACATTTAGTAATGCAATAGAAGACATAAGCCAGAGACCGTTGAGGACTCCAAATTATTAACAATGCAATAAAGATTGCCTGTGCAATCCTTCAGTCATCCAGGTAGGTTACAGAAAATAGAATTCTCTCAACTGGAAAAAAGGTTTTAAGAGTGAATACATTTCGCTACTCACTCTGCTTTATCAGAACTGAAGAAGCTACTTGGATGAGTGGCGAAACAGTCATTCATTCTCTTAAAAACTTTTCTACTGATGACAGTTTGATGACATTTTTTTGTGAAAAGGGTCTACTTCAGTTGTATTTGTACCTCTGCTGGCCTTCTCCACATGAATGAGCTCATCAGGAAAACTCATAACTTCCGGGTACTGCTCCTGACACACTTCAGCCAGGAAATGTAGCAGTGTCATTTTGAGATCTGTAGATTTGGTGTCCCGTAACTAAGTAAAAAGAAGAAAATATAGTGATACAGGTCAGGTGTAACTGTTGTTTTGGATGGCTGCATTTACCTTGCAGAGATAAGAAATTGAAAAACCGAATGCTTTGCCATTGCGAGACCCAGCGTTCATGAAGTTGCCCATGAGGAGAATAATCTGCAGCAGTTGGGAGAAGGACTGGCTTTTGGTAAGTTCCTCACAGGCTGCGGTCACAGACACCACATCAGGCTTAATGTTGTTGAGCTGCTCCTCAAACTGCAGCTTGAACAAAATGGCCTGGAGTCGAGGCGTGAGCTTCTTCACACTGGACATCTGCAAATATTAATAAAAGAAAAATGCAAATACTTCAGTCTAGTGTTTTTTTTTTTGTTTTTTTTTTTTTTCAAATGTTTCAATTAAAGAATGTTTAAGTCTATGTTAGGGTTAGTTAACACTTCATATTTCAGTCTCCTCAAATGTCTCAAATGCCTCTAGATGAGTTTAAAATATGCACTTTGAAATGAATCCTGATTTGGTGAATGTAGGTGTCCAGACAGTGACAGGATGTGTGGTCCAGGGCGACTGAAGGGGATTTTGCCCATTACTCATTTCCTCCTCCACTGCACAAGGCCCACTGTGTTTTGCAGCCTGACTCTCCCTCTATCTTAACATACTGACACTAGTAAAATGGTGCATCAATTTCCTTTCTACATCATTTACAATTTGACCTGTCTGATAACATTTGTAATGCTTTGTATGTAGTTAGTCATGTAGGAGTCAGCTGAGAGTTATACCTCCTGTTTACAGTCCTTAGATGTAAACACAATGTCCTTGTTCTTACCACAACTCCAAACTGCTCAGACTCAGCCAAATCGTCATATTCGTCCTTCATCTCGGCCAGGACACTTAGCTGCTCAGGGCTTGGGAGTTGCTTGATCAGGTTCTATGTGACAGCGAAAGAAGAAAATGTACAATTTAAAAAGATGAATATAGAATACATTAAAAAGGCACTTTACCTGAGTTTTATGGTGTTGAAAAGGTGACAAACACAACAAATTAACTTTAAATAGTTTGCAGGGGTCCAAACATATTCCTCTTTTTGTTAACACATTCCTAGCATCCACATTATTCACATATCCATATATTTAAAGACTTCATAAAGGGCTTTTCACAACTTTCTGAGCCAGAGGTGGAGTTTTACCCTCACAGTAATGCTAACAATGCCAGCCTTACCCCTTTTCTGGGGAATAAAAAATAGATGCGGACAGCACACAGTGGCCGCAATTTGACCCCAAGAGCTGCCTTTACAAAATATCTCTACTTTAAGATGTTAATAAATTCTACTTTATCTGATACAGGAAACAGTGTTTTATACCTGGACCATGGACTCTGTAAGGATCTTCTCATTAACCTCCAGGATTGCATTTTTGATCTCTTCATAAGGAAGACGAAATGATCCCAGGAAGATGGCTGTAAAAAGATTTAAGTGCATTTAATGAAATACATCTTTGCTCATTTCAAGGATCTACAGTAAAATCATTTGAGGGTAAAAAAAAAAAAAAAGGTACATACAAAGATTCTGTGCAGACTTTCCATCCAAAACTTTTAGCTCCTTAGCTTTCTTCTTCTGCATGTTCTTCTTGTCATCTCCACCATCAGGCACATTTTTGGCTAAAGATGGAAAAAGTGAAGCAACAGATTAATGATCAGGAGGAACACATCAACAGAATTAACATCCCAAAAAGGGTATGGTAACTCTTTTATAATCATAATACTTCGATTGATCTGCATCTTATTATGAGGATATACAGAATTATAAAATAAACCCAAAGGATGAGGAAGTTATACTCATATGTACACTCTGATCCAACTGTCATTAAAAGTACCGGTAATATATATATCTTGTGGGTTGACAACACTATGGTATTGTTCAAGGTCAGACAATGAGGAAAAGGGAAGAGCTCTCCTCACAGCTGCCATATGGTCTTCCACTTATGTGAGTGAGCCAGCTGCTGCTGCGTACAACATGTGCACTTTATAAAGATAGTAAGAAGAACTGATTTGAGGACAAAGAGTCTATTCCCCATCTCTGTCCACTCCTGGTCAAACAGCGCTTTGTTTTAGTGAGAGTGGAATCTGTGGACAGTCTGTTAACAAGCCAAGTGAGGCCCTTATTTCACCGCTTACCCATTCATTCAAAGCACACTCTCACAATCAGCCAGGGAGCTCAATAAGCCCCTTTGTGCCACTCCGTACAAACATCAACTCTTTATTGTCTGCAACTGTAACTCTCCTAGCTTAAGGGTTTGTAAACTTTTTATAAAGAGACAGCGTAATATTTTTTTCTAATCTTGCTTTTGAAACTGACCTCAGTGTCATCCTGGTGTAGTTATGAATTCTGATCAGTTTTGGTATAGGATAGATGAGTGCATGAAAATCATTAGAACCAATTAACTACAAAAATGTATAAATCAAAATAGTCCAAAATAATTATTCAGTTATAAACAGTATGGGCGCCAGTTGCAAGTACAGTCAAAGTTCAGTTCTTGTTTAATCAACTTTAATGTTAAACTTTAAAAATAACTCCATGGAATAACTTAAGAACCAATGTCCCTTAAAAGATTTTTTTTGTTTTGTTATTTTGATATCGGAAGTATTTTCTGTTTTATCAGGTGGAGACATCATTATGACAGGTCACTGATACTATTGTACAGAGTGTTGGAGTCATAATCACGGCTCACTAAAGGACACACAGGAAAACCAAACAGGAAGTACACCAGCACAAAGTTAAACTATCTGGAACATCTGTGAGGAAAAAACATGATCTCTTTGCACAGCACGGCACAAGCCCCACGGGAAGCAGCCTAAATGAAAATAAACAAGTGGAAATCAACATGGGGACTGGGGCCAAACACTGTTGAGTTTCTGGGGAATAAAAGACTTCCCACTGAGAATTAAAGAAACAAACTCTAGTGACGTAAATGGTGAGATGGATATCATTTTAATAAAGTGATTGAATTAATATATACGATTCATTTTGACAAAGTATAGAGGCTAGAGACTGTAAGGAGCCTAATCTCTGAGCTGTCTGCCATCTTAAATCCAGTTAGTGGGACAACCTAGAGCATCGTGTCAGTGGGTCAGCAAGCATAGGTCTCTTAACGTGGGATTGTGAGCGTGAGCATCTGTGTTACAGTGGCAGCTGCACTCCAGCCAATCAGATTGCTCGTAGGGATGTTGACATCATGGGTGATTCATAAAATGGGGTCTGGTGTGCAGATTGTAAAATGGCTGCTCTCTGGTCTCCCACATGCCGGCTCCATCCATTTATGGGCTGATGGCGCCCCTAGTGGTGAATATGTGTATTTGCCCTACTTAGCACTTAGTCATTGTGGGGGAGGTAAAGGGATGACAGAGGCAGATGAGACGAGCACATACAGACACTTTTATAAAAGAAAGAAAAGTAGGACAAACAACATTGTTATTTATCCAGCTGCACTTTGTTTACTCCTGGCACAAAAAGATACCAGAACTTCTTATATAATAATCACTACCATTCCAACCAGCACAAAAACAGTCAGTTTTCCGGGAAGCCCCTCTCCCCCCATTTTTATGCAAGCCAACAGCTGCCTGGCACTGAAAGATGATGAGGAGGAGGGGAGGGGTGTGTGTGTGGGGGGGGTGTGTGTGTGTGTACAAGTGTGTGCATGTGTGGGGGTGTGTGGGTGTGTGTGTGTGTGTGGTGTCATAAAACCAAATTCTTCCATTTCTAACTTCTGTTTTTAATTAGGAAAGGGACAGAAGAGGCAGACAGATGAAGCGGGATGGAGAGGGGGAGACTTCACAGACTCATGAGGAGCCAAGTCATGCAGAGGTCTCTGTCAATATGTAACTCAGAATGTGTGAGTGTGCACAAAGAGTGGTCTGTATCGGTCCGAACGCCCCCCCCTCCGCTAACACACTCCCCCGCACTTCTCTGCTGTTCTCCATTTCCTTAAAAGGCGAAATAATGTGCACTGGAAAAGGTGATGAGTAGCCAGCCTTGAAGCTCCAATGTGAAAAGTTAACAGTGGAGAAGGAAACAAAAGAACAAATGTATGAGAGACATGTACCCGTTTACTTTCATCTGTGACCACAACAGACAACAGGCTCACTTTTAAAAGAGTTAAGAGTATTCTTTGGAAAGAATGGCTGTACTTTTCCTTCACTTTGTTACTTTGATGCCCACTTCCTGTCGCAGCGGCGGTTTATTTTTAACCCACTAACAGCTTTCAGATGATCAGGGCCCCATTGTATATGAGAAACAGGACATGTTCAGAGCCCTCTGTTGGACAAGTTTGAGAAGAACAAAATAATTTAATAATCCAAAAACTTTTTCCCCCCACATGCAGACAGAATTCCTGAGTGAACAAGATTAAATGGAGCAGAGAAGTTATGGTTTCTACATCAACAGGCTGCAAGTTATGTGGAAAAAGTCAGACATAAACAAATCTTAAGTCAACATGTCATTATGAAGACTACCATAACTCCAGGGAAACTAAACAATGTCTTGAGATTTTGCAAATAAACAACCTTACTTTTTAAACTTTACAATTAAGAAAAATGTATTATACAAAAAAGTAGTGGAAAAGTTTGACAAAGGAGAGCACTCTTTGTCTAAAGGGTACACAATGCCCTGACAGACGGCCAGCTGTATCCCTGGTCCTTTTAAACTTTAAATGTCTAGTCTTGTGTCACCCTCTATAGCAGTGTGTATGTGCGTGCGTGCCACAATGTAAGCGTGTTTGACAGAAGGAGAATAAGAGGTTTCCACAGTAACCCCAGGTCTGAAAGAGTCCCTTCATCCTGTTTTTCTCTGTGAAAGGAAACAGGGAGAAAAGATTCCTGGCTGTGTGTATTGAAAAGGAGCAGATGGCTGGGTGCGGCAGGAGGGAGGGGGACAGGGCAGGATGTGGGACGGACATAGGCCAGGGGGCGGGTCAGTAGGAGGGGCCTGGAGCCTGCTCACATGCGCTCCCCTGGTGCATGAACAGTGCAATTGCAGCCTAATATTTATTTTGGGGGAGTCCAATTAATAAAAGTTTAAATGTATTAGGGACAGATACGCCTGTCAACTAAGAAAAAATAGGCTAAAAAACACAGAGTGTCTGAATTTTAAAATCATACATAATTTGCTTGTTTTCACAAGAAAAGTCAATTTTTATTACAGTATATACATAGAAAGATAAAAGTATGTATTGGTTTGTTATTATTATCACTTTTATTTCCTCAGTTGTATTCAAGAATATTTTGTCTGTTTCATTCTAAACTTATTGGTCATGGCAAATATTTCTTGTGTAGTTTGAAAAGTAACATTTGAGATATACCATGGAGATATACTTTAGCCATTAGTGCATTCATTTACTTGTGCATAGGCATATTGCGAATATGCAATTTAAGTATTTTATAGAACATATGAATTAAATTTGACATGTTTCTTACAGCAAAAACTGAAAAAAAAAAAGTTTGTCTTTAAAAAAGTGCCTAGAGTGTTCAATTCTTCAAGAGAACAAAATCACTCAACTTAAAATTTAAGTGTGTTATCGTATAATGTCTGTATAAAAATGTATGTAAAGTTACTATTGCATTAGTCAGTGTAATCAATTAATTTTGTATGTTTTACATGTACTTGTTGAAACTATAGGAGGCATAATGTGCGGCGCTCCAGTCAGCCAAGTTGCATTCATACGTGGAGCCACATTGCCCTCTAGTGGCGAAGTTGTGGATGACAGTCAGTGTTTGTCATTAACCTCAAGCTCACTATTTTGCATTTCTCTAGCTGTTTAACAAGAAGAAGATGACCATCTGTAATGGCAGAGGCCAAAATACATTTGTGAGAAACTAGTAAGAGGTTTGTAGAGAGCTGGAGTTTTAAGTGTGCATGGGAGAGTGCTTGTGTCTTTCTCTCAGGGCCAATCTGACCTCTCTCTGCTCTTCTGGCCATGAAGGTCTTCAGCAATGACGCACACACGGCACGTAGCAGGCTCCCTGATTAGACAGCGCACACTCATACACACATACAGGAGGATGCTGGCTGCATTGCTGATAAGGTTGCACTACAGTCAGGGCACCGACACAGCACTACCTTGAACTCAAATTCGCACTTTCTGAAAGCCCACAAACAACCCCATAAATCCCTATAGCAAATAACACATAGGACATAGGCAAGCCCGCGCCCGCAAGCACAGCACAACAACAAGAGCAGGAGAGGTGAGCCGGGGATGGTGTGCTTATTAAATCAGTCCCATATCAGCCAGTCTCCTTGGGACAGAAGAAAAGATTTACTACAGCAATTACACGGGCTAATTACAAGGAGGGGAGATAGGAGGGATTGAGGAAAAACGTACAGGGAATAAAGCAAATCGAATCAAAAGACAGAGACAACAAATAAAAGGTAGCAAACTGTGACGATGACAGCCAATAAAAGAGCAGGAAGGTGAGGAAAAGAACTTCATGACCTTGAGACAAAGGGCACAGAGGATGATTGATGAATGAAACAAAAGAGGTCTTATACAAAAGTTCAATGATTAAAACAGGGCTATGAGTCAGGCAAGATGTGAATATGTGTTTGTTATTCTAAATGTGAGTGTCCTTGACATCCACTAGGACTTTAGTGTGCCCTCTAGGGGGAGGATAGTGAATTACAACCTCAACAATGTCATTGGGTATCACTCATTTGCTGTTGTAGATTGTACATGATGCAACATTCTGAAATGTTATATGTATGAGAGTGTAGCCTTGCGGCTTGGGGATTGCTCGAGCAGATAGCTGGGTATGTAAATATCAAATATGAAGACTGACATTTGTGAGATCTACATTACCTCAACTAAACTACATTTAACAAGATGCGCAAGGAGTCAAGCACATCAATTGGATTCATTTTTGACAGTGCATTTGTAGCCTATAGGTTTGGATGTCGATTCAAATATTTGTAGAAATTCCTCATGCAGCAGAGGCTCTATACATCCAGGAATTTTAGATTTGCATGATCGACGAAGGAAGAAGGCTCACTGACATTCTCATATGACGGGAAACATGGAAACTTATAAATTAGCTTTCTATCTCAATTTAAAAAGTTAGATGAATTGGAACACAAATGCACCCCTTGAGAACACCCTGCCCTGGGCAAAGAGGATTAGGTCGAGCATTCACGTCCGCCTTCAAATATTCATTATCACCTTATGGAATGATAGCGGTGGAGAAGAGAGGGTGGGAAAAGTCACTAAAGAGCATGGTAAATTGATGGAGGAGTTCTTTAGAAATTCAGAGTTCTGACTTATGCAAAGTAACACAGATGAAAGGCCACAGACAGAGATGAAGGACTATGTGGTGTCATGCCGCAGAGGACAGTTAAAAGCCGATGGTGGGACGCTAATCCTGCCGCTCCGATCCTCTTGTGTCCAGCCATACATCGCTTCACTCGTCTTTATCTCTGCTTCGCTGATGAGGACAAAGAAAAGCACTCGTTTGCTCCATCCCTCCCCAATTCTGCCCCCTCCCTCGTCCTCTCACAGTCTCTCCAGGCTAAGCTCACAGGCTTGATTAGCCAATGTGACTTGACCGCATGGTGAAATGAGTGACACACATGTATAAAAAGACACAAAAGCATTTACACATACGCGCCAAGGAGAGGACAGGGGCCAGAACTACTAGGTCTAATTACCCCTTAAGCTCAGCCCAGGGACGGTGCGCGGGCTGGAGAAGGCGGAGGAACTTTTGCCTCTCCAAATGTCACTGATGGCTTACGGGACACACATGCGCACAGACTCTGAGAAGGGGTCTTGTGAGCAAAAAATACTCTGCAGCTTCTTATAACTACTTGTCACTGTATGCCTTCTTCAAACCAACGTGCCGGCATTAAAGAGCCAAGGAGAAGTTCAGGAAATAATAAGCACAACTAGAAGTACGAGTATGATGCCGAGTCAAATAGAACAAATTCAAAAGAAGCCGGTGTGTATCAGGAGACTGTGGAGGAAGTATAAGGGATAAGAACAAAGAGGTTTCCAAGACCAAAAGACGAGCTCGGACTCAATTATATACTGACTTGTGGGAAACCTTAAGCTATTTATTTTATTTACTTAAATCACAAATGCTGGCAGAGGTACCAGTTCATGTGCCAAGAAACAAAGCCAGCACATATTTGCATTTGCGTCTGAACTCATCTCTTTGTTATAGAGGCTTAGGGGATCTCTACTGCAGGTGTTTGAGCTACATCAATGACACTAGATCATAGGCGATCTAAGTAGCTGGAGGGATATGACAACCATGATCTGGCAACTCCTCACTCCAAATGGGAAAGGAAAAAGGGTCTCATCCAACTGCATAAAACTTACCTCCCCCTGTAAAAAAAAAAAAAAAAAAAAAAGGGGGTAAAACCAAAATGTATGCATGACAGAATCAATGAGAACATCTGTTTGCTGGCCTCAATCAGGCATTGGCTGAAGGAGGCTAGACGGTACCACACATGCTGCACACATCGGATTCCTGGCTGTGCTACCTGAGGCGTCAAGGGATGTGTTGCCAATCAAATAGCTATTTGAGAGCAGGTGAATGAAAACAACACAATGCACAATACAGCGAGAGACTGGCACCTGTTAAGTGACAGAGTCAATGTGTGCACATGGCTTTGTGATTGTGCTCAGAAATGCATGCACAAACACTGCCAACAGACGAATATCCACTGTCCTCACTCATTCCTGAGGGACAAAGTGGGAGGCTTGGACTTAACTGTGGAAATATGATGGATGGGGAGAGGCACATTGGCACAAAAGATAAATGTTTACAGGATTCACTGCTCCTATTGTATATTGTGTTTGGTATGGGTAAAAAGTAAAGTAAATAAAATGCTCAATTTTCAACAGCAATTCATTTTCTATTGTCCTTTCAAAAAAGCTTCAGATAGTAGTAATATAACTATACAATACACTAAATGTAGCAATAAAAGGTGCATTGTGTAACTTTACTGATGAGAAGTCTACCACTTGCTTGTCATGGAAAGGTTCCACAGTATGGCATTAAACCTATCCATCTAAATGGAGACAAGAAAGAGGCATCCACTAGGCCAAGTTACAGGGCAAATCTGTGGAGAGGTGACCCTGCTCACAATAAGAATATGTTTTTCACTTATAATTGAATAAATGCTAGATAGATAGTTTAATGCATTACACATACACATTTCAGGCAAAGCAATAATGTCTTTTTTGGAGATAGGTGGCTGACCCTCTACCAGAAAGGTTATATAATGCTCCTTTAAGAGGATGTGCAGAGCAGGTCAATAACATGTCCTAGAAAATGGTACTTCTTGTTGTGCTGCAGACTACAGTGACCAAGCATCAGTGTGCATGTCTAGTGGGCTATCGCTCCTCTCGCTGTCTTGTCTCTTCTTTCGGCTCACTGAGTGTGTCAGTCCACATTGGCCTTTTTCAGGAGCTACTGAGAGATGGCAGCACCATTAAAATTTTACCCACTATCCCACTCTCCACAACTCCCTGACAACACATGATCGAGCAGCACAGATAGCCCAGGCGGCGTACATGGATATTCACAGTCATGTATCTGACCGCAAATATGCACACACACGAAAGCACACGGACTTATTCCCAAGGAGTCAGTCAGATGTGATCGCAGGAGATGGGACGCGACGAGGCGAAAGATCCCATACAGATGGAAAAGTAAAGAATAAGATGAACAGATTACTAGTTGAAAACCACATGGGTGCACATATTTGACACATAGACAGCAATGGGAATGACTGACATCAATCCAGCAGGGGAAATGGAGACTGTGGATCAGCCGCACGCTCCATCCCTCACAACCATCTGTAAACCCACAGCCGACTTCTGCAGTCACCTACACTTGAAAGTAGTGATACTTTAGTTCTTCTTCCTGTTCAATCGCTTTATCTTTGGTGTATTGTTTGACACACGGCTCTTTTATGTGAAACCCTCTTCCTCCTTCTGCTCTGTCCCTTTATGCCCCAATGGAGAATGAGATAGAAGGCAGGGCTGGGAGGCCTATGGTCTCTTAATTAAGAAGCACGGCGGAACGAGGCCACAGTTAACAAGGGCAAGTGCACTATTTTTGCATCGCTTTACTTCCAAGTAATCACACTGACTGCAGGCTCCTGCGCTAATCTTCATCATCAGCGCAGCACTCACAACATAACCTGTACCCTTGGACATTATTCATCACCAAAGGCTGATGAAAAAAACTAAACTTAATGCACACCTAAACAGAAACAAAAATTAATACAACCTATATAGAGCATGCATTATAGCAACAGCTGGTGAGAGTAAATCACTTTAACTATGTCCAGAAACATGTCCAATTCTGGAGAAAACTCTTGGTTATTGTTATTCATTCTGCAACATAGTTCTATTGGCAATGGCAATAAACATAAATCATGTTGTCTAACCTAATGGGTTATAAAGAATGTTTAAAGAGAAAAAAAAAAAACATGTATAAGGTTATCAACTCAAAGCATTTGTGCAACTAACTTTACCTCATGTTTAAAGTAAGTGTTGAGAAAATTACTTCAAACTATATTCTTTAAAAGGACAGAATCCTAGGTTCAGTGATTAGGATCTACATATTTACTTTTATCAATATTCCTGTTGGCTCGCCTTCTTTTAAAATTTTTAAATGGATCATTAACTTTTGGTTCTCTTTTCTGGGAGACAAATTAAACAAACCAATACCAACATAATTATCCACTCTTTCACTGAGCTAATAACTTGGGTCATTTAAGCTTTTACTGCCTAAATAAAAAACTATGAGACTCACTAAAGTTCCAAACACTTAAATTCAAAGAGCAACTTTTCTTGTATGATTCATAATTTTCTGAGTAATAGCGAAACTTTCTGCAAATGAGGTGTTGGTTGACATTATTTGAGATAAACTTGACCAAGAACAGCATTTCTACTCTCTGGCAGTATGTGTGCATTCATCTTTTTGTCAACAAATCAAAGTCAATCAACCCTGAATGGTCACTCTTCAACTTCCCACCCACGTTTGTCCTGTTGCTCACATCACATCATCTAATCAGAGGCTGTGGATTTGGCCTGAAACCTGTGGGTTGCAATCAGACATAAGACACACATACACATTAATTCACACACTGGGCTGCAATCACCCACAGGAAAGACACAAGCTTAATAAGCCCAGAGCGAGCCGACCAAAAGAGGCCCATGATATTATTCAGTCTACCTCATCACCACTGTAACACGCGCTCCGAGGAGGCGGGATGAAAGCAGCTATTTTCAGAGTGTGCGTCCGTTCTTTGCAAAGGTGACTTTGGGCACGCCGGAGTGGTAATTGGGTACACATACAAATGCCTTTTTCTTTCTCTTCGCCACGTTCCCTTAAACTCCTTTTCGCCCCTTCTTCTCACCTCGACACAGCCCTCGGAACGTGATTACATTTCCGACATGAGAGCGGGATGGAGGGGGGGACGAGATGGAGAAAAAGTGAGAGACGTGTGATTGACTGGAAAAACAAAAGACGGGGTAAGGAACAGGTCTTCTGCTGGGAGAGGGGGAAAAAAAATGTTGAGACTTACATACATGCAGCTATTTGCATTTGCACCCTGCAGACAAAAGCGAACACCTATATATACATATATATCATTTACTCGGCAGGGGAGCCTGGCAAAGCGCCGGAAAAATATGCAAAATGTCAGTCAGCCTGCCACCCTGATCTTTTCTGTAGAGACACACACACCGACAGAGTAATGGCCATCTCATTTCCTCAGACGAGTGACATTTTCTCTCCTACTCTGTATTTTTTTTTTCTTTTTTTCCGGTTGCCTGTCGCTGTGCTGGTAAAATTAGCATTCCTTGCCTTCCTCTGCCTCTCCCTCTCTCACTGGGCCCGACTAGAGGTGAGGACCACAGAGACGGACAAAGACAGGAAAAAAAGTCTAACAAGAAAAGGAAAGGAAACAATAGGAGGTATGGAAAAGAGATAGGAGCAGGACAAAAGAAACAAACAGGTCAGTATAGCTTAGCGAAGGAGACAAAGACCACATGATGCAAAGAGGGAATGAGACAGCATACAGAGTGGACATGAGAGTAAATGAAGGGGGAAATATGCCCTCCAGAGATTTTTATCACCATGACAACTCTCTTCTGTCTCCTTTGCTGTCCGGTTGCATGATGAACACTGCTTACTCTAGTCAGGCAACTCTTGCATTCAAAAGTGCATTCAAACAACTAGAGAAAGCACTCTCTGCTTTTTGAAACGGTCTACTAGTAAACAAGTAGGGAAAAAGAATAAAAGTTAGCTCAAGTACAAAGCTTAAATGAATGCCAAAGACAAAAGAAGTCCTTGAGAAATAACAGAGGTGAAAACTTAAAGCGCAGGAGAGAATACAAAAAGATACAGCTATAGTGACCTTTAAAAACAAACAAAGTGAGAGAGATGAGAGGTCTAATGGAAGATGCTGTTGAGGGAGATACAGTGAATTAACTTATGCTGAATAGGAAGTAGCAAAGAAAAACAAATCAGTGAAAAAGTGGAACAGGGGACTATAACGATCGGATAAGCAGCGGAGAGAGTAGAATCCTGATCAGAAATGTGCTGTACAAAATAATAAGACACTCTGACAGCGAAATGTCAGGGCACACAGACAGAAGCCGAAAGAATGAGAGAATTTAGAAGGAGCCAGGTGGGGTCAGGGAGATGGAGACGCTTCCCAATCCCTCCTATCCGCCCTAAAGGATGGATACAATCTTTTTGGATGCGAAAGAAGCAACACATCTCAGCGAAATATATTCCCCGTCTCCCACTGGAGGGAAAAACAGAGGCGCCGGGTCAGCGGGTGAATCCTCATACGATTGGAGAGAGACGTGTGTGCGCTCCTGTCAGCAGACACGTTCACCGGCTGCTTCAGAAATGGTGCCCTTGACTCAACCTTGAATGCCGTTTCACTCCAGTAAAGCTCTGTTTAATTCCAGACTCAAGCCCCATTGCTCCCTCCTATATTACTCTATTACACCTTGATAGGACAGCAGATGTGGAACCTTCTTCACCATTATTTTTGACAAGTTTTTTGGATAATACGATGTTGAAAAAAAGGTCTGCATTAATGTTTATAGTAACTGATGTGGAGTTCTGTAAATATCTTTAACTGGGGAAAATGTGTTCAAGTACCAGTAAAAAGCCAAGAGAGAATGAGATAATGTATGCATTGTGTTGGCGAGAACAAATGATATGAATCTTAAGCAGAAATCAAACTTTAATTATTTAAACTGTTCTTTTATGTTAACCTTAGGTCAACTGAATAGAGGGGAGGTTATTCCGCTGCGACTCCTTCCTGACAATCTGAATACCAGATGTACTTTTTCCATAGTTATTACAGTGGCACCTCTTATTATATGTGCTGCACGTGTATGAGCCATCACAGACACAATAAGCATTAATGCAGTAATCTCAATGGTTCAAAGCTCTAAAAGTTAGACAACTGAAAATGAACATCCATAAATTGGACTTCAACTCACTTCAATCACTATGGTCTGATCCAAATAATCAACATGCAGTGAACATAACAGTAATGATAACAATCTCAGTAAATATACCTACTTTACAACCATTTTCAATAATAGACCTTGAACTTCTATGTATTTTCTTACAAAGCAGTACGGCAGAGACCAGGACCATTTTCTTCTTAAAGGACATCTTCCCAATCACTTGTTCTGCTCTTTGCTCCCTCCCCTCATCGTTCTTTCTCCACCCAGTGAGTAATGGCGGCACCAAAAGATACTGGCAGAGAGCTATAAAAGTGTAATTTGTTCTATTTTCCTGTAGAAACCAAATTCACTTTCTGTCCTGTGTTACAATCTATTAACATTCAGATGGCCAGCATTCAGACAGCACATTACCCACCTACACTCGCTGCTAATGACCCCCACACCGAGCACGCACATATAGACATGCTCACAAGAGTGCATGCGCGCTGCACAAGGAGAAAAAGTACAAAGTGGAGCCATGTCTGCTTGAATATGCACTGGCAACTATGCAAAGAGATGTAATAATGAAGTGTAGAGGGCACAAGGAGAAACAATGATTATATAGCAAAGCGAAGATGGCGTGAAAGTGTGCAGAGGCCGGCGATGTTACTCTGAATCAAATTAGGTAACTTCTACAATCTCACTTTCCATTCAAAGGGGAGACTTTGTCTTTTTCTCCTAATGCTCTCAAAGTCATGGCATTTCAATAGTTTCAGTGTCTATGCAAATCACTCCAACTCTAGCTTCATCTTGCCATTTTGAAGTCACCCTGCTCACCACTTCTGTGCCTTTCTCTTGCCATCGCTCACTTGCTGATTCTCTTTCACACTCATCTAATCATCCCTTCCTTACAGGGCTCCTTTCTCTCTCCTGCTCTATCCCTCTCCTCCATTTCCAGCTCTTCTCTCTCAGGGAGCTAATAGCCTCATCCTTTGTTCTTGGAGAACAGCAGGGAACAATGGCGGAGTGGGGCTTGTCGTTGTGGCAACAGGCATGAGACAAGAGAGAGAGCCCGGAGACAAAGAAGAAAGGCGTGGAGAGAAAGAGCACGCTCAGAGGGGATGCTGGTTGTTAGCCGGGCGGCAGGGAAGCGAGTGCCGGCTAATTACACTCGTTTCTATGCACAACGCAATTAAGCCCCGATACACACCGCCCTCACTCATATTACCAGCAGCAGTCACACGTAGACCCCAGAAAACTTTTGAAGCACAAGAAAGGAGGTGGTACAGAGGCAGTGCAAGAGATTCTGTGAATTCAAATCAAGGCAACACCATTAAGTTCAAGTTAAACAGTGTTCAGTCAAATTCTTTAAGACCCTATTCATGTCAAAACTTGCTCTGGGTAACTCAAACTCTAATTCTCTACTGCAGTCGACCCAAGACATAACAAATATGTCTGTTAAAAGTTAAAAAAAATTAAAAAATGAAAAGATTAACACGCATATGTAATGAATTCTAGCCCATTTAAAACCTTGTTGAGTAATATTAGTAATCTTTAGTTTTTCAAAGTAACAAGATTTGGGCTATAGTGCTCTAAGCATCTTAATAAAGTGTAGTTTTAAACCATTTTAAATTGTGCTGAGATTAATTATTTCCCTGTTGGCTACGGTGCTCCCCGTGCATCAACTTTAGTTCACTTCTATCAAATCAGCACATCGGATGATCCTGGGCATTCTCTGGAGATGAAGTGTAATGTCACACAAATTAACAGTGCGAATAGTAGAAGCTCTAAAACAGGGTGGGGGGGGGGGGGGGGGGGGGGGGGGGGGAATAAATAAGAAAAAGGGAGAAAGTGCAGGATATGGAAATGTGGAGAATTACATCCAGGTCACACCACCCTGCAGGGTAAAGAGAAAATGTTCCCCCTCATAAACAGCCCTCTCCAGTCCCCCTCGTCTAGCAGCACGCCTCAGTACACTTAGGCACTAACACGTCTCTGAGAAACATGTGCTGTGCGCTTGCTGCCTGCCTGTCTCTTTTATTATTCATGTGGTTTAATGCCTGCTCAAAGTGTGCGCATGTGTTAAAGGTCCATGTTAAGGAACAGAGTGTCACTGCACATCGGAGAGCCGGCTGATCATTGGCAGAACACGCAGGGCCGTTCAAAATTGAGTCACCATTGTGCATGGCAAAAGCCCAACTTCCACACCAACAGCGCAAAGCCACAGACGCCAATGAGCCAGATGAGGAGTGAAAGAAGTCACATTAAACTGCCGAACTGGCCCTGTTTCACTTTCATAGCCCCAGTCCATTTTCATAATGCATTAAAAACACCACTGAGAAGAAGAAGATGTGGAGAAGAGAAGGAGGGGGTAGAGAGAGGGACGCAGGACACAGAGAGAAATAAAATAGGATAGGAACGGGGACAAGAAACATTCTCAAAGTAATCTAAAGCTGCTGGATGTAGTATGGGGGCGCGAAGGAAACAAGATAAGGATGAAGGGTGTGGAGGAGTAAGAAAAGAGTCCACGTCTTAGAAGGGAGATATGGGAAAAGAAAGTGTCTGATAGAGGCACAGACAGATTAGGGAGGTGGATAAAAGGAGATGGGATACACTGATAAAACACAGTGCCAATGGATGGGAGCAACAAGCGACGCTGGTTTCTTTATGTGCACATATGGGCTGGAAGAGCTCTGTGCACTGTTGTCTGCAGTCTGGGGCCAGAAGGGTCTCCATTTCAGCACCAGCAGGCTGATGAGACTTTGGGGCCAAACAGCCTCCGGGCAGAACTGGCCTTGTTACTACCCTGTTTTTTTCTCGCTTTCACACAAACAGACACATGATCTTGAATAGAGAGCCAAGAGAGACACAGCCGCAGTGGCAAGCAGAGAATTTTAAGTATCAACTCATTAAAAGCTGCATAAATATAGAACTATTATAAATGGTGCTCATTAATTATTTAAAATGCATAGTTTGACTGAAGAGCAATGTTGATCATTTTGAATTTGTATGAAGGTTAACCGTAAACACAAATATGTATCAGCATTATGTCAGTCCCATGCCTGGATAAGGCATGGGACTCTTTTAAAAGCGGCATCTGGCAATTAATGCGCCAGTCTCTGCTGATGACTTGCTGACAGTAAGAAGATTAAATAAGATCATGTCTAGAATTAAAACAATGAGTCACAAGCCATTATGCTCTGTGTGCCCTTCTGTCTGGAAGGGCATCAGGTCCAAAACCTATGACAAGCTCTATAATATATTTTTCTTTACTTTCAGCAAAACATTAAACAGTATGTCCATATAAAGCCATTACTAGCAGTTTAGTACAATAACTTCAAGAGATTCTGGCTGCAGACCTACACACCCAGAGGACCCTACCCACAGACCTCCACCAGAATGCACCTTCACTGACATGTCCCTACTTTTTCATGAGTTTATTATTTATAGTTAGTTAGTTAGTTGCCTTAGTTTGTGATTAAATGTTATTATTTAAAAGTTAATAAAGCTAATTGGGGCTTCAAAGATTGTACATTTAATTCAGTACATTTTTAAAAGTGTCCTAATTTGAAATTAACTGTGTTGTCTTTGCTCTACTCTGCTAGCATAGGGAAATTAGCCATTTAAAATATCTTGTCATTTAACTGTCAACATCTAGCCAACAATGGCAGTAATACAAATAACATAGGCATATTATCTAATTTGTCCTTGTGTGTTGCCTAGACCCTGTGTCTGGTTAAGATTAGACACAAATCTGTAATGGTTAAGGTTAAGAAAAGATTTGGGCTAGTCTTTAGTGTACAACAATGTCAATTTTTGTACCATTACATTGAAAACAATGGTCAGGAAACAGTGGCATGGCCTCTTTTGGCATGGCCACTTTGTTTACTTTTAGGGGTCTGTGGATGGAGGTAAGTCACATGAGGATCCTCTGGGTGGAGGTCTACAGCCAGATCCCTCTCAAAAACTTTATTGGGTCATTGTCTGACTGCTGTGCACATTTTATATTATGTAATAACTATCTGAGACAGCCTGTACAGGCTGATCTTGTACGTTCTTTAATGTTAAGGTTTCTCCTGATTCTGAGTACATGATTTTAATCCATGTCCACAGTCAATTTTCTGATACCCCAGTGCCTATTTTAGTTCATCTCTTGCAGAAAAGCTTGTGTATAAGCAGCACTGGCTTAGAGCAGGCAGGGGATGAATGAGTTAAGGAATCATTCAAAGTGAGGGAGAGGCATCCAAAAGCCTATCTCCTCCAAGTCAGTGGCGTGAAGGCTATCTCACACACACCTGACAGAGACAGAGTGCTGCCAATAGTGCCAGAGGGAACAGCACGGAGGAAGGGCGGGAGGCAGTACAAAAGATGAAGAGAGAGAGGACCTCCTCGAGAAGTGAGCCATAAAAGTGAAATCATCAAGACAGAGATCCTTGGATAACGGGGAAAGGACAAAGTTACAGCGGCCATTTTGATTTGAAAGCCTGTTGCCCATCATGAAAGTGTTTTTGAACGTTTTTGTGCCAGGCTTGGCATTTATGCAAGATAGAGTGGTCTACAGCAGACTTTTCAAGGAAATATTATAATGTATAGAAATAATAATATACTTGTACATAATTGTATCTTGCACGTGATTAGTTTTATGCAGAAGGCATAGGTGAAAATGGATGTGAGAATGGTCAGTGTGATTAGTATATCAAAAAATAAACCTTAATTGGCTGAAAGAGCAAATGATTAGTTGTAGCTCCATGGACAACTGAACAAGCTTTGAGGGCATAATATATAGGTTTTTGGTGTATGGTCTGACACCTGCTTCTCTCCACGTAAATTTGATTGCTTTGCCTGAACTAATACACGGTTTGCCATAAAGCATAACCATCTCCATGGAGACAAGGGGGTGGCACCACCAGGTCAGAACAACAAACAGGCAAGTCCACTCAGAGTAAAAATGTGTGTTTTTCAGGATGTTTTTAAGCATGTTTTAAAGCAATAAACCCGTATGTAATTTAGTGATAGAATAGTTAATGGGCTCTCTTGATAGTCACCACCTCAATGCTCAGTGCTCACTGCTCAGCTAAAAGGCAAGCCATATGCCATAAGATGCAGAACAGTTAAGTAGCATTGGTTTTTGGTATCGGCATCACCTTCAGTATAAATACAAGTCCTTGACAACAAGCAGATACCTGATACTGGTCCATCTATAACCATCAACGGACTATATCCACATTATTGAGACATAGGACCATTTGCTCTGCAGAAGTCTGTTTTTTAAGTTGCATGAAAAAAGTCTGTACAGTATTCTCCAGGTTGAGGATGAATAAGGATAGACAGACATTGTTGTATTGTTTTACTATCACCATCTTGTTCCATCCAGTGCTCGACTGTGCTGCTTTTACATTCTATCATCCATCAATATAGCTCATAAAAACCTAGGCAGACAAAGCATAAACAAAGTAAGAGCATGATCATGAACATACACCTTCTAATGAGTAGCAAGAAACTCTCACTGAAAAAAAAACAGAGCGACTGAAAGCACTGTCTCAAGGACAAAGGTAAGCCACTCAGTGCAGTCTGAGAGCAGCTTCAAAGGGCTCAACTGAATCCCACAAAGTAGCATTGCTCCAGTTCAACTCTTTGACGTAGAAAAAAACGAAGAAAAGTGGAAGCCAGATGCAGGAGTTGGCATCCAGAGGGGGACCTCGTAATACTAAAGCCCCCCTAAAAGTGCACCAAAGCTTTAGAAATCTGCCACGCTTTTTCTTTTTTTTTTTTTTTTTAAATGGAGCAAAAACAACAAAAAGAAACTCAGAGGCACAGAAAAGTGTGGTGGGAGGTAAAAGCAACATTACGTATGAACCTGAAAGTTATTTCTGTTGCTTGTAGAGCAAACAAATGTAGCAAAAGAAAGACATTGTGATAATATGTGGAACAAAAGGGAAATTGAAACAGAAGAATACAAATTTAAAAAAAGAAAAGAAAATTAGATACAGTGGACAAACTTAACAGTTCAAGAGCAAAAAGAAGGATAAAAACTGTAAAGTTTTAACAGTTCACTTATCAGTCTTTCCCTATTTCCTTATAATCCCTGGCCTACATCCTCATTGCATGGTTGTGCATGTGAAGAGATCGTACATCGATAACATTACATTTCTTAATTCCTAATTAATCCGTTTTAACTGGATTAGGTAGTGGAATATTCCAAGGCAAGAATATCCCCGTTTGCCCCGTGTGAGTGAGAAGGGGTGAATGTCACTTCTGAGTAGAGGTCTCCTAAGGCTGGTCTGTCCCTTATCCATGATGTGGGGAAATGGTGCTGGCTGCGGCCCCCCAGTGACACACAGGCTCTCCATTACTATATCCTCTCACAAACCGCACAGTGAAGTCCCCAGATCAGGTCTTAAAACGCTTAGGAATGACTGGGTAGTGCTGAACTCTTAGCATTACTTTTACACATCTTAAGTGCGGACTCAGGGGGGGTCTCTGCTTACTCACATAACAGATTTGGCTCCCCTGACGCAGCCACTTGTCCTGGTTCAAACAGCTGTCGCAAAAATGGTCTCAAGACATGCATGCTAGATTACAACCGACTCTCACAAAGTGCCTTTAACGATGACAATTCAAACTGAATTAATACGGTGAAAATAAGTCTGAGAAAGTTTTCCAGTAAGTGCTTCGATTAACACTAAATAACCTTAAAATACATGTCTCACTTGTCATCTTCCAACCATTCTGATCACTATTGTCTTCAACAAACTGGCACAACTTACAAGTATGCTAAACCAAAAAGTATACTAGAAAAAAAACAGCATCAACACCTAATAGTTTCATTTGCATATTCATAAATATTTAACCGTTACTGCAGATTGCTTCAATTACATGTTGCACTTTAGTTATTTCCCTCACTGAATTCATGAGAAGCATGTCAAATAAATTGCAGCTTTAACCCTGGCAACAGTACTTAGATTTATAGACAACTTCACTTTATCTAAAAGTAATGGAAAACTAGCTATTTGGACCAGAGTATAAATAAATGATAAGCAACATATTGTAGTGCACAGTGTTGCTGTGTACAGTGTTGTGCTGTGAGTGCTCATTAAAGTGTGCTCAGTCGACAGAAAAGGTGGGGAGGTGCGGGGGAGCTCAAAGTAGTGATGGATATTGGGAGGTTGAGGCAGTGAGGTGGGGGTGGAGTCACAGAGGAATACAAGGAGAGAGTTGGGGAGAATTAACATGCTTTCATGCTTTCTGCACTTGAGTGGAGCACCACGGGGCCTGATGATGCTTCTAAGTGCCATGCAGTATTAAGCAGAAAAATCTCTAAGGAGACGCAGTGGTGTAGTGAGCTGCTGACCGCTAACTGCAAAGTACCAATCCCTAAATAACCTGCTCCAGAACAGAAGGAGGAGGCACAGTGCTCTCCGGGACAAAAAATCCATTTTGAAGCCTTTTGAAATACTAGACACAAAAATATTTCAATTATTGTACAAAAAACTATATGACCATTATTGGTATTTTTCAGATTGTAGAATGTGATGATGTCATACTCAGATGGGTGGGAAGGGCCAGTTTTTCCTATTAATTAAATTGTAGTTTGCCATGAAACATTCAAAAGGTAAATCCACAAATGTTCAACCTGATCATTTCTATCAGTGACTAGACCCAAGAGCTCAGTCTATTACTTTTAATTTTAATAATATTCATTTGACCATTCCCATCTGTATTAAATATTGTTATCAACCTGTAATAACATGATACTCAAAAGTAATGTAATAATCCAACAAATACAATGTAATTACATACTAGGGGGTTAAAAATGCATGTTACAGATTACGCAGTGCATTATTGTTTACTTAATGAGGCAGTACAATGTATGTAATGTAACATTTTTGTAGCGCTTTGAGAGGCTTTGATGTAGCGCTTTGAGAGGCTTTGACAAGCCTGTAAAGCGCATTACAAGTGTAAGGCATTATTATTATTATTATTACATTTTTTATTACCCTTTCACCAAGTTTAATACAAGTGCATCTAACAACAAACTTGGCTCTAGCCCCTGTATATGCCTTAACTACGATCACCCTATTTGTGATATATCTTTTCACATTGTGATCATCTGTCATTCTTATAGCAGCTTTCTGAATGCCCTTTCTAATTTCACACTGAACACTGCTGCCTCCATTTGTCTTCCTTGTAGCCTCATTTATCCTGCGCTCCTCTCCTTCACTCTACCTTCAATCACACCCATCTGTCTTTGCGTCTTCTAAACTAAGATTAGCCTCCATCCATCTGGAGCTCAGACAAAAAGTTTGCTCCTGCCTGAATGTACATAAAGTCTTTTCTGACTAGTTGACACATTTTATTGTTTAATTAACATGGAGGAATAATTTAAGTCACACGCGATAATCTTCTAGATGTGTTGTATTTTCAATTTGCCTTTGCCAAGTTTTCATAGTACAATGTTATTTTTGTAAAGACTTTGAAAGATGCGTGTGTGGCTAAAAGCTGTACTAAAAGCTTTACTAATGCCTCAACCTAACAACTGATTGCACTCATATGAAAACATGGTTTAGTTAAAAGGTCTTCAGTGCCATGGTTCATTCATTTATAGAATGCACAACTTTTCCATTAGAAATACTTTTTTGTGACATTGTTACAGTCTCCTGGTTTTACCTCAAAAAAAGTTTATATCTTAATGAAGAATAATCGAGGCAAGGTTTTGGTCAAACCTGATAAGATTTTCCAGGCCCTCTGAACTTTCTGCACTCAGATCAATAGCAGCTCATTTCATGGTATGAGAAATCACTACAACCACTCTTTTCTTAGTTGTTAATCCCTAATGCCCAGATTTAATTTCAGCCCCAAGATAATCTGCTGGGTGAAGCAAGCAGCATTTGGGGAAAAGATGAGAAGAACTGGATAAAGGGGGATCGCAATGGGGAGGGGTGACCATATATTATTGAGGTTACATAGCTGTTTTAGGCACACACAAAAAAGAACGTTTAGGGACAACTTCTTCACATCCTCATTCACCTCATTCCTTAGCCTCGCTACAACTCTGCTATCCCCACGAGGGCCGCCACATCTCTTATTCAGACGGGAGGTTAAAAATTCAAAGAGTGGAGGCGGAGGAGCAGGAGGGATTGAGGGTACCTGAAAAGTGGTCAAAAAAGCAGGAACATCTACAGGGAGCTCTCTCAAGCACTAATCTAGACGGGTCCTTGCTTTGATTATGCGTGCACGTGGTGAGGGTTTGGGATGTGGAGGAGGCAGATGAATAGGGAGGAGGCGTAGACTTTTTACAGCACAGTGAAAAACTAAGGTGCCTGAAGGCTGAAAAACATGACACTTGCACATAAACAGGGTAATAGAGAAAATGTAAAGATGATGGAGGATCACTTGAAGCAACAGTACGTTCAAACAAAAACAGTTAAACCCCGAGTATACGTTTCATCATACCACAGAAACACAATTTTCAATTTCCAGCAGATTAAGGTCAGAAAGTGGAGCATGGCCTGGTCCACCGAGTTTTGTAAATACCATTGGTGTCTGCTGTAAATGCCACTGGGTTATTCATATCTTTAGGCAACGGTGAGTTTCATTAGAGGGAAATAAAACAACGCATGACAATTTATATGAATACTATAAAAGTAGTATATAAAATTGTTTCAAACTGTTTTTTTTTCTTCTAATTGTCATGATAATGGATTGCAGTTAATTATGAGTATGTTTTTTCCCCTCTTATTTTTCCTTCCTTTTCACTCTGTTGCACTTCCGATAATAAACTGCTCTTTTAATTTTACTTGTGATTATATTTAAATATATAGATTTAATTTCTCATGTAATTAATTTCTTTTATCTGAATATGAAATTTCTTATTGCATTTCTCATCTGCATACTGATCCTATCGCACAGCAAAGACCCAGTTGATATTGCTGGTTAGATGGTCTTATCAACCTTCACAATTTAATCAGGCACGTTGCACGCCATCAATATTTAAAGCACAAAGACAAAGTTATAATGATAAAGTATGTCTGAAGCTTTAATATAAAGACTTGTATGCGAGTGTTGCACACAGACAGAGCCATTGGCAGAATGTGAAAGATGGTCTAATAGCCCCTAATAACTCACTTGTCAGCCAACAACTCATCAGCAGCAGCTTAGGGCTACTGTTCAACAATTCAAATGAGATAGAAGTTTAAAAATGGACACTTTGAATGTGTTTGCGCCTTCCAACTCTCCTGCACTTGCTCATTTCACAGCCTTTATCTGCACACTTTGGTTCTCATTTTTTGCTTTCTATCTTTCATTCATTGTCTTCCTCATAAGAAGGCCTTTATCAGAAAGAGATAAGAGGAGGGAATCAGGAGGGGAGACGGAGTGGGAGAAGGAGGTGGGGTTAACGCTCATATCTCTCCAACTCCATCTTTTGAAGTTGTTGCTCTTTACTTCTTCCTTTTCATGCATGCTATCAGTGACATCAAAGTGGGCCAACTTTTAAAATCCGTGCATGAGAATATACTGTGGGATATGTCACTATCCCCAGGGTAAAGAGGCTAATAAACAGCATGGTACACAAACACAACAAAAGTACTCTGCTAAAAGTGCATCTTGTGTTATCCGGGGTCACGAATTTTGAGGAACATATTCTCTATTCCAAAAGATGTGTAACTTTTCTTTCCAATACACCAACATGTTTTATGCACACATGTAAAAAGAGTGGGGGTGGACCAAAGACTATGCTACAGTGACCATGAGAAGCACAGCAGAAAGTGGGTGGGAGAGTGTAGGTGTGCATGCATATTTTACTCAATTCCCCACAGACAACCCTGTTCAGTTTAGGTCTCTCTTGGAATAATTTTAAATCAGACATATTCACAAAATGGTAGGAATTCAAATTTGATCAACAAATCCTCAATTAAACATACACTTGCTTTGATGGCATTCATGCACAGGCACAGCTGCTGCCGGGTCCTGCTCAGATGTCATATCACCGGGAACATTTAAATGGTAATGGTTTCGGGATGAGGCGTCGGAATGTTCGCGGGCGACAGGAACCAACAGCTGGCTGAGATTTGAAACCGAGTGAGGCGAAGAAGGCCCTTTTTCGTTTAAAAACAGGATAATCTCCAGGAAAGAGAAAAGGCAGCAAGGAGATTAGGCACACGCTGTGGTAACACTCGGGCTTGACTACACTTGGCTCATTTGCATGTAAAACAGAGATGTAACGAGGGAGGAATGGGATGGAGAGAATGAGCAGGACAAAGCGCGTGTGTGTATTCATAGGTGTTTTCTGTGAATCCGCAGTCGACGTGCTGCTCTTGGCGGTGGGAGCAGACACGTGCACACATCGAGGTGTTTGAACCTGATAAGACCTGATGAATGAATGCTGTTTTGTGGCTGTTCCTCAACCATAAAATAGAAAGAATGAGGTAAAGCTGTACTAGCACTGTGTGATGGTTATAGCTTTAGCACACACACCTTATGGCCCCTTTCAATACTAATGCTGCAGGCTTAAGAGTTTGCTGAAAGCCCTGGAAAACATAAACACTATGACACAACTATAGACAGGAGAATAATTATTTACATTTTAGACCTCCTTTTCAAAGTGGGAGGTGAGTGAAAGCGCTGTTTGTACCTCTTAGAGAGCACAAAGCACAGACCTACAGCCTTGAGTCATTAAGAGAGTTACACATGGAAAATGTTTGCTTCCAGCCATGAAATGGAGAAGCAAGAATAGAAATAAAAGAACTGATATTTTTCCCCTCGCTCTTTCCACAGCATTAGTGACCCTTACATTAACCCAAGTCTCTTTCGGCAAACCCAGCCAGAACAGCACATGATTTATTTACAAGGTTTTCTACTGTGAACTGCACAAAAGAAAACATATACACAGCCTCGCAAAACATCTTCAGAATTATTATTATACACATGCTTTTCAAAGACATAGCCAATATCGAGCCATCTCTGGAGCACACACGCTTGTGAGTCTTAATATCCATCCTTCATTTGCTCTTCTAAATGCTTTATTAGTCCAGATTTTCAAACGTCTCTTAAGACTGAAGATCTGAGACAACAAATTGTATGAACTAGAATCAAAAACTGTAATTATCACCATCAAACACAAACACACTTTTTAGCTTAGCTCTTACAAAACAAAGACAGAATGTGGCATAGAAAGGGTGAAACAAATGTCTCATATACTGAAGAATTCACAGAGAATAACTATACCCATTTCACTGAACTATGAATGCAGGCAAATCTATAATTCAATGACCCTTAGATGCACAAGAGGACAAGGTTTCTGCTGAAATGAGCAAAGCTAACTAACAACAGAATGAATAATAAACAGATTATTATTATTATTATTGCATGAACCTGTGTAGTTTAGACATTTTGCTCAAAAACATCAATACATTCATCTAATCACAAACTGATTTGAATGCAACCTTAAAAGCAAGCTAAAGGAATGCGCACACCCCCACACACCAAGTCGTTTCCTTGTAAAGCGGCTGCTCATTAAAGACAGAATAATAAACCTAAGTGGTAACAGTGAGATATGCACACACCTACAGAGAAGGAAATTGATTTGTTTGAAACACAGGGAGATCAAAAGGCTTATTATAATTGGTTGGTAAATGTGGCTGAGCGCCCCCCCACCCACTCCTTTCCAGGAATATACTAAAGCGACGCAAGTCAACCAACAAATATTTAACAATACAACTTCCTTGACTCCTTACAGAAAGTATGCAAAGCAGAAAAGCATTGGTCACATGACAAAATAATGCATCTGTCTTTTAATTACAGTGAATCAGAAACTGTGCATGAGACACTATTACCTAGGGCTGTAGTCACTAAAGAAATTCTTGGTCAACTAAAAACATGTCCTGTCGACCGATGAGTCAACTAGCGTGGCAAAAGCTCTCAAAACTAGTATCTGATCCAAACTGCTCTCCTAGGACTACACCCACATGGAACTTCAAAAACAAATATTCATGCAGAAAAAAGCACAAGAAACAATGTATTTATATAAAGAGGTTAAACTTGCGACTCATAGGTTTAATTGCTTTTTACATATAAATTCCAGTAAATACCAAATCTTCATCTATCTCAATAACTTGCTGTTGTCCCATATAAATCCTTATAATCTAAATAAAATGATTGGTCAACTAATAAAAACGTTGGTTGATTAAAATACTATCAACCGATTAATCATCAAAAGACTAAAGACCCGGTCCTATAGTATTATGATTCCATGCTTATAGCTCTTTTCTTCAAATCACAAACCAAATGAATCGGTCCAAAACTGAGGCATTGCCCTGGTCATGCTTTTCCCTTCTTCTCAAGAGTAAGACTTCACAAGACACAGTAGACAATCACAGTAAGTAAATGTCAACATGAACGTCATCTAAGAAGCTCCCATGGATAAACTTTAAATTGATCTTATGATAAGTCAGGCAATTTACTACTTTTTTTTTTTTTAATCTTGCAATTATGGCAATAAGTTCATATACAGCAAGTTCATATTTCCACGCATTGAGATTTATGTTGAGTGGTGATGTGGAACTAGCTAGAGGGAGGGAGACTGTATGTCTCTCACGATCAGTGCTGCACTCTTCCACATGGGCCAAGAGGTCATGACCCTTGTCCCTGCCCTGGGCTCACTGACCTTGTGCACATTTGTTTCAGTGTGTAGGAGTGAGCGCAGCGCCTGAGCTGAGCTGGAGGCACAGAGAGGGATAGAGAGAGAGAGAGAGAGAGAGAGAGAGAGAGAGAGAGAGAGAGGGATAGAGAGAGAGAGGGAGAGAGGGATAGAGAGAGAGAGAGAGAGGGATAGAGAGAGAGAGAGAGAGAGGGATAGAGAGAGAGAGGGAGAGAGAGAGAGGGATAGAAAGAGGGAGATAGAGAGATAGAGATAGAGAGATAGAGATAGAGATAGAGATAGAGATAGAGATAGAGAGGAGGTCAAAGAGGCTCAGTGGTGGTGCGATGTGGTGTCATTGTGCCTATGCTGGTAACAATTGGAGGCAGCCACAAGAGGAGCATAAACAAGACCCTGATTTTTAAGGATTGTTAAGTCACTTTTGGATTGGCCTGGGTACCCAGACGAAGCCGACATGGAGCGCTTGCACACAGCTTGGGTTGATGGCTCCCTGTGTTTCTATGCCCTGGGAATGGCTCTGGGTCCAGGGGCAGGAGTCTGCTAAATGAGCAACTGATGTCACCCAGAACATAACAAATTATTTCTTAATTAATTTTTTTTTTTTTTTTAAGTAATTTAAAAATGATAATTTAACATGTTAAATCATAAGACCGATCTCTGCATTTCATTAAAAAGACATTTACTAATCCAAAGTTTACACACATGTGTCATCATCTATTCTGGAGAACTATTATAATGATTAATCAATAAAATAGTACAATGTCTTTTGTACACACTAAGCCAGAGCAAATTCAGTGTCTAAGTCCTAGTGGAAAGTAGCACATAGCAACAATGAATATGATTTCCATTTATCCAGAATGTCAGACATCTCGACAGGTGGGAAAAATAAAAAGGCCATGGTGTCTTCATAGCGTGCTCGGAGGAAAGGTTATTGGACATCAACCAGAACAGGTGCCCGTCTTTGCCAATAAAAAGCCAAGGCACTGGAGCATAGGCCAAGAACGGCAAGAGGTTAAATTAAGCACCGACAGGCATACGTTACAACTGCCATCCAGGTGAATGCCAAGAGGTGAGCTGCCAACTCTGACATTTAACTTGCATCAACAGCAAGCATCCTCCATACCACACGTGGGCTTGTGTTTATGCATAATAGCGTGAGTGTGTGTGCACGTGGACCAAGGCTGACGGTGAAGGTCAAATAGAATTACCTCCACCCCAGCCGCCGTCGGTCCGTGACTTCCTGGTTCTGATATGAATATGGAGGAGGGGAAGCAGAAGGCACACTGACACTGAGACAAGGTGACAGGAGTGGACAGGTGTGTTTGTGTGTCAGCATTTTGTGCCAGGACAACAGCAGGTGGACGGTCGGAGGACATCAGTGACCTTCTGCTTATCCCTCCCTCCAGTCTTTGTCCATCTTACCATAGCCCCCCAAGTCCCACTCATCTCATCTGATCTGATCTGATGAAGTCCAGCCCACATTTAAACAAAGATGAGTGCAGACACAGGTGCATGTGGTTTATTCATAACACAGAATGAGATGCTGTTTTAAAACGCTGATGCTGAATAATGCATGTCCTCTAAGCAGTGAAGGGCGCAAACTCTGAAAAGATCTAAATAAATGTTTGTGTATTGCATTCTTACCTTTGGTTGCTGGTGAAAGCAATTGGAAAAGCAGGAAACATGCAATAAAGACATTATTGTTAGTGGAAAAAAACATACCAAATGTTATTTCTATAGTTGGCAAATACAGACTTTTTGTTTGCGAGGAGAAGGTCAAGGTGAGTTTGGCAAAAAGCTCATTGTTTCCAAACTGATCCTCTTTTGCTTTTGTCCAGAAGCTGCTTTCGGAGAGGTCCTCCGGTCCAATCTGAAAACAAAGACCAGAGAAGGAAAAAGCATTGATTAATCTATTATGCCAAACAAATGATGGTCATTGTGTGTTAAAGAGACAATCAGCAACACTTATTGGTTTTAAGAGCCGGACAGCGAGACAGCACAATAATAGGGGCTTGGGAAAACAAGTAGTCATTTTCTCTAATCTTAGCACTTTTTTTCACAGACGTTCGTTTAAAGCTTTAAAGAAAATGTACTTTTCTTCCTTCCCGTAGTCCTACTATCTGCTTCGTCTGTATTTTCCTAAATTCTCTTTTAATACTGCGAGACAGTGAGACGCAATTAGCAGGTTTTCTTTACTTTGAGTGTTCTAATCAAAAGGAAAAGGAGAAAAGTAGAACATACTGTGGTAAATGTACAGATTTTCAGATTTTATTCCATACAAAGCCTCAGGGAGGAAGGCAAGACAGAAGCAGTCGTGAAACGAAATGTGATATGGGTCTGAACTGAAGCAGCAGAAAGTGTGTGTGCGAGCTCATAAAAATAAAAGATAACACCAAGCTTGAAAAACTTCATTTGAATTACAAAAGAATACTGTCCTTTCGAGCAGCAATTTAATTATCTTTCAGTGGCACAGTTAACAGAAGAAGGCTTATTAAAAAGCAATTTCAGTGACATCCTCGTCAAACACTCACACCCGTTCAACACCAGCCTAAACGCGGGAAGGAGGGAGAAGCTAAACGCTGATGAAGTCTGCTGGAACCATTAAACAGTAGCTTTAGGCTAAAGAAAGACAGAGATCGTTTTGATGTTCAAACCATCATATATGAGAGGAGGAGAGCAGGCACATCATCATAAGATGCACGTATGCACACAAGTCATTTTAGGTCAGAATCTCACTGCAATGTGTGAACAACATCAGTATAATAACATTGATTAATAATAGCAATGTAAGAACATTGCCATTATTAATCACATACTACACCCCAACTCAGAAGAGGCCTGTGGTCAGACAGACTCCTTTAAGACAAAACACATCTTTTTTGATGTGGGACTAAATCCCTCACTTTGTGATTCTGAGATTTCCCAAACAAAAACAAACCTTGCTCCAGTTGGCTCTCTTGAGCTGGACCTCAGGTTTATATTCCTTCTTTGGCTGCAGGCCATAAGGCAGAGGAGGAGGCGCTGCAGTCCAGCCCCCAAATGGTGGAGGAGGCATCCCAGGACCTGGGGGTGGAGGGGGAACACCTGGACCTCCTGGGGGAGGGGGAGGAGGTGGGGGTCCCATACCAGGTAAGGGTGGAGGCGGCGGGGGTCCCATCCCAGGAAGAGGTGGAGGAGGTGGGGGTCCCATACCAGGTAAGGGTGGAGGGGGTGGGGGTCCCATACCAGGTAAGGGTGGAGGAGGTGGAGGGGCTGGGGGCCCAGGCATACCATGCAGTGGAGGAGGCGGAGGAGGCGGGGGAGGTGGGGGCACCAGCATGCCTGCATGGCATGGAGGAGGTGGTGGAGGTCCAGTTCCAGTACTCTGAGAGGTTGAGGGAGGCAAAGGTGGTGGTGGTGGGGGCATCCCTGGTGTTGGCGTGGGTACAGTTACTGTGACAACTTTAGTTTTGGCTTCCTCCAGATCTTTTTGCAGCTTTTCAATCTAGAAAAGAATATTGATGTAAGTTAACATTAACATTAACAACACTTTAATGTAGGTGAATATTTACATTTCTAGTGATCTCCAAAGTCCATTTGTGATTTTCAAACACCTTTTTTAAAAATCATAGTCATGTCAACCAAGAGATTAGATTTAACCAGAAAACTAAAATACCGTGAGCAACTGAAGAGAGATGAGACGGATTAAAATGGGTTGGATGAAGTTTGGGAGGCCTTTAGGAGAGACTGGAGTATGAGGCACAAAGAGTAGCCTGGCAGGGGGTAATCAAGCCAAATAGAATTTCAATGAAGAATTTTTAAAAAAGTTTAAAAGAAAAACTTCTTAGGGAAGAAAATACTTTATAATTAAAATTTTGAATTCAGTTCATGATTGATCACAAAGTCCAATGACACAGCCAGTAATAATAATTTCCAGCAGGGAAATAAATTAGAAGAAAATTCAACTAGGCTCGACTACACAAAACACAGCTTATCAATGAAATATAAGTTTGAGCATCTAAACATGATGTTTGTTTATGCAGTTTCTTTTAATGGAACATAAAAAGGTCTGAAACGAGCTTTCTGACGGCAGCAACAGAAATAGCTGGGCACAGCATAAAACTGGAAAAACTGAATATGAAAGATCTCTACATGTGAAGAAACCTTCAATGAATAGAATTGATTATTCTTCATGAAAATCGTATTGGCTCGTGAAGCTTCAGGCAGACTACAGTGTTTTTTGTGTGTGACGACCACACAGCTCTGTTGGCATCAGCCACAGTTGATGAAGCTCACTTTATAATTAGCCCAGTTCTCTAAGTGACAGACACACTGAGCATTAAGTATATATATACATAAAGGTAGGACACATACTGAGAGTGTTCAGGGGTCACTGGCCCTTCACTACTATGTGTCACTACGTGGCCAGGGGACAGCAGAAAATTGGGAATCACCTTAATATACTTCATGTTTTCACATTCAACATGTCATGTTTATAGAAGAAATGGCCATTAATTAGACATTGTGGCCTATAATCTACATCACCCATCTGTTTAAATTTTAGATGGTGACTAGGTAAGACATCAATGCTAGAATTTAATGGTAAGAGGTAAAAGGTAGAGTTTGTCTTATGATACCTTTAATAATGCCTGCATGAAACAAAAACTTAAGTCAACACTTAAAACTGCTCCAAACCAAAGTTATTTTTAACACTGAATTACCCATTTATTACAGAAATGCTAATATTCCTACGCATTAAAGAGGACATGACATTCATGTCCTCTTTATCTTTAATTGCTCTGTCTGTTACCTCTTTCCCATTATGCTTTTAAAACTGGGCTTACACTGTATGATTTCATACAATTTTAAGACATTCCAAATTATTCTCAAACTCACACTGTGTGACTGAATCTCATAAAGCTCACGATGGGAGTATACACATTGTACACAGTGATGTTTATATATGCTGACCTGATCACACTGCACAAGGTACGTGAACCAGAGGAGGGGAGTGTGTAGGGCTGTGGACACGTTAGTGACACCACTATCTTTCCATATATGCGCATTAAACTCCCAAAACATCACAGAAATACATTAGCAAACCATAGGCACAGTTAACTTTAGCATTGCTTTGTGTAAAGTTCAAAGCTTTTGTCACAAAACTTTTCTGGCTATCATGCGTACAGTGATTTGTTCAGAAGACCTGTCAGAGCGCTTATATTGTCCCAGCTGAGCTCACCTCCACACCTTGCTCCAGCCCACCAGAGCTGTGTTTATATCCGCCTACAGTTGATTTTACTGTGCACACACTGCTCTCACCTGCCTACAGCAGTGCTAGGATCCTGCAACTCACGACAAATATCAAACACATATGATACCCCTGCAATTGTACAATCAGCTGCCCCGCATTCATGGTGAGCAGGTAATCGCAGCTCATAACGCTCTGGACACTACACGGCGTAGACGCCTGGAGGAGCCAAAATTCGGCACGATTTTAAACTTGTCATACGGCTAAGATTTGTGTCTAAATCGAACAGTGTAAGCCCAGCTTTACTTTGAAATTTAATACTGACAGGATGATTTGAGAATTTGACAAAGTCCATCTTTGGACAATGACCCTAATAAAAACTTGAACCTTCCTACTACTACAAAATGTCAGAATCAAAGAAGCAGTTAGTGGAGGGAAGATGTCTTTCACAAATTCAATGTGCAATGATTCATATTTCTGTTGCATTTTTCATAAAAACAAAGAATTTAATGGCTGTTGGACATTAGAGATGGCTTGGTATATCAATATGAATAACTAATGCTCATGCAGTTTCTAGACTCCAGAGCTGCAAAACTAAGGACAGGAAAGCAACAAATAATGTCAACATATAGGGCTAATCACTGTCAAGACTGTTGTGTGATACAACTTGTACTACGGTGGAGTGGGACGCATTAACAAGGCTAAAGCTAAGCACAAGGTGGTGAGCTGGTACCTGTAGCTGCAGAGAGCTCAGCTGCTTCTGTAGTCCCTGGTTCTCTTTTTCTCGTTCCTGTTTAACAGAGGCCAGCTGTTCCTTCTCTTGGCTCAAATCCTGCAGCTTTTGCTCATAGTCTCCCTCCAGCTTTTTCAGTTCCACCTGCAACTCATGTCGCGCCGTCAACTCTGTATTCAGCTAAGACACACAAAAGTATCGGGTGAGTGAGAACAGTAGTCATTAGTTTTCTTTTATTATTATGTACTGTGTGTTGGAAATGGCCCTGAACAAAGTGAATTTGAGAGAGTCTGAAGTACATAGCTTCTTTTAGATCCTTCAGTAATTATCTTGCCAATAAGACACAAATAGCACAATCAGTCTGTACTACCTCCTCTAGCCCCACCAGAAATGATTTCTTCTGATCGTCTTGGTGAGTTTGCTGATGGGTTACTTCAGTCACACTTTACAGCACAGTAAAAGACATGGTAATAGGATGCAAAATGGCCTGGTAACTGGGATAATGAGGGATAATGCCGCCCTGTTTCCGTATTAATACAAAGAAAACACCAGGTTTTTGGGTTATTTATATCCTTCACACGGGTTGGGTTTTATCACACTAGCATGAACTCAAGTAGAATGATAGATGTCCTTCCATGAGCAACTGCCCAGTAATGATCGAAATTACATGGTTTTTTTTTTACCCAGCCAAGGATATACAACTACCATTCTACTACTGTGCCATATAATAAAGTGCTCCCATTATCATGTTTGTTAGTGAGTGTCAGCAAGATAAACAGCAAGTATTAGCAAATCAAAATGTCTGCAACCATGAATAGGAAATTGCATATTTAACCTTCTTCTCCAGTTCAGTGGCTTTGGCTTCGCTGGTTTCCACTTTAGTCTGGTCCACCATGTTATCTGCAAAGAGTGTGGAAAAATAATGTAATTTCAACAAGAAAAGTAATTAAACAACTTTATAACAACACTGAAATCCATTAGTTCTACTCTGTGTCTTTTACTAGTGTTATATTGTGATTTAGTCAGTATAAGGCTTCATATAAATGTAGAAGCACTTTCTCAAAGTCAATTAACAAGTTTGGGGGTCATTCATTATCAAAGGTTCTGCTTGAGAGAATCAACGGTAAAAGGGAAACTGACTGACCAGCGGGGCACTTTCACAGCGTAATTGGAGTGTCTACAAGTGGTTTACTATCCACCGGCTTTTCCAGCTCAAGCTGTAAAAAGCTAATTACCAACAAGATGAATGCCACAGTCACTTCATCAAAGGCAACCCAAGAGGGCAATCAAACTGATAGAACCCACCAACATGCCGCAAAATACCTTATGGGACTAAATAGCTCAACAAAATCAAAGTTAAATAATCAAGTTTTCTATATTTTTCTAAGATGATAATAACATTCAAATAGTCAGTCACAAACACTTTTCTAAACATTATGCATAATGAGATGTGTAATGGGGGTTATGTCTGTCATGGTGGTAGGCTAAATGGGACAAACTTTGAATAGAAAGCTCTGAGGGAAACGGAATGTGCCGGGAAAACTGTGCTGAATTTTGGAGTTCAAAGAAAAACACTAAATAATGCATGCAGGGCAGAATTGGGCTGCTTTCCACTGATAATAACTTGGGCAGCCATAAAGGAGGCCAACCAGCCTGTGTATGTCAGGACACTTTTAGAAATGGTGCAATTGGCGCCTCATGCAGTGCACAACGCAGCCCTGTCATAAACAAGGAGTCAACTCATGAGACATGTTCGGGCGGCCGCTCTGCTGTGCTTTACTGCTCTTTGGTCAGCAGGTGTTGTTTGCTGGCATTCACAACTGCCAATCAAGCTCTGAAAATAGAAACTCATATCCCATTCACATATTTTAGGCTCTGATTTTGACATTAAATACTACAAATTAACTACTAGCTAAAAATTAAACTACAAATTAAAACCTATTCTTTCTTGTGAGATCCTATTAACATTTTTAACACATGAAAAATAACATACAAGTTCAACAAAATCAATTGAAATTTCAAATATTTTAACAAAAGAACAAAATTACTTTATGGGGATACTTCAAGCATAAACATGTCCTTTGTTAGACCTGTAGCAGTTTGTTAGTTCCTCTTTGGCTCCCTCTTGTGGTGAAGTTACCCAAAGTGCTCTATAGAGTTTACCCATAGAACGCATTTTTAACACTTACTTTTTAAACTTAGCAATATTAATACTGTACAATTGTGTCCAGCAAAACAAACACTGGTCTAGAAGGTTTTGGTAAAGAGCAGACACAGTGAAATGCATATTTATCAAAGTTCTCACCTATTAAACTTTCAATATTGAGGTTTAGATGACGGCATTTGAAGTCAGGGTCTGCTCCATTCTTGTGAAGAACGATCTGCGCTATACACTCATCTATCAACTTGTAATACTGAGGCCTGAAAGAAAGAGAAGGAGACAGAAACATTTGAAAAATAAGGCACATTTTGGAGGCTAAAACAACATATTTGTGTATTCAGTTCACAATTACAATTAGGAGGTGCAATTTAGATAAACACAGCATTATTGATTGCCTAAACATCAGGAGAGGCAGAGAATGAGTCAGAGATGTGACTGGCACTGAGCATACAGGTGCACGTGTTGTCTCTGTCTTTTGTCTGTAACTGAAATTGGATGTGTGTTTGAGCATGACAGCTCTGGTTACTTGTCACAAAGATTGATTGCATGAGGCTGCCAGGGAGAAAGTGTGTGAATGTCCAGAGCCCTTGTCTGATCAGGCAACTTTTACAGACAGTCAATTTTGGAGGTGTCTTATTCCCTGACCCCTGCCACAGTCACAATACTTTATTTATTCTGTCTCGGTCTCACCCTCTCCTGATTTCTCTTAGTCACTCTGCCTTTGTCTAACACTTATTTCACTGCTTCACTACACATGAGTTTTTTTTCTGACAGAGTCGAATTTTATCGTGGAGCGAGAGAGACACCAAGTGACCAAACCAAGGTACTGTAGAACAGTAAAAATGCCATCAAGAAGCTAGAAAATATATTTTAATTCATATATAGTAAAAATAAATGTATTACAGACAAAATATACTTAATTTGGTCATGTTTTTATGCCAAAATGTGTATAAAATGTAAGAAAATACAATGAATTAATGTTTTTGTAAAAGCAATAGCTTTAAATTAGAAGGCAGTACATTTTGAGAAAACTTAACTATCTCAACTCAATGTTGGGCACTTTTCTGTTATAATAATTCCACCTTTGTATTGTCATTCAGCTATTCTCTTCTGCCTGTTTCTGTTTTTCTAGCAAAGCCTCAAGGGCTTTGAGACACAAGGAGCGAGGCATTAGCATATTTCTGCTGATAAGAGTTGATTGCACTCATTTCTATTAAAATGGAATTAGACTTCGCTGCATGTATTAATTTCACAGCTCCGAAACAGCACTCAAGGAAAAACAAACAGCAAATAGACAAAAGTGTGAATGCATATAGAGGTAAATTAACAGAGTAAACTAGAGGGGCAAACCAAACAAATCTCCTGAATACTAATTTGACTATACATCTGTTAAGACCCACCGTTTGGGATTCCAGCCATTTTTTAAAGGCTAATGTTCCACTAAAAATCCTTCCAAAAAGCTTTGCTGTGAGAAGGCCAGTCTCTTCAGAGGGCCAACACGTTCATTTTATGGAATATTACACAAAATGGGATCTAAAGTATCCATCTTTGTGGAGAATATTCTAAATTGCACCATAAACGGGATTTGTCCAAATGTTTGTGAGAAAGGGCATTTGAGTGTAAACATTACCAAAGACGCAAATAAGTAGATATAGTGTCGGATAAGCAGTAAACACATGAAAGTACATTTGGGAGATGAGTGCGCTTTACCTGGCCAAATAGTCATTGCGGATCAACAGAAGGTGCTGCATCACAGACAGGAAGTTGCCTTCAGCTTTGGAGTCCTTCACTGTGTTGACTAAGATCTCAAAAACCTCCCTCACATCATTAAGGACTAAAGTTAAAGAGAAAAATTAAGATAGGAATTGAAGGCAGTCATGTTATGTCTTTTTTTGTAATTTATATTCCAAACTCCATTAAAAAGATATTCCATCTCGATGCGAATGTCATCTAGACGTGCTCTGAGGTCCTCAGAGTCATCCTCAGCTTGTTCATCAAACACAGCAAGCTGTACCCTGAGCTCCTCATTTTCAATGGTCCGTATCTCCTACAATGTAAAGGGTCAAAATTAAAACAAAAAGATCATAATATCTAAAATAAAATGAGAAATTACTAAGGACATTTTATGGCCTATAATCATAAGGGAAATGTACAAACCATCAGCTGATGTCTGAGTCCGAGTCTTAGCAGTTCAGAGCGAATGTGGATCCTGAAGTCCAACTCTTCTCCTCGACTAATCAAAGCATTGATAAGTTGCATGCAGCCACCCTGTGCAAAATAAGTATAAGCATGTTTCATCGTACTATGACTGATAATAAAAACCAAGATGGAAGTAGTGTTTCCAAAACCGTGAAGTCAATATTACAAGCATCAAATATTTATGGAACAACCTATACTTTCAGTACTTATACAGAAACAAACTGTGTCAAAAGTAAGAGACATTACACATAGATGACAGCCAACACAGGTCCATCCTCAGCACTACACCGCATGACGTTCCTGTGCTTGTATCCAGCACATCAACCTCACAACACCAATGGAGGGGCTAATGACAATATGAGTATGTGTCAGGGACTGTAAGCTAATAACTGCCAAAGCAGGTTGTTGCTCATTTGTGCAAATAACAGCTTACGAGCATGGGTAAAAAATTATAAAGTTGACTGCTTTTAAATATTAAAGAGTATACTATGGATGTTAAAGAGAACTGGTCTTGTGGCCATATTTAAACATTCGCTTGGCTCACTAAGAATCAGACGTTAGAGGCACAGCGACTGAAGCCAATATCTTGTGTGCTCATCGTCTGCTGCATAAATGAGTGCTGTGATGTGTAATGAGAAAGACCAATGTAAATACCAATTTGTGAAACTACCTTAAGAGCAATATTGTGAATGTTCATTCCAGACAACAAAGGCTGAAACCGCTCAATGTTTCTTTTCTCTGCTTCTTCGGTTATGGCCTCCAGAACCCGCTCATGACTGAAAATGGCAAACACAACAAATGTTTTTACATCAAAAGTCTGTGCAACATCATGTTATATTTATTTCCTTACAGATTCTCGGGGTGTTCCAAAATAGAAATGGCAGAAAGCAACTTGACAGCATCCACCATCATGTGAGGCACTGTAGGGTTCATGGCTCTGACCAGCAGAGGTATGCCTTCACCGGACTCCAGCATGGACTTTAAACCATACTAAAAGACCAAAAACAGGCATAAAAAGATGAGCAACATCATAAAACCTAAACGATTAAAAATGGTAAATACTGCACTCTCAAAGGATACAATTCATGATAAATGGTGCTGAAGTAATATCCAACTTGAATTATTGGAAACAAATCAGCAAATGCTTATTGGAGCCATATGCAAATACTATCAATATGTAAAGTACTATATAAAGTTGACAAAAATGGTTCATGAAGGTTAAGGTTTACTTCATTGTCCCATTAAGTAACATTGTCCCCATCTACCCCTTCAATGCCACTGGGGCATTCTGTCAGGAGTAATGGGTACCACAGTGCAGCACCTGCGGACCCATCTCCAAATCTTGAGCTAGCCTTGGTGAGGACTACCTTAACTGGAAGATTTTACCCTTTGTGTTTGGGGTTGGTAGGATTTGGTTTGGGGAAAGGATAAGATTATAATAAAATGAAACTGATCAAAAGTAACAGTCACGATACAAAAATATAAAACAAAGGCCTGCATTCACAGCCTTGAAAGCAGGTTTAACATTCTGAAATGACCAAGTTTTAAACATAAGTGAGCTCACTTGTTGACTTTCTCATGTTTTGTTGAATTCAGTCATTGTTTATTCATTTAGGTAACCAAAATACGTTCCTTCAAATCACCTCAGTAATTCTGCAACGTTCTACGTGAATTAAAATAAATATTAGTAATGAACATTTCCAATCCTTTACCTTGTTATTCATGAAGGCCTTCAGACATCTTATTATCTCATGCTGACATTTTATCGCCATCCTCATTCTGAAAAGGGGCAAATGTAACACAATGACCACATACAACACAATCAAAAACACTTTACTTTTCTTGATTTGAGCAACTTACGGATACTCGTGTTTGTCTTCTTGGAGTCCTCGAAGACGAGTAAGTAACAATGTTAGACCCTGATCTCCAAAGGTTTGTACCCAACTGAAAGAGACAAAAGAATACAACATTTCTTATTACTTTATACAATGCCAAGCTAATGGCTCAATATGCCGCTGCAGAGATGGGCTAATGCTGTGTCCATGTGGTCCTCTGGAACTTGGGGTTCCAAGATGAGATGTAAATACCCTAAATATAATAATGTTTAGTCAAACAGCTCAAACATTTAAGATAAATTGAACAATCAGGTGAAGTTCATACAGCAGGTGACATCAGGTGTGGAAGTTTGTGGCTGCTCATTTGCACCTGAGTTCCCGAGTTTGTTTTCCGACTTGTGCAAGCTTTCATGTACATTTTTCAAATCAGAAAAACATTTTCCAGAGTTTCCAAGGACCAAATGAATGCAGCATAAACCATCATAAAAAGGATTAGATTTGAATTAAGGACAATGCATTTTTAAATTATGGCAACAACAAGTTTAAAAAAACTGAGGAGAGACTATTGTTTTACAAGGGCTATGTTCCAAATCAAAGAATTTTTGAAGCTCGCGTGTGAGAGCACAAAAGGTCAAATGAGAACTGATGGGCACACGCCAGTGTTTTGAAAGTAAAACATATAGTACACACCTGTCCATTAGCAGTTCTTTCTAAACTACAGGTCAATTAATCAGAATGCCATCCTCACCAACTGAAAATGTGAAAATTGCCGCAAAAGTTTTAAGAGTTTTCATAATGGTCAATGTGCACATGCACTTAATATCTGAGTTCTGTTTTTACAGTTTTTAATCATTGCTTTCTTGGACATAAACCATCTGCCTTTCATAGCAATTTCAAACAAGGTATGTGCCTCTACTGTGAATATGCTTACAGAAAGCACAAGTCCTCAAATACTGGACAGGGAAAATGCAAGTCAGGATTTTATCACATAGCATTAACTCTAGATTGAGGATGTAGACACATATTACACATATTATACATATTTAAACTATTAAGGATCAACATCTTATGAATCATGAGGTAACAACAGTTACATTCCATGTCATGTCCAGATTCAGTAGTTTGGCTCCAGTAGCAGAGCCCAGAATTGTGTGAGGAGGGCTTTAACACTGGGCCTGTTTCACACATGTCTTTTGTCTCACCTGACAGGGTTGTTATTGAGGGACACTCTGAGAGACTCCAGACAGCTCAGCAAAAGCTGAGGGTCGCGGTAGTCTTCCTGCAGCTCATGGATGTACATCACTGCAGATCTAGAGCTTTCCTTTTGATTTTGTCCCTGACAGACAAAAACAAATAAACAAATAGTTGCAGTATTTTTACAGGACAAAAAGTTCAGAAAATAGTGCCATATGTTTTATTACTTACAGCTTTGGATGTGTGCAGGTACTGTGAAACCATCTCACGTTTAATCACAATGTCCTTCTCTCTAAGAGGCTGCTGCTTCTCCTCATTTAGGTTCATATCCACCTATAGATGAGCAAAGTATGGGATGTTTGCACAGAAGAATTACAGTGAAATAGACATAGAACTGTTTTATGCTTGGAATTTTACATATGGTGAAAAGAATAGTAGCAGTAACTAGTTTGACCTGAATCAGAAGTTGTATGCAATTTGCCACAAGGTGGCACTATAAGTCAAAATAAATGACAAAAATTGTCTACACAGTACACCATGTTCAGTAGCCTTAATTGTGCACTGATATTGTCTTGTTGGTTTCCTGATCTCTTACCAGCATCTGTTCAAAGAGCTCCAGCACATACTCGTCTGAGTGGTCTTGCATCATGGGGCTCTGGGAGCTGAACTCATAGCTTGCTGCGGACGAGTGACGTTGGCTGGGCATTTGACCAGGCTTTTCCTTGTCCTTCTTCATCCTCATGCTGGTAAAGCGTTCCAACTATGTAACCCAATAAAAAACACACTTTACAATCACAGAAAGAACTCTTAAAAAGTACAGCAGAGGTAAAAGGAAACTTCTGTAATGAGACAAATGGTTTCTTAAGCAGCGATGTCGTCTTGGTTTGGATATACAATTTGTTTGGTCCTGTTGTAGCCTGGTTTAGTTCCGGTTTAGTCCCAGTTTGGTCCCGGTTTAGTCCCGGTTTAGTCCCTGGTTAATCACAATTTTGATGTATTGTTTGTACATGTGTGAATGCAGCTAGGCCACAATAATTACTGTATCTGTATTATGATAAGAGATGAGGTATAGCGTGTTGAATAAATGACTTCTATTACTCACTATGTTGATGCAAACTGTTTCATTCTATTAATTTATTGCAGGTCATATTTTTTAACAATGTTTCTCATTTAGAATAGTTTTAGCACAATCCTGCCTAGGGTTATCGCATCAGTGGCATCATTTAGTTTCTTTATTATCGTTTATCATCTATATTTTCATCAGCAATATTTCAAACTTCAAAAACGCACCCTTTACAAACTTTGTAAAGATCAGTGGTTGTCAGTGGTGCTGGTATAATGAATTCATTTAAACTTGTCTCAAGTTCTCAGGGACAGAGTCATTTGACACCACTGAACAGCGCATAAGTTTAGTCCTTGAGTGACAAGAAGCCATCAAGACTAGAGGAAAATCAGTTATGGGATACAAGGGATGTAAAAAGTCGGAGTGTTGTGATAGCAAACTATTTAAAACACTGTTGTTCAATTATTTTGAAATGATCCAAAAGTCCTTTATATAATGTCCATAACAATAAAGAGTGGAGTGACTGAAAGGCTTATTTGAACAAATAGTTGATTCCATAAGTGTAAAATAAGTGAATATGTGTGTGTAAGTCCAACACCCAAGACATAACACAATTCCACAAACTAGTTGAACAGCTTCATTAGGAATTCAGGGTTAGTGAGAAACACACAAGTAAAAGCATGCGTTGACACATATATTTAGATACAAAGAGTTGAAGATGTGCTTCAACTTTGTGTCTAAATATATGTGAGGTTAAACATATCAACAATCTGGAAGAACCATACCTCATCAGGAATCAGCCGTTTGAGAGTCTGTGAAAGGATGGACCCAGGAGAAAAGGGCAAGAAGAAGAGGAGAGAGGAAGAGACAAAGAATCAATTAGGAATTCTACATTTTCAAGATTAATTTGAGGTCTTAATTGAAATTACTTCACTCACGTCATTCTTATAAATTAATTTTGTGCAAATGTAGGGGTTTCTATTAGATTGAATAGTTGGAGATTAGTTGCAACACTCAAGATTTTAAAAAGGGCATTACTATCCCTCAACCAGAAGATGGCAGCATACACCAAGCAATACCCCAAAAGCCTTCAGCAGCGTTTGTAAACAGGACAGAAACAAGCACAAAAAAACAGTACAAAAACCAATACACCCAAGAAGAAGAAAATGGAAAACTACTCCAAACCTAAATGTTTTTTTTTGTTTGTTTTCTTAAATAATAAAGAAAGCTACATCTCACTACATCTAGATCACACATCAGTCTCCGAACTCACAGAAGCAAACACGCATGAGACACTTCGGGTTTGTCTGTGAAATGACAAAAGTGGCTTTGAGGGACAGATTAAGTATTAAGTGTTACCATTCAAGGCGGTAAAACCCTTTAAATTGGTTCAGACAATGTGCATATACACTGCCTGGTCCAAAAAAAGTCACTACCTGGATTTAACTAAGCAAATAGGTACGAACCTCCTCCAGTTGGTCAGGTCTAGGTTCAGCAACAGTCTGTGCTCAAAGAATGAGGTCAGCTGACTACCTGAATATACTGAATGAGCAGATTATTCCATCAATGGATTTTTTCTTTCCTGATGGCACGGGCATATTCCAAGATGACAATGCCAGGATTAATCGGGCTGAAATTGTGAAAGAGTGGTTCAAGAGCGTGAGACATCTTCACACTTCACACTTCCATTTTCACACATGGATTGGCCAAGACAGAGTCCAGACCTTAACCCCATTGAGAATCTTTGGGATGTGCTGGAGAAGGCTTTGTGCAGCGGTTAGACTCTACCATCACAATCAATGCAAGATCTTGGTAAAAAATTAATGCAACACTGGATGGAAATAAATCTTGTGGCACTGCAGAAGCGAAATTGAAACAATGCCACAGCGAATGTGTGCTGTAATCAAAGTTAAAGTGTGTGACCTTTGTTTTTGGCCAAGCAGTGTAAAAAAAAAAAAAAAAAAAACAACATCCTACACAACTTTAAGCCAACTGTGTTTAGAGAAAGTGAAAGTAGAGGGCTCCCCAACACTCATCAATATACAGTGCAGTGTACAGTCCAGTGAACAGTAGGCCTGGATTGATAATTACTATATTGAGTTATCATTCAATATTTTTTGGGAAATAAAAAGGTTGATGTAATAACTTCTACGACTCATAATATAGATACAAACTACTAAAGTATTTCATTCTGGTGTTTAAATCACATTTTATTATATATTTAGATTTTCTTGTGGTATAAATCTGCTTTTGTATTCATTTCAATATTATCGTTTGTTGTCTATATTTACTTCAGTGTGTAGCACTTCAAAATTTGTCATGACAAGCTTAGTGAACGGTCCAGTGAAGAAGAGTCCAGTGAAGAAGAGTCCAGTGAAGAAGAGTCCAGTGAAGAAGAGTCCAGTGAAGAAGAGTTCAGTGAAGAAGAGTTCAGTGAAGAAGAGTCCAGTGAAGAAGAGTCCAGTGAAGAAGAGTCCAGACCAGTGTTTCTCCAGCAGTGCCCTGCATCTGCAGAGCAGTCCTCAGTAACTTATAACAAGAAGTATTTTCATTTGTGAAGCAACACAGAACACAGTATGTGCACCTGAAATGGCATCAAATCGATCTATGTCTACCATGTTTGCTCATAGAATTCTCATCTACTTAGTTGTAATTAATAATTAATAAACAATATTGTGTAACCAACAGTTGACTGAATACACACAGACTTTGACATTTCAACACAAAGCCTCCCATCTCTCTAAACCAGGGCTTCCAAACTATGGACTGAGGCTCTCAGAACAGTGATCATATGCTGTACTGCAGATTTAAGTAACTGTACCACTATAATCTCACAACATCACTAAACAAAATTAAAGATCAAAACTAACTTAAGTTGAATGTCTCACTGTATTGATCACCTGCTGTGCAGATCTGAACGGTTCAAAATCAGTTTCTCAAAAACAAAATAAATCTTTGCATTATACATACTTGTGGGTCATCAAGTAGGCAATATGCAAACTGTTCCACCGTGGTGTTCTCTACTAAACAGGTAGTTGATTGAATATGCATTTTTATACAAGTGCACTACCCTGATTGCATTAAAAAAAAAAAAATTATAATAACTAGACACATATCTCTGATTTATTCAATGTAAACTGGAATGAGTAAAATTGCTGTGCAGCAGACGCCCGTCTGACGTGACGGAGTTGGTCTAAATGAGGCATGAGTCGCTCTAAAAATCACAAGTGCAGATGAAAAACACACTGTTGCCATGGTAACTTCTGTGTACTAATGCAACTGAGGCCAGCCCTAGCAAATGACACACAGGAGGCTGCTTTTTAAAGTGCTATTTATAATAAGCAGTAATTCAGGAAATGACATCAGCTCTTACTGTGTACAGTTTAAGTCTGTTAGTTTAGCGCTCTTTGCACGGGTCTGACGTGGATGAAAAGACTTACAAAAACTTTATTGATCCACAAAGGAAATTACTTAGACACAGTAGTTCACACATTGAAATACAATTTCAAATAGCAAAACATAAATAGATGTAACGCAATTCAAATTACAAAATGGTTAAAGTTAAACAGAAAAAACCTTTTTTTTTTTTTTTTTTTTTTAAATGGCTTCCAGACTATGCTTGACTATGCACTTTGTCACAGATTTGTAGATGTCCTCAGACAGTGTGAGACATTGTGACGCATGTCTGTCCAAGTAGGACATGTTTTCTGCATGAATGCTCAGTTATGTCCTATGCTTTTGTTTCACACAATCAGGCTCCAACCAATCATCACCCTAAACAACCACAGCATGTATTACCAAAAAAGTCCCCATTTATGGTCTGTTGATACAGAATCATGAGTTGATACCCACTGTAGGGCCATAGGGCTGAATGATTTTAGAAAAATATCCCATTTTGATTTTTCTGACAAGCATTTGTGATTGCGATTAGATTTGCAATTTATGTTTTAACAGAGGATTCTATTTCTTTTCTGAAAGGCCCTAACCCTAACCCTAACCCTTGCTGTATCAAGGGTTAGGGTTGTGATAGAAATGTGTAAAAGGTATTAAGGACATTTAGCCGTTTGCAATGGGAAACATATAATTACTTAATATGTTATCTGTTTTTAAGAAAGCACATAGCAAGCACATGGCATATATAGTATGTTTGTTTACAGCGTTTACATCCTAATGTGATGTCCAGGCCTTGTCTAAAAGGTAGGGCTGTGCAGCTAATCACATCTGAGAGATTCTGTCATTTCTAATCTCCAGTGATATGCTGGGGTCTTTCTGAATGTATTACTTACTATTTTTGTGTTAAACGTGTACTTTGTAATGTTTCTGGTGGTGGTTGCTTCAATGGAAATGTTTCTGCCAACTTAAGTGGACTAGCCTCTCCATAGATATAACCCATAACTTGGCCTGGTGGCATCATCTGCTTATCTCCATTGAGACAAGATCACTACTGCTACTACACATACTGTGGAACATTCTAGGCAAAGCTTTAACATCTCCATGGAGACAAGCAGGTGTTGCACCCTTCTTCAGAAAAGTCACATACTAGTGCACTTTTAAATGCCAATGATTAAATCTCTATTGTTTTATATTTTTAGCATGTTCAGAAAATTTATACTGAAAGCCATTTTGGTTTAAGTAAGAAAATGGAACTGGAGATGGATCAATGAGGAAAAAATATATGCATAATTTTTTTGTCATATTGCCCAGCTGCCAACTGAAATTTTGTCCCAGTTTGGTCTAAAATTAAAAATTTCAAATATTCAAAAGCCTTTTCATCCCAGTAGGTGAATGAGCTTAAACAGTGAAAAGCTGTAGTCTTGTAAACACAACACAACCTGCTGATATGCACGGCTGAGTGACTGCTTCTAATGATGCCTCTGAGCTTCCTAATCAAGCGGCTCAGACCATGTTGTTCCTGGTGACCAAAACAAGCGCTTCATTACTCACACAACCTGCTTTATCACAGCCCAAAGGATACACTTAAAGTACATTTGTCAACATCACTAAGCTACGTTCTGTTCCTTCTCATCTCATAATCTTTTATAGATATTAGGGTTGTTAAAAGTGTCAAAACTCAGGCAGAGCTAATATAAGAATCAAAACGAGATATTCATTTGAGCAGGCACCGATACTAAAAAAGTCGCATTCACAGGACAGAAGTGAACTTTTCCTGAAGAGCTTTGGAGTGATCTTGAGCTGTATCAGAACAAGTATAAGACACACAGACTAGTATACGCCCATGGACCAGTATGGAACCTACCTGGATGACTAAGGCATTGAAGAGAAATAAAGCCACATGATAATATGAAAGAAAGCTCTACAATGTAATGTTGAAAATGTGTTTATTTTTTTTAAATTATCATCGTGGTATCAGAATCAGTTTTGAGTATATTCCTTAGTATCAAAATTGAGTTTGAAATTTAAGTTTTGTGACAAAACTAATAGACATAATTGATATTCTGGTTTTGTATATCTCCAAAACATATATCGGAATATTATACATGTTTGGATGCATCTCCCACCTCTGCTCACTGTGAAGTTAACATTTCTAAATGTTGGTTTGCACATACTTGTAGAGGCTATAAACTGGGCCTGGGTCCATTTACAGGCATATAAATACTTCCACTCGGAGCAGGAAAAGTGACAGAGGCTCCTTGCTGTTTACACACACCACAGCGGTCAGATTAGCTCTAATCTGTCAACAGGAGAGAGTCAGGACAGAAGTGACAATGTAATCCCACCTAAGTCCCCCATATTTAACATGCACTGCCCACACAGACAGTTAGCATTCATATGCAAGAGGGAGCTACACCTGACAGCAGACACTCATCTCCCAAATACAATTAGAGCGTACACAAACAAGTCTATCTCTATACAAGTCTGTGTCAATACTCATCATAGAACCACTTACAGGTGATAGCTAGTATATTATTTGAAATATGTGAAAAATATGTTATAGTTACACACAAACATAGCACATAATTAGGCCTGTCATAGTAAAACATTTTGAAGCATGATATATTGTTATACAAGTATACTGTGAGAAACAATAAAATTGAAACAATTTTAAGCCACAGATACACTTAAAATACAGCAAGAGAATCCCAACAACATTTTTAAATATACAGTGTTTTTAAATGTCTGAGCTGCAACAAATAAATGGCCACAAGCAACAATTAGTCATAGAAGTGACTTATTCAACCCTCTACAGCTCAGATCTTAGCACATTGCAAAATTGGCAAATTTTTTGTTATTTTGGTTGTAAAGTAAAAGTCCCCTCAATAAAGCCCCAAAATATATTGTTCCAGCTTTCATATATTTAAAAATATAACTAGTTACACACATTCCCTTGTTAGTATAATTCTCTTGTTAGTATAATTCCATTTAGAAGAGGCGCTGCAGTGCATTTGTTGGTCATTCTATTGGACATTCAGTCTCACACCAAAAAAAAAAGAGATTTGGGTAAACCCGTCAAATTGTGATTTTCTTTTGAATGCAGCTTTATGCTCAAACAAAGAGACTTTTTCCCACCCACACCTCCTTATACTGGTCTCAGCAATGCTCTGAGTGACTGCAATAAAATGTGAACTTTCAGAAGAAGCAGTTAAGTTTAGTGACCTCCTCAAGGCAACTGAAAAATACCAAGTTTGCATGCATTGTAATCAAATCAAAACTGTGATCTGACTCCAAGAAAAACATGACAGACATGCAGAACAGAGATTTTTCATAACTTTGAGTAGGGGTGCACGATACAAAATTTCTCACTTTCACCTACCCCCAATACACTCCCACTGCTTAAGTTTTTTTCTTTAATCTGCTGGAATGGATTTGTTTATATTATCAAGTAAATTAAGATTAATATGGCAATTTAAATTGCACAAAATGTAAAGTTATAATCTATGCGCACCATAGATTATAACTAAATACCAGTGTTCACATACTTGAACTCTCACCACACATGAACGTGATCAAAATATCAAAATAACTAAATCACAATTTTGTCAATTTGGCTCCATTCCTGAACATTTAATTAAAATGTGGCCAGATTTGTGACGAGAACAACAAAAAACATAACTAACGAGAGTGTAAGACCTCGACAAAGGTTACAAGGACAGTTAATTGTGAGGACAAACAAGAACTGCATGAAGACTTAAATGGCCCATGTTAGCCCAAGTAGTTAAACAACACTCAAACAAATAGAAAGTACAGGCCTTTACGTAGACTTTATATGATTCTAATAATATACACAAGGTGACATTTAGAGAATCCTCTGGTGCTTTCTGCTACAATGGATGGAAAAGAGCGGAGCAGAGCGATAAGGCAAAGCTGCTATAAGGAAGCAGCCTGTTCACTATTTTTGCACAACTTCCTGTAACTGTGGTGTGAAATCATCGCTTGCAGAACTAGTACCACCTATACATTTGCTTTATTAAAATGTCACAAAAAGCAAAAAGGGACAACTATAAAGAAGCAACAACAAAACTGTTCCAAAAACTCCAATGAGGTTCAACTCCCATTTCTAGACTTCAAAAACTGGTCAATGGTCACTGAAGATTTAATGGAAAGGAGGAGAAAAAGTCAATAATACAGTTTTCATAGCTTAGGTTAAAACAACACTTTGGGACAGTGGGAAAATCTTTATATTATCTCAACATTACAAGACACATTTGTAGACTTAATGTGCTTGAATGTGCAAAGTGTGAGCCCTAATTCTTGTAATTTTTGTCTTCATTGCAAAATAGTTTCATTTGAAAGTTTTAATTTAAGCAGGTTTTGCAATTAAAATAATCTCATGTGTCTTTCTTCACATAGGCATTCCTGTTGTTCCTGAGAACAGAAAAGAAAGAAAATGAAGGATTCACCTGTTTGTTCAAGGTGTCAATCATTACATCATAATCATATCATCATTTTTTGTTTCACAATAATTGCAACACTAAAATGCAATATGTTAAACCAAATCTAACGTGTCTTTCTTCACATAGGCATTCCTGGTCACAACAATGCACTTAAAATCACTACAGACTTGTTAATGTCAGTACTCATTGTGTACTACAGACAGGAGGGAGAACAGTGAATTATGTGATTACTGTTTGGTTTGCGTGACAGTAATCCTCAGCAGTCCAGCCCTTCTGCGGTGTGCATCATTTGGATTAGTTACAAACTAGAGTGCGACTTCCTGAAGCGTGCACAATGCTGACGCCTTGGTTTGGGCGAGTTGAGCACATGGTAACGACCAAGTTAACCGCTGCTTCATCACAGTCTCAAAACAATAATTACCAAAATGTTCACCTAATACAAGACAAGGAAACTCTCAAAAGAAGCTAACCACAAAGCAGCTATGTTGATACACTGCCAGTGAAAAGTTTCGACACACCCTCTCACCCTTTTTTTCCCCCTTTATTTTTACTCATCACCTAAATAGATGGAATTATGGATTATGTAAAAAACTGAAATAACTAACTTAATATATTCCGACAAATTAAGAGGTGGCTACCCTGATTTGAATATTTTTCGTAGAGTTATGTACCTTTATTTCTTTGCTACATAATTCACACATCTCTCTTCATATATTTGATATCTGCTATGTGTGTATAAAATGTCAAAAGTAGTACAAAAATTAAGAAAAAAAAAAAAAAAAAACACTGACTGAGATGGTGTGTCCAAACTTTTGACTGATAGTGTCTGTCACTGTAACTGTAATTTTGAAGTGTGACATATTGCAAAAGAAAAATTGAAACTGCTTCATACCAATGACACAATCACCTTAAAGCAGGATGGTCACAGTGAATCATGTCAAATGGAGCCTGAGCATCACTTTTTATGTCTTTTAGGGACAATAAAGTGTTAAAATCAGCCAATGTGTTTTTTCATGGCCGATACAGAGAAAACTATGGCCGATAAGCTCTGCCGATATTTTTTTTTTTTTTTTTTTGACCGATATTTTGGGCTAATTTAGGTCATTTTCTCCAAGTTTTCAAATTTGAATTTAGTACAAACTAATCCATGACTAGGGATGTCAAGATTATTAGGTTAATCGATAATCGTGATTATTCAGGTTACAATATAATCATCAGAGCTAAAAAAATAATAATCGTAACAATTTTAAAAGCAAAATTAAGTCATTTCTGTTCAATCCACTACAAAAAAGTGCAATTAATGTAGCGTGCCTTTTAATGTAGTTGTTTATGTCACCTCAAATTTACTTCATCGTCATTTAGAAAGTTTAATTGCATAAAGTTGGCCATATTCTGTAATGTGTCAGATAACGGAAATGAAAGAAAATGAAGAATTCCACTATTGTTTGTTCGAGTCAATAATCGTGAATAATCATTACATTGTGTTATTTTTCCTCACAATAATGGCAACACTAAAATGCAATATCGTGACATCCCCATCCACAACCTTGTTTTTCTATAGACTGCCCTCTTATCCAGTTTGGTCACATTTTTGCAGTACACTCTGGACTGAAGTGGTCAAATAAAAGCTTTGTGGATACTCTTCATACATATTTATGCAGCTGGTTGGGCCAAACAAAATATCGGCCTCTGCTGGAGATTTAAGGGCGATGTGCTATAAAGATGAGCTAAGTCCGACCTAAATGAAACATGGGCAGTCAGGTCGCACCTTCACTCAGCTGGCACTTTGAGATAATCTTAGTTATTTATTTTTTATCTTTATTTATACAGGGAGAGCCCAATGAGAGTGCTCAGAATCTTTTTCATGAGCGTCCTGTTAAAACACAGAACTACAAACAAAAACAAACACGTTGCATAGTGTATAGGTCTGTTTAAAACATTAAAATGCAGGCGTGTTTACAAATCTTTATCACCAGATTTTTAAACTGCATTAGTGGTACCAATGTATCCAGTTTTGAATGTCCTTGAAATGTATTCCATTTTTGAGAAGCAAAATAACCGCGAGTTTCTTTTTTCCAATTTCAGTTCTAGTGCTACCAGTTTTTAGACAGAGACAATCATGAGATCTTGTATTAAAAGTTCCCGTATCAAAAGTTCAACAAACAAGTGAGTTATTCAGGCAGTCCATCAAGTAGTCCCTTATCAATAAATTGTATACAGTGTTGTTCTCGTTCTCTTTGCCAAAAAGAGATGCCAACATTCACACTGGGTTTATTTGTATTTGATCTCTATGCATAATTTTCCATCTGTGCTGATTTTATTTTATATTGCACCTTTCAAAGATGAACTCAAAGACTCACAGTCGATATCAAAGCCTAAACAAAGCAACAATTGAAAAGCAAACAAATAATTGAAGTTAAAATCTTGATGAAACTGGCCCCGAGCTCCATAATGTCTAATGAGAAGACAGCACAGTCTCACAGGCCAGTCCTCAGTGTGGTCTTCATGAGGGTCCTATCAGAGCCTACATTCTCACAGGCCAGTCCTGAGTGTGGTCTTCATGAGAGTGCTATCACTTTTTGTCCAGTTGACAGAATTTTTTTTTTTTTTTTTCATTTTGCTATGGCTCATATCTGGACGACTGAGGAATTACACAGACCAAAGTCACACTGGCGCATTCCTCCTCACAGCTTTATTCCACTGAGCAGCTCTCACAGCTCCAGGCTTCTAAACAACACCAACCTCATCTGGACTATCTCCTCCTGTGAAGCACCAAGGGGCCTCAAAACATCCCTCGAATCCACTTAAAACAACCACAAATCTGTCACGCTCTAACTCACTGCAATATAAAGATATGAGATGTATGCACCTAAATCATATGAACTCCTACATTTCAAATAAACTAAATAACTGGCAAATGATGCACACACAGCAGAGGCATATTGTTCAGTTCTTTGATTTGGCAATGATTTGGCAAAAAAGTATTTATCTACAAGCCAATGTTTTGTTTTGTTTATCTGGAGATGCCAAGAAAAGTGAGAGATGCTGCTGTGGGAGCTAATGAGTAAATAAATAAACAAAAGTGCACATGGCAGAGACACAGGGGAGCGCAGAGATTCAAAGTAACAGAAAAAATAAAGATCAATGAACTTCTTCATGGTCTAATCTCCATTTTACACTGTTTGAAATGCACAACAGCCGTGTACTAAACATTCAAACTCAATTTCAACACTAAGGAAGATAGTCAATAATAATGATACCATAGAACTCTAGCAGTAATAGTATTAACATGTCTTATTGATATGGGTCAAGATTGTTCTAAACTATTCAGGAAAGGTCCAACTTTGCTCTGTTTATGTATGTATGTGTGTGATTGAGATATATCGATAGATATCAATAGATAGATAGAGATATATTTTGATAGTATCTGAACCATTTTGACAACCCTATAATAGGTCTACTTGTTCCTCTAACATGCAAAGTATCTTGTATAGGAATAGCTGTCCTAATGTCCTCCTCACTGGGGATGAATTGAAGGACTTTAGTCTAGTCTTCTCTTCTTACTGCAGGGATCATAGTGTCCACACACAGTGAGCCAAAGTCCTGTACAAACACTCCATTAACCACTCCAGTTTCACTCTGGCACAGGCATGTCTTACTCTCACTGTCTGATACTCTGTCCTCTGAGACAGAATCACCAAAACTGCCTCTTTATGTGTCCCAAAGTGTCAAACATACTTCCTGTATATGAAAGTATACAGTAAGCTTCACTATGTACAAGCGTGACAACACAAGAGTTTAAACGCAGCCACTTCAATGACTGAGTGAGAAAGGCTCAGGTGGTTCCCCCAGGAAGTGAGTGCACTGCTGCGCTGACAAACACTGAGCACCTTAGTGTCACAGTCTAGTCTTCTAACAAAACCGTCTAGTGCTAGAACACTCTCTCTCCTCATGCCGATGGTAACTGACAAACTCCATTTTAAATACCTCCCAACTCATTATGACACAGGTCTGCAGGCCGCCTGGGGCCATAACCTACTTTTGAAAACGAATGTTTCACCTGCTTCATCGGCTGCCACCTGAGCACGCAGAATACACACTTCTCACATACAGGATGCATCAAGGTGACAGCAAGAAAAGATATGGATCCAAATATAAAGATCTTAACTCACAATGCAATGTGTCCATAAAGACACAATTGATTAACAATGTTATGCCCCTAGTACGTAAAGCTGCAAGATTAAACTAAATAAAATCAAAGTTGTAATTTACAAATTGAAGCAGCATTTATTTAGCCAACATATTGTTTAAAATCATTCAGCACTAGTACCAAAACTCAAAATCTCATGCTAGTAACATGTACTGTTATTGCACATGGCAATGTCACTCATCTTCTTTCTGCATCCTTGCCAAAATCAATTCTGAGAGGCTCAGATGTGTCTATGAGTGAGTTCACCTATACAAACATCTTATGTTTTTCTGACTGTTTCTTGCCCAGTGTCTCCTCACCTTGCTGAAGCGTGCTGTATGCAGAATCCACAGGGAGTTCCCCAGTTGTGATACTGCAATTTGGGAAATTTGACTCATGAACCCCAGTTCAAGATTCACAAATGTCCATGCATTTGTTAAATCTAGTCAAAGTCATAGTAGGCCAGTTATTCACTTTTCCCTACATATATGTAGAAGTACCGTGTGTCACTTTCTAAACCATCTGAAATGAAATCCCACTTGATAATCTGCAGTGATAAACAGACCTAGTATACTAGGTTAAACAAATGTTTTATTTACAACACATCAGAAAGAGTATATTATCATATTCATGCTGGAATCAATGATAGGCCTAATGATGCCATCTGCATGAACCAAAGTTGTAAAAAGGACTTGGCTTACAACGGAAAGGTATTTGTACAATGCTGCTTCAAATACCAGGCTAATTGGACACCGTGTCGCAGGTTTAGGTACAAGAGAGTTAATGACAGGACATAATAAGAGGCCAGTGCACTGTTATACAGAAGAAAATCACTTTTAACCTCTGGCTGAACTCTGTTTAAAGCTCTCCACTGGTTTGTGTTGTAATACTGTCAACATTCAGCAGAGAAAGTGGGCAAATGGAGGAGATCCAGAAGGCATTTTAGACACTTTATTTGATATATTCATACACATACATTTACTTAGGGTCAACCTTCTCATTTCTTGTGTATGCAAGTGGGGGATTGGTTTAGAGACCAGCCCAGGTGTTCCCTATGGTTACCATTACTCTGTATGTAATATCAGTTTTCACCTGTTGCTAGACATAGCTGAGGGGTTAAATTACGCAATGCATGACTGATCCACTACTACTGCTCTCCTCCCTTTTGTGACAGCATGCTGAATCACACATGCTCACACAGCTGGGTAGGGACCACAGGTGATATTATCTAAATGAGGCAATTCTAAATAACATACGGGTCCACGCCTTTGGCCAAAGAAATGACTGAACAAGACAAGTTGTTACCAAGGACTGGGCAGTACGTCGCGTGAAAGCAGCAATTATCTAAAGTACACAGAACAAAAAAAGTTGAATGGTCACTTCCTCATTTGCTGGTAAAGGGTGATAGGACGCCTAAAACAAGATTGGTGTTGGTATATGGAGCCGAGAGCCAGAGGCACAGCCTGAAGGGCAGTGTAATACAAGCATGAAAATGAACTGGGCATCACCTGAAGCCGGGGAAGGAATGTCGCTCAGCTGAGGAGTCCATTCACTTCACCGTGCCATATAAAGACACGTATTTAAATGAGGATACTCACAAACTTCTTTTTCCCGTCTCCATCCTCATAGCTCTTCTTTGATTTCTTGTCTTTCTTCGGGACAGCAGCCGAAGCAGAGTTCCCCGTGTATGGATCCATACTTTGACTTAATCCGTTTGCGTGAACTGTGTGATAAAATCGACCGCTGTGGCAAAACACTCCCTATGCCCTAACATCACACACATTAACTGTACAGACCGGGTGAATCCGTATTTTCATTTGGCAATAACAAACTCCCCTGGGCCTAAACTTGATGCTAACTAGCGCAGTGTTGCTAATGATTTGGGAAACAGCCAACTTGAGGTAACCCCTCGCTAAACGTCCAGACTCTGCCAAAAGGAGGGAAATTCAAAGCCCTGACCTATGTCTGAGAATATGCACACACTGAGAGACTGGAGCGGATTGGAAAAGTAACAGATCTACTCCTAAGAAAAGTAGAGAAGATAAACCAGTCTAATACCCTAAGAGTTTTAATTCAAGTGTTCAGGGAGTGCGTTACTTGTAGCGCTAATGTTAGCTGTGGCTAGGCTAGCTCTGCTGCTACAGAAGGTAAACTCCGTGAGGGAAAAAAAAAAGTTTTGCTCTTCTCTTGCCCCAGAGTTGCTCAAGTGTCTCCAGAGTAGGTCCGCGTTTGTGTTAGAAGTGACACTGATCGGTAGGTTCCTCCAAATCAGTTTCCATGGCCTGTACAGGTTGAAATAACTTTTTAACCCGAATAACAGAAGGTAATCGTCTCCGCAGCGGGACGGTCTTCCTGTTCTTCTGTCAGAGCTGAGCCTGGAGGGGCGGGGCTAAGGCGCACAGCTCTACACCTGAGGAGGAGGATTTCACTGGGGCTCTATTTACTGGTTTTATCTTCTTTTGCCCCAGATAAAGCACATAAAGTTTGTCATAGGCTTGTTAGCTGTTTAGGTCAATGTAATATCCTATAACAGGCTGCCTAATAAAGCAGCAATAGGAAGTAGAGCAAGACCCCATAAGATAAAAAATGCATAGCCTATGATTTAAGATAATTTTATGTCTTTTCCCTTTCAGCTTTTGAACTGTCAGTCAGGCATCCCCACTTGCTCTTGCCTTCTAGACATGGGAGTAATTCCAGTTCATTTGAGCAGATCAGTCAACCTTGTGAATCACAATTAGAAATCCTCATTACGCCCCACACTTATTAAACCATAGGAAAGACACGGTGTCGTGGTTATGCATGGCTGAACAATGTTAAATTACACAGTAGGCCACGACATGTGTGATTTGACAAGCTGCCTTCAGTCTGGGCGAATTAATATTCAGGCAATAGCGCCATCTAGTGGTAACATGGTAAACCAGAAACGGCAGAAGACGCTTAAATCCGTATATTGGAATATAAAATTAGGTCTACATTGGTAATACACAATGAGCTATTAAACCAAGACAATATTTGGTAATTTATATAGTCTATCCTACTTGACTGGACTCTTCAGTGTATTTCAGAGATTGTCTGTGTGCATATTTTACAGTAACACACATGACATAAGCAGCAGATAAAGGAGATATCGCTCTGTTCTGGAATGCAGGACATATTTTCTGTCAACAAGACTGGACATTATTTGCTAGTCTGTGGCAGTGTTTATCACAAAGGGTTCATCACACTTTAACCCAGAGTCTCCTAAATGTTGGAACCCTACTATAAATATTGAGAAAAGTTGAATTAAAAAGTTGCATTAAAAGTGCACGGTTTTGCTGACAGCCCTATGGACAAAGACATCTTTTGGATGTGCAATAGTACAGTGTTTGTCCTGGCCTTTCATAAACAGAAAAATGAAGCCATTCCACATGTAGAACATTTACAGAGCTCAGTAAGTCCTCTGCGTTTAATTCTGTCGTTATTTTGCATTTTACAAGAAACAGTGGTGAAATCTTAACAGTTCACAGCACAATATACACCACTGAATAATAAAATAATTTACATTAAGCACATTTTCCTTTCTTATCCATGTGTCCGCCTCAGTTTGATTCCAACCAAAGAGAATGCAAGGTCTGTTGTCTTTACAAATTCTATGTTAATATATCTTTTTTTTTTTTTTTTTCTTTTTTTTTTTTTTTTCAGTCAAATGAACTCATACGCAGGCCTTTTGAAAATGTCTGCAGCTCGTGTTTTGGTAACCTTTGCAGCAGAGTCTCACATGCTCCCAGAACACTGAAGGGGGGGGGACATGGTCAGTGCTGTGCAGCGGCATCACCGGGTCATTTACACTGTGCTAATAGTCCTGGCACAGTTCGGTTAATGTCTACTTGTAAGAGGTCCGGGCTTCTCTCAAGGACCTGTCATATGGCATGGAGGCGAAGAAAGAGTTTCGCAGCTGGCAGTTAATAAAGAACACGATGAGCAGCACCAGAAGAAAGAGCAGCAGGCACATGACGATGTAGGTGACCAGGTCGGGTTTGTGGAGCTCGCCCTCGCGCATCCCTCCTCCCCCGGAGCTCCCACGCGCCGCGGTGGGCCTGAGGAGCGCCGCCACGCTCACAGATCCACTGCTGTGGGACGAGTTGAGAGAAGAGGGTGCGTGCGTAGAGGACTGTGTCATGAGGACCAAGCCAAAATCCGGGTCGTCAGTGGAGTTGAGGAGGATCTGTCTGAGCATGGTGAGGCGGAGGCTCACCGGCTCCCTTGGTCAGCTAAGACGCAAGGAAAAAAATGAGGATAAAGTTATTCATGGTTTACACATCGTTTTATTTCAGACAAGACAAACACCTATGGCATAAATTAAAACAATATTAGCGACCTTCAAACCAAGGAAGCCTAAAATAAACTATTGACCGAAAACTGTCAGTCCCTAACTTACGCAGCTAACTAATCATACTCTAGTGGAAGATGGAACACTCACTTTGTGGCGCGCTTCAAAGAGTTGCGCAGATGAAGTGCACAAGACGAAGTGTCGCCTCTGCATTCCTCAACGTCGAGCTCCACAGAGGACGCGCTGCGATGGAGCCACTGTCCATATGTGGCACCACAGCGTCCACTATATCAGACCAAACCAACTGAATAAGTGTGGGTCAGCGCGCACGCAAAGGCATCCATTCTGATATTCTTGCTTTAAAATCCAAACAGTGCGCAAGATTTTGCCTTGAATCCACTGAAGGTTCTGTTTTAAAAGTGAAGTTCAATAGCACCCATGTCCCAACTGTGTGACACTGCAAAACAATCTCCTTTGCCTCGTGCGTCCTGTGCGCAAAAGAATAAAGGGCACGTCTGGTCGCCCTCTTTTCCCAGCTCTTCTTTTATCCAAGTGCTCATCGATAGCCGTGTGATATATGGCGCGGAGACACTCTTACGGGACTATTGATCCGGGATGACTAAGATGAGACGAAAAGGTAGGATTAATTAAGTTCAGCCACAGCCGCGCGCAGACACTCTTCCTGTCGTCGCCTTTTGGGAAGTGTGTGAACAGACGGGGAAGAGAGAGACGCAGATCAGGGGAAGGGAAGGAGGGCGCTGCAGGCACGTCACAGGACCATGCCAGTGTTAGGAGAAAGAGCAAATCTAGCTATCCATCAAACTTGGACTGAAGTCTCACATCCAGTGATGGTGGCTTATTATAGTGGTTTGGTCATGTCTGGATTGGTTCCGGTTTGGATACGCTTGGGTCAATTAAATACCAATATGAAGTAAGTAAAATTGGGTAAGATTCCCTTGGTTTTATAAAAAAAAATATATTAATTGTTCACCCTTTCATGGATTATGGGTGGCTGGAGGATGTCAGAAACAATGAACCTGATGGGGTATTATACAATTAGTCACAGCTGACAGAAAACTAATAATAATGGAAGTACAAATTATGCATGTTTTGGGGGAGGAACAGAGCCTCCAGAACTCAATGTCTCCCAGAGTCCACATGACGCAAATAGTGGATGAATCTTCAAACTTTATTGATGGTGTTTTACTTTTTAAAACGATGAATTGAGTGATGAAAAGGTATTGAAAGGTATAAAACAGTATTTACACAGTTGGGCGGACTTCCTAAATGGACTTGAACTTGCATGGTATCATGTTTACACAAAAAATGATCTCTCTTAAAATCTTGTTGCATTGTCAGTCGCAGTAGAGTTACTCAGCCCCTGAACTGAAGTCAAACATGTTGTGAAGTGGGGTGGAAAGTCTGAGATGAGGCGCCGTAACCAAGCAAGCCCTAAAAGCTCTGCCAGTCTGATTCATATTCATGTGCACCTGGTTTGTCACGACAGAATGGCTGCTAGACATAAAGCAAGGACGTAGGGGCACGCATTGCAGATAAATACTGTAAAACACGTCCAAATGAGATGAGACTTTGATGCCAAACATCAAACGCTGGGCACAATAGATAAACAATAGAAAAATGGAGGCAATCAGCACTAATAGGATGAACACCTAACTGTCCTTGTGCGCCAGATATTTGCTTGTAATTTAAGAATAAAGAGGATTACAATGGACTGTGTTTGTTGTTGAGTGTGTGTTTGCCCTGAAGCTGTATTTACATAAGGAACGACAACTGTGATTAGTGCTTATTGTTGCGGTTTGAATATTTCTGTCATGCAAGAAATACAAGAATACTTTGACAAGAGTTGGGCTATTGTTATCCACATTGCTGGATGAGTAGTGCAATATTTTTGGACTCCCATCTTGCATCATCACACTTTTCTCCAATAATTTTCATTTAATTTCACTGCACGTTTGGAAGCTGTTATATATATATATTACAGTTATTAGTTTGTTTCCAGTTTTATGTAGCTGGGTAATTATAGACAAATGAACCATAAACCAAAGCATCTGCAGTTTGTCTATGGACGTCAGACCTTCCCTCCAACTCAGTTTTAGACCATGCGTAGTTTAGAATGTTGAGATTTCATGGGAACACAACCTAAAAAAATCATTCATATTCAACTTAACTTTGATACTTTTTGAAGTGATAGTTCATTTAGCAGTGGTCTGTCATTATCTCATGTTTGTCAAAGGAAGGCAAGAAGATCAGGTTAAGCCCATTACCTGAAACCTGTGAGAATGGAATTTTGATTAAGAATGTTGAATAGTAATTCCCAGCTGCTGTAGGCTTCATTAGAGACCTCATAGCATGTGAACAGCCCCTATTCATTGACTATGCCATGGCACATGTCACACAAAAACAATGGGCTTGCTAAATATATCTGCTCTCCATGTGAAACATACAAACCACAGAGCGCTTCACCGTTTGCTCATTTCACTTTGCTTTCCACTTTCTGTCCTCCCCCCCGCTTCAGCCACCACCAACTTGTTCTGTTTTCTAATCCTTTTAATCCATGCAATATATGGAAAAGACAGCTCGTCCATGAAGAAGTCCAAAAAGATAAACAACTTCCTTTGCGAGTTATATTGTGTTGTTCTATGGAAGGAGCAGGGAGACTGTTGCATTGGCTGATGTGGTGCAAGCAAAGCACAAGGACAAGAGCATTGAGTTTATGTCGTCTGCTCATGCAAACTGTGAACTGGCAAACAATTCTTAGCACACTATCATGAAATCAACAAAAGCACATAAAATACTACTGTTACATCTACGGTTTTAAATACAAGTGAAGTATTGTAAATTCTGAAGGTAGTTACAAAAAAGATGTATTCCCAGTCAATTTTGTTATCGAAATGATAAAGATTTTATTCTACAGAAAAAGAATGTAGTTCATATAAAAAGAAACAAATTTACACAACATGAATTGAAAAGTTTGATTTAGTGTATAGTGGGAGTAATACTGTGTTCCTGGAATTATTCAGAGCACGTGCCATAGTGCCTTTCAAAGCCAATGAGGAACTGCATCATTTTGTATGGATCTCTCAGCATGACAAATGCTACTGCAGACCTGTAATCTATTAAGGATCAATTTCTCTTAATAATAAACACGTTTTTCTACATAGGTCAGTAGTCCCTCCATGTGAAAGTGGACAATAGTGAAATAATTGAGTGTGGGTTGGATTGTGACATGGAGGTAAAGAAGGTAAAGAACATACTGAGCTTGGATCTTACAGTTATAGGGCAAACTGTAAAGGACTTAACTGGATGCAGAAGTCCTTAGATCTTGATAGTGGATACAGACTTTATTCTTACACTTAACTTTCAAATATATGTAAATTTGAACATATTCAATCTGTGCAAAGCAGTCATTATAAATATTCAGGTGACATGAGTAAAAGGCTTTAGGAATTGTTATTTGAAATAATAGCCCACAGTTCTTTTTTTAGATGTGAGGTCCCAAGAAAGTAGAGTAATTATTAAAATGCTAATAGACCAGAATGTATTGTAGTGTGCTCACGTCATGAGGGATTACACAAAACGCCCAGTCTCCATTCTCTCTCATGTCAATACAGAGCCATTTTCTGTCTGATTGATTACAGGACCATTTTAAACAAACAGAATGTGACATGCTACTGCCCCTGCCCTCTTATTTGCTGTAATTGTGTTCATTTTCTTCAATCCGTCTCCTCTTTAACCCCCTCAGAAAAACAAGCAGCAAAATAGGATTTCTTCCTGCCAGCGCATCAAACGCCCCCATTGGCAAAAATCAGACGCTCTACAATTAGTCACTTGATTATCTCGCCAGAGCACTAAATGCGTCTACTCATCTCAGGGAAAGGTTTTTAAAGATGAGGCATGTACTCCCAACTGTGGTGTTTGACAAAATGGTACAGATATAAGTGTGCATGATCTGTTGAGCACAAATATATCCAAACAATTTCCAAATGATGCACTTGATGTGAAATGGTAGTTTAAGATTACATATCTGCATTTTCCACTGACTCTGCTTTTGCAGTTGTCAGATGCTTGTGTGTTGTTATGGTATTGGCTTCAGAAGAATATTTAATTTTAAGAAAGGGAAAGTACATAGACTTATCATTATCAATATCATAATCATTTTTATGACAACATTCATAATATTCACATTGTAAATTGAGTCTGTGGCACTTTTGCTCAAATCCAAAAATAAGCTGATTTATTTATTCAAATGTATTGAATGGCAACTTGCTTCAGCTTTTTTGTGCTTTGTGCTGGTTTGTGCTTTTGCAGTGCTGAATGATGCGAGGTTGATCCCTATATGACTATACACAAATGCATATTTTATGCTACATTCAAATGACTTTAACTTTGAACTCAGCTCAGGTCAAGTGGCCTCTTAGCTCTACATGTAGAAATAAATCAGACTTAACCAGTGTAGTCTGGAGACCCACTGAGCATTGCTGCCGGAGGACAGTAAACATCACAAGTGGGAAACCTCGGCTCCACTCTCCAATGCCTCTGTTCCATCTGAATTACAAAATGGGAGTCATTTGGGGCTTTTGTTCAGGATTAATGAAAGTTACCGCAGCAAAAGTAAACAAGAATGTGTGAGGAGGGCTTCAGGAGGAATCCTTGGTCCAGTAGTCTGGCAACAGAGCCAGACACGACACACGGCACAAAGTCACAATGGACACAGATGGGACAGAGCAAGGGCACAAGGAGCTAGTGAAGGAGGTGAGGACGCAAGGAGCTAGTGAAGGAGGCGAATACACAAGGAGCTAGTGAAGGAGGCGAGGACGCAAGGAGCTAGTGAAGGAGGCGATGACGCAAGGAGCTAGTGAAGGAGGCGAGGAGCTAGTGAAGAAGGCGAGGACGCAAGGAGCTAGTGAAGGAGGCGAGGACGCAAGGAGCTAGTGAAGGAGGCGAGGACGCAAGGAGCTAGTGAATGAGGCGAGGACGCAAGGAGCTAGTGAATGAGGCGAGGACGCAAGGAGCTAGTGAATGAGGCGAGGACGCAAGGAGCTAGTGAAGGAGGCGAGGACGCAAGGAGCTAGTGAATGAGGCGAGGACGCAAGGAGCTAGTGAATGAGGCGAGGACGCAAGGAGCTAGTGAATGAGGCGAGGACGCAAGGAGCTAGTGAAGTAGACGAGGACGTAAGGAGCTAGTGAAGGAGGCGAGAACACAAGGAGCTAGTAAAGGAGACGAGGACATAAGGAGCAAGTGAAGGAGGCGAGGACACAAGGAGCTAGTAAAGGAGACGAGGACATAAGGAGCTAGTGAAGGAGGCGAGGACGCAAGGAGCTAGTGAAGGAGGCGAGGACGCAAGGAGCTAGTGAATGAGGCGAGGACGCAAGGAGCTAGTGAATGAGGCGAGGACGCAAGGAGCTAGTGAATGAGGCGAGGACGCAAGGAGCTAGTGAATGAGGCGAGGACGCAAGGAGCTAGTGAAGGAGGCGGGGACACAAGGAGCTAGTGAAGGAGGTGGGGACACAAGGAGCTAGTGAAGGAAGTGAGGACACAAGGAGCTAGTAAAGGAGGCGAGGACACAAGGAGCTAGTGAAGGAGGTGAGGAAGGGAGCTAGTGAAGTAGACGAGGAGGTAAGGAGCTAGTGAAGGAGGCGAGAACACAAGGAGCTAGTAAAGGAGACGAGGACATAAGGAGCAAGTGAAGGAGGCGAGGACACAAGGAGCTAGTGAAGGAGTCGAGAACACAAGGAGCTAGTGAAGGAGGCGAGGACGCAAGGAGCTAGTGAAGGAGGCGAGGACACAAGGAGCTAGTAAAGGAGGCGAGAACACAAGGAGCTTGTGAAGGAGGCGAGAACACAAGGAGCTAGTGAAGGAGGTGAGGACACAAGGAGCTAGTGAAGTAGACGAGGACCTAAGGAGCTAGTGAAGGAGGCGAGGACACAAGGAGCTAGTGAAGGAGGTGAGGACACAAGGAGCTAGTGAAGGAGGCAATGGCATAATGAGCTAGTGAAGGAGGCAAGGACACAAGGAGTTAGTGTAGGAGATGAGGGCACAAGGAGCTAGTGAAGCAGGCAAGGGCACAAAAGGCTAGTGAAGGAGGCGAGGGAACAAGGAGTTTGAGAAGGAGGCAAGGGCACAAGGAGCTAGACAAGGAAGCGAGGGCATAAGGAGCTAGTGAAGGTGACAAGGGCATAATGAGCTAGTGAAGGTAACAAGGGTATAAGGAGCTAGCAAAGGAGGCGAGTGCCTAAGGAGTTAGTGAAGAAGGCGAGGAAACAAAACAGGTCAACAAGCAGAGCTCCCCAGTCTGCAGCTGAGAAAGGGGTAATTGCAGCATCAGGTGTGAGTGTGTGGGAAACTTGCACATGAGGTCTGAAACAAGAAGAGTCAAAGAAAAGCAAGATGAAACAACAGATGGTACTGAACTGGGAGCTTGGTATTAAACAAATACAAATGAAATACACGCAGTAGCAGTGTCATAATCCACAGTTATTTCTAAATGATCCAGCAGGGGATCAAATATATCACATCAATTATTGAATTACGCTGTGTTGTAAATCATTGCATACCAAAATAAACTGAACTTCACTGTTGATTAGTGATTAATTTCTTACAAACTGTTTTCCTTTTGCCAAGACATTGTAATAACATCAAAGTTACACCAAGTGGGCTGGAACCACCAAAAATAAACTTTCCTTCTGCTTCTTGTATTAAAATTGTCTCATATCTGAAGTAATTTTGGAGACAGACTAATGTACACTTTTCCACTGACTAAAGTTATACTCAAAATATACAAATTGAAACTATATATATAGATCATAACTCTAGCGTTGAGATGAAATAGTAACGCCACTGTGTTTGCCAAGATGAATGTCTGTTTAAGTGCTATGGCTGGTCCATAAAAGGGAAACTATGTTGTAGGTACATAAATAAACCAGTGACACTGCTGTATATTGAGGTGCTCTTTCTTATAAACATAACTTCCTGTGAGTCTCACTTCTTCTCTTTTCTGGCTCAAGTGCCTCTTGAGAAAGATGGAGCCAATGTTTGCAATGTAAGAAATGCACAAATGTTGAGCCACGTCTAGTCCACCATTCCAGATTTATTATTCACCACTTCCCATAAATACACAGATGGACTTTAAAACAGGAAGACAACTTTGAGGGGCGATCAGGGGGATCTGATCTGATTAAAATGGTAGAAAAACACTGGTGCATGCAGATGGTGATGTTAATATCTAGGCATAGATTCATTCTATTTTTGACAAATGATTGATATGTGAGCAGATTATAAATGGCTATACTGAATAAATGAGGCTTCTGATATTTGATATTGTGTACGTCAAAGTCATACATTTATAATAATTAACTTGGTTTACGTATGCAGATGGTAAATGCAAAGCTGACAACCATTTTCACCATGGCGTTAGTACGATCTGTTTGCAGCTCTCTTCTTAAAGGTAATGTGTTGGACAAAAGCAGACATATTTGTGTGGGATATGTTAAACTGGTGTTAAATCAATGACGTGTTTCAGCTCTGAAGTGATCTGTGTCCTTAAAGAAAGAAGAGGCAGCAACAGGTGATTCTAGTGGGAAGTCCTATTCAACAGACAATTTAAAAAACAAATATTATGCCTTTCCTTGTGTATTTAGTACTAGACTACAGTATATCAAGTACAGATCATGATGCTACATTCCTTGTAATCAGCCACATTGATCTAAAATGGTTTAATTAGAGAAACAGGCCCATTTACCTCCTGTTCAAAACTGTAGTACTACTTGTTGATGCATGGCTTTTTGTGAATGAAACAAAACACAACTCCTGGTATGATTCTTTTAAGGAAACAATATTCTAACATAGGTCAGAAAATAGAGTAACATGGGGTCAAAGTCGGAGTCAAAGCCCAGAAAATTTGGAGACATTTTCTTGAAGCGGCCATCAGGTTTTGCCTGATATTAGAAATCATGTTTTGAATAGAATATGCATTGCTACAGTCAGTCATCTTCTGAGTTACATACAATACATGACAGATGTTTGTGACGGCTGCAGTGCGCTCTCACTGCAGTTGCAATTATGAGTTTGCTGGTGGCTGTGTAGCGGCTCATTCCTCAGTGTGGCAGCTTTATACGCCTGGAGAGCTGCTGGAGCCACCTGCAGGGCCTGTCAAGGGCTTGTCATATCAATCCCTCCATCCATCTCCACTCCGCTCTGCCCTGGATTTGAAGAATCGGTAAACTCTCGCCGAACCTTTCTGTAGTTTGGATTGTTCCTTTTTCGGTTACTCCATCAGGTCTTTGTGACTGCTCCAAAAATGAGATATTGGCTTTTTTCCTGTAATAAAAAGTGTTATGGATTAGTGATTTTATTTTACTGGCTGTCATTTTGGAGGAAAAGATAAATCATTCACGTTGGTTTGGATGGGACTCTTATAGCCGTGGTTTTGCTGATAAATACCCAAGGCTCAGAGACTGTGACAACTTTATTTGTGGCAATTGTCCAGTGCTTTGCTCATAAGTGATGTGTATTACAAGATGATATTATTTATATTCTGCAAACTAAATGTGAATGCTTCTCAGAACATCATGTTTTAATATTGAAATTGCCGTAATGTGAGCTTCCCCGAAGATTTTGGTTACTAATTGGAACGGTTTACAATTTCAGACAAGATTTTTTCCTAATTGGTGATCTTGAATGAATGAATATAATAAACCAATTCTATCCTCAGTTGGACAAAATGATGGATGAAAAAGGCTGTGTAACATAATTTCTCCATTCTACCCAAACCTCAAAGAACTGAAGAAACATAGAGATGGTATCAACTTGTGTACTACACTTATAGAAGTATTACAGTGAATCGCTTCAGTGATAAATGGCCACAGTGGTGAAATTCTGACAGCTTTATTTGTTGCGATTGTGCTATGGTTTGTTTAAAGGCTCAGTCCTGATGGTGTCTCCAGAGGCACTCTTCTCTAATGAGATCTTCTGATGAGAAAGTCTCATGGCTTAAGGGCTGATGGATGCCATTGTTCAGGGGGGTGTCTCCATGACTCAAGTGTTAGAATGATTTTTTTGAGTGACAATCCACAGTTAGCTCACCGTGTTTCAGTGCTACATGTTTGTTTGTGTAATACTTTCACTACAGAGACTGGTGTGACTGTTCATGCGTTCAAGCCCTCCTACGTATTTTTGAGCTTCTACAAATATGAAAGTTGGAGTAAGCTGTTGTCTGTCTGTTTATAAAAGCATATTTCCTCTTAAGTCAGTCTCTCAGGGGGTGGCTTCCAGGCAGCGTGAGGCAGAGGAGGGAGAGAGGGGGTTTTAATCTCCAAGCTCTGAGTCTCAAAATCCATGTGTTTGAGAGACACAAGGTCACTGGGTGCTCTGCTAGAGAAGGAACGCCGCTGACAGAAGGAAGCATGTTGAATATCGTGGAAATGAGAGAAATAGGACTTGGACATGTTCTTGTCTGAGGCCTTTGGGTAACATTACCCAGAGGAGGTATCATGTCAAGACTGGACATAGACAAGCAGGATGGGTGAATATAGAGAAGAAGTATCATAAAGTATGTCAAAATGGGAATTTTTGGCACTTTTGACACTGGAAAACTTAAGGCATTCATCAATTTGGCGTGGGAAAATGTATGGATAAAATGAATATAGAATTACACTGATAATAAAGTTTCATTCAGGGATGGTTTCTGTTTATCAAAGTTTATCAAAACCAGGAACTAGAGGTGGAAATTAGCACTAGCGCTACAACTTGTATAATGTATCTCTACTGATAAGGTTAATGCATAATGTGCACTGTCTCTGTCTATAAATAAAATAAACTGAGCACAAGCAAGGTCTTGTGTCCACTTTGTTTTTTTCCTCAATATGACCAAAACATATTGTGCACATTTAGGAATTTGAATGTTCAAAATTGTATCATATCATTTAAATGTCAATATAAAATCCATCAGCTTTGTCTCCGTAAATAATACTGTTGAACAAAACTCAAACCTGAAGTGAGAGAGGGCCATCTAATGGAAATCCGATAACAGATCTAGAGGAACAGTCCAGTCTGTCCGACTTGTTGCTATGGAGATACAGAGTCCAGTCCAGGTTTATGGTGGCTATTTATGTCCTGCAAAGAATATTTTATATTTGTAACAAAACTCCACTCATTTCCGGGACACTGATTTGGCATATGTGTCTCACTGGAGTGCCCTGAGCAGTTGGCAATGATGGCAACAGTTAGAAGCAGATGGACAGACAGGGACAGCCGCAGTAAGCCTGATAACTATTAGTATGAATATAGTTATGGGAAAAAGTAGTGGAGACAGTCCCTTGCATATAAAGTTTTATACAACACATCATAATGGCTGAATCATTATACCACAGTGCAATCAGATAAGGCTACACGCTGTCTTCCTGGCCGTTAATTAAAATGGCTGCTGTTTCTCCTCATTAAATTGTAATAGAGGGAGCTGTAACTGCTAAATCTATTTTTCAGCTAGCATTTAACAAGATGGACACTATTTAGACTGCAAATATACCCAGGTTTATCAAAATGCAGTCTGTAATTTTATGTGTTGATTCAAAAATATTTCCGAATCACTTCCTTTTAAGTATATTATTTGACTTAACATGAGTACGATGATGGCGCATGTGTAAGATGCCACTGCTGTGCGAGGAAGTTGCGATGATCTACTTCGTCATCAGTGCTCGTGTCCATTTACGGGCATTTTAGGGACAAACTCACACTTTCCAGTAAAAGGAAGTTTCAGTTTGACAAGCTGAAACACTGCAGGAATGTGAGTGAATGCTAGTGCTCGTAAAGGTTTAACTGTGCGATGTAAAACAGTGTTGTAGTCACAGGTGCATGACTCAGCTGCTCTACATTATTCTTACTACAATCATTTTTCATACTTAGACTTTAGGCTCCGAGAGGAATTCAGCCAGAATGCACAATATAATCAGCAGAGTTTCGTGTGATACAACCCTTAGCTCAGGATAAATATTAGTCATTATAGTCTGCATGATGGAAATATATTTACAGAGTATGTGTAAGTGTATATTTCAGCTCAGATAGACAGTGCAAAGCTCAATTGTGATGAGACTGAAACTTTGGCTCTAGAAAATCATGTTATACAGATATTTTTTGGAATATCACCCTTAGCAGCTGAAAAAAGTGGTCCATATCTATAAAAAATAACTAAATCCAAGGACAGCTGATGATAACAAGATTTCAACCAACCTTAATAGCAAAATTCAGTACAAATTTGTATCAAAAACAGTTCAGTTGAAGCTTTATTAGATGCGTGAAATACTTTTCTTTATACTCTTTAAATACATTTTGAAATGGGTACTTGAATACTAATACTTTAAGTAGAGTTTTTCATGTGCATTGTTTTGCTCTTGTACCTGTACTTTTACTTATGTAATAAAATTGAGTACTTCTTCCGTCACTGCATTCTACATTCACTTGTTGACTTTCATCTATTTACTTTTCATGTTAAAAATATGGGCAGTGAAGTAATGAAAAAGCTTGAGCTGTTTTAATAAGGGAACGTGACAATATACAGTACAAGATTTAGCTTTATTCTGTGACTTAGTGACCATTAAAAATACAGTTGACTTTCATCTTTGTGACAGAAAAGTGGGCCACACACAAACTAATGAAACAGTGAGCTGCTGTAGAGATCTCTGAGACATAAAAACAGGAATTCACAAGTCTTAATCAAATAAACCTGGGACCATCCTTTAAAGAAATCATTTATACTATTGGCTTACTTATGATGAATTACTTACACAGTCCCTTTTAATTCAAATACATGGAGTGAAGGTGCAAAGAGAATAGCAACACTTGAAGCATATCAAAATAGTTTTACCTGGAAAACCCTGTAGTAGTATTATCTAAAAGTGAATGAGGATTTATGCATCACTGTAGCACAGTATAAATGTTGCATAAGTCACTAAATTAAAATAATGTTTGGGTAAGTGTTCATTTTAAACATCCAAAAGAAACTAGAGCCAAAAATGTAAATCTAGATTAGTCATGGACGATATGTTTTGGCCTTAGCTTCTACCCAAAACCATATAATTATCTTCACTGAATCCCAAACAATTTATGGCAAAAAAAGAGTCATTATTGAGATTGTGAGGATCTGTTTCCATCTAACAATGTTTTTGAGTATATTGTAGATTTGTTTACCTCTGCTACACAAGAGCACATATTATTTTGAATGGCACTTTAATAAACATATCAGTCAGGTTAATTTCCCCTTTGACTTGGCCATATTCGCACAAATGAAAAAAATAAAGAAGATATTATGATTCAACCTGGGAAAAATGAAGCTAAATCATTCAGTGAAATATATGTGTTTCTATGTTTTGCTTGTCTTAACAATGAACATATATAGGAATGGGTTAATTAGATTGCCTGGTGTACAAAGGGTTGTGCAGTATGGTGACAAGCAGAAGACGACATAACCACATTTAAAGCAAATACAATTGTGAAGAGCAGTGGCACTTTTTCACCTCCTACATCTATTCTTCCAATACTTTACCCTTCAAGTCTGTCAAAGTCTTCCTCTTTGGCTGTGCACTCACATGTGTAGGCCCACAACACCTCATGCATTGTATCATTTTACCCAGAATGCCCATCTCTCCATCTCTCCCTTAATCTGTCCCCGAAGATGGCTTTAATTCAGATTCACCTGTCATTCTTCCCAGCATGAGTTTGTGTGACCTCTAGCCCTCAAGCTAACTTTTCCTATTCATTATACTTGCTCTTTGCATATACATTAGTCTTTGTTTTTTTTATGGACCCTTGTCCCAGTGTCACCCTTCTCTCACTTTTGCTGGAGTTCTGTTAATGTCTCATGGTGTTTTTGCCAAACTTGTCGCCCAGTTGCTGAATGAGCAGAGCCAGTTCTCCAGCGGCCTGGGATTTCTCTTCCAGAAGCTCGTAACGCAGACTGGAGATGTCCTGCTTGATCTCCTTCAACTCGCCTGCAACACAGAAAAAAACAAACAAACAACAATACATCATCATTAGAGGTGTCATCCAGCCATATGGGGTCAAAAAGCATGTACTCTCAGTCAGTCCCAAGTCTGGATAATTGGACAATACATCAGAGAGATTTAAAAGTGTACAAAAAACAAACCAAATCACTATCTGAGTTACTTTTGATTTGCAGAAAAATATCAAAGGTGCCTGTATCACTTTTTAAATAATATAAGCAGTTTTAACCTTGATCTTGCTGTATAAAATATTTCAAAATATACAAGCTCAATATTCACAAAGTTTACAAAATTTCTAAATATTTCTAATAGACTCATAAAATACATATTATTACATTAAACAAATGAAAGTCTCATAGTGAAACCAGGTCATATTTCTACAGTGTATTGTAGTGTATTGTTCGCTCTCAAACAGCCTTATCATAATGCATCATAGATATTCCTAATACATGTGTAAAACAGGCCTTCTGGTATGCGTAGATCACCAGGTCAATCGCTGGTGTACATAAATGTACCAGAGACAGATGTTTTAGCACTAACTCCCACATACTTTACACCACTAGCCCCGAGCTAATAATGCCGCTGCTACGAAGAGGAATTTTGTACCTTCATTAACTTCGTCGCTCTCTCTGTCCACTTGTGCCTTCAGGACATATCGCTTAATCAGCCTCTTCATGATCTTCTGCAAGAGAATAAAACAGCATAGGAAAGTATTAGGCATAAAGCTCACTCTTTATGACTATATGACATTTCTTCAGACGCTTCAACCATGTTTCTGTGTGTGGAACCATGCAATGTATTCTGAAGAGTATTGATCCGCGGCCAACAGGGATGTCCTCTGAAGTGCAGGCCGTCAATCCCTGCTTGCGGCCGCTCTCGGCTCGATAGCTGTCAGCGCACATACAAATGCCTAATCAACAGGCAGCTGAATGACACCAGGGTTATAGTGAGCTGCAGTGGTCTGTGTGTGTTTGTGTGGAGGATTTATGAACATGGGAACAAAAAGAGCTCGGAGGGGCTTAGATTTCCCTCAGGACACCAGTGAAAGGCAACTAAAGAGGACACAGCTCGTCTTTTCCACCTTAAAGACAACGGGCTCTGGCAGATGTGCTTTTGCTCAGAAAAAAAACACACAAAAACCAGCAGTAATGATAATAGAGAGAGACTTATTATTTATTGACAGCTAGACAATATGTATACTACTAATAATAAGATTTTATATAGTGCTTTTCCTCCTTGGAAGCTCTCGAAGCGCTTTACATCATGGAACCACTCACCCATTTGCACACACATTTATATAGATGCAGATACCGAAGGCGAGGTGGGTTAAGTGTCTTGCCCAAGGACACAACGACATAATTGATCTGTGGGAGCTGAAATCGCACTGCCAACCTGTGGGTCGGTGTAGCTGACTGCTTAACCAATGATGTTTATGTTGAGAGTGGGATTTGAACTGCCAACTTTCGGAATAGTGGAGTGAAATATGAAAATAAGTTCATCTATAAGTTCATCAATAAGTTCATCAAGTGTTTTACTGGAACAGACTGAAAATGGGGTGTTTAATCGTACTATTACTACATTCCCATTATTAACACAGAACATGAAAAATAAATATATCTTAATATGAACCATCACCTGCACCATTTATAAAGTCTAAAGTCCTCGTCTATCATTTAATTATTTCTCTGTTAAAAGTGTCATATTGTATCTAGGTCTTTTCCAGGCTTCTTCACCCCGATTCTCTTCAACCCTGTCAGCCCCGATCAGACTTAAACCACCCCAACTCTCAGCTCCCATTAGTGCACGTGTTGGTGGGATTCTCTTACATCACAGTGAATATTCTCTCCTGTCGTTCATCCGATTCGCTCTGACCACTGAGCTCTTCACGTACCTGGTATCTGGTGGGGTGTTTTCGAGTTTTCCTGGGCATAAACTCCTCTCCCGATCGAGGGTAGGTCCTGAAGCGCTCGTCCTGTCACAAAAGCGAGATGCAAGTTAATTTCACATTTTACGCCCCACTGACCCTCCACAACTTAACTATGTGACTGCAAGACAACAGAACAAAGTAAGTACTTGAAGAAGGCTGTTTGGGTTCAGTATATAGGTTTAAATACAACACACTGAGCTAATATTTTAAAGCTTTCCGAAAAATGGTCACATGAAATAAGGATTTGTTTGATTTTTGGTCATCTTGTTAAGTTTTGTCTTGTCAGGACCCCAAACACCAAATAGCACCAGAAGAAGAGAAGAACTGCTCGATATATTTCTCCTAATTTTGGGCTTTTAAATTTTTTTCAATGGTGTTTAAATTTAAAGTTCAAGTTTAAGGTCTATTTTAATCAGAGAAAGAGGTCAAAGGATAAGAATCTCAATTAACTTCTGTCAGTGAATGAGCTCTGACTATTTGCCAGTGACCTGCAATAGCCTCGCTTTAGAGCCTGTATGTCGTTATGACGCTCCCATGTCAAAATGAGTTTTGACTAAAGCGTGGCCATATTCATGTAGCTGATATATTAAAAAATCATTCTTTTTTAGATCCACCAAAACATAATATTAAGTTTATTTTTAGCCTTGTTTTGTTTTTTGTGTTTTGTGTTTTTTGTTTCTGCAGCAGGCACTGGGGCGGTTTGCAGCCGAGTGTGAAGTGGCTGGGATGAGAATCAGCTCCTCCAAATCCGAGGCCATGGTTCTCGACCGGTAAAAGGTGGTTTGCCCTCCGGGTGGGTGGTGAGTCTCTGCCCCAAGTGGAGGAGTTCAAGTATCTCGGGGTCTTGTTCACGAGTGAGGGAAGGATGGAGTGTGAGATTGACAGGCGGATCGGTGCAGCATCTGTATCGGTCCGTTGTGGTGAAGAAGGAGCTGAGCCGGAAGGCAAAGCTCTCGATTTACCGGTCAATCTACGTTCCTACCCTCACCTATGGTCATGAGCTCTGGGTAATGACCGAAAGGACAAGGTCGCGGATACAAGCGGCCGAAATGGGTTTCCTCCGCAGAGTGGCTGGGCGCACCCTTAGGGATAGGGTGAGGAGCTCAGTCACATGGGAGGAGCTCGGAGTAGAGCCGCTGCTCCTACACGTTGAGAGGAGCCAGCCGAGGTGGCTCGGGCATCTGCTCAGGATGCCTCCTGGACGCCTCCCTAGGGAGGTGTTCTGGGCATGTCCCACCGGGAGGAGGCCCCGGGGAAGACCCAGGACACGCTGGAGGGACTATGTCTCTCGGCTGGCCTGGGAACGCCTTGGGATCCCACCGGAGGAGCTGGAGGACATGTCTGGGGTGAGGGAAGTTTGGGAGTCCCTGCTTAGACTGTTGCCCCCGCGACCCAGCTCCGGATAAGTGGAAGAAAATGGATGGATGGATGTTTTTTTTTTTTCAAAGAGCCCATATTATGCTGTTTTCTGACCTATGTTATAGTGTTGTTTCCTCATCACAAAAATACCTGGAGTTGTGTTTGTTTAATTCACACATGTTTAACACACAAAACCTGAGTTATTCATCACAATGTAGACACTCTGTTCCACCTTGTGATGTCACGTAGTAATACATGAGGTGACCAACTTGGTTTTTAAGCTCTATACACCTTCACTAGAATCATTTGGATAATTTCAGCCCGGAACTGTAAATCTCTACTGAACTAAATGTAAAAGAGAGCCATTCACTTGAAAACTACCACTACATGACATCACAAGGTGGAACAGAACACTTGGTGGAACAGTACTGCATGTGCTAATGCCTTTAAGAAAAGAAGAAAGGTGGTGTAAAAGCACAAAAAAGGCTACCTCATCATATTCACTCCAAGTTGTCTGCATATTGTGTGATATTAAAGCGCCCTACAGTCATTTGTTACAGGCTGAATAGACTGGCTTCCTCCAAATTGCATCCACAGATTGAGTTTTATAACATTTCATAACTGCGCTACATCTTTTAATATAGAGCCTGTTATGACCTCTATGCTGCTTCTCATTCTTTTCATGACCCAAAATGTGAAAAGGGACTCATTTCATTTTCTCATAAAAGCTGTGAGCACTTTAGGCACAAGTGAAGAAAACCTATGCTGTCCCACTTGACATTCCTGGAGCCGCTCTGTGGTTGAGGGCTTTCTTATTGATTGTTTAGTATTTTTTGCAGCTGCATTTAGCTTGTCGGGTCCGAGCGGAGAACTTTAAGAGCTTACAGAGGCAGCTGGGTGTAACCCGCTTTGTCCCGGTCCAGAAAGATGGGGAGAGATTTGAAGAGATGCAGGAAGCTTGAATGGCCTGACTAATAGCTTAACCGAGGTGCTGAGGCCAGGCATTTGAACCAAGAGGAAACGCTCATAGACAGGGCCAGCTCTCACATTGATTCGCTGGTAAATGGCCTATGCGATTTTCTTCTCACTTTCTTTTCATTATACTGACTTTGTTTTGATGGACAATTTTCAAGAAGAGGACAGTGACGGAATTAGCTAACTGAATCCCAGTGCTCCAGTGGGATCGGTGGGCATTTCTAGGGATATAACTACAGTAAACCTGAAATACTCTTAAAACGCAATGCTTAAAAGTTTGGCTCAAGTATTTTATCGCTGGTTAGGTGAGAGTCAGGTCATTTCATTTGCTTCAGGGTACAGTTACAACATTTTAGCAGTTATTTTCTGAAAGGTCAAATGCTTAAAATCGAATAAAAACTCAACAACCTGAAATGCTCAGATTGCTAAATACTACACTGTCCAGCCAAAAAAAAGTCACTACTTGAATTTAATTAAGCAAATAGGTACAAGCCTTCTCCAGTTGGACCGGTCTAGGTTCAGCAACTGTCTGTGCTCAAAGAATGAGGTCAGTTGACACCTGAATATACTGAATGGCCAGGTTATTCCATCAATGGATTTTTTCTTCCCTGATGGCACGGGCATATTCCAAGATGACAATGCCAGGATTCATTGGGCTCAAATTGTGAAAGAGTGGTTCAGGGAGCATGAGACATCATTTTCACACATGGATTGTCCACTACAGAGTCCAGACCTTAACCCCATTGAGAATCTTTGGGATGTGCTGGACTCTACCATCATCAATGCAACATCTTGGTGAAAAATGAATGCGACACTGGATGGAAATAAATCTTGTGACATTGCAGAAGCAAAATCGAAACAATGCCACAGGAAATCCGTGCTGTAATCAAAGCTAAAGGCAGTCCAATGAAATATTAGAGTGTGTGACCTTTTTCTTTGGTGGTACTTCTTCTATATTTGACATATTTTAACTTTTACCTCAATTGAGCATTTAGCAACAGTAATATTTTGTGTTATATTTTAAAATGTAACCAGACCAGAAAGTACAATTTGTTAAAAAAAAAAACACAAAAAAAACAAAACTTAATTACTCTTATTTATGCATGATGTAAGAGGCTTAGGCTTAAGAAGTGTTACCAAAGGTTTATTAAAATACTCAACATTTTTCTCCTATGCTGGACACTGACCTTGTTCTGAGAGTTGAGCATGCCCATCTCGAGCTCGTTGCGGTGATGTCCATTGGCCTTACACACGTGGACGAGGCACGACCTGATGCGGAGGACCATGTAGTAAAAGGACTTTGGACTCGGGACCAGGTTGAACGGAGCAGGAAGTGTGCGCCCCTCATCGAAATAGGAGAGCCACAGTTTTGCTCGTGCAAACTTCCACTCTACATCAGCATCCTCCTGGAGACAGCAGCCAATAAGGAGAGATTCAAATTAGAAATAAGAAAGCCAAAACTACTGGAATTGTTCTTGTTTATTTCTCAAATAGGATTAAACTGACTAAAGAGGTCAATACTCTGCTTTCACCCATACGTCTACCTACTGCAATTTCTTCAAATGCATTACCCAGACACTAGAGCAAGGAAATATTTCAAATGGTTTAAATGTCTCCTAAAATGTCTGCACAGAAAAAGAAAAGAATTTAGATTCTTGAACAATCTTTATTGCTTTGTATTGATCAGTGGCCTTTTCGTTGGCCCCCTCAGTCTCCAAGTGTCACTGAAGTGGCCACAGCAAATCCTTATCGACTTGTTGACAATAAATCCAGGATACGTGATGAACAATGAGCTGTGTGTACCTCTATTTCCTGGTATGAGCTGTTGATCATTGCTATCAACATGTTGAGAAGGACCACCACCATCGTCACGTTGTAGACCCCATACAACACATAGCCGATGTTCTCGATGAATTTATGGTCGTACTTAAGGACAACAGAGATGACTTCCGACAAACCGAAAATGGACCAAAAAAGTGTCTTGAAGCTCTCCTCCACCCTGCAGAAAAAAAGAAATCAGTTTAAGCATAATAATATTTACGCACTTGCACTTGGTTAATTAGCCCTTTTATGCAAACACAAAAAGCAGGATTGGTAAATGCATTTCAACAAAGCGCGGTTTATGAGCTAGCACTGATGAAATACGCGATGAGTCATGTCCAATTTGAACACATTATCCTGTTTCTCTCCATAGACACACTTAAACACACTTATTTCACATGCAGTGCTGGGCTTCAGAGAAGCTTTAAAGGAAGATGTGTCAACTCTGGTAACTGAGAGGTGGATAGCCTGGCATGCATTACGAGCACCCCAGCTATGTGCCAGATGCTCTGCAAAACTGACACAAGTCACACTGACGATTAAGTGGTGCTGATAGGAATTTGATTGTGTTGATTGCAAAGAGGAATTCTCTGTCTATACATTGATATTTCCCACCTAACATTTATTTCTTATAACAAACTGTTCAAATCTATTAGTGATGACATATTTTTCAACCTTGGTTTTCCATTAGATTTTATTTAGTCTAAAATGGCAAAAAAAATTGCTTTTAATATTAATTCCTTGAAAATAAGCATTACAGATTTTTATTCACTGCAATTTTACACAGAGAATAGTTAAATGACTGACTTCCTCCAAAATCTGAATTCTCCACCAAACCACATGCTTTTACTGAAAGAGAATTGCCTGTAGAGCTCTCACTTAAAAAGACCCAAGCTGATTACACGTGATAAAAATTGTATTCATTGCCCAGGCCTATTTGCCACTGTAGTAAAAATATGTATATACTGAAAATGTACTGTAAAAAGGTTTAAAAATATAACTTAGAAAAAAGGAAAATCTACTCCTCTTTTGTAGAGACAATCCTAGTTTATTCTTACATTATAGGGTATTTGAGCAGTGGTAGTTAATGCCTTCTCACAGCTGTCAATCACTGATCACACATCCTCCAGATTTCCAGAATTTAATATAGAAATGTTGGTGAGTTAAATTAAAAACTAAAAATAATTTCTATCCAATTTCTTTCCAAAGACGGAAAAAGCGAACTGTCAACTTCCCACCAGACTCAGGGTGCAGGCATGCCAGAAAAAAACAATTTATGAACTGGAGATGGCTGTGAGTTGGCGCCATGTTGGGGATCTGAAATGTGTACTGAGGCATAAGAAAGCCCGAGGGGAAGATCAGTAAAGGCCTGTGAATTGGAGTGGCCACCATCCTCCAATTTAACTTCTCTCACCGAGCCGTGGTTTCATTGGCAGCAGGGAGCTAGGTGCATGCGTGGCGATAAAAGCCACCCCACATGTGCAAGCTGAGGCAGACACTATCCTCTCCTGCACTTAAAACACAGACTCCTAGGAGCACTTCAGCCCCAACCTTGGAGCAAAATAGCAAAACACAAAACTTTAAGCTTCCAGACCAATCGATGTGCGAGTGTTGTGAGTGAGCCTTGTAAGAATAGACCTCTCTTTGGTAAATATACTTCCATGAACAAATATACTCTATGAGACAAAAGGCAGTGCCAGGTGAAGAAAATAGGCCAACCCTGTAATTACGTCAAGATGCTCATTAATGTCCCCTTTGGCAGTATCTTTAGCTCAAATAATAGCTTTACTACTCAGGTCTGTCCTTTAATACAATGGCAAAATGATCTCTGAACCACTTAATGTTTACCAGTACAAGCTGCCTGCATTAAAGCCATATACGCAACATCTTACACAAGGTACAACAAGCTGTGTTCACAATTTGATCACGTCATAATTTCAGATGGAGGATAGAGACCTTAATAATTATAGGAAACGTCTGTTTTTAAAAGAATTTCCAGATGTTAGATCCACAAATTTGGAAGTTTATTATTGTGTATTTATTAGAGAGTAGCTCAACAATCATATTAATCTTATGGCCTAAAGTCATTATAACTGATTACAATCACACCTTTGAGGTTGAACACTGGTGCCACTTTCTGAATCGATTGTAAAAACAAATATTTCACTTTTTTATTTTTACTGTAAGAGAAGGCTTTGAAGTTTGTTTCATGGATAGGTTAATGATTTACACATATATTAACCATAAACCAACTAATCTGCAATCAGACAGTTAAACTCCAAACCCAATAGATTTGTGATCTATCCTTCAGCTCAATGTAAACTTCAGGCATTCTAGGCTGTTATGACGTCACATGAATGCAACCTGCTGACCTCAGACAGGACATAGATGCAACACCATCCCATTACAGATGTATTGATCTATGCGTTAATATGTGTCATCAGGGCAACCTTTACGAAAGACTGAGCTCAGATCTCGGAAGCTAAGCAGGGCTGGTTAGTACTTAGATGTGAGACCACTGGGAATACCAGGTGCCACAGTGGGGTGTTAAATCCTTAGAGAAGGCATTGCTTAGTATGAAAGTGGTGCATGTGTGAGTGTTGGTGGCAGTTACAGGGGGTGATGGGGCAGATAGACAGCCTCGCTTCCATCAGTCTGCCCCAGGGCAGCTGTAGTTACAACTGTAGATTACCAACAAGTGTGGAAAGATGCATTTGACCCATTTCTTCAATGTCACTGGGGCAACCTGAGCAGACGCTGCAACAGTGCAGCTCATAGGGACCCATCTCCAGATCTTGAGCTAGGTTTGGTCAGGACTACCTTAGCTGGAGGATTTTACCTATTGTGCTTGTTTTGGGTTGATGAGGGAAGTTGCCCACCCAGGCACAGGGAGAAACTTGCACTCAGAAACCGAGGCAGCCCATGAGTCAATCACAGGACCTCCTTGTTGTGAGGCAGATATTCTAACCACCCAAGGGAGCTAACCACCCAAAGGAGCTAACCACCCAGCCACCAAGTTGTGCTGAAATGGGTTTTTACACAAATAATCTCCTGAAGATCATTAATGAGGAGTCACCTCTGACACACAGACAAGTCACATGGGACAATTAGCCAATAAAAACTAAATCACAATTAAACAGGAACACGTCCAAACAACATTCGATAATCAATCCAAACTTGAAGTGATGCATCTGAACCGTTAGCATAGTGTTATTGCAGTCATCATTGTTATTCGCTTCATTTGCATCTGTTGCAAAGTTGGAATTCAGACATCCTGTATAGTGGAGCCACTTGGAGGTCCTCTTTGGTTTAAGGCACTAAAACATACAAAAGTCAAAGCAGCCGTTTGCCTTTCCATGGCGCAGCCCTGCCCTGCATCAGTCATGTCATCTCTCAGACAGCGAGTGAAGGTTGTTTTCAACAGCCTCATCTCCTCACTCACTATTCACGTCACACACTTCCGACAGGCTATCGCACAATCAGGAGAGCAGCTGAGGAAGGTGATTTTGGTAGGTCTGCCTTAAAAGCCTGTTATTTTGGACCCTTCTCTTTTAACACGGCTCATCAGTTTTGCTTATCTGATCAAATGTAAAGTTCTACCCCATATACAAAATGCGAGGAGGTGCTGCTCTCATTCCTGGGCCTAGGTTGTCGTTCTGACTCTCTCTAATAGGGCTGCATCAAATAAAATGATCTGTTTTCTTTCTCTCATTACTATTTATTGATTTATGTTTTCCAAAAATTCTTAATAAATAATCAAAATAGGTATATGAATTCAAGCTTTTCACTCCAGAGCAATTTAATTCAAAAACTCCAATGTACGCTTCCGAAGTCTGAACTCTGCTCATAGCACGCTTTTACTGAAAGAGGATGGACTGTAAAACTCTTGATTGAAAAACCCAAGCTGATTATTAGCCATTTAAAATTATTTGATCACAATTTGATTAACTGCACAACCTTAGTGCATCTTTTTCTCCCTGAATGTTAATAGCATAATACAGCAGTGAAATGGCTTTCTCTCTACCTCATCTATGCTAGTGAACTAGTAATCAGACATCTCCGTATGGAACCACCTCTGGCTAACAGTAATACAAATGAATAGGCAACAGTAGCTCAGTGTTAGATGGGCCCAGCATATTAACTGTCATCGGTTCATCGCTATTTCTTCCTTTGGTCCAGCACTACAGACAGCGAAAACTCCTCAAAGACTGCAGTTATGGGCATGCTCTGATCCAACCGTCTGCCATCTGATTATGAACAGGGGTGGGACAATAAACCAGAATATCATTTATAGTTATAATAATTGTCTGTGGGGCATTTTTATATAATCCTGAGAATCGCCAACAGAGATAATCACCATTATATCACCAGAATGTGCAGAAAAAAAGTTACTTATCTGCTTCTCCTCTTCTCCGCTAGATGGTAGTTGTTTTCACTGATAACAAAGTACAATTATATAAAAGTTGTTAAAACATGGAACTTATGCATAGCGTTAGAATTATAATTTGTCATGATGCCTGTTTTTTCCTGTCCTCCTGCTCTCTCCCCCTCCCCTACCTGTCTGCCTGGAGCTGGGTGGAGTTCCTGACTCCTCCCGCACGCACCTGGAGCGCATTAGCGCAATTACCGTCACCTGCTGCCGAGTATATGAGGGCTCGGCAGAATACACTCGGAGCCAGACCGTCTGCGTGTAAACGTGAATGCTCCAGCTCAGTTTTGCATCTTTGTTGCCCGTCTGCATGCTCTTATTGGATTTTTGCCACCTTCCAGATTCCTGTCCTCGCTCGTTCCTGCTCCTGCCTCTGCGCTCCAGCTCCGGTACAGTCGTCCCTCTGTCTTGCCACCTGTCCTGTCTTGGTCTCAAGCTTGCTGCCTGCCTCCTGCCCTGGGTCCCGCTCTCTGGACTACGCCGGCCCCGCCTGTCCCGGTCTCGTCCCGCTCCTGTCTTCACTCCGGTCCTGGCTTTCCCGTCCCCGACCTGCACTCCGCCCGCCTGGCCTGCCCCCCGCTCCCTGGTTCCTCGTGTGTGTTTGAATGAACTGTTAAAGACTGAAATTCACTACTCTGTAAATAAACACTGTCAACTTGCCCTGAGTCTGCACTCCTTGGTCCGCACCCACACAAGCCGTTACGACAGAATGGTCTGGCCAGCATGGACCAAGCGGACTCAGGCCCAGACCAGGCGCTCCGGCAAGCGCGCTCCCACCATGAGGTGGTGTTAGGACAACACGAACAATCTATTCGGACTCTGTTGGATCTTAACCAGACGTTGTCTCAACAAGTGGCGCAGCTCAACCACCAAGTGGCCGCGCTTCTCATTGCCCCGCCTGCTGCAGCTGGGGTGCCGCCACATCCTCCGGAGCCGAGAGGCACGGACCCGGAGCCATATTCAGGTCAGCCTCACCTCTGACAGGGATTCCTGTTCCAGTGCGAGTTCATGTTTCAGCAATGTCCCACTCGCTTTAACTCTGGGGGCCGCTAAGATTTGTTATATGTGTGGATTACTTTGGGGAAGGGCTCTCCAGTGGGCTGAGGCATGGCTAATGAACACACCTGCGGCCAATTTGGATTTTAACAAGTTCATCTCCACCTTCAAGCTGGTGTTCGACCACCCGCACTACCAGGACAATGCGGCTTCCCGCCTACTGACTCTCAACCAGGGCTCCAGAATCAGAATCAGAAGACTTTTATTGCCATAGTCTGTGAACACAGTTCACAAACTAGGAACTTGATACGGTGAAAAAGTGCAACATAAACACACTGAATAAATACAAATACAAATAAGAGCATGCACAAAGTTAAAAAGATATGCTTAAAAAAATCAAATGAAATACTTAAAGGGAAAAAATATGTACAATAGCAGCATCAGAACAACAAGCAGGACGGTAGCGGATTATACTATTGATTTCTGGACGCATGCGGCTGAGGTGGACTGGACGGACAGCGCGCTGCGGGCCGTTTTCGTGCGGGGTCTGAACGAGCATCTGAAAGATGAACTGGTGTCTCGTGACGAACCCTCCGATCTCATCACCCTCACTAACCGGATAGACAACCGGCTAAGGGTGCGTCGGAGAGAGACACCGATCACCGGTCCCGCCGGAGCTACGCGCTGCCCCGCCGCCTCCGGAGGAGCCCATGCAGGTCAACCGGACCCTCGTTTCGGCCGAGGAGCGTCAGCGGAGGCGTCGCCTGGCCGGAGCCTGCCTCTACTGCGGCGGGCATTTTGTGGCCACTTGTCCGGCTCGGCCAAAAGGGGGCGCCCACCAGTAGCGCTGGGAGTACTGGTGGGTGAGTCTCACATCCTGGATCCAAACAATAGACTGCGGCTCAGTGCCAACCTGTGTGTACATTCAGAGACTTTACCTGTTTCAGCTCTTGTCGATTCCGGGGGGCCGAGAAGGACTTTATCTACGCCCAAGTCGCGGAGCAGCTCGGCGTACGACTGGAACCCCTCAAACGCCCAGGGACTCAATGGACGTTTTCTGGGCCGCATGATGCACGTCACGGAACCCGTCACCGTGGTTTTGTCCGGCAACCACCGCGAGACCCGGCGGTTTCATGTTCTGTTTTCCTCCGCCTCTCCACTAGTTTTAGGCTACCCCTGGTTACGAACTCATAACCCCGTCTTTGATTGGGCCAGGGGTGGAGTTTCGGGGTGGAGTCCCGAGTGCCACGCCAAGTATCTCCAGTCTGCCCTACCTCCCGCCAGGGGGTCCGGTTCCATCATCGGCCCGTCCCAGGACGTTCCCAATCTGTCTTCGGTTCCGGCGGAGTATCACGACCTTGGGGAAGTTTTTAGTAAGAGTAAGGCGCTTTCCTTACCTCCGCACCGCCCGTATGACTGTGCCATATACCTCCTGCCGGGTGCCCCATTACCGTCTAGTCGACTGTATAACCTGTCGAGACCTGAACAAGATAGAGGAGTATATCCGTGGATCCCTGGCCGCTGGAATTATCCGTCCTTCTACTTCCCCGGTGGGGGCGGGCTTCTTCGTGGCCAAAAAGGATAAGTCCCTGTGGCCCTGCATCGATTACCGGGGCTTGAACAATATCACTGTCAAGAACAAATACCCGCTCCCCCTACTGGGCTCCGCCTTCACGCCCCTCCACGGAGCCACCATTTTTTCGAAATTGGATCTGCGAAACGCATACCACCTGGTGCGCATAAGAGAGGGGGACGAGTGGAAGATGGCTTTTAAGACCCCCCTTGGCCACTTCGAATATTTGGTCATGCCCTTTGGCCTTACCAACGCCCCTGCTGTGTTCCAAGCCCTAATAAATGATGTGCTTCGTGATTTTTTTGAACTGCTTTGTCTTCGTATACCTGGATGACATTTGGATTTTTTCTCAGTCCCCTCAGGAGCATCGCTGTCATGTCCGCCAGGTTCTTCAGCGCCTCCTGGAAAATAAGCTGTTTGTCAAAGTTGAGAAATGCAAGTTTCATGCAGAGGTCAGTTTTTTGGGCTTCATTGTGGGGCGGGGCCAAGTGAAAGCCGATCCGGAGAAGATCCAGGCCATCACAGATTGGCCCGTCCCAACCAATCGCAAACAGCTCCAGAGATTCATCGGCTTCGCCAATTTTTATAGACAGTTTATACAGGATTTTAGTAGGGTTATCTCGCCCCTTACTAAACTTACCTCTCCTTCATTGCAGTTTTCCTGGTCCCCCGAGGTGCAATCAGCCTTCGAGAAACTCAAGAAGCTGTTTACCTCCGCTCCCATCCTGCACCAGCCCGACCCCCTTCGCCAATTCGTCGTGGAAGTAGACGCCTCCGACTCGGAGTGGGGGCCGTGCTGTCTCAGAGATTTGAACCCCACAATCGCCTCTGCCCCTGCGCCTTCTTCTCCCGTCGGTTGTCCTCGGCCGAGGCCAACTATGACGTGGGGGGACTGGGAACTTCTGGCCGTCAACCTCACCCTAGAGGAGTGGCGCCATTGGCTGGAGGGAGCGGAGCAGCCGTTCGTAGTTTGGACAGACCAAAAGAACTTGGAATATATCCAGTCCGCCAAGCGACTCAACTCCCGTCAGGCTCGTTGGTCCCTGTTCTTCAGCCGCTTCAATTTCCTCCTGACCTACCGTCCCGGATCTCAGAACGTCAAACCGGACGCCCTTTCCCGTCAGTTCACCCTGGAGGACAGCCCGGTCCACTGGGAGATCGAGGACACCATCCGAGAGGCCCAGACCAACGATCCTGACCCAGGTAACGGCCCACCTGGTAAATTGTTTGTCCCTGATTCTGTTCGATCCCAGGTGCTCCAGTGGGTCCACGCCTCCAGGTTCGCCTGCCATCCCGATGCGAGTCGCTCTCTCTCCCTGTTCAAGAGACACTTCTGGTGGCCCACTATGGACACGGACACCCGGGCCTTTGTCTCAGCCTGCCAGGTATGTGCTCGGGCCAAGGCCTCCCATTCACCCCCTTCTGGTCTCTTGTATCCCCTCACAGTTCCTCGGCGGCCTTGGTCCCATATCCCAGTGGACTTTGTGACGGGACTACCTCCCTCCCAGGGGAACACGGTAATCCTCACAGTGGTGGACCGCTTCTCCAAGGCCGCCCACTTTATAGCCCTGCCCAAGCTCCCAACTGCCAAGGAGACCACCAACCAGCTCACTAACCTTGTCTTCCGCCTACACGGCATCCCGGTGGATATCGTTTCCGACAGAGGAACTCAATTCACGTCCCAGGTGTGGCAGGTCTTCTGCGACGGTTTAGGAGCCACGGTCAGTCTCACGTCCGGCTTTCACCCATAGTCAAATGGGCAGACGGAGCGGGCCAACCAGGACCTAGAATCAGCACTACGATGCACAGTCTCCGCAAATCCCGCAACCTGGAGTTCTCACCTGCCTTGGATAGAATATGCTCATAATTCCCTTGTGAGCTCGGCCACTGGGATGTCTCCTTTCCAAGCGTCCCTGGGATACCAGTCTCCGCTCTTCCCCACGGAGGAGAATCCAGCCAGCGTCACCTCCAGCGCTGCCGCTGGGTCTGGAGCAAGACCAGGGTGGCCCTCCTTCGGGCTGGGGCGTGCACCAAGGCAGCGGCCGATCGCCACCGCGCCCGCATACCAACCTGGCCAAATGGTTTGACTCTCTTCCAAGACCATCCCGCTGAAGACTGACTCCCGCAAGTTGTCCCCCCGCTTCCTGGGACCATTTAAAATTATAAAAGTCATAAATCCATCCGGTGCGTCTTCAGTTGCCCCCGTCTCTCCGGATCCATCCAACCTTCCACGTCTCCCAGATCAAACCAGTCCAGAACAGCGAACTTTACACTCGGAGCCAGACCGTCCGCGTGTAAATGTGAATGCTCCAGCTCAGTTTTGCATCTTTGTTGCCCGTCTGCATGCTCTTATTGGATTTTCGCCAGATTCCTGTCCTTGCTCGTTCCTGCTCCTGCCTCTGCGCTCCAGCTCCGGTACAGTCGTCCCTCTGTCTTGCCACCTGTCCTGTCTTGGTCTCCGGCTTGCTGCCTGCCTCCTGCCCTGGGTCCCGCTCTCTGGACTACGCCGGCCCCGCCTGTCCCGGTTTCGTCCCGCTCCTGTCTTCACTCCGGTCCTGGCTTTCCCGTCCCTGACCTGCACTCTGCCCGCCTGGCCTGCCTCCCGCTCCCTGGTTCCTTGTGTGTGTGTTTGAATGAACTGTTAAAGACTGAAATTCACTACTCTGTAAATAAACACTGTCAACTTGCCCTGAGTCTGCACTCCTTGGTCCGCACCCGCACAAGCCATTACGACATAATTACTTTATACTGTGTATACTTTTAAGGAGGTAACAACATTAAAACATAAAGCTCACAAGAATCCATTTTGTGTAATATATGAGCTTCAATAATTATCATGATATATTGCTAATCGCAGTTACATTGGCCATGATAAACGCAACACCAATTTCAAAATGGCTGCATGCCTAATTAGGAAAAGTACAAATTTCAATCAACACTAACAGATAGGGAGAAAATCTTCATAAATCACATTTCAGTTTTAAATCAACTACTGAAATCAATTCTATTTTTACCTTTATCCTCCATGTTGGATATGATCATTTCTGAACTGTCCCTTGTTTCATTCTTATTTAATTCATTTTCGAGTGGCTTTTAACTAAATTCTCTGGAAAATCACCGACACTAATTACTTAAATCTGGCTGAAGTTGGCCGAGGCACTGGCCATGTGTTATGCAATAATCTCTTAGTAAGATGAATGAGATGGTATACACTAGAGATAACAGAATATTTATAACCAACTTTGCCAGCAATGATTTAATTTCAAACATGTGTGTTTTCATAACCGTCATGTATGCCACGCAGTGAGGGAGCAAAGACAACGGCCACCTGGAGACAGAGACGGACACTGTGTCATTATCCTTTATTAAAAGTGGCAGTGCACAGCATGGTGGCTGTAGTCTCATGTTTGAATACACAGCAGCTCCCTGGACACTGGTGTTTCTCTATGTGGGAGAAGAGTGAGTCACCCCGAACATCCAAACCTAATCACAGACAAACCCAAATCAAAGTCTTTCCCTGCAGACGTGCTGCATTACATCTTTATATCTTCACTCCTCTTTTAGCTGCCTCTATCTTTGTGCCTATCGTTTATTTCCTCCCAGTCACCCTCAACCGTTTTCTTATTATATTCATCATCCTTCCTCCTCCTCCCTTCCTGTCTCGCAATCTTCCTATCTCTCCTCCCCATAAGCTTTTGCCAATATCTGTCGCTCAATCTCGTCTTTTGATTTATACTTTTAAAGTGGGCACATCCAGTTACAAACATATCACTTGGTGCGCCGGAAAATTTAACTTTTTAGAACAAAAGACAGCAAAAGCACCGTCATGAATAAAGTCATATTAAAAGGTTTTTGAGTTTAAGCCCAAATTCTATTTTAATTCAAATGGCTGAGTGTTCCTTAAGAAGCCCTGGGGAGGGTGCTACAACAGATAGAAGAAACAAGACTCGCAGTGGGACATTGAAGGACATGATTAAGTCACTTTAAAAGCACACTATGTAGCCTTTCTGGTGGGATGTCACCTGTTCCACAATATGGCGTTACATCCACCTATCACACATATATTCAATTACAGGTCTTTTCATTGCAAAAATACATGGAAATAAATACATGGAAAATCATACATTCTTACTGTGAGTTGCCAGTCTTCATGGAGATGTGTTTAATGACAATCTGTGGAACATTCCAGGCAATGCATCTCCATGGAGACAAGCAGAAAAGCTACACAGTGTGCCTTTAAGCATAACAAAGCATTGTGGCTGCATGATTCTCCTACAATTCGACAGGCTTTATAATAATCACTTCTTATTATATAGAGCAGTGGTTCAGAAATAACTGAAATGAGAGAAAAACAGGCCAAACCAAACCAGATGTTATGACCCAGCTCTGCCAGGGTTAGGGAAGTAACAAACTGGGGCCTGGGGCAGTAACACCAGGTCCAAACTTGGGCTAAAACAATAAAAATTTTTGGGCTTCACAATGATGTTTATTGTAATATAGTGAGTTCTAGAGAGCATTCAGGAATCATCAGGTTCAACATTTGTGAATATACCTTTACCTTCTTATGAAACTACATTGTTTTCAGTAGAAAGAACTGGCTCTTGCCCCCATCTGGAAGTATGACATCATCACATTCAAGGATCTGAAAACCACCAGTGAGAAACTGCATTGCCTAAAATGTGAGCCATAATCAAATCAAGTCGATCTCTTGTCACAGTTATTCACATCCACCTCTGACTTCATGTTAATTGACCCAAATAGACCTGTTTTATTTATAATCCCATCAGAAATAAACAGTGATTAGGTAAAGCTGCAAAACCCCTAATGCCTGCCTCTTTTGGCTGTTTGTAAGCATCTGCAGATTGGTGACATTGAGGAAACAAAGCAGAATGGCAACATAGCAAAAACGAGTCTTATAGTTTGTGTCTTTGGGTGGGGCATGAAAGATATCTTATTAAATGGGGAATACAATACCACAGGGCTAACAATTAACAATGTTTTGACAGTGAATCACACACGACATCCCCCTTTTTATTGGCCTACTCCGCACGGGCTGTCTGTCTGGGCTATCTATTTTATGTTACAACACCCTTAAACCAGCAGCAGGGATTATTCTGTTTTTACAAGCTTTATCACAAACCACAGAAGAATAGAAGGACACTTAAATGTGAATAACACTTTTGAACATAAAACGAGTGGATATCAGAGGGAAAAATGGGGACAGCTAGATTAGCAAAAGACCAAGTTCGCAACTTCCAAACTGCAGTGACAAACCCTTATAGCGTGACTGTAAAATTTACCTCTTAATATGCTCTAAGTATGTTGTATTTTATTTTTTGTACACACTGGCTCAATTTGCGATCCTAAATATATTGACTGAACCCTCACAGTAAACCATGATGTCTAATAGCTCCCTGAGGTTAAACTGTAAAAGAGTCTATAACCATTTAAGACTATGCTTAAGCTTCAAAGCACAACTTAATCCACCACTGCTTCATTAAATTGTTTTACATCATCATCCGCTTATTCGCGATAATATTGATTTGCCTGTAATGTGCCACAGTATAACACTAATTCCATTACTGGTGTTTTATGGCTTCAAAATACCTTGAAAGACATGCATTCTTACTGCGATTAAGGACCCCTATCCACAGATCAGACCTGTAACTTGGGCTGGTGGCACTGCCTGCTTGTCTCCATGGAGAAATATAATATACTGAGGAACATTCAAGGCAAAGTAATAATGGAGACAAGGAGGTGTCTTACTCTCCATTAGAAAAGTTATATAGTCCACCTTTATGAAACTACAGTTACTGGACAGACAAAGCATTGTATAAAACCAAATGTTAACATGATTGGTCAGTACAAACATTCTTGGGTTTGTCAAGCCAAGCTGCAAACATCACATCAACCAGAAGAAGCTAAACACCTTTCAGGGCAATGAGAAATATTAATACAACTTGAGCTTCATGAATACCTTTTGGGACAAATATTAACATTCTTTTCAGCTCTCTTGGTTTACTGACGCAAAAAGAAAACTAAACAAGAAAAAAGGCATTTTTCTTCTACTGGTACTTTGCAGCTATGTCATCAACATTCCCTGAGGGTGTGACGCTAACTGAAGGCACTACTGTCGGCAGCTCCATTAGACTTTAATGTGAGCTTTAGTTTAACACAATCTGACCAGAAAGAACTGGTTGAGCTAGAACTACAACAGGCGAGCTGATTTGCGCTGTTAAACAAGTCTCTCACAAATAAAATTACAGTCACAAGCTAGCTAGTATTAGCCATCAGTTTTTTGTCAGTTAGTCACTCTCACGTTTTTGTTGAAAATCAAACACCTAAACAGGACCATGAACGCTCGAAGTGATCACAGCCTCCTGAAAATGTGTTGTTTAAATCCATTTTGTATTTTTTCTTGAGTTTTTAGACTAGCATCTTAAAACTTCCTTGTCAGTGTTTGCTAGTGTATGCATTGTGTCTCCATGGTAACTGATGAACATTCAACCATAGAGATACATGTGGAACCCCCCCAGTATCAAAATATTTTCTATGCAGCTCCATAAAGTCGCTACAATTGTTATGGACATACTTTCTTCTTCTTCTGTTAAGCCGCTGTGACAGGTCGAACAAACTGCCTGGGTGCCATTCTGACGAATTATAAACGCTCCACACACTACTGTGAATACAAACCAACAATTGGCACAAAGGACTTTGGCACCTGGTCTGGCTGTTGACATTTAAACAAAACAAATGCATCCTTTTCAGTCCTGTTGCTCTCTCTTTCCTCTTTAATTGTACTCCTGTCTCCACCCCTCATTTTGACATTCAGATGACCGGCAAAAGCAGCTCTCAATCTCCCCTTTAGAGGGTGAAACTTGTCTATTGACTGCGAGTGCTTTGAGTAAGGACTTCCTGGCATCTTCCACTTCTCTGCATAGTGAGACTAGCTTCTTTATTAAGTCAACATATATATAAAACAATTTGCATCCTCCTTCTTTTGTACATATACAATAAATATACATAATAGATGAAGAATGTCCTCTGCAAAGAAATAAAACAAAATCTTGTGTTTTTATTTTAAAATCTGTCTGTACCTACCGTTTAAACCTCTACAAACATTTTCTGAAATTCATGTTTTGTTTTGTTTTGTTTTGTATCAGTTTATCGGTATTTCTTTTATCTTATCTCAAATGTGAATGCTGATGGAGACAATATCCTACTTTAAACATAAATCTTTAATCTAAATACACTGCAATAAAAGCTTTTTTCCATTCCAGCCCTATGAGCAGCATCTTGTATCTACACAATGATCTATATCAACATTCTTCTTGCTCAAAACCACACTGTCTGGTGCTTGGTTATCTCCTCCCTGTGCCTCCTCTCTTTTATCCCATACTTTTGTCTATTCATTCTGGCTCACCTCCCACATTACACCTGAACATAAGGGGCTTTGCCAAAAACACCTTGTCGTCCATCTGTATGTCTCCCAGGTAATCTTTTATAAGCTACTTTTCACCTGTCCTCCTCCACTTGCTCCCTGTAGAGCTCAACTCCAAACTATTTAACAAACTCATTCTATAGAGTATTCCATTCATTCACTTTGCATTGATCGCCTCAGACCAGAGCGTCAAAACAATCAGTACTTGGATTTTGTAAAGTCAATGGCATCCTCTCTTTGTTTTGTTCAGTCCATCGGAGACCAAACAGGATTTATTCTTATCTCTTCGTTCTTTCTTTTCTGCTGAGACACGCCTTGGTCGTTCCTTGTGTCTGTGTCTTTGAACAGTGTTGCCACGCTTGGCTACTAAAACAGAAAAGACCATGGCCAAGATTGAAATCTTTGTAATATGGCACAAATACAAGAATGGAGCACTATATATTCATGTACATTTGCAGCAGCTTTGTCACAATACTAAAATCTAAAAATACAAATCAAGAGGTGTTTTACTCAACCTTTTACTCAAGATTGTTAATCACAATTGTACACGATATATGTATAGAATAATAATGCATCCATTTTCTACAGCGTATGCAGGGCTGGTTGTGGAGGGAGCAGTTTAAACAGAGATGCACATATTTTGCTCTCCAGACGTTTCCTTAAGCTCCTCAGGGGGAATCCCAAGGCTTTCCCAGTCTAACTGAGAGACATCGTCCCTCCAGCGTGTCCTAGGTCTTCCCCGGGGTCTCTGCCCAGTGGGACATGCCAATAACACCTCCCCTAGAGGCATCCCAGTGGCATCCCAATACCTCATAACTCTAGAATAATAATAGGTTTATTCATTTCAGTTTGTGGTCATGTCAATATTTAATGTGCACTCACATTGCTTGACAAAGTAATTTACTTTTAGACTGGTTTTGAGTAAACCCTATTTTTGTAGACTAATCTTATAATACATACTTAGTAAATATGTGTCTCTCTCTATATATATAATATATGTAGAACAGCCAAGCTCACAACCTTCCTGGAATTGGGATTGTATAAGATCTTAATGCAATATCTGGTCATCTTGACCAAAGTGCGGACATTGTATGTGTGGGCACTCTCTTCAGTCTGTGTATCAGATCAGGGTCTGACTGTTCTCTCTGGGGAATATATATGTGGCCATTACTGCCCGCTCGTCATTAGGCCTCATCCAGCTGTGCATTGTATGACTATAAATGTATATCTATTTCTCCGTATGTCAAAGGTTTATTTCTCAATGCTTTCTTTCACACAATTGTTTTGACCTTCCAGCAGATACAGTGACCCCCCAAGGACCTACGCTACATCCACCCGACCCTCTGCTCACAAACACAGCTACCAACCAAGTTTCATGCCTCTAATAGCTACACACTTAATCTTATGCACCTATAGTCTATTTTACGTCTTTTTTATGACGCTTAGAGGGAAAAATGTCACTATGATTTTTCCAGTACAATGACCAAATGAACAGGACACAATTGGGGTTCAAAAACAATGCCTTCGTAAATACCACAAGCACACATTCAAAGCTAAATTTAGACACAAAATTGCATCTGGCTTTGCTGACAAACACATTATAGAGTGGGAGAGATCTGAAACCACGCTGACCCCTGGTGGTCAAATTGAAATGAATGGGCATCACACTGCGCAATAGAAAAAAAATAGTGAGTACAAAAATGCCAGATCTCATTTGGAGGGAAGCACTAAAGGGTATTATCTTGGTAAAAATGAGTGCAGAGAGAGAGAGATTTCTATTTTTAGCTGTTGTAAATGCTGGATTTTAAAGTCAGAATTGATTGTAATCTCTTAAGCAGAACACAAGGGCAATAGGCAGTGGTTGAAGTGGAGAGTCTGAAGTTGCGTTCATGCGGAAGAATTTCACGAGGGCTTGTATAGTTCTATCCAAACTTATGATCCACAAATATATCCACCTTTTATTAGGGATTCATTAGCTCAACAAAACTGCCACATTAAACTTTTAACTGACAACAATCACATCTTTGAGGGTGAATAATTACACCACTTTCTGAAGCTATGAAAACATTTTTTCCTTTTGTTTATTTATACTGACAGACAAGACACTGAACATGGTTCCAGTTTTTGTTTCACATCGATAGGCCCAGTAATTAACCATAAATCAAGTCAACAAATCTTCAGTCTGTCATAGGGATGCACTGATCCAGCTTTTTCAGTTTCAATACCAATAACGATGCTTTGACTTTAAGTATCTGCCAATACCTGGTATGAACCAATACCAGTGTAGAGACAGGAATGGCGCCTATTTCCATAAAACACAATTAACTTATTACACAAGAGATCCAGCTGTGTTATGTAACTGTTATTTATCTTTCACATCACTACAGATCAGCTCTGTATTAATAAAAATTCAAACATTATGAGACGTTTGAGACCAAAATCAGCCTCAGTTTTATTACATCCAATTAAAGGCCCAACAAACATATCAACTGAACCAATATTTGGAAGCCGATACAGCAAAATGTTCAGTATCGGTGCCAATATTCAATACCAGTATCATATCAGTGCATCCCTAATCAAATTCTACAGTACAATTCTGATCTCCAGCTCAATTAAACTATCAACGAGTTTCAGAATGCACAATGATGAAAAATTAGTACTATTGCCATGGATATTAACAATTTAAGAATGTTGTGATGCCATGTGAACAAAACCTACTGACTGCATCAACACACACACAGACACACACAGCTCTCCTCTCCACCTGTGCTCCTCTAAAAACACTTGATTCCTCCCTGGATAGTAGCCACCTGCTCCACCTGTCAGCTGTACCTCTGAAGTAGTTATATAGGCTCTACTTAAATTTAACTCTAGGTTTTATAACGCGGCTGCTCTGCTCTGCTCATGCCCGTCACGATGCCTGGATCTCTTTTGCAGTGTGTGAGCAGCCAAGTAGAACTCAGCGCTCTGAAAACCATTGCTCTGTGACCAAGCAAAAAAAAAAAATGTTCAGGTTCCCACTAAGTATTCACAGCAATTTAACACAACTGAATATATAGAGTGAGTTTTGAACAGACTGACAATTCACTTTGCAGACAAACTTTTTACGAATAGAGACAGCACTTAAAGATGAGCTATAGGGTTGGCGCTCTTATGCAACAAACTCTCTGCTCTATATGAGAACACGCCGAAAATGGTTCACTTAAGATATACTCCAAGAGGTGGAATCACATTAAGGTCAAATTGTTAAAAACATTATATACTTAAAGGTAACTTTTTTAACTTTTCTGGAAGAGGGTCTGCCACCTGCTTGTCTCCATGGAGATGTTATTGTTTTGCTTGGAATTTTCCACAGTATGACATTAAACTTATCTATCTCCATGGAGAATAGCAGGCGATGTCACCAGGTCAAGCTGAAGGTCAACTCTGTGGAGAGGCGACCCAGCATACAGTAAGAATGCATGATCTTAAAGCTATAAAAACATCTGATATTGAATAAATGAAAGAGAGTTACGTTTCATCTATAATTTAATACATGTAAGAGAGTTCTTTAATGCCATACTGTGGAACTTTCAAGGCAGTTTGAGGCAAAACTATTACATTTCCATGAAAAAGAGCAAGTGGTGGTGTTACATAGTGCATTTTTAGACTATAAAATTATATTTGTTTATGCAAAGTGTGGGTTAGATGCTTTTAATTAAATCAAAACACTGATCTATATCCAACAAGATTGACAACGATACAACGTTTTGAGTAGACTTTGTTGAAAAATGCCATTCAGAACAATCTTCAGGCTCAATAATCTGTCTGATCTGGTTGATTGATGTTCAAAATAATCAGACGAGCGAGCAGCAGAGGTTGGCATTTGGCAGAATATGCAGTAACAAAATGAGCCCCCATTGGAATTCATTTTCTGACAAGACTTACAAGCATATGGGCTAATGTGCAGAATGCTTGATTACATGTTGTGTGGGAGTAAAAATGAACTAAATGTACTAGTTTGAGTGTTTGAGATGGTGAATGACAAAAAGAATTGCCTTGCTTATTCTAAATATGTGTGATTTGGTGCTGTAGAATACGCCGCCAAAATACAGAATGCAATAGATTATGTTGACATTTGAAAGCTCTAATGAACAACTCCAAAAAGTACTATCATAAAGATTTCACCAGATGTTACACCATGGGAAGACAATAATATTACAAATGCTAACAGAGCTACATTCTGACAGTGAGTGTGCGATTACTGTCTTGGTAAATCTTGAATTAAAGGTCCTATATTACACAAAATTGACTCTTGTGAGCTTTAAGCCATGTTATAATGCAGTTACCATCTCAAAAACATAACTGGAGTTGTGTTTTGTTTAATTTACATATGTTTGAGTAATCCTTCATTATTAGTCTGTCTACATCTCCAAAGCTCAAAATGCTCTGTTCCACCTTATGATGTCATGAAGTGGTAGTTTCAAGTTAACAGCTACATTTTACCTTTTGTACAGTAGAGACCAGCATTTCCAGGGATGAAATTGGATAATTTGATTGTATGAAATGATTCTAGTGAAGGTGTATGGAGTTTAATAACACAGCGGAGCACTTCCTGTATTACCACATGACATCACAAAGTGGAACTGAGTGGTTTCTGTCTGAGAGAATAACTCAGCCTAAATATGCAGGGTTTGTGTGTTTAACATGTGTGAATGAAACAAAATACAACTCCAGGTATGTTTGTGATGAGGGAACAACATTATAACATAGATCGAAAAATAGAGTAGTATGGGACCTTTAAATTTTAGATTATTATTTATTCATAAAGATGTGAAAGAAATGTTGTCTTATTAAGGAGCAAATCTCAAACTCATGCTGATTGCTGACAATGAGCGAGTTTTATTTTATCAGAACAAAATGGCTCCAGTCTTTTTTGCATTTGTTAGATACTGAAGGACTGTGCTTAAAATGTTAATGAGATTTTATTGGACTAAAAATGTTTGGTCTTTTGTCTGACTCTTTATCAATTATGAATCGCAACAATTAACTCCAGCACAGATTCATTTAACCACTCACAAGTTCTGCCTCAGATAAAACCCACTGTTTATCTCTTAACAGCAACAGTGGAGTGGCCAAGATGGAGACGAAAGATTAAGGAGCTTTTTCAGTCCAATGTAAAAAAACCTATCTTTGTGAAGAACCAAATGCTGCCACACAGACCCTATATATTAACTTAACCCTATATATTATTTAACACAGATACATTCACTGCATGCATACAGTTATGAGAAGCATTGTAGCCACTGCAAGATGATGTGTTCCTCTGTTTTTATCATTATCTACCCAAGGTTTTAATATAGTAATTAATTGTATACCACAATTAATTCATCCTTAATTACTACATAATTAAAGTTGAAAAGTAAGAGCAAATGGACATAGTGTTAAATCAGATGGACAATGAGGAAAATGTAATATTGTAGTTGCACTGAATAATATACAGCCTGAATAGGTCTGTTCACTATTGAGTAGATACAACTGTTCTATACCGTCAATTGCTTCACTGGAGTATTTGCATTTAGCTTAATTAGTTAATTAGTTTCATTACTGAACATGTGATGTAATTGTTACATTTACACCATTGACCAATAGACTTACAGACTACGACGAAATTAAACTTCGATCTTTCCCAGTGATTAATGGATAGATTAAATTAACTCCACAAAGAGTGAGGCCAAGCAGTGACTTTGAATTGTCCTGAGGAATAGTGACAGTGGTCACATCAAGACACTGGCTAAATGTGACACAGAGATATACACAACTGTGCAAAACTGTGCAAAAGTACTATCAGTCAAAAGTTTGGACACACCATCTCGTCCAGTGTTTTTTTTCTTTATTTTTGCTGCTTTCCACATTTTATATACATACAGAAGATATAAAAAAATATAAGGAATTATGTAGCAATGAAAAAAGGAATAACAACAAAATAGTTTTTATATTTTATACTCAAATCCTCAAAGTAGCAACCCTTTGCTGTGTGGAAAAATATTTATTAGAGTTATGTCACTTTTTTCTTTGCTGCATAATTCCATAAATCTTGCTTCATATATCTGATATCTTCTGTATGTATCTAAAATGTAGATATGTAATATACGAAAAAGCCCAGATCTGGATTCTCCTAAAGTAATGAATTAGTGAGTGGGGCTGGGCCATATCATATTGCATATCATCTTTTGCTTTGGGGGCTCTATGAAATATAACAGCATGTGCACTACGGCTGATTTCCCTCTCAGTTGTGAGTGAGAGGAGGACAGAGATTACAGCAAACATCTAGGACATGTTAAAAACCGATGAACACTCAAAACATACAACTCATAAAAAACAAGCTAGTACAAATATTAAAAATACCACATTAAGTATTTTGTGTAGCCAAAGATATATCATCAATTATATCCTTTTTACAGTCACCAACACATGTTTTTGCACAATGTTACACTGTGTAAATGTAGAGCAGAATAAGATCATCTCTAGGGGGCTATTGTATTGAAGTAAATGGTAACATTTTATTTTCATTAAAGGGACAGTCCCTGATATTTTCTATATATTGCCTCAAAGATATATTGTATAAGCAACTCTGGAGGTACAAATAAGTCTGTGTACTGTCTGCTGTTTAATAAAGTGTTTATGATTGTTTGAGTATCAGGAAGTGCACTGTTAGCATGCTAGTTGTCGCTGTTAGCTTTAACTTTGGACAGCTGCAAACAGTTAAAAATGAAGTAGTTCTGTTTTTCAAATGTTTATGAAAGTAAAAATCAGATACAACACCTTAACAAAACTATAAGACAGATGACAGATGTGCGTTTCAGTTTGTCCGCAGGTAAAACAGTACAGAACACCTCTAAACAGTCTTCTGAAACTACAACATAAACACACAACTACACCAATAAATCCAATTACATTTCATAACAAGAGCAAACAAAAATCTCACTTCCCCTGCCAGGGTACTTGAAAAGCATGTGTTGTACTCACGTGGTAAAGGCAGGGTTGTACTTGGCTCCCAGGTAGTAGGAGTAGAGGTTGAACATTCCGATCATAAAGGCCACAAACACCATGATGAAGATGACCATGAACTTAAAGATGTCTTTGACCGTCCTGCCCAGGGAGATCTGCAGCGGCCCGAAGCTCTCATTGGCCGGGAGGATATAGGCAATACGTGAGAAACTGAGCACCACAGCAATGGCGTACAGGCCCTCGGAGATGATCTGGGGGTCGGAGGGGCGCCATTTGTTTCTGGCTGTGGGAGGAAGGGGAAAATAGTGAAGGTAAAAATCAATGTTTTTTTTCTAATCATTGTTTTGTATTGCCATGGTAGGGTTAAAATGTTGAGTTAAAATGGCACTTATTCTGTTGGCTGAAAAGGCATGCCTAAAAGTAATATTAACTTTGGGAAATGTGTGTTGATGATGTCAGGGTAAAGGTACAACAAAAATGACAAAAAGGTGAGTCAGACTTAGAATAGGGAGAGATGGACAACAAATTTGGAAATTAACTGGAGAGAGTTGGCACAAAAAAGGTGACTTTAATAAAAGCCACTCTGACAATAATAATTTTCATGAACATAATTAATGCGAAAGGGTTATATTGTTTGCCACTGCAAAATATATGAAATAAGAACTATTTCTGTCATAAAATTAACATTTTCTGTTGTTTTCCTATTTTAAAATGCATTAATAATCACATACTTTTTCATCAAAATTAAAAAATATTTTTTTGTTTACATTCAAACTTGTTATGTTAATCCTGTACATGTTGGATACTATAAAGATAGAAGAGTTATGTGCTGACACACACTGATGCATTAGTGGTTTGTTATAACAGAGTCAGTCCAGCAGATGACAGCACTGATGAAGGTTCCCACACAGGGCCACTGGGGACAGTCCAGAAGACTGCAATATCACACACATCAAACCAGCCATGGGTTTGTACTCGCAATTACAGCTAATGTGAAGATCAGATGAAGCCTAAGATATGATTACTGTTCTATTTTTATACAGTAGCACAGCAAGCCAACGCAAAACATAAAGACAAACAGCAATTGAAATTGGTGCAAAACAGCCACAGATTCCTCTTGAAACGGGTGACATCTCAGCACATCTCGCCCAATTATGAAACTAGAAAGTTTGTTTTGTTTTCAAATTGGGTTGGTTATATTGACAATTGTCTCGATGTCAAAAACAAATATGGTTTGTTTTCAAAAAGCTGGAGAACAACTAAAATCAATTACCATACATAAAAAAGACCTGTGCCTCTGTCATAATTACAAAGCTCTGAGAGTCAAAAGCCAACTGTAGAAAAACATCACTTTATGGCAGTGGCCCTAAAAATGCATGGAAATGTGTGTAAACTTATGCAATTACATAGAATAGCACATTCCAAATATCTGGAAAAAGTGTTCCCCTGTGTCCCCTGCACATAAATATTTATGCCACAAAGTATATTTCTTTGCAGTTGAAACCTGATTTATCCTACCAGCTTGTGCCAATACAACTAACAGAGCTGTAAATAAAATCTAATTTAGAATGAACACAGACCTCAGCAAAAAATCTAAAAGTCAATAAATACTTTCACTTGGCACATTTTATATATGGTCTTGGTGGTCCACCTGCAGAAGGGCTGGTGTGGGCAGGTTTATAGGTGATTACAAACAATCTCACTCTTTATAATATAATCTTACGGATACATATACAGTATAGTAAAACTCTACTCACCAAAAGTGAAGTAAGCCACTTCATCGGGCAGTGAGGCGTTGCTGAGGTCGTCGTCGGGCACGTGCATGTCCACGTATTGCTGTGCTTTGGTTGCCTTGAGGAAAGCCATGAATCGAGCTGTAAACGATGCTACAAAGATGGAGAGCATCCCGAAGTCCAGGACGTTCCAGAGGTGAAGAACATACTCCCTCGGCCCATCGCTCCAGATCTCCTTACACTCAGACCAGATCATACCTGTGGAAAGATGTAATACACTTTACAATGTAAACAACAACACTTTTTTGATAAATATTCATGATATCAACAAAGAGATAGCAAAAAAAACAAACAACAAAACACTGGATATTACAGTCACAATTAAAAGTTCATCAGGTCATTACACCCAATGGTATTTTTTCAAGCTAACAAATGTTCACTCCAAAGATCAGCAGCATAAAAACATGTTGTGAATATATTTTTTTATTTTATTAGTTATTATTAGTCATAACATAGTTACACAGTGGTCAGTAGGCCTGTCATGATAATGACTATATCTTTTTTATTATTTATTATTTATTTTATTAGTTTATTTGAAGGGACAGTGTGCAAAAAAAAAAACATTAATAGATGCTTTGCACCAGATTATAGCCGAAGCTAATTTCCATCTGTAGTCCCTGAACAGGTGAAAAATAATATCGACTCATCAACTCAATATGTGAAAGCTGGAACAATGTATTATGGGGCTAAATATTTATCATGTGTACATTTTTTGTAAATTTGGGAGATTTGGGGTATTTTTGTTGTAATACAATCACATTTTAACTGTAAAAGGTTGAATAAGTGATTTTTATGGCTAATTATTGACAATATCTCTGTAACAAGATACTGTGCTTCAAAATGTGTTATCGTGACAGGCCTACTGATTAGTTAGTTATTTATAGTTATCGTGATTAGTTATAAATGCGTGGATATTTTACAATTGCTATACAATACAACATTAACTTTCTCAATGTTACAAATACGTTAAAGACTGACTACAGTTTTCAAGGACATGGAGAAATGACCCATACATATTATCTGTTTTCAATTTATACTTTCAACCAGAGTTGCAACGTTTTATTTTGGGTATCTATTAAAAAATACATTTACAGATGGTGTGGCATCAAAGCTTGTAATTCACACAGCACTCAGACATCAGGTGCACACAAACACATTGACAACCCCTCAGTCTTTCCCTTTCCGCCACCCAAACAGGGTGAAAATTGCTTAGTGAAAAGACCCCTGATCAGCATCATCGCAACAACAATTACGAGGCTTTCGAAGTATGCCACTGGAATCACAATTGCCTGTCGACTCGAGCAAGGACACAAACAGCCAAAATAGTAAACACCCGGCTAGCAGATGTCGGCACCTGCTACTAAGAGATCCACAGATGGAAAAATGGCTGCTACACAAATAAAAATAGAAGTGTATGCCCAACTTACATATAATGCTATTGTATCTCACATCCAGATGGGTAACAGCTGTGGTCTGACATATGTCGCCAATGGCTACATATTTGTCAAATGTGGCGTTTTGACAGCATCTTCTCCTCCCCAACTTCCACCTGACTGCGTTTTTATAATGATCAAAATTCAATCCAAAATAGTTACATCCAAGTTTGCCTTCCTTATAACCTTCTATACTGTTTCCCTTGACACTTCAGGCCATCTGGACCAACCTGCAAATTTTCACACAGATATTGAAAAGCAGCAGGGAAACAGGTTCTATTTGTAACTTTGACTCCTGAGGCAAACGCCCAGGAAACCTCTAATTTAACTTGTGAAAAAGATGGTACTTTCTTATTTGCTTTTAACCTGTAGATTTGTTTGTGAAGGGTGGACTACCATCGGCAAACCCAGAAACCAGAAACAAGATATTCAATAACTAATAAACAAGTTAATGAAAAGTACTAACACAACCTTGCTATTGCACAGAACCCTAAATAAGTCCTAAAAAGACCTTATGACTAATACTTCCAGCCATAAACAACACATTTAAAATGTATACTATCCCTTCCATCACAGCTGACCTTTACATCGGTTCCATAGTTTTTTGCTATGCTTTAGGTTTCACCCCATACTGTGGCCTTTATGAAATGTCATGCTTTATGGAACTTTTATACTTTATACTTGATTTTTTCTGTTTAGTTGCTGTTGAAAAATAAATATGATCCATATCATAACAAGCCACATTGCATGAGGATCCATACTCGTGCAATAACACAGACACTTGATAATTACAGTGACAAAGGACGACAACAACCTAAGTGGATGGAGGTGGGGGAGTTGCGGGAGGTGGGGGAGAAGGGGGAGGTGGGGGAGTGGGGAAAGCAGAGTCTCTTGTTGATTTTATGATGAGCTGAACCTAATAAATTGCAATCATTGTTAGACCAGAATCTTAACAAAATCACACATCATACACAAAAAAACTTTCTCCATTGAACCTTTCTATACTAAATGATTGGAAGGAATATTTTAAATTGATTATCTTGAAGCCCAATGTTAGGCCTTAAGTTCTTTTTGTTGTTTGTATTTGTGCATTATGTTTTGTCTGTGTGTCCCCGAGTCCAGTGTCCAGTTTCTCCATAATCATGGCTGTCGGAGCCCTGACAGTGATTGGAGGACTGTTTTCCAGCCTGGCCAATCCTGGGGCTCACCTTCAGCCACCTCCAACCAATTTTAAAAAATTGGGGCACCTGTTCGGGGCTGCTGGCCTGGTGTGGCCAGTATGCCATTTAGTGTGTCTTGTTTGGTCAAGTCACTAGAGGGGTAGTGACTCTTGAGACACTTCGATGTCATTACTGACTCTGTTTGTTTGTTCGTCAAGATTTTGTTTTGTTCCTGTAAAATTTGTGTTTTAGTTAACTTGACCTTTGTTTTTGTTTAAACCCTTGCAAGGTACCATTTGTTTAACTATTTTTAGTCCCCTTTTGTTTAGTTTACCCTTAACATCCCTACTCATTAAATTGCTTCTTAATTTACCATTGTTCCATTTGGTTGTTTTTGTTACTTCCCTGTCCCCACACGAGCTGGGTCGTAACATCCAAATTATACACATTGAATCAATTCTTAATTTTTAAACAGTAATAATGAACTATTTATGTTATATTAAGTAAATGCACTCACCCAGAACCCACTTCATGATGAGCATCTCGGTCCAGGAGAACTGTGTGGTCTTGACCCTGAAGACCTGGCGGGGGTGGTCGGTGATGGTTTCGTTGGGCAGGTTCTTGACTCCCTCGAAGCGGTCGGAGGCATTTATCACCAGCAGACCCAGGAATATGGTGAAGGAGACAGCATGAGCAACAAACTTCATGAAAGGACTCCGAAGGATCTGGCCAAGCTGCACAAAAGAACAGATAAATCAGAATTTCTGTTGTAGCTTCGTAGCTTCCGAACTTTCTGTCGGTACATTGGCTGAGTGGTTAGCTCTCACACTACACAGCAAGAAAAGTTCTGGGTACCGTGGGTCTTTCTGTGTGGAGTTTTCATGTTCTCTCTGCGTTTGGGCACTCCAGTCTCCCCCATCAACCCAAAACATGCACCATAGTTCAAATCCTCCAGCTAAGATAGTCTTAACCAAGGTCTCCAAGCAGTGTGGTGTTCGCTGCCCCCGAGGAGATGCCCCAGCGGCTTTGAAGGATGGTTAAAATGCAGACCACAATTTTCCCTATGGGGACAATAAAATCTACCTTATTCTGAGTACCCCTTTAGCCCTTAACCTGTTTGTCTCCATGGTGAAGTTATGGCTTTGCCTGTAATTTTACACAGTATGCCATTACACTTCTATCTTCCATGGAGAGTAGCAGGTGACGCCCCTAAGCCATGATACAGGTCAGCTCTTTGGAGAGACAAACCCACTCACAGTAAGAGTAAAAATATCTGATACTGAACAAATAAAAGAGAGCTATGTTTAATGCCATACTGTGAAAGTTTCCAGGTAAATCAATCACATCTCCATAGATACGAGCAAGTGGTGTACCCTTCACCAGAAAAGTTTTGTATATATCTCTGGTTTCTTGTTAATTAACTCTGCCAAGATGTTTTCACTTGAATGGTTTAGCAAAGTTAGGAAAGTTTTCTGTTTTAAGATCAGGAATTATATTGAATTGGATTATAGATTGAACACGGTCCACTTGAATAGCAGATACCATTTCACTAAGCCAATGTTAAAAATGTTGGGGTGTGGTGGATTTCCATGTCAACAAAACACAAAAAAAAAAAAAAAAAAAAAAAAAAAAAAAAAAAAAAAAAATATATATATATATATATATATATATATATATATATATATATATATATATATATATATATATATATATATATATAATTAGCTTATTTTTTGCAGGGTTAGAGTGAATTGCCTTCTTGGATGCCTGGAATTTCTAGGTTTCTCTCAAAATTATGACTAATAAATCTACAAGAGGATTAGTACAAATAATGCTTTAACGAGATGCTATGCTAATCACACGTCTATATGAAAGCAGAGGCGCAGCAGCTGGTGTGATCTGTGTTTGTGCTTATTACCAGCCTCTAAGCAGACTCCGCTCACACTGGGAGACACTTCTTGTGGAACAGTGCCATATGGAGACCACTTTGTGCACTACACCGGGTGGTCTTCAACACTCTGCACACTCAAAGCCTGATTTTTCTCATGAATGCAGCAAATGTGAAAAGATGCTGCAATGGACACACATACACACACTCTGAACCCCATAGGCTTTTTACGAACACAACATTTGCCACTCTCTAAACCTGCTGTGCTCAATATTAACAGCCCCCAGGGTAGCTATTCTGTGCGAAATATCACGTTCTATACTTGTTCCTTACATCGGAGGCTAGTAAACCAGGAGGGACAGAGGCTGTCGGGTACAATCTTAACCCTAAAATACCCTATAAACCTCTCGCTTCCACCGGGATTCGCCTGGCTCCTACATTACCACCATACACTGAAAAGATAAGAGCCATCCATCGCGCTCTTTGGAGAAAATAAGATGGTTAGTCCCGATCAGGCCAGATGCTATGTGAAGAAAAAGCTCGTCTTTGGGTGCTGTGTACCTGTGTGGTGGTGGCTGTGATGAGAGGAATGCTGATCTAGTCTTTCTGTGGTAAATGGAACTGGATAAAGATCATGTAGAGTAAAAGAGAATGTGAAATGTAATAAAGAGCTGCAGCGTTATCCACATGATCTTTTCATCTGAGACAGTAACGGTATCTGTTGTATGTACTGCTATGGTGGTACTGCTGAAAATGTGCACTCAAGTGAGAGCAATCCCTCATATAAACAAAATAATATGCACTGACCAACAAGGACAGGGTTTTCATAGCACTGGGTGAAGTTTGGATTAAAGGGTCCATATTATGCTATTTTCTGATCTATGTTATAATGTTGTTTCCTCACCTAGAACATACCTGGAGTTGTGTTTTGTTTCATTCACACATATTTAAGGTCCCAGCAGCTTGTTTTGTTAAGAACCAATAAAACCAAAGCTGATATAAAAGTCCTTTTTGGTGGCTAGTATTAATGAAGCACGCTTTCTCCTTAAATTGAGTTGTGTTAAGTTCAATGTGGATTATATTAGCGAGTCTAATGATACTTGGTGGTACAGTCTCTAACCTGGTCCCTGGTTTAATCAAATGTAGCAGGATCTTTCTTGTAAGGTCTAATTCGATATGCAGCGGTGTCCAGTCAATCTACGTTTAATGAAAATGGATTGTCACCTTGTCCTGTGCATATTGATCGCACTTTTTCAACAGTCATCCTACTTTGGTCGTCCTCCTGGGTTAAGTAAAGTAAGAGTGGGTTTATGCAAAAATATAAGGCCACATTAAACAAGTGAGAGACTGAAGAAGTCATTAGTGGAAAAGGGTGGTAATGTGGGAGTGGTGTGTGACATGTAGCAACTAGAACGACGGGGGATCCCTGTCAAATAGATTGACAGCAGGTTAGCATTAGCATTTATAAAACAAGCTGCCAGTCATGTGTCCCTGTATGGTCACGTCATTGATTTTGACCCTCAACTCATATTATTATGGAATTACAGTATAGATTAGTTTAATGTTTGTAAGCTGTCTCTGCAGGGGTGTGTCTTATGGCAATCAAATGACATTTTCCTAAGAGTCCATAGGTCACAAGCTACTATCTGCATCAAATTATAGAGTGTTTTATTTTTCAAGAAGAAGGAAATGTGTGCTTAGCATTCTAATTGTTGTTAGGATATTTGTGTAATCCCTCACTCATCCAGGTCTGATCCATAGTAAAAGAAAAATTCAAACCGGGCAAAAAAGTTGTTGGAGTGAAGTTGTTTTGCTGCTCATCCAAGCCGCTTCTACAGTTCTGGTTAGATTCCTGGTGGACACTGCTTTATATCTAGTATATTTTATATCTAGTTTGCTCCTCGATTCAGACAGATATAAGGTTATAAGGCTGTCCAGAACTAAAGAAGATGAGCAGTAAAACATCTTCATTTTGACAGATTTGAATTTTTCTTTTACTATATATATATATATATATATATATATATATATATATATATATATATATATATATATATATATATATATATATATATATATATATATATATATATATAATTGTTGTTAGCATTACCATGACAGCAAAACTCTGGACACTTAAAGTTGTGAAATGTGCTTATGAACTCATCACGATGAATAATTATAAATGGGGATGTTTGAAGAAGACAGGTACCGTGCCTTTAATAACAATACAAATAATACAAAACAAATACACAGTCTTTCTCCTCCTGTAATAAATATGACACATTTAATGGAGAAATACAATTTTGTTTTTTATCACTTCCAAAATTACCAATTTTTTCCTCTAAAGAGATTTCTGAGGCAATTAACTTGGTGTTTCAGTTCTTGCTCTGTCTCGCTTTGACAGGCCCCTTGAATATTCAGAAACAAAAAAATATTCATCTTTTTTAATTTGTCCCAGCTGATCTGAGATGTGATTTGAAATGCGAGTCAGATGTTGCTATGTTCAGCTTTATTAAAGAAGCTAAAAAAACACATTAAATTGATCTGATAGGCAGGTGTTTGCTAAATGCTATGAAGAAACACTTTTAAATGTTCACGTTTCATGAAGCCAGCCTTTGTATGTAGCTAAATTTGTCCTGAGTCTACAAAGCTTTTCATCTGGTCTTGTATATGGCAAATTAGGCTTCTTTTACAAGTGTAAGAAATTCACTATAATTCTGTAAAACGCTACTAGATCTTGTTGCATTCTGGGTAATCCTAATCCACACTGATGATACCTTGCTCTCCTTGCTCTCCCTACTTCCCCCAACAGACTATACATCACCAATCAAAAGTTTGGACACACCATCTAATTCAGTGTTTTTTTATTTATTTTTACTACTTTCTACATATGGAGAACATCAAATATATGAAGCGAGATATATGGGATTATGTAGTAAAGAAAAACAAACAAACTCAAAAGCAAATGAAGAGAAAGAAAGAAAAAAAAACACTGAATAAGAAGGTGTGTCCAAACTTTGAAAAAATTAATGTAAATCAAACCCATCTATGTGCAAATCCAAAATACATAAGTACTGTAGACTTTGCTGATATGTGTGTGTATGGCCTAGATCAGGATAAGAGCTGGGGTCAGCACTCAGAAACAAACCATGTGCACAATCTGGAAAAGCCTTAATAAAAAGAAATCCACTTGTATGTCATCTTTAACTTCATTCTGTTCCATAAGCTTTGAGCCTCCACAGTTACATCCTCTCAAATGGGCCCTGTTGTTACACCCAGGTGGTTTTATGACAAAGTGTAATGTACTGTCATTTATGACTCAACTCTTTTGTGACAAGTTTTTTCGTCTTCTCACAGACATTTAACGTTAGCCGCTACGTCTCTCTCTTTCTCTGTGTGTGGTTTTATTTATTTTTAATTATTTGATCACTCCAGTACACTCTCACTTAAGCTCGAGTTCTCCAGGTTGATGAGTAGATTTGCATAACCATTCCGCCAGCTCCTGTCTGTGCGCCTGTGTCATATCCAGTCACTTCACAGATTGTAATTTGCTTGATGGAGTATTAACAAAATGCGATAAAGTACCTTAGGGTCTGATAATCACTTTGAGATTACAGGGAAGCTGTTTAAATGAAAATGCTGCCTTTGCCACACCAGCAATTTATCAGTCTAGGACGCAGAGTAAATATTTTGACAAGATGGAGGACCCTCAGGTAGCACATTTGCAGAATAGAGCTGCTTTCCTAGACCACATGTTTGGAAACAAGATCACAAATTGGATATTTGAGATACACAGCTAAACAATTTTGGGGAAAAAAAAAACGAAATGAGATTTTTCTGACAAGTATTGCAATAGTGATAAGATTTGCAATTTGATGGGTATCAACTGCTAAACAAATGCTAGAGTCCCTTAGAACTTTAGAACCTTTGCTGAGGTCTACAGGTTTGAGGCTTGCAAGTTTTATTTATAATAATCCAGAATATTTTGTTGTATAGAATATTAACAAAATGCCTTCCACTTGTCCAGTTGACTTTTTGTTGGAACTGTTACTATGAAATATGTCTGCAGAGGATGATACGGCAGTTCATTGCTTTGTGATTTCTTAATTAGCTGGCTACAATGGAATCCATGGTTATGGACAATTGAGCTGAAGTATTTCACACTGCTCCCAAGGTTACACTGACAGTCCACTATACACTCCATATTGATTTACAGACAATTTAGATTCTTCACTTTACCTTTACATGGCCAGACAGCACAGGGTGAACCTATGGTAACACATGTGTTGTTTTATTCAGTGTGTCTCATTACCTTGCTACATGGAACGATCCAGTAGGCGATAGCCAAAAAGGGCAGGCCTACAGTGACTCCCAGGACAGTCCAGCACTTCACCCCAATAGACTGCTGCCTCAGGCCTGGAAGGTTCTCATACCAGATAGTGAGCAACTGCTGCTGGCAGTTTGGATGGGCCACGAACTGTCAAAATGTGAAAAGACAGAAATAATATATTAGAGAGTACTCATATTTTTATAGATTTTATGTAAAAAAATATTATTAATAAATATCAATGCAATGTTTTTATTTCTTTATAATTTAGGCTTATGGGGCTGAAGCATATTCTAACCAAGAGCCTAAGGCAGAGTCCTTGGGTGAATGACAGTGAGCAGCTGTTGAAGACACTGACACACAGCCAATGCATGAGATACAGAAAGTAGCAGTATCCACCCTGAGGTGACTCCAGGGGTGGTGGTTACCTTCTTTATATTTACAATAATGATGGCATCATTTTGGTTCGTACATGTCTACAGCTGTATCCTTTTGAAACCTCACTGTTTTTGCTTATTTTGTATGTTATTGCATTGCCTCTTTTTCTTTGTAATCATTTGTTAAATTGTTAATCAATAAACGAATAAATACATATTTAAAGTTTGGGGTTTGACTACTGCTCTCAACATAAACATCATTGCCTGACTGGTCAGATCCACTTACACAGGATAGTGGTGCGATTTCAGCTCCCACAAATAAATACTGTCACTGTGTCCTTGGGCAAGACACTTAACCCACCTCCGCCCCAGTGTCAGTGTACACAGGTGTATGAATGTGTGCGTGTGAATGAATGGGTGAGTTGTTCCTTGATGTAAAGTGCCTCGGAGGTGGAAAAGTGCTATATAAAGTAGTCAATGCTAATGATCCAGATATGTTGTGCTGCTGTTGTTTTCAAAATGAAATGCATATTCTTACGTATCTTCATTTCATTCTTCACTGCTTGAACAAAGAATGTTCACAAAGCTTCACTAATGGAATCTGAAATGACCCAGTGCAATCCTAACACACGAGTGGATCCAGTCACCTTCACGATCAGAATCACTTCTACTCATTCACAACTACTTCTGGTCCCCTTTTCCATAACAAGCCATTCAACCACTGACCCATGACACAATCCGACAGGGCCCTTCACACAAACACAAGCAAGCTGCTGTTTCTATAGCAATCTTCAGCCTGTTGCATCATGGGTAATTACCCTGAGAATATTGGTTGCACATTAATGATGCCTTAATAGATTGTTTATTAACCCACGCATACATACATGACATACATTCATCTATTGGACACAGTTGTCAAATCCTGAAGAGAGATGTTGCTTTAAAAATCATTTAAAAGTATATTTACTTATGGCATATTATTTCTAAAAAATGTGGACAATAAATAATTACATTTTGAAAATATAATGGAGCTCAACAGTAACCGCCCTCTGGTTCTGGAGATGAGTTTCCCATAATTTTTTCTAATAGACTTTACGGAAAAACTTAATAGACAAATTTGAAAGCTTGCTCATAAATGTTACATGTTAACTAATGATCAGAAGACCTATCATTTGCTTCTGAAACTTTATAAACCATGAAGTTATTAACACATTTCGCTGAATCTGGCTGGTTAACCTCTGTGATGGCTTTGAACTCTGAATATTTGAATTTTTCAAAAAGTCTATGGGAAATTCACTTCCAGCTGTCCAGCTGAGCTCCATATGCTTTTATAAATCTAATATAAAATAATCTCACTTTTTAATAACGACCTTTGGTACAAACATGCAAGTAACTCACAGAGGTGGTGGAATCAGCCAGTTGTATTCAAGAAAGAATATCTCGAATGAACTATGTTACATGTAAAACAATTATGTTGCGACAATGTAACCTGGATAAACTCCAAACGAATGTAAACAGGGAACATGTTTATGAAGGTTTTTAATAAAGCTCTGGCGTATATACACAGGGAGAAACAATCAATGCATAGGGTGTGCTGAGCAGGATATGAGAGAGAGGTCTTTCCATGAAGCCTAGACACGAGCGGTCATGAAAAATAAACAAGAAAACAAATAGAACAGAACAGATTGAGCCAGTGATGTTGCAGCTTGAATCTTTCAGTCTAATTTTATTGCTTCACAATTACTCTTACAATACTGACAATGAAAACATTCATTATTTACCCAAGCATCAATACAAAATCTCCTTTATACTTTCTAATTCAATTCAATTTCAATTCAATTTTCAATTCATTTATTTTTGTAATGCCCAAAATCACAACAACAGTTGTCTCGAAGGGCGTTCATGTTTCGGTTGATGGGGGAAACCGGAGTACCTGGAGGAAACCCATCCAGACACGGGGAGAAACATGAAAAACTCCACACAGAAATTCAATTAATTCAAGAAAACTATAGCTTGGAAAGGTCACAAAGCACACATAATACTACGACAAGCATGCATGTGTAAAGGAGAAGTTGTAGAAGAGTAAAGGGATAGACAAAGAGGATTTACTTTGACATTTAGTGGGAGCACCTCTGTACAGCGAGGATTAGATTTGAGACAGGGGCCAGTCTCATGTTTACACGAGGTCCTTGGAGAGCGCACGCCTCAGAGCACACACCTGTAATTACGGTCCTGTTGGAAGTGCCATGTCAAACCAATTTATGTGTGAAACTTATAAGGGACGTGTATGGTAAATATTTATAGTATGTTTGCTCTATTGACTTATGGACTGGTAATCAAACAATAATAAACAGAGGGTACGAGAAATCCATTCCAAAGGGGTCACAAGTCAAGCCTGGAAAATGGTTTCAGGAAGGCTTCTAGGGAATAAATTTAATGTGGAAGTGTGTGTGCAGACTGTGAAGACAAGAGATTTTCAGTGTCGATCCCTGGGTTAATCCACTTTATAATTAATATTGAATTTAGATCTAGTTCACAGCTGGCTAAGACATGGTTTAAGTGTTGTTTACCATAATGCTATGAGTCAATTTAACAGTTTTTTGAATATTGCATATATAACTAACTTCAGCAGATGCCACAGGTGGGTAGAGTTAGAGTAGTCAAAAAATATACTCAAGAACTTGCTACTTCAAAATAATATTACTCAATAATCAAGTATATGCCCATGAAATTACTCAAACTACTATTAAAGTAAGAGTAACAGTTCTTAACATCTAATTTATCATTTGAAGTGAATTTACTTGGAAGGACAAAACATACGACACATAATAAACAAAATCTGATATTTTAGACCAGAAAACAAAGAAAAACAAATCATATCTAAAGGAGGGGTGCAGGAAATCAACAATTTAAATAAAGAATTATAGTTATCATAAAACGTTGCATGTCGCATTTATATTCACAGTTGGTGTAAAAGTAACTTCAACTTTTACTCAATTAAGAGTATTGTGATTTTGAGTAAAAGAGTAAATGTAACTGAGTATTACCTCTGGCTGACTGGCTCACTGATATATCTCTTGATCTCACCTTCTTGACCTCGTACTTGATGGCCAGTTTGACGCGGCTGAGGCAGGGTCTGTTGTAGGCACTGGGGGGGCACAGGTCCACGTCTCCGTTGAGGATGGCCTCCACCTCCTCAGTGTCCCGGCACAAGTCCAGCACCCCCACCACAAAGTCCTTACACTGCATGGACAGCTTACGATAGTCATTCTGAAAGGCACAGAAAATGTACTGATCAAGTCTCAAGTCTCACTAATTTATATCTCATTTAATTAGACTGGGTTAATACCAGTACCTAGCATGGCCTTATATATGAAACTATAGTAAAAACAATGTGTAAGGTAATGGTTTTTATTATATATCGTTCTTTGTATTTTTGTTTATATATTTTGATCAATAATATTTCACACAGAGACTAAATATTTTGTCTTATTTGGGTATGGCAAATGGTAACATTTTTATATAGTGCTTTTCAACCTTCAAGGCACTCACAGCACTTTACACTAAGCAACCACTCATCATGCACCATTCACACAAACACTCATACATGAGTGTAGACAATGGGGGCAAGGTGGGTTAAGTGTTTTGCTCAAGACCACAACAACAGCACTCATTTGTGGCATCTGGAATCACCCCGCCAGCCCGTGGGTAAGTGGGTCTGACCGCTCAAGCAATGGTGTTTACATCGACGGCGGGATTCAAACCGCCAACCTTCAGATCAGTGGACAAACACTCTACCAACTGAGCTACTGTTTCCATAAACACTCATTTTGCATTCTGACTTTAAGTGGGTCTTTGGGGGACAAGGACACAGTCAGTGTATTATCACAACTCTATCTGACCTTTGTGATGAATGCACTTGGCCTTCCTATTAACGACTGCCATTATTCACCATAAAGAAACAGTGATTATGAAGCAGATGCATGTCTCAGCATTAGCATTAATGAGCTTCTTTAAATTGACCTTTTATTAAGTTATATTATGTTGGTGTATGTTTTGCCTTACACCATTTATTGTCAGTGCTAGAGCCATTTTAGTTTGTATCTCCAATAGCCACAATGGCACTTTCATTTAAGGCCCTTTTGTATTAAATGAGGTTTACCTACGAAAGGCAAAATGGAACGTTTATGTTGATGGCCATCTAATAAAACTCATTGGGGGCCAATTTCATTATGCATATTGGTTTATTGCGCGACTGCAAGCTAATCTGGAGCATTGGCCTGGTCATTGCAAACAAACATCCTGTACGCCAGCTCCTAATCAGCGATGGTGCCAGATGCATAAAGCAAAAATGATTCATGAAAACTGCACGCCTTTCTACTGTGTGTATTTAATACATTTGTGTTGAAGTAAAAAGTCATTTTGAAATGTTTGAAAGGTTTTTATAAAAAGTTGTTCTAAATCAAATAATCAGAAGTGAAAGGTGAGTGACAAAACAATTAAATTATAAAATTATAATATTGTAATGATGTGCCAATCTGGAGACATTTTAAAAGCGTGATTCAAAGCTTTTGCTCTTTCTTACACAAATTGTCTGCAACCCTTTCTCACTCCTTTTATTTGCTTTTTAAGTGAACCTCAGAAGAATCAGATAGCTTTACATAGTTTACTCTTAAAGCCAATATAAGGCTGAGTTCATAAATCATGATAAAATCGAGATTGCAACCTCGGCTCTGAGCAATTCACAATATGACTTTTTTCTCCATATCACTCACCTCGATTAAATGGATTCGCACAGTTAAACTGAGAACCGACTCTGCTCTTTAGGGACACAAAGGGGGGAAAAAATCATATTATTTGGTGTATTTTGCCTTAAGGTGCAGAGGTCCAGAATACTGTGCAATCTCCTGGCTGTTACAGTCCCTTAAGGATTGCAACTACAGGACACTATGTTCAGCTATGTTTCCATAATCGATACTATTTACCCTTTGACTGACTTGAGAGGTGCACACTCGCTGACACACATGTGAAAATCCAATCATAATTCACAAAATGTGGCTGCTGCCCCAGGCGTGAGATAAAGGGAAGGAGTGGTGTTGTGAGATTGAAAATGGAGACAGAGCAGAGTGAGAGTGTTACAGATGAGTGAGCAGAGGGACAGACACATGGGGACGGGGCAGGCCAGGAGCTGTGCTGTCAGTGGACAGGCAGGACCACCATGGAGACACAGCATGCCTCATTTTACAGCACTGTTGGCTAGACATGGGAGGAAACAGAATACTTTCACATTTAGCTCAGGCTTTGGGGGAAATGTACTTGGTATGCGTGTGGTGTGAATTTAAAAACATTTAGTATCATATGTATTAGCAGCAGCAGCAGGAGTAGATATAGAAGTAGTTGTATGATAAAAGATAATACATTTTCTTCTGCAGGTAGCACTAATCAAAGGTGTCATCTTAGTAATAGTGCGTGTTGTAAGAGCAGGGGTCACAGCAGTACTTGCACTACTTTTACATTGTGCATTGATAGTTTTAAGTACAAATTCGTCAACCTGAGGGTCTCATCTCAAACATTAATAGACTGCATACACTGTGTCTCATGGGAAACTAGAACAGAGGCTTAAAACTTAAGCTGTTTGAAGACAGACACTAGAGAAGCTTTTAACTTCTCTCTCAGGAACTATTCAACATGCTCAGCCTTTGTTGTTCCTGGAATTATAATAAGAATAATGCTTAGACCTTGACTTATTAATTCAAAATTCAATAATGGCTGACTTCAACCTTGGAAAAACTTGGTAAGCTCACCCTTCACCATCTGATAATGAGTTTGACAAATATTCAGTCATTGCGTTTAAATGCCATTATTCCCAATTATATGCTACTTTCATAAGATTTGAAGAGCAAAATCCAGACAAAACTATCTATAACTGAAGGTAGCATTATATTTTAAAGTTATTCATACAGAAAGGGAAATAAATAAAATGCTAGATGTAGGAGTGATAATGAGATGCTAATGAGACAGATGAGCTTTAGCACTTGTGTGCTCCCTCAGGTGAGCCCTTCTTATTAACTTTACAGCAGACAGGGAACCAAATGACAAGCAGAGAGGACAAATAGAGGCTGAAAAAAGACGACAGTAAGGTGTGGGAATATCTGCTCACATGCTGTAGGACTTTCTATTTAAGATACCATAATCAGAATAGGGACAATACACAATAATATTGTTTATTGTGATAAAAAGGTTTGACAATAATCATTTGTTGGATATATTATATAATCGTGATAATTGCCAGTAAAAATAATCACCATTATATCATCAGAATGTCCTGAAAAAGGCCACTTATCCACAGGGAGTCAACGAGGGGGACAAAGGGGGCTGTTGTCTTAGGGGCCCTGTTGACGGCCCTGCTTATCCATAATATTCTCTGCTAGATCATAATTGTTTTGACTGATAACAAATGACAATACTATAACAGTTGTTTAAACTGGTGCTGACAGTTTAAAAAACTTTTAACTGTCAGCAAATTCATTATCGTGATATTATCGTTAATCGCAATTATTTCGGCGATAATAATGGCGACACCAAATTTCATTATCGTCTCATGCCTAAATCAGAACTGGTACTATCATAATCAGTAATAGTCTTACTTCTAAAAGAAGATTTCAGAAGTGACAAAAACATGGGTGATGTACATGGGTCATGTGACACAGGAGATGACACAATTCCACAGAAACATTAAAGTATCTTTTATAGATTTCTCCAACACAAAGTGTGACTTTTCGCACTGTCAGGATAGTGTCAGCTGACCAATACTGGAAAATCATTATTTCTCTATTCTAGTACATATCCTGTTAAGCAAATGCTGTTGTGATTTTGGGCTTTAAGAAATAAACTGATTTGAATATCGTAATGTGTGTCTTTATTTCAGTTAATTATTATGAACTATATAGCCAATAAGAGTAAAAGTGATTTGACTATTTTTTTAAAGAATAAAAGTGAAAAGAGTTGTACCTTAAACTCAGTCTCGATGTTGGCCAGTCTTGCCAGTTCGTTGCTGAGCTCCAGAGCAGTTAGCACAGGGTCCTCACTGCTCAGGGACAGGTACGCAGCACTGGCCAGTCCTTTATAAGCGTTCATCCTGGAGCGTGAGTGACTGAACGAGTCCTTCTTCTGCTTGTCCAGGCACTCATCACACTTGCAGAAGTAGTCGTGGGGCCTCTCTATGCGAGCCCCTTTTGTCAAAAGGATGTGCACTATCTCATACTCCTGACAGTGAGCGGCCAGTATGACTGGGGTGATGTCATGGGAAAAACGTGTCCCATCTTCATCATAGGCGTAAAAGTCATCGTCACGCATCTCCTGCTCTATTGGGCACACTGCCAGGCGCAGACCCCCTCCAAATGCTGAGTGTGCCAGTATAGCCTCCACAATGCGAACATATCCCTTGGAAATAGCTAAAAGCAGACCGTCACCTATTCTTGCCAAACCTTCTTTCTTTAGTAAAAGTTCTGTCACTTCCAGGTGTTCGTTTCCTACAGCAAGCTGCAAGGCATTCTGGCCCATGTAGTCCACACAATTGAAGTTGAGAGTTTTGGACTCCTCCAGCATTTTACGCACTACAGGGATATTTCCATATTCAGCAGCGTCTAAGAATCGCTCCTCTTCTGCAGTGAGCGCCGACCCTCGCTCATTAAACATGTAGGCCGGGCCGCGCACAGCCTGGCGACGCCCTTTCTCCCGCAGTGTGGTATGCCTCCGGTGCATGGCCTCCACCCTGCAAATGGAAAAACACATGTGTTACTGGGGGCTAATGGGATCGTGGGAGGAAGTGGCAAGTGGCACATAGGAACAAAGCACTCGAGCGGAAAAGAAAGCTGGGTCATTAGAATCCATGACGATAAGCTTAACCAGAAAATTAACTAATTACTGTTACTTAATGAATGATGGGCGGATGCAGGACAACAAAGCAGTATCTGATTGACAGCATGGAAATTATGCTTTTGACTTTATTGGCATCACAATGATAAACTTCTATCAGTAACTACCAATGTTAGTCCTGTGCACCAAAACCTGAGTAAGCTCCACTGAACTCAGAAGAAGACTTTCTACTTAAACATCGTAAATGACAGTGCCATGACCCAGCAGGATAGAACAGCTGAAGTCTTCCACGTCAATATCTCTCTGCACTGTAATGACTTTTGTCGGAGCGTGACACATTTTACCAGGCGTCTGTAGACTTCTTTCACAGAAAAGGATTCTTGTGAGACTTATCTAGCGTAGCTCTTTGTGAAGAAGAAATTCTCCCAGAGGTGAAATATGAAAGGGAACAAATACCAGAGGCGTCTTGTATTGTAATGTGGCATCAGTCAGGGCATTTGATGTAAAATTATTGTTAAATTAGTATTCAAGTCACTTTTTTGCTAGTTACAAGCTCAGAAAAAGAGAGATGATCCAAGTAGGACATCACAAGAATGCAAGTGAATTGAGCTTTGGGCTGTTAGGACAATTAGAGGACTAACACGTTTATCACATTCAAAGCTAAATTACAAATTGCAAAGGCTGCAACTAGTCTAATATTTTCTGCACTGAAATCACCCTGTTTTCATGGTGTTTGAATGAATAAAAAATGCTTCACCTTGTAGATTAGACTTCTACATGCTCTTAAATAAAAATAATTATTGTTAGTTAATAAGTCATCCATCCATTTTCTTCCGCTTATCCGGGGCCGGGTCGCGGGGGCAGCAGTCTAAGCAGGGACTCCCAGACTTCCCTCACCCCAGACACGTCCTCCAGCTCCTCCGGTGGGACCCCAAGGCGTTCCCAGGCCAGCTGAGAGACATAGTCCCTCCAGCGTGTCCTGGGTCTTCCCCGGGACCTCCTCCCGGTGGGACATGCCCAGAACACCTCCCTAGGGAGGCATCCAGGAGGCATCCTCAGCAGATGCCCGAGCCACCTCAACTGGTTCCTCTCAACGTGTAGGAGCAGCGGCTCTACTCCGAGCTCCTCCCGTGTGACCGAGCTCCTCACCCTATCCCTAAGGGTGCGCCCGGCCACCCTGCGGAGGAAACCCATTTCAGCCGCTTGTATCTGCGACCTTGTCCTCACGACCTAGAGTGTCCTGGTGCCACGTGCACCGATGGACACCCTTGTGTAATGCTCAACCTCCCGCACAAGCTCAGGCTCCTTCCCCCCAGCGAGGTGACATTCCATGTCCCCAGAGCTAGTCTCCATGTTCGGAGATCTGGTGGTCGAGGTCCCCACCTTCGACTGCCACCCAGATCTCTCTGCACCCGCCCCGTTACTAAGTCAATATTTCTTTAAAATGATAATGTGGCTGGATGTTGAAATTACATTTTTTCCCCTCCTAAAAGCCCCCCAAATTGTTTGTGTCTATTCCAAGATGAATGAAAATGGTTGTAGCAGGAGGGGACTCTGCCATAAAGTCACTGTCAAATCAATACAGGTACTAGGACATGTATGATATGCTAAGGCCACCCCAGAAGAAAAAGCCAAACATAAAGAGGATGTTTTATTCAATCAAAAGCATTATCTATAACCTCAACGACTATGTCAATACAACACCCCATTTCCTTTCCTTGAATTGGTTTAGTGACCTCCAACCGAACTATTACAAAAGCAGACTGTGGCATTTCTAGTTACAGAGCTACTTGTAATTCTAGTCACTTTAGAGGCATATGTTGTGTGTGTGGCTCTATGCACTGGACAGAGAAAGTAAAAAGGTGAAAATGGAAATGCGTTCATGGTGAGAATATTCCCCGGGGGTGTGAGAGGATGAGGAAGTGAGAAGATGAAGAGAGGAGCCGGCCAAGGCTCTGCAGGAGGAGGAGGCCACGGACCACAGTGTAACATTGTGTTGTCAATGTGTGATTAAGTCTATAAAAGATTTACACAATAAGTATAGTTTTCCCTGGGCTGTCAGTCAATAGCACAGGCTGCGTATATCACAGTAATGAATGCACAGTATGGAAAGTGTAATGCAACTTAGGGAACAGATATAGAGATGTGAAATGTGTTAAGAAAGTGAACCCAGACAAGTCCAACTATTCTGCTTTAATGAAGAACAACAAAAGAGTCATGTGGAAAAGGGGAAACAACTCAATATTTATATATATATATATATATATATATATATATATATATATATATATATATATATATATATATATATACACAAACAGCTATGTAAATACATTTTTTTTTTTGGTATAGCTTCACTAGATGTCCACTCACATTATCACATGTTTGGTCCAGTACATTACATGCAACTCTATTCATTAAACAGCATTTTAACATTTCAACTCAGTAGTCGCCAATAACTATCTAACTACATAATTTACATATAGGCAACTGTTTATATAGAAGGTTTTATATTGCATTATGCATATGACCACTGCCTTTGCAAACCTGTAAACAATAGAATCGTTCCAATAAAAGCAGAGACAGCCTGGCTGCCAGCCCATTGAGATAACCTCATATCCATGTAATGAATAGCCACATTCCATCCTTTCCTATCTCCTCTCTCATCTGTCACTGACCGTTTAAGACGCTGATCTGAGAACACAGTTTAGTTGCATCATGTTTTTTTGCAACATTAGAGTCAGGGAAAAGACGATGGAGATAAATACACAGAAATACAATAAACAGTATTTCATACTGTTGTGTTATTGAGTGAGCCATGTTTCGACTCGTCCTGTTTTAGTCCTGGTTTAGTCCATGGGAGTGGATCGCCCCTTCACTGTGGTTCTCCTCCAGGTTTCTCTTTTTTCTACTGGGCTACTGGGTTTTTCCTGTAGAAGGAGGGTCTATGGAGGAGATGTTATGGGACAGTTATCCATTTGCTTGTTTTTTGTTGGTTAATCTGTTTGTCTGTTATTCACCAATGTCTGTTTCACTGTTGGATTTTCTAACTTTCTGTTGGTTAAATCACTGACGCTGTTAAGCCCTAAGAGGCAACTGCTGTTTTGAATTTGGGCCTTACAAAAATAAATTGAATTGAAAAAACTTTTAGTAACTCCTAGTTTAGGGCGCTGTGAGACGTGCCCAAAGCTAGACCAAACACAAACTACTTCCAGTGTATTGTTTATCATCAGCCTTTTATGCATGTATGTATTTTATGCATGTATGTATTTTAAGCTAACATGTGTTACCTTTGTCAGCATGTCAGCTCAAGTTGCCATCTCTGGAAACACAGTAGTTTATCACAAGATCAAGTAAGTGTTTGTTGAGAAATTATTATTTTCTGTTTCATTATCATTTTGCCTGAGTCTGCGTTCTCTCATTTCCAGTCATCTGGCTCTGGTGCATAGCTCCTCCTCAGCTAAAATCACACCCAGAGTCAGATAATGAAATGCAGACAGGACACAGCTGACTTATTTTGACCTCAAGAGCTGCTTATATAATACATATGTACTGGCACAGGACAGATTTCGCTCAAATACATGAGAAAGAAGGACGCAGGCCCTTTAAACTAATAACGGTGAATGGCAGTATGTCAATAAGGCATTGTGCAAATAGTGTTCATATAGAAAATGGCTAATCAATCTTCACAACATCGAGAGGGTTAATGATGAGGGGAATACATCATAGTGTGATAATTACTCAAATGCAAAAGCTCAAAACTGTTCAAGCAGTGGAATTGCAATTTGCACTTTTTTCCACTTTTTACAAAAAGGTTTACACATTTAAGTCAAACATTTTGTTCAGTGGTTTGGTGAACTGCCAACTTTGAAAGGAAGAGAAGAAAATAATATCTGAGCACACAAACATTTTAACAGAACTTAGTGATGATTTTACACTTAATCAGATTTTGTGGGTAGTGTTTGAGTGGCATCCACAACTCTCTCTCTGTTTTGATATTCTTTCAAGCTGCAAATTGCAAATTGCACAGATCAAAGGTAGTGTCCACGGTGAATTTCACAGGCATGTTCGCTCATCTCCATGCAGTCTTCCATCACTTTTATAGTCTAGGAGATACAGTCCACACTTTCTCGTCATTCTGGGCCTTTAAAACCCAACTCTGGCAAATCAAAGCAGCAGACCAGAACAGATCAAAGAGCAGACACTGGCCTGCTACTCTCAATATGTGATCGTGAAGGCAGGCAGGGCAACATGAATATCCATTAAGTGTCTTTGTCTATTACACAAGACAGCTCTGGTGCACTCAGCCTTCAAGTGCTTATAATTAAACATATGGGAGAGTTACACAGGGACTGCAAAATGGCACTCGGGTTCCCATCAGGCTTTGCTGATTGTGTGTTTGTAATTAAAGTTGTATTGTTTTGGTGTCTTGGCTGCAACCAATTTCTTTAGTTTACTTCCTGACAGGCTTTGTTCACAGTTTTATCTCTCCTCGGAGTACATCCCTGTTGGCTGATTATGCATTCATGCAAAAATAACCAATCAAGAGCCTTTCTAACACAAGGGCAAACTCCTTTAACCCACCCCCCCTATTCTGACAGTATATGTCACATGACATGTATGCTATAATAAGCTATATAGCATTTTGCACAACTAATTTAGTATTAGTTACATAGTGTACATATAGGTAAAAACACCTGTAAATGTTGGAAGGTTGCACTGGTCTTTGGCATTATTTTTCAATTGCAGAAAAAGCTCTTTGAGAGCAAACTGAGCTAAAGCTCTTTGAGAGCTTATACGCTACATGTAAATAAAACTGATTCAACATGACTGCTGAATGCTTAACTGACAGAACAAGTGGCTTATGGTCAGAATGAGTTTACTGCGCTACATATGCCATTCAAATCAGTCTTGTGTGAGACATTCTGTTTGGGCACATGTGCATCATTAAAAGTTGTGCTTAACTCACGTTTGGCGGCTTTCTGTTCTGAAGTCTGGGTCTATTTGGTCCCCATAGTGATTTCCGTAGTCCAACAGCTCCGGGCCACGGTGCAGTCTCTGTCCGCGGTGCTGAAAGCGCTCCGCATTCGCCGCGCCACGACCTCTCCATTTGGGGAACGGGTCATCATAGTGGTCGTATACCGCATTTAAACGCACATCCTGCCGCGAAGCAATCGGAGAGCTTACGTCCTCGGTGGGCTGGTGGAACTTTGGAGGGGTAAATTGTGTTGAGTAGTCCGGGTCTTTGCTCTCTATTGATGGGTTGAGACACTCCGGAGAAGCGAGGTACGGTGGGTCTGTATCTCCAAGCAGCGGTGAGGCAGAGGAGAAGAGGTCCAGGGGCCGCGCAGAAGAAGGAGATCCTCGGGGATGACTGAGGGACCGCTGCGGGGAGGGAGACTCCGAGAGACGCGCTCTCCCACCGTCGCTTTCTTCTCCTTCGTCAGACATGAGGGGCTTTCCTGAGCTACATAGACCCCACTTTGAAGGATTTGAGCGATGGAAATAGAACGGCGCGTGTCAAAGTTTCAGCCGCACAAGTTTGTAGTGTGCTGCGCTGTAACGAGCAGCCCAGCCTCCTCCCCCGCCACCGAAGAGCGCTCACTAATTAAAGAGCACCCAGAGAGCGTGCGCAACAAGCTGCCCCTTTCAAAATGGACGGGAAAAGGGTAAGACACATAACTGGCTTCACTTCACAAGCACAAGACTTACGTGACTTAAACCACAAACGTCCCTGAAAGCAGAGAACTGACAGGATGCTTTGTAGCCTGTTAACACTATTAAAACCTTTGTAAATACATAAGCCTTATATGTGCTACGTATTTTGGGTTTATTCTTTCACTTATTCAAACCAAAGTGTATGTTTTAATGCGATAAAAAGTGATAGTTACTCAAATAGTAGTTGCATTCATCGTGTGAGCTTAGACAAACCTCTGTGTAAATAGGTCAGATGTCCATAATAACAGAGGCTACACATTTGAGTGAATGGAACAGAAGACTGCAGTGAGGGGGTTAACCAGCCCACCTGTAGTAGTCCAATCAGTCCTAATTATGTTAGATCTTCAGAGAACAAACAATCGAGTTGCCTTTGCTACAGAGCAGTGGCAGATCTGCTGAATATTCAAAAAGCAAATCTCTTATTATCTTTGCGCTTAAAAGTATAGAAAATAAATAATCCACTTGTTTATACGTTTGACCATCCAAATTTGCAGTAAAAGAGATGTCCCTTAATTAGAGGCTCAGGCCTATTAGCAGTAATGGTGACTTCCTCCACCCCCATACAGACACAATGTCCAATCCCAGAGCTCTTCTTTGATGTGTCTCTGTTATGCACCACCATACACACACTGTTAATCACAGCAGATTAAAACATGTCACACAAAACAAATAGTAGTTTAACATTTAAAAAGAGCAATACTGGATAAAACACCAGATCAATGTGATGGATTAGATGTGCTGAACAGATATATCAGGGTTTTACATTTGAAAGGCCGTATTCTATTAACCTCTGCAACACATGACTGCTTGGTTACCGCTTCGAGCCCTAGCGTTCACTTCTTTACACATAGATTAATCATTTTAGAGCCAGCGTACTTGCTTTTTCATTTTCTTCTATTTTCTTTCACTTAATATTGAGGGTTTGGGGCAAGTCACGGAACAATGGCCAGATGGTTGCAGGCATAGCGCAGAGAGACAGGCGATTTCATTCACACATTTTAGGATCTCCAACTAACCTACAATTCATAATGATATATTGCCCCGTTTGTCTTACACTGAGATATCATTGGTTTGCCTGGATTTCTCCATAGATCTGACCCGTAACTTGGCCTGATGGCGACATCTGCTTAGAGTGACAAAGCAATAATAACACTCTTTAGAGACAAGCAGGTGAAGTGACGTAGTGAACCTTGACCCACGAGATATACAGCATGTACTCAGCTAATCCAAAAAATAAATTTCCAACCTCTTTGGTAATTCTTCTGAATTCTTGGATATGCATTTGAGCAACGGAATGAAAAAGGCTTAAAATACACTCTAGAGCAAGCACTTATGTCTCCATCTTTTCTATCAAAGTACGGTACATTTTCTGCACAATGTGACCTTGAATTAACACGCAATATGAAATAGACTTTAATTTCGCTGCCTCCTTTACATATCCTTTCAGACACATGACCTCCAGTAACGCATTACAGCTAAGATTAACGTGGAGCAGGAAAGAACATTGTTTTTTTGTTCTTCAGGTCAAGAGTCACTTCAAGGTGGGTGTAGTGGAGGCAGTGATGTGCATGAGCCTTTGAATGATTTAAATCCTCCTGTCACTGGTCAGTAGTGAGCGGCGGCTATGGACCCGACAGAGGTCAAACTCAAGGCAGACGCTCATTTGCTACGGGCAGTTTTGGTTCACTACTTTACAGGGGCACATCTGGGGATATAGTGATGAAGCCAAGGAAAACACATGGTAACTTGGGTCAGACATGCAGACTTCACTAGAGTCAAAGAATTAACACTCAACAATATGATTTAAAGGTCATATATTACACTGTATTGATTCTTGTGAGTTTTAAGCCATGTTATAATGTTGGTACCGCCTCAAAAACATACATGGAGTTGTGTTTTGTTTCAATCACACGTGTTCGGCAGAGATCCCAGGGCAATTCCAGGGCCCACATAGAAATGAAAATAACCTAATAAGGGCCCTTTAATATAACAACAAACACATCTATTATAGTTTATTAAAGGTGTACTATGTAAGCACCATCTAAGCCATTTTATGCAATTTCCTCTCTTTAATAATGACATCTCAGTAGAAAAAATGTTATATCCTCCACCTAAAAAACTTACATAATGCCCTGTTAATGTTTTAAATGTTCTGAAGCATACTGGTTTACTCAATTTTGTACTTCAGTCAACTTTCCCCCAAATTTCTCACTCCAATCACAGAAATCGCAGCAGGTTCACCTCCGGATGTGGTGAAGTCACTGATTGGCTTTGCATATTATTCTTCATCATGACATCCCCTTCACATCCCCATGAGCTAACTCGCCAATTTATGGACAGAATAAGATGTCCAGTAATCTAAACATGTCACCCGAATGTCTCTACACCCTCATAACCTCACCCTCATTCCATAAAATCCATGACTGACCTTACTTAGCATTCTGCGTTAGTTCAGTCCTCACCCAAAATCAATTATTTGTCACTTGCTCCCTTGAGGCCCTAGCAACTGAAGATGAGTCTCTTAATGTTGAAGCAAACGGATCTTTTTACTGCACGTTCCTTTCATTGCATTATTAACAAACTCTAATTTGTCACCTCTCCAATGATCCCTGTTGGCAGCTTAGTCACTTCTGTTACACAGTCTGCCAAAAGGCGTTTGTCCTCCCGTGGCTGGGAACAGCAGATGTAGTGGTGAGGAAATGCCAGCTCACTATAGTGGAAATAAACTTTGCTACTGCTTGCAGAGGTGTTTAATAATGTTTACTGGGGATTTTACTCAACAGTGAGAAACAGATGGATGGAAAAGTGCCTTGAATATTTCATATCACGGAAGAAAAACAAAGCCGGTCAGTCATGTGTTCCTAAGATTGCAAAATTTGAAATTGTAATGTTTCCTTTCAAAAATAATCTACATTCCAGTCAATTTCTGTTATAGTATAAAATCAGCCAAAAGCAAAAAAAGCAAAAAACAAAAAGGCCGTTACAAATAGAATTAGGACTAAGGCAATCAGTTGTATCTATCTAATTCCCATCACCTTTTCCATTACAATACGTTACCTTAATGTAATCCAAGGCTTGGGACTGGGACAAGACTAGTTTAGTGGTTTAAGTTTACTTACTGCAATATGTAAAGTCATTAATGCATATCATTAAAACTAATGAAGCAAACTCTTCTAGTCCATCTGAAAGTTAAAACCATCTCAGTCTCCGCACAGACGAGTGTGTCTGACATGGACAGTTTTCCTCTATAGTGTCTCTGATGTCATGTCTTGTTGGCTGCTACACATTTGGGATTTGCAGCCTTTTTTCTTTCCGAGGCGTTCATGGGTGCTACCGGATGGCACCATGTTTGGAGATTGTGTTTTTCCACTGGGAGTACAGGGGCATAGACAGTGATGAGAAAAGAGTGAAAGCTTACTCATGCTTGGGATGGTGTGAACTGTTAGTATGGTAGCTGCAAATACTGAAAGGCAGTTTAAATATTTATTTAGTAACTGACAGAAAATGTACATGCTGCAGGTTTAAGCAATGTTTTGCAATTCAACAATATTGAGACCTTGACTGTGAAGATTTCCTGGAGCACACTTCACTTGATGTTTCCCTTCTGGGCTCAAAACAAGTAAATCATATACGGCCTTGTAATACACAGAGTAGGGCTGCTCAGTATAAGCAGCGATATAATACGATATTTATTATGTGTGATTATGTGATTTTTTTGTTTGAGTAAACCTGTATTATTAATCTGTCTACATCTTCAAAGCTCAAAATCTTGTGATGTCATGAAGCGATAGTTTTTAAGTTAACAATTACCTTTTACCTTTAATTCAGTAACTATGGGAAATTCCATGGTTGAGATTGCCCAAATGATTCTAGTGAAGGTGTATGGAGTTTAATAACACAGTGGAGCACTTCCTGTATTACAACATGGCATCACAAGGTGGAACAGTTTGTGAGAAGAACACAGCCTAAACATGCAGGATTTGTGTATTAAACATGTGTGAATGAAACAAAAGTCTAGGTCTGTTTTTAATAAGGGAACAACATTATAACATTGATCAGAAAATAGCACTATAATAATATAATTATAGAATTTTAAGTTATTTTTTTAGTAAAATGTGCCAAAATAAAAACTTACAAAAGATTCACTTCTGTCAGCTTGAGAACTCGGTGTATATATTTCTTTTCTTGTTATATCAATTACTGTGGTTGCCAATATTGCAATAACAATATGGTGTGCGTTTTACTCCAAACATCCTCTTTAATCCAACCTTTATCATTTATTTTGGTATCAACAAATGATCATGCTTGTGATACAAACATGTACAGAGACAAAAGTTAAAAAGCAGGCAAGGGTTTTTTTTCTATGAAAATACTCTAAAGGTCTGACATTTCCTTTGTTTTGAATAAAAATAAACAAAACATTAGCATTTGCCTGGACCTAAATATCTGAGATGATTACATATCTTCGCAAATGTGCCATTGCTGTCTCGTTTTGACCTGATATTAACTAGTCAATGGGTGAGCACCCAAGCCACTCACTCAAATAATTGCATTGGCTCTTAGATCCATTATCTGTCAAGTCTTGAATCTCGGTTGCTAGCCCCTGAAAAATGTTCACATCAATAATATTTCCCCAAAGACGTGGCCATTTAGTCCCTTTATTCACATTCTTGGTTCATTTGTGTGGCTCCGATGGCTTCTACCCTGTAATAGCAGCCACAAATTGAATCCAATACACCCTCCATGCATATTTTATTGCCAGCGCACAACATGGGCAAAATTGGAGTGCTTAAACTTTTATTATGTACAATACAGCCACTGTGGTTTGATGAATGACTGCTGACAGAACATTTAATGAGCTATTTTTCCCAAATAACTATTATTAAAGATATCAGTGTATGCATGTATGGAGCCAGATTAAAATTACACTTCAGTATTTTTATATGCAACATATATTCAAATGTATGCAAATAAATGCACAGGCGACTGCGCTCTATTCAAGTGGTTCTTCTACTGTCATCTAAACAATGAAAACTATTTATTCTCCAACACTGAGAACTGAGTTTACTGTGCAGACTAGTGGCCATATTTTTATTTCACAAGAGCAACAGGAGCGGAGCAGCCCCTGCAGTTGGACATGTACATTTGTTTACACAGCAATGGCCATTACTAATATTACATCATGCTGTGCCTCAGTGCATCCAATTCATCCTCACCTTGACACACAGTTTAAATCCATTATTGGGAGTGATGTGGGGGAATAGTGCCTCAGCTGTGCAGGGTTGGGTTACCTTGACTTCGAATAAGCCAAATCAGCGGATGGTCAATCTAATCTGAACTTGAAATATAATTAATTTACAAGCCTGACAGAGTGATGAATAGAAGGTTTCCTCGTGGTCTCATGAGAATAATTTGTTTGTATTATTTGAATGTGTCTACTAACTAACTAAATGGAGGCTTTCACAGCTTGGTAGCTTTGATTTTTATTTCATGGCATACATTATGTATAAGGGGTTTTCAAATTATGGGACCAGTACAAATCGTGGTAAAAACACAGCTCTTACATCATACTCCATTCCAGGGCTTTAGCATTGCTACCCTGAATTATACTGATTTAGCAACAGTTCAGTCCATGGAATTCAGTGGTGGAACATAACCAAGTAAAAGTACTGTACTTAAGTATACATTTTATCTGTACTGTACTTAAGTAGATTTTAAAGTTACTTTTACTTCATTACATTTGAAAGCAGGTATCTGTACTTTCTACCCCTCTACATTTTCGAACTGGACTAAAAAGTAAAACTATTTTTTATTATTGTTTGAGACCTGCTTCAACACATTCATTCATAATTTGAGCAAACAAAAATACACAAAAAATACAAAAAATAACAGCTAGAAATAAACAACCAATTCATTTGTTTCTGTTGAACAAAATTCAGCACAAATCTTTCAAAGTCACTATATCTGAAGCTTTATTAGATCTCAAAATATGCATGAAACACTTTATACTTTTAAATGGGTACTTTAATAGTTTTACTTAAGTAAATTTTTTCATGTGATACTTTTACTTTAGGTTTTTTCGCTCCGATATCTGTATTTAGATAAAAATTAAGTGTATAGATTTTTTTTACCCTCATTTGAAAGACTGTGTATGTGATTATTGTTTTGCACATATACAATACTTTTTTCAATATTTATCTCCCACCTCTAACTTTGTGTAAGCAGTGTTGTCTATGGCTGTACTGGAAAAACACTTAAACAGCAACTGTGTTTATAAGGCACTTTGGAACAGTTCAAACAAAGTGCTACAAAAAATAACAATCAAAAGCAATAAAAACAACATATGTATAAAAATAGAATCTAGTAAAAAAAATAAAGACTGTATAAAGAAGTGGACTGAACTAAAGAAGTGGGTGCGATGTGTTCGGCTCCAGGTAAATGAAGTTCATCCAGGCTAGCAGTTATAGCAGCGCTGGTTTATCAGGGAGCAGATACTTAGCAGCACTGTCAATTAAACAGGTTGTTAATGCTGGCAGGAGCAACCTTGGGGAAATAACGCACATGGTTTGTCTGTTATTAATGTTCATATCTTGATTTATGGAAATAAAAATACCAAGATCATGTAGAGCGGGGTCAATATGAACATTTTAGGAATGAGTTGATGAAGCCAGAAAAGCGCCAATGCTCACTTCCTATTTGGAATGTAGCGGCTAATGGGATAGCAATGTCCATTTATATATACAGTCTATGGTTTTAAGAAGAGACTTAAAAACAGGTACAGAAGAGGCCTGTCTAACATGCAGACAGCTGATTCCACAGTTTTGGTGCTGCCACCGCAAACGCCCAGTCCCGTATGAGCTTCTGGTCTTTGGCACTCTCAGCACTGCTCTATATTATTAATTGAGAACTTATTAGGAACTTAGATTTTTCAGGGATTACAATTGTTGCAGCCTATTTGGGAATACACTCAAGAAACCAAAAAATCTATTCGAATCAATACCTTATTTTCTTTAAAGCCTGCATGGAGTTTGTACTTGAGTGCCCTTGGAGAGTAAACCATTTATCTTAAAAGACAAAAGATTTATGGCTACACTGAATTATCTCTTCATTTGCAGGTTTTCATCACAGGGGACAGCAGCTTGGCTTACACCCTCTGGGCCTCAAACCTTTAATAAATTCACATACCAGCTCATGTGTGGAAGAGCTGGTTCTCAATCCCCTTTCACTGCACTCCGCTGCGATCAATTCTCCTCATCAGTGGACTGAACGGGACAATCATCTTCTGGCCCTCACTCTGGTAGTGCAGGCTGGGGCTCAGAAACCGGCCGAAAAAAAAACTAAAACACACAATCATATAACCATTAGGAATTTTAACAAGATATGAAATATACAGTAACATTGGATTTTTCATTGACAGCGCTGGTGGATGAATAAAAAGAGACATATTATGCAAAACCAGCTTTGAAGAGTGTTTCTCAATGTTATTATGGTTTCTCCCTTGTCATTAGCTTACTCAGAATTCATGAATGTTTGACTAATCATGTATTGTCCTGTATTTGAGGTGTGAGCGCTAAAGAAAGTCATTTTTACCGACATCATCCCTGCCCTCAACGCTGTACTTTCAATTCTTTGATACATTTCAACTCCGGGTCATACATATATGGTTAAAAATGGTGTCATAACCATTTTTCAAAAGTTAAAAACATGCAGCAATGAGTTCTTCAGTTTTGAACAGAAAGTCAGTGTTTATTATTAATCTGTTTTCGAGTTTTTCTTTTACCATGGATCATACCTGGATGGCAGAGGGATTACACAGACATAAACTGTTTTAGAGGAATTCATGTTTTACAGATACTGCAATTTACAATGAACAAGATTTACATTCATTATCTACAGATGTTTATAATTTATTTAAACACCATAAAAGTTTTTGGTTAATGACCCTTTAACTAATCAAATCTACAGGGTTACTACTTTATATAGTGAGCTATGCTAAATTGTAGTGCACATAAATCAAAGAATAAATGACCAAAAATACATTATCTGTACCACCAGACCAGTTTCATTTTATTTGCCTCATAAACTTTGTCAGTGCTACAAAAAGTAACACTCAAGCAAAAGTAGTAAGTAGTAAAAATGGTGCCCCAAACCCACTGCAAATATATTACCTGACAGTGCGTAGTGGTAAGGTGGTTGTGTGAGTATGTATGTTCTCCCAGTGTTGTGATTCGTGTGCGTTAGAATATAGTGGAGTTAAAGTGGCCTCATAGGTGGATGTGAATAAATTACCTGTGTGAATGCCAGTCATGCATTAGCCGGTCCATGGGTGATGTTTGTATAAAAAGGCACAGATGCTTTGCTGGTCTTATTAATGTAAAGTTGACCCTTAACAGAGAAACGCATGATAAAATAATGACCCTTACTTGAACAATTTGAGCACTTTGTTAAGGACCATTGACATTTTAAACTGCAGATTCCAGGAGTCTCAAGGACTATCAAATCTTAACAATGCTGCAAGAGCAGGACTATGCCGTCAGCATGAAACATAAATTCTATTAATTACAATTCCTTAGTGATAAGACAAAGATGTTTAATCATTTTATATGTTCAGTAGCAACAGGGATCATTTATCAAATGTATAGAAAGACCAATTTAGGCTGAGCTGAAGTTAAAAGATGGTTAATTAGCATATAAAGTAGCTCCTTTCTACTGCAACTGTCACTCACGCATACAAATGATGCTGAAATGCTCCAAGAATTTTGAGGGAAAAAAATGGCAAAAGCAAAAATGTTTGAATAAATTGTAAAAATTTAGAAGCTGTACCCTATTTTTCTCAGTCATGTATATATTTAACTCCGTTACATCATCCAACACCCTGGTGGTTACCTGGCAGTGTGTAAGAGACTTATAAAGCTTGGATTCTAATTAGTTGTCTAGTTTGCCTGGTCATTTAAATGAGAAGAAATATTGGCTGTCAGTAGTTGGCTAATAATCATGCAGAGGGCTCCACCATCTAAATGATAATGAAATGATGCATGAAAACTATACATCATCACGATTCTGAGCGCGGCAGTTTAGCAAGAGAGACACTAGAAATTAATCTGCAAGTTTTGTGTTATATATATGTTTAACACACACACACAAAAGTTAGCAACAAAAAAAAATGTTGTCGGGCTAGCCAAGACATATTTTACCAATATTTAACCCAGGGCATTGCAGGCAGAAAAAGAAAGAAAAAAAAATAGCACAGAGGACAAAGAAATCCCTGAAGCACTAAACTGTTAAATGGAGGAATAATTGTGTTCTGAATGATACAATATGTTTTCAAGGACTTTTCATACAGCTGTGTCACTCTCTTAAACCTCCAAATCTGTTTCTCAACTAAACTTTAATAATATTGGCAAAATTCAAATAGCGACATTGTGTAAATTGAACAGTTTAAGTGATGGAAGCCACTGGGATGGTTTCATACTTCGCTCTGATTAAGCTAACTCACTGAATGTAATTCCTTACAGTGTGAGGTAAATATAGGACTCCATTTTCTCATCAGAATCACAAGCAGCACTCTGAACATAAGCTTCTAGTCAGAGGTAATTAATTCTGGGGTAAACCTTGTGCTGCGAGTAAGCCATCAGCTCTAGTATTCCCCAGGCTACGACGTGAAAATCAGAGCACTAAGAACATTTTATCAGACCCAACACCTGCCCAAGTTTTACTATGCAGCCGAAGCCTTTCATACTCAGAGCTGCCGAGAGACACACCAGGGAAACTTAATGCACAGCTACTAGTTCTACTGTTCTCCTCTGGCTCTGGCTTAGGTCTCCTCTCTAATCTTTGTGCAAACAGACAAGTGCAGCTAAAAATCACAAAAACCTACACAGGGATTATGTTAAAAGTACCAGAGGGTGTATTAGGATCTGTACATTGCGCTATAGATTTACCAGGGAAAATAAGGAATTAGGAATGACAGGTATTTCTAAAAACTGGGGCATTTGAAACGGAATACCAGTAGGCATGGGACGATATTGAAATTAGGTGATTATTATGGCCAAAATAATTGTGATTAATGATTATATTACGATAATTATTAAAGTTGTGGACAGTTTAAAAATGTTATGGATATGAATCATTGTAATGCTTAAAAATGGAACTTATTCATAACAACTTTTATATAATTGAACTCTGTTATCAGTGAAAACAATTACGATCTAGCAGAGAAGAGTATGGATACGTATCTTTTTTCTGCACATTCTGGAGATATAATGGCACATCTAATGATTATATAAAATGTCCTAGGAATGATTACTGTCAACTCTTTTTGTCACGATAAACAATATTATTGTTGTCCCATCCCTAAATACCAATTAACCATCTAGAATAGTACATGTAAACAACTTCTTGCTAAGTATTAATATTTAAAACACAGCCCCTTACTTGGTTACGTGGGAGTAATGATAAAACTTCTTATGCAAATCACTGCTGTGCACACTAGGAGGTAGATGATATTCTGATAGTAACTCCAGGCTGAAAAAACAGAAAAAAAGTGTTCAAGTCAATTTGAGGAATAACAGACTGCAGTGAACTGTGTGCCATTTGTGACTATGGGATTTGCAGTTTACCTATTATTTTAAATGAATCTCATACACAGATCTCATATATAATCTCAATCTTGCCACCTGTGGATGAAGTGTCTTTCACTATCTCAGTGAGAATACTTGTGACAGTCCTGGATTCACTAAGGAAGCGTTGGTGTGTCCTAAAGCATTTGAAAGATGCTGTTCACATACAGTGAAAGAGTGACAATTGATCCACCAGAAGAAATATATTTTCAGTGCTACAGTATAAAATTCACATTGTTCTGCGGCTGAAAGTCCGGCTCATTATACCAGACCATGTAACCGGAATCCGTGACCACTGGACAAATCTCTACTGTCCAAATCATCTGAAATGTGTTCTGTCATTTAAGAGGAAAAATCATGCCAACTCTGAGCTCTAACAGAAAGAATGTGATGGGTGAATTCTGTCTAAATAACTATTTTTGGTGTTTCTCAGACTTGAACTGGAATAAGGAATCGTTAATTAATAACTGTGACTATTCAGATCATAACACAATCGTTAAACAGATATTAAGGACAATTTCAGAACCCCAAATAGGTCATTTCAGTGCAATCTATACTCCTAAAAGTAAACGTTCATGCAAAGTGGTTATCTGGCTGTTTATGCCAGATTAATGGTCCTATATTACACAAAATTAGCTCTTGTGAGTTTTAAGTCATGTCATAATGTTGTTACCTCAACAAAAACATACCTGGAGTTGTGTTTTGTTTCATTCACACATGTTTGAGTAACGCATGTGTGCCTGTCTCCAAAGCCAAAATGCTCTATTCCACCTTGCGCTGTCATGCCTTTTACCTTTAGTTCAGTAGAAATTGGGAATGCCACAGCTGAAATTATCCAAATGATTCTAGTGAAGGTGTATGGAGTTTAAAAACACAATGAAGCACTTTCTGTACTACTACATGACATCACAAGGTGGAACAGACAGTTTTCAGTTTGAGAGAACCCAGCCTAAATATGCAAGGTTTGTGGGTTTGCTGAGGAAATACCATTATACCATAGATCAGAAAATAGCGTAATATGGGCCTTTAATTGCGTTTCCTCATTCAGAAAGTTTCAATTTCGTGAAGGCGGACAGAGAGCAAATATCATCTATTAACAATGTGAAGTGCACAGTGTTGCTGGCTCATAAAATCATGATGTTTCTTTTCACAGAAATCAATCTCTAAAACAGAAGGAACAAAAAATAAACGGGGGAATAACCATGACAACAATCTGTGGCTCATCTTAACTTAATCAGCCTGAGTGACAACAACCCGCCCGCATGGCAGTTGTACCTATCCCACAGTTTGAGAAACAATAACATTTCATTTCCAAAGACTGGCCAAAAGGCTGGAAATCAGTTCTCTAGCCTACATGTGGTTCTGCCAAAGACATAGCAAGTAATTGGTCAAAACTGTTCATCTGTGCAGCCCGTCAACCCCAGCACACTCAGACAAACAACAGGGCTTTGCATTGGGCTCCCTATAGCTCCTGCCTAAATCACCACCTGTCTCTTCGTCCATCAAACTTGAGCTGCCACTGCACAGATATACAGTACTCCCATCTCCAGATGAGAAATGCAGGGAATCTAAGACCATAGTGGTTCAATACTTGTCATGTAAAATATGGATAAGGTTTCAGACAGATTTGAGCTCTGACGCAATGTGAGGAAAAAGGTGAAAGGAACAGACACAGAAGGATGTAACAATTTTAGTGTAATATACAGTAAGACAGACACAACATGATAGGCTCAATGTATGCTGTTTGGTTGAGTGAATGTAGTAGTAAACCAAAATGAAGGCAATTTGTTAAAGCAGTTGGCATTTACTTATAAACATTTCCTATTTGAGGTCAGTGTTGGCTAGTAGCACATTCCCTCCTGAAATCAGTCATATTTTATCACGTTCTTTAGTCTCCAGCAGTGGAAGAGACCACAAGTGTAAGATGAAGCTCTCAAATGTTCAATTATTATAAGGATGAAAACCAAATAGACCAAACCATTAAACTCACATGATTCTTCAGAATACTGGGAAATTAGCATAGTCAACTAGAGATATCATGAGATTGGAAAGAATGAGCGCTCCATTCAGACACCTTTAAATGTCCAGGACTACTTTATCAATGGTAATGGTCTATTAAAATATAAAATTGTATTTAAGTGAAATGTGATAGCTTGCAAATAAGAAGAAGAGAACAGAACCAGTTCCATCCATCCATTTTCTTCTGTTTTCCCCAAAGCCGAGCTGCAGAGGCAGCAGTCTGAGCAGAGAGGCCAGAAACAAGTTTATTGCAAATAATCCTTGTGCTTGACCCAAACCTAATAAATGGGGCGTAATCAGAACAAGGCACAATGTTTAAATGAGGATAGTTTTCGGAAACTAGTGTTCATACAGAGTTTGGTAATAATGGCCAAACTATAGACAAAGATCTTTCTCACATCAGCATGTGGAAACAAGAATGACTGCTCTCCATAATGGTTATGATATTATGATATCGGTTATTGACAGATACTTAAAGTCAAAGTATCAACATCAGAAACAGGAAGAGAAAAAGCTGGATTGATGCATGCGGAACGTCCATCCACCTGTCTTCATCGAAATGTCGTTGTTTTGCCTAGAACACATGTGTCAAACTCAAGGCCCGGGAGCCAAATGTGGCCCTCCACATCATTTTATGTGGCCCTCAACATGGTAAATTAAAAGGTATGATGGTCTTTTTTTTTTTCTTTTTTTTTTTGTGGTCATTTTATCAAGAGATATGTCATTACACACCCATATTTTTACATCTATGCAAATTAATATGCAATATTTGAAACTTGAATAAGTAATAAATACAGAAACAGCTCATTAACAAGTTAAAAAGTAGTTACATCTATTTTACATCTGGCCCTTTGAGGACAGCCATTTTGCTGATGTGGCCCTCGGTGAAAATGTGTTCGACACCCCTGGCCTAGAATGTCCAACAGTATGACATTAAACTTATTTCCTAAGAAGTGGACTGACTGTGACATCACCCATAGTGGTCAGCTCCAGTCAAATGATGCTCAGTTACAGGGGTGAATTTGGAGCCAAGTTCAATATTTGGAATTCCGGCAGCAAGTGTCATAGCAACCAAAGAGCCAATCCGGAGTGAGGCTGTTGAAGGTAACACCCCTTCCCACCCACACTGCTGGTTTAGCAGGGAGTGAGTTCCTAGGAGCAATGTCAGTCAAACTTGTTGCTAACGCTGGCAGGAGCAACCTTGGGGGAAGAAGGTGCCTGATTAAGGCCAAAATGATAAGCCTGACAGCAGTTACGTAGAGAGGGGAGACAGTTTTTAAATGTAAAGTTCACTTCCTGTTTGGAATGCATTTGCTTGCAGGTTAGCCATGTCCATTTATATATACAGTCTATGATCTCCATGCAGACAAGTAGTTAACATTAGACAAAGTTACGTGTCAGATCTGTGAAGAAGCGATCACGCTCACAGTAAGTATGGTGTACCCCCACTAAGGAAAGTTGTATATTATTGTATGTTATGCTTTGCTGATATTTTGGGCTTAGGTGATAAAAGCTTACAGAACATAAAAGTTGCTGTATCCAATTTTGGGCCTGTGCATTATTTATGGCATCTGCACTGAATGAAGCTAAAACAAACCAGTAAAATGGGGGGGGGGGGGGGCCTAGTTGGTTGAAGGTTATTTTGCCCCACTCCTTCATTGCGCCTAAGAGCAGATATGAGGAGTAGAATTGGCTGTCTTATCTTACATGGCGCAGGGGGAAGGCACTTGTATGTCACTCACTCTCACTGTCCCTTATCACGAGCTTTCAGTGACACTTGAGCTCATTTGCACACCGAACAAGAGCGAAAATGAAAAAGGCTGATCCATTTTGCACTTTGCAGTTTGTGTTTGTGCATATTGTTGACGAAATTGGTTTGGGCTCACAGCTAATTATTTTTGTGCCGCGTTACTCCACATCTCTGGGGAGTCAGCACTTTTCAAAAAACATCGCACCCAATGGAAATTCAAATGAGCCTTCAGTTTTACAAAGAATACTGGTAAAGTGTTTTTAAAAGGAGTATGCGAAAACAAAACTTCAATTTTGTAGATAACAGAAGTGGTCATGTCATTTAGATTCTTGTAACAATTTGCCATTTAAAACTGACCTTCAAAATAGGCTATAATCGATCAGGGAGTGACATCTGTGTGAAGCAAAGCTATTATAGATCTATGGTTTCAAGACAGGCCCCCACATAGGAGCACCTGTGATGTACTTTAAGACAGTATTGATTGACAGAAAAGGTGGTAGTGAAGGTATAATGAGTGTGGAGGCTGGCACGGCTGGAGTCAAACTTCTGACATTTGAAAAAAGAGAGACAGGATTTAACGAAAACACAGACAAGTATAAACAGACTATCTTTGGCTTTTGAAAAGGTCCATACAGCTACACTCACACTGTAGTTGGAGGCTCATAACATATCACCAATACAAGAACTAGAGTAATATTCCAATTGTACATCATATTCTACTAGATTTCAGTTTTGACATTTGTAGGTTCATTTGGCAATTGCTGGTTGTTTGTCAGAATAGCCTCGTTTCCGCTGGTTCGCTTTGGAGTGGATCAGTCTGAAGTGAACTGTACCAACTTGTTTGAGGGGTCTGAAGTGGACCCTGAAGAGTACTAGCTCCCAGCGGGGTCTGGGGACTATACGATACAACCTAATAGATCCATGGGGAGGCATAAAAAAGCTGACCATAAACCAGAATAAGTTTTGTGTTTACACTAGGTTTAGCCTCTTCTCATAGAACCACAAACTGAGAATTACTAAACATCTTTCTGTGAATTGCTGAGATTAAAAAAAACATGAGTTATGTTTGGGTGACGTCTGTGTCTCATGGAGCAGAGCCCGGCCCCTCAACCCGGAGCAGGATCAACCAGGCCCACTCCAAGGCTCAAGTGAACCGTGCCAGCGTAAAATAGGCTTTTGTTTCAGAGTAAAACCTGAATTGAAAAATGTCATGTAAGCCTATCAGGCTTAGATAATTCTTTTAATTATTCTTTATTTCCAAATGGACCATTCTTGTTCTAATAAATAATAATAGTGTCTCAGTTTCATCTGCGATCTGCAAGACATATATATTACCCACAGCAGTATTCTGAAATAATAATAATACAGGCAGATAAGTGAGACCATTTCAATTGGTATGCTAAGCAATTGTTAGGATTTTCTTTGTTCCTCTTTCACAGTCCACTAACCCCAATAATCCTCATATACTATGTTTGTTTTTATGGATATGATTGACAGGCAGATTAACAGAGAAACACATCATTTTGTTTCCTCCTGCATTCAAACAGAATGTCTCATCAGGCTATTTTGTCACCAGTCTCCATATTGAACCAACCACATACATTTGCATGTCTTTTAGGCCAGATGTCGTTCCTGTCACAAGCTGCCAATATACTGTAACTGGAGAGGGCAAACAGCTTTGAACCTGCAACTTTCTGGCCACAAAAAAAAAGCTCATATTATTAAAAAATAAGTATTCTCTTCCCACATTTGCAATAAATTTGAGTGCTCCAAAATTGAAGTGTAAATGTAATTTCCCTGGATGGGTAAACTGGGAACTGGGTAATTTGGCTCAGCTCAATAACTGAATAACTATAGTCATTCTAGTGTCGCTACTACATCACAAAGGAGGGATTAAACAGGGTGGAAAGCTTGATAGACGAATTAAAACTGTCACTGCTGAGAGTATTATTGGATTGAACAAAACCCGAAAATGTGTTTGTGATAAGTTCTTTTCAAGTGATTGAGAATCTCATCTGGCAAATGAATAAATTATTGCACTACATCTAGTGTCTTCTTTTGGTTTCCTCTATGCTACACGAGTCATATTCTATATTTTCTATGAGTATGAAGCATATTGTGAGGTGTTGTAACGCGCCATATGCACATGTACACGTGTGAATATTCATGTTCAATCTGACGTCACATGACAAATGACTCACCATTAAAAATGCAGCACACAGTCTGGCTTGGCTCAGTGACATATGGCCTAATCATTGAGTTGATGGTTAGAGGAATGCGTGGCTCAAAGGCGATCAGGCCAAAGCAAACACTAGGGAAGTGCTCATTTGTCATTTATTAATCATATGTAAATATTGTATACTTATCACTTGCTGCTTGGATTTCCAAAACATCTCTTTAAAACCACTCACCCACATACACACACATTCCTATGCCAGTATTTGCAGATACTGCTCAATGTTGAAAGCAGGACTCAACCCACCAACCTTCATATGAATGGATGGCCACTCTTCATTTATTTTAATTATTTGAAAATCAAGAATGTCTTCTGAATAAAATCTTGTTTTTTATATCATTGTCAATACTTTCAGGCCAATTATAACCCAATTAGTTAGCTTGTTTTTTGTTTCCCATCATTGCAGGCTTCAAAAAGGCATTATAGGCTGTGTGCCAAGGCTCAGTGTCTCACCAAATAAAATAGTGAAATAGGATATTTCAAGGAGACAGTTGTCTCTTGTTGTTGTTGACAGTTGTCACCTGCTCAGAATATTGTTTTCCATTCAAACATCTTTAATTAGCAAATCCTGTCCAAGCTCAAACAGAGCCATTTTAGAATGATGATTTATGTGGGATTTGATGTGAGTAGTGCTGTTTAAAGCAGCATAACTCAGAAGAAAAGCCATTGGGGAAGTGTCAGTGGTCCATAGTGACACGATAATGTTAGATGGCAGCAATAATAGTGCTACAGTGGATGAAGAGCCAGGTCAGCGGCTCACTTCCTCAGTAAAAGCACCTTGTATTTCTTTTAAACTGTGGTGCTTTGTCTTACGTTGTTCTCAACAATGCCAGGAAACTGGCAGTGAAACTTCACTGAAGAAAACCAACAAAAAAGAAGGCAAGTGTTGAATTTTATAATTAATACCAGTATGGCAAAGGACATTTGTGTAAATGAACTCAACTTTACATTTAAGTTAATAATGTATGCCAAGAAGCTGCTGGCTGTTTTTTTCTTTAGAAAAAACTAAAATGAGTTTTTAATTTATCAAACTTTTCAGATATTTTCTGAGCAGCAAACAAGAGTTATATAACCTATGTAACAGATGCATAAACCAGTCAGTGAGTGTTTAACCTTGTTCATAAAGCACATAAACCTAGTGAAAAGTGATATTCTGTAAACTCTGTAAAAGTATCTCTTGTTAATGCAACTTCAATGCTAGCAGCTATTGTTTTTAGTATTATTTAAATGGCTTCAGTCCTCAGTCCTCAGTCCTGGCTTCAGGCTTCAGTATTGATCATGGCTCATAAAATGTTACTTTTCCCCCAAATATATACTTTATTTTACTGCTCAGTTTTATATATATTAGTAATTATATATATTATATATATATATATATATATATATATATATATATATATATATATATATATATATATATATATAATTATATATAATTATATAATTATATATAATTATATAATTATATAATATGACTTGTAAGATCAAAGTAAGGTTTCCAAAGGAGGTTGAATAATGTATATTTAAGACCTTTAACACAATGTAGATGGATTAACAGTGGTAAGAAACTGGAGATATTGTAGATTTTTCATTCAAATGATATCTTTTACTGTATACGCAGTCATAATATGGCTCTGTTAAGAACACTTTCCAAAGCCATAGGTCGTTCCCTCTCCTATCATCAAATATTTACAGTCCAATAACATGTTTCAATGAGGGCTCACAATCCCCATCACTGTATTGTAATATTGCTCTTGTGGCACAGTGCACAATGCTGCTCCTTTGTTACAATGGTTTGCCTTGTATGTATGAGCTACGAGTGTATCATTGCTTTTCCACTGCGAGGAAACCACAAACACAAAGAGCAAAGACTATGTTTCATGCAATTACAAGGACTGTTTACTTCAACATGGCCGCCACAATTACCTTCACCATCTGAGCATGAAGTACCACAGATATCAGGGCGGGATATGGGGCTGAGTTGATCAAACAAAACAAAGGGAGCAGCTCTCTTATTATAAACATGGTTATATGCAGAGCTAGGAGATTAACAAGGGGGTGGTACGTACAGTAACCAGTGGTGACCATAGTGACAGAAAAGGTGGGTGTGTGCTCAACAAGCCATTAAATTAAAACACACACAGCAGAATCAAATTAAATCTCTTCTCCAAATCCCAGTGTTAGACAAAGAGCTGTACAAGGACTTCCTGTCAGACACAATAGAGACAGGTCAAAGTAAGCATAACATGTAGACACCGTCAGATTGTCATTAGGAAAAATATGGCATCAAAAACATATTTCATGAGTAAGTAAACAGTGTGGAACAAAATATGAATGCACATTTTCTTACAGAGGTCATATTATGCTTTCTTTTTATTAAACTATAACCTACACAGAGCATTATTTTACCTTTGGTTCAGTGTTTATCACAGAAACATGTCTATTGACATATACTTCCTGCCTCTTCATGGTGCTATTTGCTTGTCTGGCAAATCCAGAATTGTCTCTCTCTTTATTTATTATACAGATTGATATCAGTCTGGTTCCCACGTCCTCCGTTACGTCTCAAGCCCGGTCAGCATGATCGTCCAATTAGATTTTTTTTTTTAGTGACACACGTGAAACAAAAAAGCTCATTGGTCACCAATGATTTACAAATAAAATCACATTTATCTCACCTCAGATTAACAGTTTAGTGCTTTGCTCATTTATTCTGTAGAAACCCGCAATACTTTTCAGCCCCCTGTGATATCTTTTTCCTTTATTATTCCTGATATGGACGGACCATGCCTTTCCCCGATTGGCTAATCCACCTGTTAACCACGCCAATTTGAAAAAGGGTAGATGGTCCAGTGACCAAACTCACATCTTTAAAGTATTGAAAAGTGTGTTTTCTGAATCCCAGGCAAGTATTTCACAAGCAGCAGATTTTCATTTACACATTTTCATAAAATTTTGTGCTCAAGCCCCATTTCAAAACAGTGGCAATTATTTAAACATGGACAAATTAACCTCAATACAACTTTGAGTAAGCTCACAAAGGAACACTGGAAGGGTCATAAAAGATTTTTTTTACATATGTCCCCTTTAAAAATGGGGTGTATATTGACTTTATTCTTATAAAGTAAGGGAGAATGTTGTTTTCCACCCCTCCTTCCTAAACCAATTTATTATGGTTAGAGTCAAAACATCATATATAAGTAACTTCAATATATGTATATATATAAAAAAAAGTAAAATTATGTTACTCAAGAGTTACACAAACAAAAGTAACATGGATTTGTATCAAGCATGTAACTCATGGACAATTTCAGAAATACTGCTTTGGTGAATTTACATTTCAGAAAAGCAAGACCTCAAAAGCCAAACAATCACTCAGATACCGGAGACGATGGTGTCACAAGTAGTAAATAAGAATAAATAGATATGGCCTGAGCGACAGTGATGGGAAAATAAAATATTGTGCAGATAAAAGGCCTGGTCTCTGTTTAACATCATTTCAACTGCCACACGATAAGATGAAAGAGGTCCAGACACGTACCACTGACACACTCCATCATATCACCACTGATAAACAAGACGCAAACAAGCACGGGCGCATATGTTTGTTCAGTTTGACACTATAATAATAGCAGTAATAATATTTTACTGTTGTATACATGTGATGGGTGCAGACTAAAAGGTGTTTTAAGCAACATGGACTCTCACGATCACAACAGTCACTGGGTTTACATGCTGTAATTAGCAGACAGTAATCCAGCATTCCTTATGCCAAGGAATTTATCATTATCATTTAAGCAAAGATTTGGAACAAAAGATAAAAAAAAAAATATTGCTCAAATGTTCATTATCTCCAACTACCCACACAATTGGCTCCCCAGGTTTAGATGCAAATAGAAATCCTGCAGTCTCTTTCTTCTTTCTTTATCTTTATTTATACAGGGGAACCCATTGAGACCACTTAGACTCTCTTTTTCATGGGTGTCCTGTTCAAAATCCAATACAACAAAAAAACAAACCAAGTAAGTATATATAAGTCATATAAAACATTAAAAACAGGTGCAGGTGTGAGTATAAAAGTTTGTTACCAGATTATTAAAATTAAATTTGTGGTGCTAATGTGTCAAATTTTGCTTGTCTTTGTGTGTTCCATTTTTGCAATGCAAAACAGCTAAAAGCCCATCTCAGTTCTGTTGCGGTTAATGCTTAGCCTTATACAGTTAAGTCATCTGGTATTTGGTCTTCTCATGAGTGTGTGTGTGTGTGAGTGTATTTTGTCTTCAGAAAAATATCATCAGTTTAACATGTCTTTTTGTATGTATCTCGACAGGCTTTAAAACCTCCTCACATACTCTCTTTTTTCCTATTGCTTTATATTTGGAGAATGAAGTCCTTACATAAATTAAAAAAAAACACAGGTACAAGGAAACAAACACACCAAACAACATCACCCCCTACGTCTCTACAGAACACCTCACACTCAGGTATACTGTAATGCTTTTTTATTTACATGCTGCAGATGGCGAGTCATAAATAAGTAAGATGAAAGCTGCCTGCTGTGCGACACTAATGTGCTTGATAACCTCATCACTCACTTGTATGTAGAAAAATGAAGAAGGCACCGGGCCATGAAGCAAACAACATGAGCAGGAAACGCCCATTAGGGATGACACTGACACTTTCTGGTGTAATTCAAGAGGTCAAAGGTAATGAGCCATATGTTGAAATGAATACATCTGCATATGCTCCTCACATATGAATGAACACATAGATTAAGAAGAGCCGACGGGAAACAGGCTTCAGTAGCTGTCCCATACTGCAGGGAGAGGCTTAAACTCTACTGCACTGCTCATCTGAGTGTTAAAACCTCATTCTCAGTAGAAGGGAAGTCGACAGGGGACAAAGCGATCTGTTGTCCTGGGCCCCAGGGTCTTAAGGGCCCAGAATCTAACCCTTTTTCTTTTAATTTATATTAGAGGGGGGCCCATGTGAGGTTTCTTGCCCCGGGCTCCCAAATTTCTGTTGATGGGCCAGCTCAGCACATGGCATGCTTTAGAGTCTGTGTATGGACCAGATAATGATTATTCAAACACTAAATTAGCATATTGTTATTCCAGTAATCATTAAGTTGATTACTTAATGTAATCAGTAAGATTACATTAAGTAATAAATCTGCCCTACTGTGGAGACCAAACCTTGAACCTATATCCTCTCTGTGCTCTTTCCATATCCATATGTGGAAGGTTACTTTTTTTCCTGGCTGGTAAAAAAATATATATATCCATAAAAAAGATGTTTGTGTCTCAATTCCTCAGTACCAGGAGAAAACTATGATGTACTTTGTGTTACAGTGACATTTCCAGAGGTGAAATAATAGTTCAATAGAAACTTTGAAGTTGGATTAGAGCTGGAAGCTTTACTCTTTTGAAAATGTGTAGCCAAAGCAACTCTTGGGGCTGTGCAAACTCAGCAATATGTGTCTTTGAGTGGAAAAAAGACACAAAACACTAAGCAATTTGTGGTCCAGTCTGTTGTTTCTGTAAATGTTACCACCTCAATTAAAAGTACAGCTAAGGTAGGATGATTTTTTTTACTGGATGATGTGATGTATGGAGCTTAACACTTTGTAGATATATTTCTGGTGAAAATATGAACACAAATACTGGGGATGCACCATCCCACCCTGATAGCGGCATCGAATATTAGCACTAGGTTATCCAATATCATGGTTGCGCCTTCATTTAGATGTAATGAGACTGTTTACTGGCTGATGTAGCCCCCAGGACGTCTCATAATGTTTTATTCATACAAAACTGCTCAGTAGTTACTTCAAGAATAACAGTTACATAACACAATTTGTATTAAGATAACTGCATTTTGAAATTACATTTTCCATTACTGCACTGGTATTGGCTAATATTGGGCATCAGTGAAAAGCAGACCTGTTATGCAAAATTTATATTATTTAAATATTTTAACCATGCTATAGTTGTTTCCTTCTCATTTACCCTCTTGAAGTTGTATTTGAGTGATTTATGTATGACTGAGTAATCGTTTTCACCCATACAGACATATGGCCACTGGTCTGTAGTACTTCGTTCTCTAAATATATTTTCTTAATCGACGATACATGTAGGGTTCTGCAAAGTCACATAGCCATTTTGGCACAATTGAAAAAATATCTGCTACTCACTAGTCGGCACCTCCAGTGGATAACTGCAGGAGCCAACAACTTTGTGGCTCTTTGTTGTAATGACGTTTACAGCGATGTCACCTCCCATTGGGTCCTGCAGTTTTCTAGAGCAGAAGTCAGCTGGCTTGTCAATATTGCAATTTAAAATGTCCAAATTATAACATAATGATTTCTGGGTGTCATAGATTATAACTATACAGCAGACTCAGGCACAATAAGCCTTCTTTGATGCCAAAGTATCAATATCGGTATCAGAACTGAAAAATCTGGATTGGTGCATCCCTAAAAATACTCTTTGTCATTATTTACATCCTTAAAACAGTTTCTAGTCTGCTGTTATGTTTATGTTTTGGTGTGAAAAAGACTAAACATAGCTTGCCCCAGGATACTGGGTTATTAAAGTGACAGATCCCTCTTGGTCCCATACACCCACTCAACACAAACAGATAAATACAGCTAATGCTCTGCGGTGCAACACTGATAACTAATAAAAGTGAAGTCACACATGAACGGGGATAAAACTGCTAAAAACACTCCCTATGGCGGCCACACACACTTTCAATTTGACTTGACATCTGCTGCACAGTTTCAGGGCGATTTTCCATCAATCTGGGTACACACACGGAGAATTCTATTCGCGTAAAGCTCTGAGTTGATGTAACCCCATTTTTCTTCTGGACTAATTCACTTTCATTGGATTTTCATTTATTTGTCAAAGCTCAGAGTAAAGTATTGTGCTCCCATGATGGAAATGAAGTTTGGTGGTACAGTGTCGCAACTCTGAACCTAAAAGCAATTTCAAGTTATAAGATGCAATTTGAGCTTTAAATCAATTGAATGGAGGTCTACCTTGGGGAAGAAAAGGAACCAAAAGGAATATCACAAATTATTGTCAAATGTACTCTCAAATGTTATTGGGGTATTCTGGCTCAGCCTTATTGCTTCAGTGAGGACTCAGGAGTTCACATTGACAGGGTAAGAATTGCTACATTAAGTAATTAAATACCAGGTTTCCTTGGTCACAGCAGATAAAGACCAGAAACTCATTCACAGCAGCTGCAACTTCCATTGTGATTGTTTTGTTTCAGTGCCAACAGATTTGACTGATCCTTAAAAAAATGAACACTATGAATATGCAGACAGCCTACGACTGCCCAGCCAAGCTATTCATGGGGCAGCCACTTTATGAAATTGTGCAGGGATTATAGTGGTGGTTCAAATTACATTGACCGTCTGGTACAATACAGGTCAGTAGCAGTAAAGTAATGTTACTGTAGTAGTGGCAGTGGCCATGGCAAAACTGGTACCAGCTAGAACTTGTATAATAGTGATTACAATGGGCTCTGTGCACAGCAGCATGCCAGCTAGCTCACTCCGTCGCAAAGCTAATGCTAAGTATTATTAAAAGCCTAAAACAGAAAACTTATGAAAATTAAAACTGAATAAAGTACAGTCTGTCTGATTGATTTTATATGTAGATTATGTCAGTTGTGTTGTTTTGATATTTATTATACTTCAAAATTGGCATTAGCATTAGCATTGAGACAAACTTTCTAAACACAGAAGTGTCCTCCACTAAAGTTTTCACCTCATTTTTGTAGTGTTTAACATGTTGTCAGTGACTTCCAGCTCTCTGTCCACTGCCTTTAAATATTTATTCATTTTAGCGTGAACCTCATAGAGACACAATTGGACAGGAAGTAGCGACTGACACTGAGGTTGCCGGGCGCTGTTGTGCACACAGCCATTTACTACAAATGCAACTGCAACTTGGATTACTTCTGACTCACAATTAATTTATGTACATGATAAAACAAAATTGATATTCAGTCTTACAACACTTATTATGGGACAGTTGTATTTGTATGCCTCTATGATAGCTTCAAGATTACATTTATAAACTGGCATTGTAATTTTAATGAAGTCGAATGAAAAAAGTGATTAGCAGAGAAAGAGAAGATGTAAAACAGTGTGAACACAGTGAAGTAATGGGGGTTGTGGCTTTGAGTAAAAAATACTTAACCTTTCTAAACCCGAAACAAACATAGACACCATAAAGCAATGTCACGCACAATGCATTCTGATTGGCTGATTCTGAACTAGTACAGCTCCAGCGTTTGCCTCTCTCTCCTCTCAACTCACCCGGGCTGCTAATAACATCGTTCCACTGGGACCAGAGATAACTGTGGCGGTTGTGATAAGGAGCAATAGAGGAGAGACACAATCTTTCTGCATCTCCTCTCACTGTCAGAGCCGCTCAGATCCTGCCCTGGATACGCTCATCAGCTGTTAATGTGCTGTAAACGTCACGGTTGAAATCTGAGATACAAAGATACTGTAGCTCTTTCCTATGAATCTACTTTGCTTAAAAAATACAAAATAAAAATATTATTACAAACATATAATTCAACTTGTTGAAAGGTTTAATGTAATGTGAAAATGGTTTTGGTTTAGATGGTCAACTCTATTACACATTTCACCTAACTAAGTAAAAATGTTTTGCCCCAGTATAGATATATTGTGAAAGTAGTTCTTTGGGTCCAGTGCATGCTGTCTGCTTTCTGCATCTAATTATTTTTAGGTTGCAGTTTGCTGATCATTTTGAGGACTTTTCACCATTCCATTAAAATTGTTAATTGCTATAGCAACTAATTTGACATAATAATAATAAATTGGAGAGATTTGGTTGAAGACATTTTGGAGTATTAATGGTAGACAGTAGATCTGGTACTTGAGTAGCTGTTTTATAACTAGATGATTGGTTGTTTGATGTAAGGACATGCTACTGAAGCACAAAAGAAATTCAAGCCATTAATGAACAGCTATTTATGCTAACTGGATAGTACCAATTATTTCACTACTCTATATTAGAACAATATATATCGGAAAACAACAAGACTCTTACTTGAGCAAATGAGTAGCTTCCAACCTCTGGCAATTATTTTAAATTACAATTATTTTAAATGGTCTTAGTATGGGGTGATTACAGCCTTATCAGGAACAGTAAGATGGTTTTCCTTGTTATTCCTAAAGGCAAGTTAAAGACGCTCTGTGGCTTTAAAGGTTAGAAATGCTATGTAGTAGTTAATTACTTATTGATCCTATTATGCTAATAGACTGAGGCACTTTTTGACTATAGATCCTCTCATCTTGTACAAATTAACGTATGGATTATTTTGTGAACACCAGAAATAACATCATCACCAATACTGCTGACCTTTTGTACTATGATGTTTATATATATATTACCAATGTGTTGGTGATGGTGAATATGTTTCTGTGAAGATCAATATCAGACAGGTTCAGACCTGTCAGTGTTCCTTTCACATTTACAATGAGGTCAACGGTACTGCAATAATCTCCACATAAACTCTTGACAAAAGTTCACTAGCTTCCAACTGCAGCCATAAATCTCTATGTTCTTCTTCTATGGGATTAGAACTTAAAACTCAGCATAACACAGTACACACATTACACCTACTCAGTTTCCAAAGTATAGTAGAAAGCATGCGTCCTTCAGATATACTCATTCCTAAGTGTATCCGTTGATGAAAATTTGCTGCTCTGCTACGTCCTGTTCTACGTCATGTGTTCTGCACAAAACAGTCTATAGCAGTTAGATATCACAATACATAAAAATGCATGAAATTCAAAACATTAAACAAGCAATGAATAAATTACTGTCATATGCACAATTATTTTAGCCATTGGGTTCTAGCTGAGTCTTCGTAAACTTAGTCAAAAGATGACAAGGGATCGTCTTCTTCTGCATAATGTGACGCAAATATAAAGTGATTTAAAACCCCGGTAGAAATGCTGTTGAAGAGGCATGTATGAGCAGACTTATAAAATAAAGATCAAAGGCATCTGATAGAAAACTGCTAAAACGTGTTTAAGCAGATTGAATATTTGCTAATGAGAACATGGGGTGATGTAAGGCCACGCGTCAGGTAAAGAAACATCAAAGAGACACCTGCTGGCCATGCTGAGAATGACACTGAAAGCCTGTCCCTGGAGACCACACTTAAAGGCAGGAGAAAATGAAGAATGACATCTGGTTAAACAAATGAGAGCACATAAGTCCTAATGCTTCTAATTCAATGCAGCTAATCCATCTGACAAAACTGCATGAATGACTAAGAATGCAATGGCCTGCAGGCACTGTGGTATGCAACCGGATTTCAAATTAACTTTCATATATTCTACTTAACATCAGCACTGTATTTGGCATCTGTCTTAAAATGAATGGTTCATCACGTTAGAACTAGGGATGCTCCAATACCCAGACTGGTAACAGCTCCAATCCAGGAAAACGTCATTATATTACGTACGTATACTATATACTGGCTGCTGTTGGCCCAGAAATTCTCACATTATTTGAACTTAATGCTATTCCATTATTTACATATGGGCTGTTGCACTAGATCACACATGCATTTATCAGTGTTTATCAGTGTATCACTTGAAATACTTACATTCTATCCCTCCCCGTGGTATTGGTCGATATTGGTAGTTTTCAGATTCTAAAATGTCATGATGTCATTCTCTAAGATGGAGGGGGCAAGATAGTTTCCTCTATGGATTACACAGTATTTTGCCATGAAATATCACGAAGGTACATGCACAGATGTTGAATCTGATAATTTCTATTAGTGATAAGAAATCTGCATTTTACCAATATTAACTTTAATTCTGCCCTTCATCTGTATTAAATATTATTGGCCTATAGAATGTTGTGATGTCACCTGAAACAAACCAGCAATTGTGTACCCTTATATCAGGATCAGAACTACAAAAAAAACTGGTGCATCACAAAATGGAACTGTAGATCAAAAACGAATCCTAACCCTAACTTATGTTGCTGGACAGATGTGTAAATATATTAGCAAAAACAATATAAGAAGGTAAACAGAAGAGTTTTGGAACAACCTCATATGCTGCTGGGTCACTACTGGTAAATGCATTTATCACACTATAGTTGGTTTAACATTAATTGGAAATTCTCTGAGATGTGACGACACAATGCCATGCTTTATATTCAGTCCAGCTTGGATCCAAGTTTCAGCTCAGGTCCAGCTGTGGAAAATCACTTCCCCATAACAACTATAATTATGTTTTAATCTAAATCCATCTAACCATTTCCACACAGCACAACCTTGACGAAAGTGCTGTTGCATTGTTTCTATGGCCAAACACCACAATGTTTCCTTCACCTATATGGCTCCACCTGTTCTATTTTTAAACCCAAACAAACTTGACCACTACTTGTTACTGTCCATATCGTCTCCTGAGGTCTGCCGTTACAAGACTCATCCTGAAGCTGAAAGGCAACTTTATCATCTGCCTTCACCGCTTCAACCATATGCAATTATTTATTTATTTATTAGTGGCTATTATTTTATTTAAATGTCTGTAATAGTGCAATGATTTACCTCAAGATCTGTTTTTCCACTGCCCTGACAGCTGCCGGCAAATCTTGTCACCGATCTGACAACACCTGCTCCAGCTATAATTGCTTTAAAAGGAAGCTGATACCCACCACCTCTTCTCTCTCAACCACACACCCACTGTCCATTTTATCCTCCTTTTTCTGCTCGGTGATATGTTTTTTTTTTAAAAACCCATTGAAGTTTTTTTTTTTCCTGTCTTTTTCTATCACACTGTCAAAAGGTCTACTTTTGCTCTGCTCCTTGTCATTCGCCTCACCTGTAGTTTAGTGACACTCAGAGAGATACTGGAGTTTTATATTGACTTCTCAGCTTCTCCAAGGCTTCTTCTACCTTTTTAAAGATTCTGGCGAGACAGTCCCACTTGCTTAAAGCTTCTTTTCCATTTCAAGGACTATAGCAGTTTCATGGTCATGATGGTGATTCTCAATAGTGGCCCCAAACCACAGTCTGTCTGGCATGTATTACATTTGGTACTTTCTTTAGCAGTAACTCAGGATTGCACAGTTGTCTGTATAGCACATTTAAAACAACCTCATCTGCTCAAAGTGCTTCACAACAAACAAACAAAAATAAATAAATAAATATACAGCTAACACGATACATAGGAAAAGTACAACAAATCACCAAAATATCCTGTATTAGTATTAAATGCCAGGGAGAAGAGGTGGATTTTCAGTTTAGTCTATAAAACAGTATATCTACCCACATAATCAATACTAAAATTAATATAAAAATATTACTGAAAATCATCAGTCCTGGAAAATGACATTGCTAGGACAAAATTGGACTCTTCCTGGATATTTTAATGGTCTTGGTCTTGATCAGAACTAGAATAAGATCACATGGTAATATTGGTGAAACTGCTGTTATTTTGTGTTTAAAATATTATCCATTGATTTATATAGTATACTGATTTAACCTGTGTTTTTATTGTTTTTATAATCTTTTTCTTAATGGGAAAAGCTACAAGACTGTTCTCAGACAGTTAAATTTGGACAAACAGGGTAGTACTGGAAAGGCTATTCAGTATCCTGCAATAAACAAAATGACCTGTGTTGCATTAGTCATACAAATTAGCATAACATTAGCATAGATTAATCAGTTAATGTTTCTTCTGTGTCTATGCTTTTAGAAAATAATATTTATAAGATATGTTAAATATAATTAAACAGAAACCTGCTGAATAGTATTGGAAAATTGAATGTTATAAGGTGAAACACACTATGCAAATGTGGGGAACTGTTCAGGGCATTTGAAGTCTCAGTCGTTTTAAAATATAGCCTTTTGGTATCAAACTCTGTGACAGTGTGATGACGAAATAGACTTTCCCCTGTGGTACCAGCAACGTCCATCACATCTAATATTCTACTCTTCAATCCCAGGATACATCTTTGTTCCCCCCATCACTAGACACCAAAACAAAACAAAAGTCTCCTGGAGGGTTCCTGCTGAGAGCAATATAGAAATTTTACTTTCATGTACTTGAGTTCATTTTTTGGATTCCTTATATGAGCAACTGCTTAAACTTTTCTTTTAAAGTTATAATTTCTGTGATTTAAAAGACTCAAGCAGGGGCTCTTAGATATTATTACCACAGCGGTTATGCAGTGACTTGACACAGAGCACCTAATTGCATTTTATGTCTTGCTGGTTCTATAAAGGTTTCATTTTGAATATTGGTGATTATCGAGAGTAGGGACAAAACAGGTTTTGAAAATTATTTTTTTCCAAAAGCATTTTTATGAGAGTTATCTCTGTGTGTAGAGTAAGGTTTGAGCTGTACAGAAATACAAAGGAACGGGTTCTGAATAAAAACGCATAAAAATTGATTTATTACAATCCAACTAAAATGTTGCAGTCTATGTTGTAATAATAGTTATTTATCACTGTGTCCAATTAAAGTATATCTGAAAACTTAAAATGTCATTTTATACCTTTATGAACAATCAAGTTTCATAATATCTCAATTTCAAAAAGCATTTTTTTTTTAATTTTAATGTTATAAAATACCTACAATTTCCTTAAATAATTGACAAAAATCAGGCTGTCAAGTTTCTTTAAAAAATGCACTACTGAAACTCCACTCCGCTTTAAACCAGATGAAAACATGCATGTTCAAAACCAACCATATTTCACTACACTGACTAGTATTTATCTTGAATCCCAGGATACATACAAACTACAGGAGAGGAATGTCCACTCTCGCTCCTCCCTCGACACCCTGTCTATCAGTCTGCATCCACCTTTCACCTCTTCTTCATCTTCAGTGCTCCTCAAGTGTTTCTCTTCCTTTCTTGTCCTTATCCTCTGCCCCTCCATGAATTATTCTGATATTACTGATTTTACATATTTCACTTTGCATTAGACCCTTTGAAGCTCTAGTGCAAAGACTTTATAAAGAAGTACACTAAGGGAGTGTGACATCAGCCATAGCGTTCGGGTCCAGTCAAATGAAGTTCAATGAAGCTAGCACTTATAGGGGCCAATTTGGAACCAAGTTCCATATTTGGAATTCTAACCGCGAGTAGCAAAGCAAGCAAAGAGCCAATCAGGAACGAGGCTGCTGAAGGTAACGCCCCTTCCCACTCGCACCACTTTTGGTTTAGGATGGAGTGGCCACATAGCAACGCTGTCAACCAAACCTGTTGCTAACGCTAGCGAAAGTGACCTTGGGGAAAGAAGGCGTCTGATTGGTCTGTTATTAATGTTCATATCTTGAATCACGGACAAAATAGTAGTGAATAAAGGGACCAGAGCGGGTTAATACAAAGAGCAAAATGATGAGCCTAACAGCAACAGTTACAGAGAGAGGGCCAACAGTTTTTCAATGTAAAGTGAATTGACATGAAATGATGAGTTGACAACTGAAGCTGACAACTGTTGACACAAATGAATGTTCTTCCACTGTGGCTAGTTTCTTTTTGTTCCATTTGCTAGCTGCAGTGATGACCTCACTCAAGGATTAGACACATTACAATTCTGTTTAAATAATTATCAGAATGGACCGAGATGACAGTTTCCAGCTGTGATGGCAGATCTTTCAACGTTGTTCTTAAATATTAACCCGTCTAAAAGTTCCCAGCTTGTGTGTGGTAGTCCTGCGCTCAGTACTGTAAGAGTATAAATATAGTAATAGTACAAATATGACCCTCAAAAATTTATATAAAAAAATTTAAACTTTAAATTACATTAAAAAAAACCTAATATTGTAAAAAATGCTTTCATCTAAATAAGTCCAGTATACAGATCTCCCTTAAACTATGCTAATTATGATATTTTGAAAATATTTTTTCTACAAATTGCTGTGTTTCAGAGAGTATAGGCTTTGATGCTTCGTTATATATTAGGTGTTAGTTAGTTAGTTCTAGAGTTTCAGTTTTGTGTTTCCAAATGTTTTATTATATGGCATATATATTATAAATACTTTCAATTTTATTCATCCATTATTGTAATACTGCATTTACAGTACCGGTAATAGTAATATTGGCTGTAGTACTCTGAGCTGTACAAGTTGTAGGGCTACATAATGTTTGTGATTGATATTAGATTTGTGATTACTGTTTAAAAAGTAGGATTATGCGCACGCTGGTAACAACTACAGGAACATTAACATTTGAGAGAAAACTGAAATATGAACTATGATAAACTATTACACTAATGCCATGAGCTTCATAACATGTTTCTAGGGGTCTTGGTCTTTGGAATAAACACTACACTCTAATAACTGCAGCTTTTGATCATTGCAAAACTCAAATAACTGCAAACTCAAATTTGACTTTCGACTGTTGTAATGTATTTTGTCTCTATTTACCAGTGAGAGTTTAAAACTACCAAAATGATCATTAAATAAAGTACAAAATCTGTATTCAATGAATTAATAAACATTTCTTTGTGCAGTTTCCAATGATGCTTTAATGTGTTTTGTTTGGTATTCCATTTCCTGTATAGTGTATGTCCAGACAAGAGCTGAATCCCTTTGTTTGATCTAAAGAGCATTATGATGGTAAACAGTAGTCCACACTCCACATCAGAGTAGCACACAGACAAAGGACACACTAAAGATAAAATACAAAAGACAACAACCACACCACAACACATCCATTTGTCACACCACAACACATCCATTTGTCAAGCTACCTCGCGCTTATTCTATGTGCTTCTATAGCTGACACAGAGACACAACACGCTGATCTGTAAACTCCAGTGTAATTAATGAGCCCACAGTGCATTATGGTACACCCAGGGTGAAGCAAAGAAGGGATTAGACGGCGAGGAAGAGCCAGAGTTTAATTAGACGCATACAGAGGAGAGCGTCCAGTCGTCTGCCAGTTTATCATTAAGATCAATTACTATTCACGCAAGAGAAAAGTATATGTCCAAAACAGAACTAGTCCTATGGACTCGCTCTATGCTATTGTAGTGAGAGGTGGGTGATGTTGACATAAATGAATATCTTGATATTTGTATTTAAAATGTGACTATAAATGTGTAAATGTGGAAATGAGGTTTATATTAGACAAAAGTACTGTCCATTTACTGATTGTAAAGTGATCCATGTAAGTGCAGAAATATCATTATATACCCTTGTTTGGATTTTTTAACTGTATCTTCAAAACAATTCAATAAAACATCAATAATTCATTATATTGCCCACCTCTACTTTTTAGATTTAAACAACACATTTTTATATAAAATACTGTCACTGTGATCCAAGCCCTTGCAATATCAGATAGATTTTGTAAAATTCATTGTAAAGTGGATACCTGTCTTGAGTGATTTGAATGTTTCCAGTCAAAATGAAGGGACAAGGTAGTGCTGGCATCTCACATAAAGCTTCTACCAAGATGAGTATGATAAGGTTGAAACAAAAAAATAGAAGATTTTCATTTCATTTGATGCAAGTTAAAAACAGTCCAGAAGCTCAGAATAAAACTGAACTTAAATACTGTTTATGGTGTGGGTTGTGGTGGAAAATATTGCTGTTAAAATATTACTGTTAGTTTTACATGTGGTAATTCCTATTCTTTGGCCACTACACTACTTAATGCAATCGTAAGCTTGTTTTTCTACACTTACCTCTATCCCCAGGCGCACAGTGTTTATGCAAGAGCCCAACACAGCATTTTAATTCAGGGATTAGGGCCACAAGCTGTGTTTTACAAGGAGACGACGCTGGGTGCCATCATGACCCCAGAGATCACATATACCCCCGACTATGCACACAATTCCAGGTGGCTGGCCAGAGCAGTAGTTGGCAGACAGACTCACACAGATGGAGGGAAAGGTGCTCTCTCTCTCTCTCTCTCTCTCACAGATGGAGAGAAAGGTGTGCTCTCTCTCTCTCTCTCTTTCTCTCCAAAGGCTCCAGGTTGGTGCCAGTGAATTTAGAAATGTGTTTTTAGAGTGTTCAGGGGGGGGGACAAAGGGCTTTCTGTGTCAGATTGCATCAGTAGCAGCAGCTGACCCACTATATCTGCTGTTCCTGTCCCTGGTCTGGACATCCGCAGGTTACACTATATATAGGTAGTCTGGGGTCTGCTCTTCTATCCATGGGTTTCAGAATGATGGAGCATTATGACTGTATTTCCATAGCAATATGTACAATCTGGTGACTGCTCTGGGTGTATCCAACAATAGGCTTGCATATGTTGGTGGATGCGCTTTGGCTCTTGAATAAATATAGAAAACAATAAATAATGTGATCCTTTCTTATAAAGGAGACCATGGACTTTCCTTAGGCATTCAAGTTTCTGTTCTGTTACAGTTTTGCAGATATTTTTAATATTAAACAATTCTGCAGGGTATGGCAGTCCACACCAATGGAGCAAAACTTCATGTTCGACACTGACTGTTCTTTTCTTTTTGTTGCTTTTGGTAAATGGCCAAAATTTAGCACTTTTCCACCTTCAAGACACTCAAGGACTTTACATCAAAGAACCACTCACCCATTCACCCACACATTCATGCACCAGCGTACACAGACATTAGGAGTGGGGTGGGTTAAGTGTCTTGCCCAAGAATACAACAACAGCATGTATCTGTGGGAACAGGCACCACTAACCTGTGGGTCAGTGGATGTGACCGCTCAACCAATGATGTTTATAATGAGAGCTGGATTGGACCATCAACCTTCAGATTAGTGGACACACGCTCTACTTACAGAGCTACTGTTGCCCATTGCCAATGCAAATATATTAATGCAAATCCTAGTCAACTTAAGAAACCCTATATGGCAGTGTTAGAAAAGACAAATGTGTGAAACAGAGATATAAGTAATAAAATATTTTGGACATCTGAGCAATGTTAAAAGTGTTGTTCCAATGTTCTTTTTGCCTCTTTTTGAGTCTCTGGCCAGAGTCAGCATCTGTTGAGCACTTTATTTCAACATTTGCTCATTTGGAGAAAAATTCCACTTTTCCTTTTTGGTTTAGCAGCAGCTCCAACAATGGGGACAGACAGAGATATTTAGAAGTGAGGAAAGAACAGGGCAGGCAGAGAGGAAGGTAAGTGAAAGTTTTAATGGGCAAAGGCTGGGGAGACCATAACATTTCAAACTCATGCCTATTTTGAGGATGAAAAATGAGGAAAATTCCAAGTCTTTATGGACAGACAGTTTGCACTACACATAATAGGATTTTATTCATGACCAAACTGAAAATCATGAACACTTAACTCTAAAAGTCCCACCACAAACAGTCACAAGCTCTAAGCCCTGGTAAATTGAGCCAGTGGAGGAATAATTTGTAATCAATGTAATATCATTATCAGTCAATGTCGCTCATGAATTAGCTGTGCAGAACTCAAAAAAGGATGGAGGAAGGTAGTGCAAACCTTTTATCCACGCAAAAAGACACATTAAAACCTCTCTGAAATTTGACCAAAGTTAGATGAACATCTTCCACCAAATAAAGAAGTGCTTGAGCGCTTCATTAGTGCAACAAGAGACAACAATGACAGAGTAATTAATGTTCGTTGATGGAGGGCTAATACGTTAAAGGGATAAACAAACCAAAGATGTGCTCTTTAGTTCTTTACCAGCTGAGACCAAGCTGTTGTGACATCTGCAGCCCATCACCACGGAGACGGCCTGCGTGCCTGAAAGCAAAAACACTACCGCAAACGCACACGTGTATGTGTGCATGTTGTACAGGCAACAAGTTTGTGAGTCTATGGCCTTTGAAGAGAAACTGATGAGGAGGACTGCAGGAGCGCCAGAGTGCAGCAGAGAGGAGAGAACAGCAGGAAGTGAACAGTGGTGGAGGACCGTTACCGTGACAACAGGGGCCCCATGTGACCACGACCTAATCAGGAGGCGGACAGACAGACAGACCCATGATTCCTCAGACATATCCAGCCCCAGATGGATTTGTCCAACTATTAATGACAAAACAGGATTATTCTCACAACATACCACTGGAGAGGGAGTCAACAAATACTGCAGCTGCATGGGAGAATGCTTTTTTACACTGAAATAATGCTTTAGCTAATGGATTTAATGAGTCAAACCAGTTTAAAGTTCCTCCATAACCTGGGCCCCCACCTACCTCTCTGAGCTCCTCTACTACCACACCACTACCCATGCCCTCTGACAGCTTGTGTTCTGTCCTGTCTCCCCCCATCAGGACAGAACACAAGACCTGGGGGGACAGAGCCTGCTGCTCCCTCTAGAACTCTCTGCCCATCACAGCACAATAGAGATTCATCCACACTGACCATCTTCAAAAAAGCCTTGAAAACATCTCTCTTTAAAACTGCCTTTCATTGACTACATATTCTGTTTGAGTCATCTGTTTGTGTGTTATGTATTATTAAGTTAACGCAAACAACTTTTGTGAACTACATCTTTTGAATTTTATAAGAATAAGAAGGTTTTTTTAATGCAAACAACAAAATGTATTCACGTTCAAGTCACACAAAACAATGAAGGCAATGAAATACAACATGGGGATGTTCTATATGGTATCACTGTAAAACAGATTTTTACTTTCCTTTTGTTATTCTGTGACTAACCATCTGGCACCAGGTCTGCACTGACATGCATATTGATTTAATATTATGACAGATGCCCTTCCTAAGGCTATTTCCCTTAGCTGTAAGCTATAGATTGTGAATGGATGAAATCAATAATAAACTGCGATGCTTTCAATTATTACAATACAATAACATTTTTGTAGCATCTAAAAGTCATTTAATGCTGACAGTCTGAAAACGCTGGCATGCTTTTCACAGCCGTTTGAATCAGAGCATTTCCAGATCATTACTGCATCGATCTGTGAAACACCAGGCTGTACACTGGGGACTACACTGAGCCACTGACAGCCTTAACAAGCCTTTATTTCCTTAAAGTGCATTATAATAAATAAGGCTGAGGCTGCTGTCAGATAGAGTAATGGGATTGGTTTAGGAGATGATCATAGCTGCATCAAGATAGGTCTAAAGGACAGTTGTCCAACGCAAGCCACTGTTGTAACACCATTTTTCTCTATGCAAGGTGTAGTAAGGGTCACTGGCCTAAGTGACAAGCAATTTGCCTGCACCTATGACTCCACCAAAAGGTTACTTCTGCATGTAACCTTGTACTGGGAAAGGCATGCATTTCAACCAGACGTGTAGATGAGCAGACTGCATTCATCTCTGCACCTCTTACCTCACTCATGAATATTGTGTTGTTATACAGAATACAGTACAGTAATATTATTATACATATGTTAGGTCTATGTTTTAAGCATGTTTGGGCTGAAAAATAGCTGACAATCTGAACAGCATCTAATCAAACCTGTAAGTACTGTAAGTACATTAGTAAAAACTGAAATACTGAACTCTGTTTAACTGTTTAATCCAGCTATATTGTAGTCAAAATCAGAACACATTTCATTTGGAGCAGTCAACACAGTTTTCCACAGTATGGCATCAAATGCATTGGTCAAAAATATGAATAACATGCATTGTCTCTCCCTGGATCTCACCAGGTCTTAGCCTGTAGGTGTCACCTACTTGTCTCCATGGAGAGAAGTTTAATCCGAAAATGTGGAACATTCCAGGCAAAGCAAACAACGAAGTTAAATCTGTCAACTGGACAAATCTTGTAGGAGCATTCTGACCAGAACTGAAGAAGCAGCTTGGATGAGCAGCGAAACATATTCACTCCTACAAGATTTGTCCAGTTGACAGATTTAAGTTCGTTGTTTGCTATGGATCAGTCCTGGACAACTGAGGGTCTACACAGACATTCCAGGCAAAGTAATAAAATCTTCTCCAGTGGCAGATGCAGTTCTAAAGTTCAGTGAACTCAAGACAAAGATGTCACCATGCAAAAAGTTGAATAACCTTTTCATGGGGTGTTTAGATCTTTCTCCTTCTATATTTCCCATCAGGCACTGTGTCTTTGTTGGCCCATCATTAGTGTAAGTTGATATCTGATAGACCACAATCTGACTCACTGCAGCAGCCCAGTGAACATACAGTATGATCGTCACCAATTAGCTGCTCAATTTAAGTTGTCACATTGGCTCATCATATTCTGGTGGTTCTTGTCCTGATGCCACCCACAAATGCCATGCTAGTTAGTCTCACTCAGTACGGCCACATAAACACTGCCTTTCAACCGGCTTTAATTCCAGCCATCGGTGATCCATGCAATCAGAGTGAAGAGGTGGTTCTGCCTGTAGCCTCTGTCACAGGAAAAGTAAATCTCCGAATGTGCCTGGCTGCCCAGCTCATGACATCTGCACTTTCTGATTCTTCAGTGTTGAGTTTTACTTCTTTGCTTTGCTCAACTTTATTAATAACCCACTTTCAAAATATTCCAAGCTCAAGTACATATATAATAGTTATAGTGTAATAAATAAGGTATAAAATATAAAAATAAGAGACAGGACACACTTTTTGGCTTTAGTGTGAATTGCTCATGATCAAAGCATCCTTCAAGAGTCATGTCATATATTACAGGACCAGTACATCTGTAGTAGAGATGGACATATATCAGTTGGCCGATTCCATAATTTAGGAAAATAATTCAAATGGGCCCATCATGCCAGAATAAAAATATCGTCAGAGCTTACCAGGCATCGGTCATTGTTATCGTCCATGAAAAAACAAAAAAACATTGGCTGATCTCTACTCTGTAGAGCTGTGTTTTAAAAAAAGGTATTGCAATCACAGCTGAGGCTGGGTTGCCGGTGCCTAAACTAAGGATGCACCGATCCAGCTTTTACAGTTCCAAGACCAATTTCAATACTAGAGATTTAAGTATCTGCCGATACCCAATATCAACAAATACCAGTGCAGAGATGAAAACAGCATTTATTTCCAATACATGTTAAACAAAAATAAAATCAGACAAAACTGATCCAAATACGTTATGTGGCTGTTATTTATCTCTCAGGTAACTACAGAAGAATACAACAATACAAATTATTATGAGACTTTCTGAGACAACTACGGTAAATTACATAAATGTATATGTACAACCAAGATACTTGGAAGCTGACATCCTAACCAGCAAATTTTTCAGTTTCGGTGCGGATATGAGATACAAGTATCGGATGGTGCATCCCTAGCCTTAACCTGCATATACTGAAAACAAATCTTTCTCATTCTCAGTACATGGACAGGCCATGTCAAAGCTCAGAACCTCCAGTAAACCTTCACTCACTGAGCTGCAGAGGCTGCACTAGCACTGATTCATAATTGGCTGCAGGTGCTGGGGTTTAAGTGGTGAGAATTCTGATCAGAGAGTCCAGAGAGCGGTTTTAAGCAAGCAGATGTCAGCAGTGAAATTGGCAACCCAAATGAGAGAATTCTGATTCTGATTCTGCTTTCTGATTGGATTGTCTTCAGAACCAAAACACCAAATTATAACATAAACAACTAGGCCATCATGCCCATGTCTATTTTTGTAATTAAGAATAAATTATTATTAACATTGTGTCCACCTCGTACAACTTTGCACTGATCTTTTAGTAAACGTTTTAAACTAAACAACAGAGATTTTCTTTGTTGATGGACAAACTGCAGATGCATGGCTTTTTCTTAGGGACATAACAGGTTCTGCTTTGATGAGCTGTCAGATTAAGGATCACACAGACGTCCTATTAAAATCCACAAGACTATTGGTTTTCTTACTTGTTTCTATTCAATCACAGTTTACAAACCTGTCAAAATACAGATAACATGAATGCTGACATAGCCTACTTAAAATGCAAACGGAAAGGTGGAAAAATAGGATTACAATAGCTGTAGCAGATGAAAAATGAAGCAAAGGTTCGTAGACAATTTGCTAAGAAAAGATTAGGAAATGAAGTGAAAGATTAACTATGCTTTGCTGTTGTTGTCATTCCAGATTTACCACACTGTATGGTCAATTCACCAGCTCACCTTGTGACGATTCCTCTCTTTAACTCCTCCAAACAGCCACTTCCTCTGGTGCATTGCAACACTGACCTCTTCTGGCCAAACCATGAAATTGTCAGGGTTCTGTAGAAAAAAAATCAACTTGATTTTACAAAATAAACTGCAAAAGAAGTTTAATATATAACATACATATATAAACCACTTATGAAGCTCTTTAAAAACTTGGGATAGAATAGATTAAAGGTGCACTATGTAACCATTCGGGGAAGGGGGGGAGGGTACGCCACGTGCTTGCGTCCATGAACATGTTTTTGCTTGGTCTGGAATTTTCCAAAGTATGACATTAAGTTCATTTATCTCCAAGGAGGTAAGCAGGTGATGCCGTCTGGCCAAATTACAAGTCAGACCTGTGAAGAGGTCACAGAAAGTTCATCCAAGGTGTTTTCTTAGTAATAAGAACACTAAACAAAGATAAATAAGTTCATTGCTATACTACATACTACATACTGAGACATTCCAGGAAAAAAAAACAAAAAAACAATTACATCTCTGTGGATATAAGTAGGTGAACCTCTCTCAGAAAAGTTGCTTAAAGGTACTATATTACATTGTGATATTGTGAGCTTTAAGCCATGTTAGGATGTTATTACTTCCTCAAAAACATACCTGAAGTTGTGTTTTGTTTCATTCACACATGTTTGAGTGACCCTTCGGTATTAGTCTGTCTACATCTCCAAAGCTCAAAATGCTCTGTTCCACCTTGTGATGTCATGAAGCGGTAAGTTTCAAGTTAACAGCTACTTTTTACCTGGAGAGATTGGCAATTCCAGGGCTGAAATTATCTAAATGACCCTAGTGAAGGTGCATGGAGTTTAAAAACACAGTGGCGCAGTTCCTGTATTACCACAAGACATCACAAGGTGGAACAGAGTGTTTTGCTGTTTGAGACAACTCAGCCAAAATATGCAAAGTTTGTGAGTTAAACATGTGTGAATGAAAAAAACACAACTCCAGGGATGTTTGTGATGGGTAAACAACATTATAAGATAAATCAGAGAATAGTGTAATATGGGCTCTTTAATGCACCTTTAACATACACGAGACATGCAAGTACTCATTCAAACTCATGACAAAATTGGATCTTGGGAGAAACTTGTAACCAGCAGTGACCACATAATAATCTATTACATTCTATATTTCTTAAATGCTTCTTCATAATGGTTGGTTCCTTAGGTAAATTGGGTTATGGAAGTGTAGAAGAGTTGAAGAGACTCTGTTGGTTTTTACCTAGGAAATACCATGTAACTAATAAGATTTGTGAGGTATACCTGAAAATCCTACATAGATGTTACCCTGTCAGTGTTGTTATTTCAAAATTTCGCTTAAATGTAGATCACCTTTGTTCATTCTGTCGTAGCAGTGAAGATATTGTCACCCATGTGTTTTGGGACGGAAACGACATACTTCTGTTTGTGAAAAGAAAGCTTGATATAAACCTACAACTTAATGCCAAATGTATAATTTTTGGTGTTTTCGAAAAAGATGTGAAAAAAACAACAACAACGTATTAAATCTAATCCTAATCCTCTCAAAATATCACATTCATTGTTGTAAATTTTCTAACCAGAAACCCAAACTTGCTGTATTTAAATCCCTTTTTTCTTATATAATTTCGTTAAACTATTGTTCAAACCCAAAAGCCCTGAAAACAAAAGCACTTTAAACAGAATTTGGAATAAAAAATGTACTACTGTATTTTATTTTATTTTATTTTATTTTATTTTATTTATTTATATTTAATATAATATTTTTGCTCATGCCTCTTGCCATTGTTCACTACTTATATAGTTGTATATTTGTAATAAAAAAAAAAAATTAAAAAAAAAGACAATTCCCGCCATTTTCACAGAGAAGGAAGTGATTTTCCAGTGACAGGCCTCGCGACAGGCTTGACTGAGCTGTAAATCCCGCACGACAAAGGCGCCGCATGACAAACTCAGGAATAATACAGTGAAAAACAGAACTGCGCCTTCTGACTGACCTAACATAATATATATTTGTCATTTCTTACTTAAAATCTCAATATACTGACCTGGAATTCTTGACCAGTGGATAGAAGTTGTTTCTTTGACGGAATCTGCGAAATTTACAGCAGTGCTCTTCTGCCCCCCTGTGGTAAGTCGTACTTACTACAACAACAGTTAACGTGGCTTTAGAATCAGAAGAATCACAAGACTTTTTATTGCCATTGTCAGTGAACACAGCTCACAAACTAGGAACTCTCTTTGGTGATAAAGTGCAACATAAAAACACTGAATAAGTACAAATAAGGGCATGCATAAAGTAACAAAAAATCATCTATCTCTGGAGCTATTTATACGGATAAGCACATATTTATACGTGTATTTTCAGTGTAGTAGTTATTCTAATGAGAAAGCTTGAGCATGCATGTCAATTCCTTGTTGGCGTGTTGTTTTCAATTCAGAAGTGACAGGTCTGTTGTCAATATGGCAATCTACAGGAGTATTTTATGTATAATGCAGTAAACAACAATCCTGTGAGATTTGTATTCATTCTGTGGATTTTATAGGAAAGAAAACATGGGAAAAAAAACTCTTCTACATTAGCTGTGGTTCTCTGGGAATCCATGAAGATCTAGTATGCACAGGGTTATTTTTACTTATCCACTGTAGTTATTCATAAATAATGTGCATTGTGTGTGCATTTGAGAATCTTTTTTTCTTGGTGAATTTGGTTATGTTAGAAACTTAAAACACTTCATTAGAAAACTGTAGAAAGCCTATGAGGCGTGTTATCGGCCAAGTAATTTATGCTGCACACGATTAACAAAATGTCAGATTTAATAACATTGGCCTAATCTGTTTAAATATGCAAGAAAGCTTAGTCATTGAATCAAAGAGGTGGACACAGGTCATTTAGGCTGCATAATGTCCAAATAAATGTTGACTTTGAAAAGTTTGTCCAATAATAAAAGCCTGTTTGGCATGCAGCATCGGTGCTATGTTTTACAATTAACTATTCAGATGAACAAGAGGTGGATTAGAGATATGGAAATCATATACAGCTGAAATGACTATCCACTTTCCAGTATAGATGGGTTTAATATTTAATACCAGATCACACGACTGCATAAGGCTGAGGACAAGCTGGACCAAAGCAGAGATGGGGAAGAGGGTTTTCAGCTGTTTTGATTCACAAAAATGGAATGCACTTCAAGGAAAAGCAAAACTGGACACGTTGGTGACACAATCGCAATTTAATAATCTGCTAAATCACTTTTATACACACACCCCCATCTCTTTTAATGTTTTATATGGAGTTATATGCTTGTTTGTTTTGTTAGTTTTTTCTGTTAGTATGCAATTTAGAAGAAGAAGAACAGCATACAAGAACAACAATGATGTCACAATCTTTTTAAGAGTTTAAAATGTTCAGGGTTGTTTTGTTTTTTTTGTGAAGGCAAATGTCTTCCTGCTCCTGTCAGCAGCTCTTCACATGAGACACATTGTTCCAAGAGGCGCAATTGTTGTTTCTCATTTTGTTTTTACATTCAGGACAAATGTTGCTGTGTTCAGGCACTTAATAAATATTTTTTTGCAAATCATTCAAATGTTTTTATCAAAATGATTAAAACATCCACATATGAGGACATTTGTTTTACATCACTTTTCTCAGAAACTACATAATATAAAAAGATAATTCTTTGTTTTTACACTCATCAGGTTCAATCAGCCCAAATAACAAAGACAAATTAATAAAGCATGTCATGTAAGAGCTCGGGTCTTAGTTAAACAGGGCGCCCATAAAAAAGGCCCTGTATAAATTATTCTCACATGGGGGCCATGAGACAGTTTCCCCTATTGATTACATTGTACTTTGCCATGAATTATCCAAAAGGTAAATCCACAAACGTTGAACCTCATTTCTATTATCGACTAGACCCACGATCTCACTGTATTACCACACAAATCTACATTTGAACAATATTTCTTTGACCTTTCCTCATCTGTATTAAATATGATTAGTCTATAGAATGTTGTGATGTCATCTGAAACCCAGCACCTGCATGATCTGCATCAAACTATTTACTATATTCTCACAATCTCTACTTTCTTTCGCACTGGAAGACTTTTCATGAAGGATTCTTAATGCCTTTAAATTAGCTCTGGGAAAATCTGGTGGTCAGTGTGCCATGGATTTAATAAGACAGAGAAAAATGTGTCTATTGTTGTAATTATTCTTCAGCCAGTTCCTGTGTGCATCCCTGCAGCTCTGTCCAGACAGACTTTGTGCTAGGTTAACGTGGCATTCATCTACATCCATAAATCAATGCAACAGAACAAATCGCCTATAATGACCTTTAGCGAGCAGAGGTGAGGCTGTAGTTCTCTCACTCACTTTAGTACCAGCACATTTTTTCAGTTCTAATGAAATCCTCATCTCACTTTAACTACCAATCCCAGTGTATAATTAAATGTCAATGGAGTTAACAAAGAAAGTGTGCTCATATTTTGCTAGTTCTTCAAACCAATAAGCTCCTCGCACAGCAGCAGACTAGCTAACTCACTGTGCCTCAAGGCTAAGAGTCACTTTTATTAAAATCGGAAGAAATAAAATAAACTATCTATTAAAATTCTAATTATTTTGGAGTTTTAAGTTTTGTCTTCAAATACTGTAAACAATTTAAGGTGCAATATGTTACTTTTCTGGCAGAAGGTTCGTCACATGCTTGTCTCCATGGAAATGTTATTGCTTTGCCTGAAATGTTTCATCCATGAAGACAAGCAAGTGATTTTTTTAAGTTATAAGTCAGATCTGTGGATAGGTGAACCCACTCGCAGTATGCAGACAAATAAATAACATCTATATGGAGACAAGCAGGTTGAACATACCAATCAAAAAGTTTTATATTGTTATTTTTGTGTAGAATGGTCTATCTACCATCAATAATCTTACCAAATGACAAATGCTTTAGCTTATTTACTGAATAATGCAATCACATGGGTCAAGCCAGTGCGTTTGTGCCACTAAAACGTTTGAAATTCATGGCCCGTTCACTATTTTTAGTTTACTGAAGCATTTCTTTACCTCCCAGACCAAATTCTCTTGTAATCTGAACAAAATCCATCCACCGTACAGCAAACTTTTCAATCATAGAAGCTGTGTACACTTAGACCTTGAGGATCTCTGGGGCTATTTCCTTATTTACACTTGCCTGCCTTTTTTCATCAAATCGACAACAGTATCAGCACAACAGATGGACAGGTGGACAGGTAGAATACAGTGATAAATATGTCACTGTCCTCCAAGTCTAAAGCTAGCGATATCCAAGTATGTGTATATGCATTTTACTCTCCTAGCTTACATATAATTTAGAATAAAGGCTCTGAAAATGTGGACACGTACAACAACGGCACAACATCAGTTATTTAGGAAATCTATGGAGAGGAACTTGTCTCAATATGGTGAGTTTGAATCTGTTCCAACAAGCAGTATTTCTCTCTCTGTTCACTCTCAAATGTTGTGCTGTATTGTCAATAAAAGTGGAAACCAATTTCAGTATCTTAATAATGTTACAAGTCAAAACTGAAAAAAAAAAAAATGCTTAGATTGAATTGAATTGCATTTTGCACGCTCACAATGCATGCCTTTCATTTTTAATAGCCCATAATTTCCACAATCTTCTAATTAACCGATGTGTGTGCACTTGTAACTGCATTCATTCATCTCTGGAATTTTGCTGCTAAGGCTTCATGAGTTTGGCTGCCCTTTTCTGAGAGGTCAAGGCAACCTTTGAACATTGCTCAAATTATTATTTTCACATTAACTTTGCCCAGATACAGTAGTGAAAACTGTACAACATGGAGCTTTTAATCAGGCACATCAATGGGATGTTTGTGTGCATTCAGCAGCAGGGGCTAACATTGATTGAAAAGCTGTAAGATGGCATTTAGCTTCACTGCAAAAACATTTAAATTACTGGCGAAAAAGGTCACACTGCAAAAATAGCCTTTATTGATAAGTAAGTAAATCAATCACATTAGGCCAGAGCTATAGTGCTTCTGACAGGTGAGCTGAGCAAGTATGAAAACAGCACTGCCTCCAGCTAGTTCTTTATGTAAACTTTATATTTTCAAAAAGAAATTATTGACTTTAGAAATGTTCGTTGTTTTTGGTAGAATCACTGTTCTTGACGTCTTCAGACTTGGAGCTCTGTAAAAACAAAGCAAAATAAAATAAACAAAACATTATTCACTATTTTTTTTTACGTCACTGCATTATAAAACCAGAATCTCAGTATATTTTGTTTGGAATAATTCACCCGATGTATACTGAATATACTCTATACAAAAAACTGTTCCTTTTCAAAATAGTTAGAGTCTTTATTATTTATTTTGAGTTTTAATTAACAAGGCTAGGACCTGAGCTTGACTAGAAACTATAAACCATACAGCTTTATACATATTCAGACAAATACACAAAGAACATATTATCAGTGCTGGAAGAAGTACTCAATTTTGTTACTTAAGTAAAAGTACAGATACTGGAGCATAAAATATTGAAGTAAAAGTAAAAGCATCACATGTAAATATCTACTTAAGGAAAGGTCACTTAAGTATACTGCGAAAGACTTTGAGACTTAATAAAGCTTCAGACTGTAGTGATTTTAATATGTGCTGAATTTTGCTCAACAGAAACTATTTAATTATTATTTTTTGTTTTTATTTATATATTTTTGTTTGCTCAAACTATTAACTTGCTAAAAAATAAACCCCACAGCCTTTTCAGCAGGTCTCAAACAATAATGAAAAGTACTTTTATTTTTCAGTCCTGTAAAAAAATGTAGTGAAGTAAAAGTAAAAAGTATCCTCTTTAAAATTGAATTAAGTAAAGTACAGATACCTAACGTTTGGACTTAAGCACAGTACTTTAATACTTTTACTTGGTAATGTTCTACCACTGCATATAACAGATACAAGTAGATAGAAACATGTAGATACAAAGAGTGGACAGTGAGAAATGATGAGAAGATGTATATGTGCATGTACAAGTATAGGCCGAGTATGCAGCTTGTAATATAGCAATACTTGTAGTCTCTCACCTTAGATTTGAAAAGCAGGTTGATCACACCTTTTGATCGTCTGTCAGCAGTCCGGTCCGATGTCACACACACGGACATGCTCTTGCTGTCCCTTCTTGTTCTGGCACTGTCCACCTCTTCTGATCCCACTGGCACTGACAATGACAGACCTGCACATAAAGAAACAAGCACGAGATATTCTAAAGATGTATGTACCTCCATGACAACCCAATTATAAAATGACCTAGGACAGTGAAGCAGCCAGACACTGCTACAACAGCATTTTCTACTGGCCTGTGCATGTTCGCTAAGACAGTACACTGTGTTTGCAGCAGTGCTAATCAGAGGAAGTCTATTAACACCATGGTCGATACTGGCTCTGCTGGCACGGGCCGATATGGCGAAAGGCCAAGGGAGCAGAAGTGCAGTGTACCTCCTGACTTAGTGTAATATGTAAGGTGACTACACACAGTATGGAAGTACAGTATGGAAGTGACAGTCAAACGGTGGGGCCAGCTCATGGATCTATAATAAGAACTGGATAAGACATTCCCCCTCTGTCCCGGGGTGAGATCGACTTGTGGCTCCAGGTACTGCAGCTCCCAGGATCTTGAGCCCAGAAAGAATTCTCCCATATAGCACAATGTATTATTTAGGAATTCAAACTGTCTGTGTTCGGCTGACAGGGCATCCACAGCTTTCACAAAGGTTGGATTTTGTAGGGATTCTTCTCTATTTTCACAACATGAACATTTTAACATTTTAAATCCTTAAAGTGCCTAAAAGTTAGCCAAGCAGATATAGCCAAGCAGCACTCTGAGCCCACACTAGCTCCGCTCTAGTACCTAGCTCTCTGATCGGTCAAAACTGGTCATGCACATCCACGTTTCTGGTGTCCCATGGGTGGGAGGTGCTAGCCCGTATTGAGGAAGTAAAGTGAAAGAGAAAATAATTTTTGGACTCATGCCCCAATGCCAAATTTTATTATACTTCCATGGGCCAGCTACAAAAGTGGGAGATTTTTAAAATTAAATTAACATTAAAAAAAAAAAAAAAAAAGAAATAAGAGGAGAATGGCAGAAACTTAAGAAAGGAGAAAAAAATAATGAGTGAGATTCCATTTTTTTTCCTTTCATTTCTTTATCTTTTTTTTATAATAGAAAAAAGTTTTAGCTTTTTTTAGCCATTTTTTTAAGGCTTGGACTGGCTTATATTGTACACTGAGTAGAGACAGACCTTTGGCAATCAAAGCATGTTAAAGAAGTGTAATTCATTAATGCTGTATACTTAGTATAACTTTTGGTATTATTAATATGACAACATAGATAACATAAAAACAGACATTTTACACATTTCACGCGTCATAACTGCATGTCATTTACATTCATGTTTTGAAGTCTGTATGCAGTGCACATAACTGTATGAATTGATTAGTTAGCAATTTGCAATTAATCAATTTACTTTCTAAAGAATAACATTTCTCTGTATATTAAAGATATTATATAAACTGGAGTATAATGTAGTAACGGATGTACTATAGTGAGTCACCTGGTATTGTGGGTAAGGATTTGGAGTTGGTTAACCTCACATTCCCCTCATTGGGCTCACACAGGTTGGTGTCACTGCGGAACTCCTGCTTCTTAGACAGCTAGAGGGAGACAAAGATCACACGCATACATAAAAACATCCTTCATCAACGGTGAATAGTTACATTTTGTGAATTTGTCTATTGCTGGGTTTCTTATAACATCACAAAATTCTCGGGGCCAATAATATGTAATACAGATGGGGCTCAGGTAAAAATAATACTGTTAAAATGCAGATTTGTGTTGTGATACAGTGAGCTCTTGAGTCTAATCACAAATAAAAATGATTAGGTTCAACATTCATGAATTTACCTTTTGGATATTTCAGGGCAAAACACAATGTAATCAATTAATGAAACTGTCTCTTGCCCCCATCTGGGATTATGACATGATCACATTATAGAATCTGAAAACCACCAATTACCTAATGTCTTTTTTATCATGCTTGCATCGATCTCTAGGTCTTAAAAATGCTTTCTATACAACTCTGTGGGCCTCTTCATACATTTACAATCACATTAAATTTTTTGCTAATCTTGTTTCTTTCACTGGCCCAGTTATGAATAATGTTGTGTTTAAACGTATAAGCAAAAGTATACTTCCAATGTTCGATATGTTTTTTCCGTTAACATTTATTGTGTGACTTTGCCTCCTACCCTCTTGGTCTCCAGAGTGTTCGTCCGCTCCCTCTCCTCTGTTATGAAGATCATGCTGCTCCTTTTCTTCTTCTTCTTGCTCTTCCTCAATCTGACCTCCGCGTCGCCAACGGTAACCACCTCCTCCCCTGTGTTTGTGCTCACACTGCCGCTGGAGCGTGGCAGAGTAGACGGCCACACCGGTGACTCTGGTGGTATATCCCTGTGCAGAGGACAAGGGGAAAGTCAATGGACAGTGTTAAATATCGACTTTGGGCTCAGGCTGGCTGTAAATCAGGACAAATCTCTGTCGTTTAGAGCAGTGAAGGGGACTTCTAACTGAGTCTGAGGGCTTCTTGTGCTACTTCAAGGTCAGTAGATGAATTTTGACCTCTAGCAGTAGCTGACAATTTGCACTTAACCAAGAACATTTACTTGGGAAGAAATTCTCCATTATAACTGTAAATGAAATTAAGCACACTATTACTTGCAAAATTTTAAACTACTCAGTGGTGCCTCCAGGATTTTGAAACAGGGTGGCCACTGAACCACATGTCAGTTTTACAGTTATCAGTTTTGGAGTTATCAGCGCCCCTACTATTACTTGTAAATGGTCACTTTTTTTTTTTTACCTTTAAGGAACTCAAAGCGCTTTACATTAAGGAACCACTCACTCATTCACACACACACACACATTTATATATTGGTGTATGCAGACACTGGGGCTGAGATGAGTTAAGTGTCTTGCCCAAGAACACAACAACAGTATTCAGCTGGAATTGCACGGTCAACCTGTGGGTCAGTAGATCTGTCCACTCTAACGATGATGTTTTATGTCAAGAGTGGGGATTTGAATCGCCAACCTTCAGATCAGTGGACAAACACTCCAAGCCACTGTCGCTCAACTATTTCTACTACTACATCTACTACTTCTATTTTTTAGTGTATAACAACATACAGCAACTTAGGTTTCCATACAAATACATTATTTCATGATTTAGGTGAAAACATGGATGGCAAAAAGGCCTTGATAAAACCTCATCATTTCAAAGTATAAGACTTTAAAGTTATGGTCTTAAACTGCCCAGAAAATCTACATACTTTCGGAAATGTAGTCTTCATTCACCAGTTTTTTGGTGATTACTACTAGTATGTTTAAACTTTACCTGTCAGCGTGTGTCTTGGTCGGGGTGCTACATTCTGAGCCTTGCAATGATGAGATAGAGATAATTGACTGACGGTAAGATCGCAGCATGGAGCGAGGACGAGTGGACTTTCTCTCATCCAGATGAGGCTATAAACACACAAAAAAAAAAACGCTTTAGGCAAAACAACTGCAATCTGTGTAGCTGGATTTTACTTTTCAAGTAAGAGTTTCTTCCAAATGAGCATGCCTGCACATCATTAGTGTGAACTGTCCTGAAGGAGCTAGGCTATTTGCAAGTTAATGACCATATTAAGCCATGCTAACACAGTCCAGTCGAGATGCATTTGAATAAAAAAGTTAAAATCACAAATCAGCTTCTTCTCAATGACGTTTGTAGCTACTTTGATCTTTACCTGGGTGAGCTTATTTGCAACTTAATGAAATCACTTTTAAAAACCACAGCTTTCTGAGATGAAATGTTTGGATCATGTAATGACATCTTGTTCTTACTGACTCTTCTGTCGATTTCTTACCAGCTCCCTCACGCCGTACTCCTTCTCCACTTTCTTCTTAACCTGTTTGAAGCACTCCTCCATGCGCTCATGGAAAGGTCGGAGGTCATCGGTCACTCTCTTTCCATGGAGAGAGAGTCCTGCTCCGAGTAATGGTATCTATGAAATAAAACAAAAAAATGTCATAATCAATTAAATACTAGAAAAACAAAAATGCATATCCGCTATGAACATGTATGACCGATTCTCACCTGCCATGCAATCAAGTCTTTGAGGCGCATGAGTTTGTCCCGGTCTTCTGGGTGCTCTTGAGTGTACTCATCAGTGAAGAAAGCCTAAACCAGGGGAAAACATCAGGTATTATTTTGGTCTTCTTTGGCTTTCAAACATGCTTTCAGTCATCATGACATTTGTAGTTCATATTATTTTAAATTATGTAACAATCGGGGTAGAAATTGTGTGGTTGAGTGATTTCCGAGTCTTCAGAGAAAGATGCATTTATAAAAAGAACTAATGTAACAAGCGTGAATGAAGCGAAGCACATCTCCAGGTATGTTTTTTTAAGCGCAAAAGGAACGTGAAATGGATATAATAATAAACACATACATATATACTCACGCACAGGTATGTTTTTGATTATGACAGAGTGTTATCACATGATCAAAAAGTTAATTTTATTATTTTTGTTTGTCATATGTTCCATTTAACACAAACAAGGACCTGCACCTATAACCTTTTTGGTAATAAATGTATTTAATTTTGTGCCATTGAAGAGTCATCCCATTACATTATATCATTCTGAGCTTAGACACTGCTAATTCAAACTTTTTAATAGGTTATCTTACCGTCTCATACTTGGCAAAGCCGCCCATGACCGCTGGGTCCACAATGCCATTAAGCAGCATAGACAGAGGGTTGATGGGTAGACTCCAGTCGGCCTGATACTGATTAATCATGGTCAGGATTTTCTCATTGGTGGACTCCATCGTCTCAATGGCATTCTCCAGTGGTGACAAGGTCGTCTGGACAGGAATAAATAAATACATAAGAAAAGACAGCGAGTGACAATGGAGGCAGCCAGTGACAATGAGTGACAATCTAACTGAAGTAAATAATTAATGAAAAGAGTTAAAATAGGATCTGTGAAGGAGAATTGGAAGCGGTAACACTGGAGGCAATAGCTGAAAGCAAACACAGAGTTCAAACAGACTCACATGTTTAATGTCAGAGGCTTCAAACCAGCGTAGGATCCCAGGCAGCTTGTACACTGTGGTGAATGTGGTACGCTCTATCCACATGGACTGCAAAAAGATGGCACCAGACAACTGAATAGGCCTGTCCTATCATTTAAAACATCTGCACCAGCTGCAATTTTCAATGTTACAGCAATTTGTCAGAGTTGTAAGAATCTATTAAGCATTGACGTGCGCTATAAGGCGAATAATACAGAAATGTTAAAAAAAAGTATTGTGTCATTGTGATGGTAATAAATCAATTTCTTCATAAAAGAAACTCACAGTAAACTCATTGTTCGGATCCACAGGTCCTTTCCTCACAGGCCGGGAGTAGTGGAAGCGCTGCACGTAGTTGGACTTGTAGAAGCTGTGCGGGGGAGGAAGTCAAACAGGGAAAACAAATTAAAGCATTTCCACTACAAGATTGAAAACGTGGCACTATCAGAGACACATTCTTTTCGATCAAAGTTTAAATTTACATATTGGTCCATACAAATACAGATTAAATCAAATGGAACTGACTTGATAATCTGGTCAGGCACTGGCTTGTTCTTCAGGCGAGGGGGGATCTCCAGCACAGGTTGCACAGTAAAACATTGTATATCTGAACAGGTTCACTCAGGAATCAAACCGCAAGGCAAAAACAACAATCCCTAATAAGGAAACACTAAATAATTATTGCTTGCTTGCCCAAGGACATATCAGCAGCTATCATCTGCTGAGCTGAAATCACACTGCCAACTTGTGTGTCAGTGGATCTGACTGCCCTATCAATGACATTTATGTTGGGAGCAGGATTTGAACCACCAACCTTCAGATCCGTGAACAAACGGTCGACCAACTGAGCTACTGTCATTGCCTCTATTCAATTAGAAGTGTTTATTGCTCAAACACATGCATTCTTACTGTGAAAAGGCTAGCCTCTCCACAGATCAAACCTATAAAGTGGTGGTGGAGATAGTTAGGCCTGTCACGATAACACATTTTGAAGTGCGATATATTGCTTAAGTCAAGATCATAAATGACCATAAAGTACAAGAAAGTATTCTAAATGTATGGCATTGTTAAATATTGTTGAGCTGTATAAATGAACAGCAGAATGCAACACTTGAGTAATTTGTATAATTTTAGTTTATAATTCAATCTTCTACAGCTGAAATCTTATCATACTACAGAAAAAATAACTAAAAATGTCTCACTACTACAAAGAAAAAGTACCACGATAAATACTGACCCCCAAAATACTGAAAGACAAGTCGCTATAGTACTTATTGTGACAGGCCTACACTGTGGAACATTCCCAAGCAACAAAGAGGTGACAGGCAGGAAAAGTTTCAAAGTGAACCTTTAAGAAATGCCCTCAAAATGTTCTTTTATACTTATTGACTTATCATCAGCTCCAATGGGGCACCTGTCAGGAGCAGTGGGTGAGAGCTGTACAGGGCCTGGGGACTATTGTCCAGTTATAGGAAAGACGTTGGACAGAAGTGCCCCAAAGGAGGATGAGTCTACATTTTTAATATATTATGGAAAAAGTTCACTCCGCACTGCGAAGTTTAGGAATTGAATGCAGAACATTTTTTCTCTGAGGCAATGGTGCTAAAGCCTACTATTTTGCAGTTGTCACACATTAGTCTAATATGCATTTGTCAAACTACATCATAATAAATAAGCATTACTTGATCCATTTTGAACATTTTAAGGATACACTGAAGGGGACAGTCCTGTATGTCGTCCCCAGGCATGGTGGTTGTGTTGAGGCGCACAGAACTGGGGAACTGGGACATGAGTTGGTTCTGGAAGTCCTCTCTGCGCTCGTACTCCTTCCCACGATGGATAAACACCTTATTCTAATGTCAATACAGGCAAACGTGTGCTGTCAATACTAATATGTGGCTTAAGTGTGTAAAAATCTAATGACAAACTGTACTGTATGTTGACAGAATCCATGTAATATAATTGAATGGTGTAGATTGACTTAACTATGTCAATACACCCACAGATTGATTTTTAGATATTTTGTATTACTGCTTTTGACAAGCCTGGTTGGAACATCAGATTACACAAGGTAAGGATGTGAAATATAATATATATTCATCCTTTCTATGCCATCATTTTTCACCCTATCCCTCTAATCTACAACTTAGCATTGTTTTACATTTTCCCTCCTCTGCACATTTCCAAAGCATTCTGTCTGTCATCTTTGCAGAGGTGTAATAAAAAATTCTGGGCACTGGGCACACGCCATATTGTTGGGTCTGTTTTTCATCATAAGTTTGCATTACAATATTTTTGATGGCATATTTTCTATATTAAGCCCCAGGTAAACTTCTCTCTACCCCTTGTCCGAGTCCCCTGCCTCTTTGACCTTCAAAACATCAACATTCAGACCTCCACAAATGGAAGGAGCTCCGTGTTTTCTCCCTGTTAGCTTCAGCTCTGGCTCTTGTCTCTTCTTCAGTGCCACTGCTTTCTTTTCTTGCACTTTTCCTTTTCTTCTGTTACACAACGCACTTGACATTTTCGACACCCGCTCCACCCGCACCACCCTGCTTCAACACTTTCACCTCCACATGTTCTGTTCTCTTATTTGACATCAATATTGTACTGCCAAGATTGAATCTGACACAGTGCTGTAGGTTTTGAGCAGTTTAACTTGATAGATTGCATTCACGTTCTAGATTGATAGAGGATATATATACAAAGTTAAACCGTATGAATATGTGTTGGAGATTGGCAATTGTGAAAAAATAAATTCACTGAAATTCATGTGTACTGGCAGAGAACACAATACAGGGTGTCTATAAAGTCTCTTCAGTTTAAAAAATGTATTACAAAGGCAATTGATAAGATATCTTAATCAGAGTTCTTTTTAATTGACCTCCATATGGGCACAATTAGTCGCACGAAGCACATCAAGATGGAACTGGATTTCTTGCCATGTTCGCTTTAGCAGAGCCTCATGACACCCATCAATGTTTGCAAATGCATCTGTTATCTTTTGCTTTAGTTCACTAATGTCCCGTATCTTTGTTGAAACATGACAGCTTTCACATAGCCCCATAGAAAGAAACCCAGAGGTGTGATATCTGGTGAAAATGGTGACCATGAAATTGGTCCAATACAACGGTCTGGAAATTTTTGATTGAGGAACTCACGAACATGAGGACTCCAATGTAATTACAAACTTTTATAACCAAGTATCAAGTCCAATATAACAAATCTAATTAATATATCTTATCACTTTCCTTTGTAATTAAATTTAAAAATTGTAAAGAGACTTTATGGACACCCTGTAAATGAGATAGAGATTTTAACCATGAACCAGGTCAATAAGTCTGCAATCTGATAGTTAAAGAGCATATACTGTTCTTTTCCTTTTCATCGTATTATCTATATATTTGCTTTTTGTTGACTTTTATGTGAAGCACTTTGGGAAGGTGAACTTGTGCTATATAAATAAAATTTAATTGAACTGAACTGAAAATCATACCATAGAATTCTTCTCTTGCTCCGTTTTGCACAAGAAATACTCTAATGTCAGATGAACCCAACCTATTAAACGGTTGACAGTGTCTTCATCAATCAACATTTTATTGGTCAAGTTATTATTTTATTGGGATTATAAAGCATTTTTGTGGATCACAGCAGAAGGGAGAAGGTATGGAGTGTGTAAGAGTTTTGGGAGAGAATTGTGACTTTAATCTCTCTTTTAAGATACAGATATGTAGTTGAATACTATTACATATGGTTGTTTTCCTGTGAGCAGATTTGGGTGAAATCATAGAAATACGTAATGGTTTGAAGGGGTTTTGGCAGTATCACGCCTCTTTTAGTTGAATATGTTGCACATGCAGGGACAGCACACATGGTTAAGGGTCAAGTTTCCATCTTCAAGGTACTCAAAACGTTTTATATTAAGGAACCACTCACCCATTCACGCACATTCATACACCAGTGTACACAGATACTGGGGAAGAGGTGGGTTAAGTGTCTTTCCCAAGGATACAACAACAGGATTCATTAGTAGGAGCTGGAATCACACCGCTCTGAACACTCTACCAACAACCTTTACACTCTACCACTGAGCTAATATAGCCCACATACTAACCCTGAGAAATGGAGGGTAGCCATGTCCATAGAACCCAACAGCGAAGTAGTCAGGCTTCGGTCTGAGGATCTTCATTATATTCTCGTAGAACTTAGCTTGTTTTTCCTGTAGAGACAAGGACAGAGATGGAGATGTGCTTTATTTGTCAGCTGTGTGCGCTCATGCTTTGAAAAGAACAAAGGCTGCGCGTGTGCCACTGACAAAGCTGCCCTCAGCACAACGTCCGACCTTTGTGGGTGAGAGATGTGGATAAAAGTGCACACCGCTCCAAGGACAATGACTGCCATTTATAAATCATATAGATTCAGCATTAGATTAAAAAGGGGCCTTCAAAACAGAAAACTGGACAAAATGCTATATAGAACACTCCTGAGGTCAATTATAACATAATATTATTGAAAAGAATTACAGTGCAGTTGCAACTTTATTTTACTGTTAAATCTAAAGAAATCATTGTTACTTCTACACAAAACATTCTGGGTTGCTTAAAGGCCCTATTTTATGCACTTAACTGATCTTTGTTATAATATTTCCTCATCACAAACAGACCTGGAGTTGTGTTTTGTTTGATTCACACATGTTTAACACACAAACTCTGCATATTTAGACTGAGTTCTTCTCTCAGACAGAAAACACTCTGCTCCACCTTGTGATGTCATGTGGTAATAATAACAGGAAGTGCTCCACTAGAATCATTTGGATCATTTCAGTCCTGAAACAGCCCATGTCTACTGAACTAAAGGTAAAAGGTAGCTGACTCTGTGGGTCCTGTTTATTTCAGGGAGTTACTGCAGCCCTATACTCCACACAGAGCCCTGAGGTCAGCTGACCAGCTCCTGCTGCTGTGCCTGAAGTCAGGCTCAAGACCTGAGGTGACGGAGCCTTTTCTGTGGCAGCGCACAGACAATGGAACAGCCTCCCTCTACCTGTCAGATCCTCTCAGTCTTTAACGCAGTTTAAGACAAGACTAAAAACCCACCTCCTTCCTGGCGTTTAATTCTAGCTAGAGAGGATACCTTGGTGTTTTATTGTTGTGTTGTTCTTTGCCTATGTGTCATCTTTTCTGTAAATCTGTTTTGTTGACTTTGTGTGAAGCACTTTGGACTGCTCAAGATTTTAAATGTGCTATAGAAATAAAACAATATTTAATTGTTAAGTGGAAAACTTCCACTTTATGACGTCAGAAGGTGGAAACAGAGCATTTTGAGCATTGGAGATGTAATAATAATAAAGGTTTACTCAAATGTGTGAATGAAACAAAACTCAACTCTGGGTATGTTTTTAAGGAGGTAACAGCATTATAACCTAGCTTAAAGCTCACAAGAGTCAATTTTGAGTAATTTAGGACCTTTAAAACATGTGTATTTTGACAATTGCAAACTAAATAGTTTCCTTAAAACATATATAAGATTTATATATTTGTGCTTACTAAAACTGTCTAAAAAAACTTAAAAAGACAGAGATAGACTGTGGTTAAAATATACTGTATACATACACATTTGCATTAGAAATAAAGTCAGAATTTTTGAAAAGCATATACGGGTGTGTATTTTTACCAGTCTCTTGCTGAGCAGCTCGTAATCGAATAGCTCATTTTCATACTGTTCTGCTAGCTCTTTGCACAAAGTGATGGCCTCTTCCCACATCTGCAGACAAACAAGGGGGAAACAAAAGAGAAAGATCTTCCATTAAACAAAGTGACAACAGCAGCACCAAATGAATGTTGCGACTCTGGAGAGAAGGGAATTATATTTATAAGTGCTTCCAAGAACATAAGACTCTCACAAAGAATTCGAAACACGTTTGCAGTATTAAACATAGAAATGTGAAAGTGCACTGCATTCTAAACTGGGAAGAAGTGCGACTTATGGGGAGAAATCTTTGGTCTTGTAAGAGAAAAAAAAGACATATTGTTATTCTTGCTGTGTAGCATCAGGTGTAGGTACTTGATAATACACTATTAATGCCATATATACAGAGAGTGTGGATAAGCGCGCCTGACCTTGCCCTTGTCAAAGTAGTCGATGATGGTGTCGTAGAGCGTCTCTTTGAGCTGTCTCTGAGTCTGAGGGCCGTGAAGTTCAAACTGAGGGTTACACATTTCATCGGACCACTGAAAAGAAACAGGCAGAGCACAGCTTTCAGACAAGTCGTGGCACAACATAGTGTTTTTTTTTCTCTTTACTTTGTAGAAATAAGTCTCGATGTAAAAAGCAAATGTCTGTGGCTAATCAAATTGATAATATGGTGAAAAATGATGATTCTGAAGTGTGTGTTTTTACAGATGTTTTACTTTACATTATTTTACCTACACTAATAACTTTAACATACTATTTATTACTGTAGGATTTTTAGGGATTGGTATTGACTCCAGGATATTGGTTCAAGGTTTAACTCAATGAAAGGACTAAAACTATTTGCTGGCTGCTTTTGGCCCAGAACGTCTCATTATGTTTGTACTTAAATGTATCTACAGACGTTAGAAATGTACTTTTTGACTTCGCCTTTTGCCATAATCTTCTACTAAAATCATTTGCAATTCTTCTCATACAATGAGCGAAGATTAAAACATTAATATTATTACTGTTGTTTTTCTGCGCTAGCCTAAGCTTGAGCACGCACTTCACAAAACACAATACTTTTAATGCAATGCGCTGTTTTCTTCAGAATGCCGCATTATGACAATACAAATGACATAATGGCACTTATGTACAGCTAATGGTTGCGCTTAGCGAGAAGATTAGAGGACACTTCGGAGCTCTCTGGTTTAATTCACACAAAAGTGCAATCAAAGTAGCAAATGTAGGGATAAATGTGTAGTGTATACATAATGGATTTCATGAAACAAATAGACGATGTATAAATACAAAAAACATATATGTAAATAGAATCAAGCTCACATTCACAATTATGTAAGAGATGCACAATATAAGGGTGAGCAAGAGGACAGCCACAACTATTTATGAGCAAAAAGATAAACTATTTACAAGTGATTTAATAGTGTAGGTTTTACCTTGAGCAGCCGGGTGTGTAGCAGCAGTGTGTATGCTGCCTCTGTGTAGTTTTCCCCCTCCAAGTGAAGGTCCCTCAATTTGTACAAGTACCTGAACACATCACACCAAGTAACTGTGTAATCCCTCAGTCGCCCAGATATGATCCATAGTAAAAGGAAAATTCTGTCAACTGGGCAAAAAGTTATATGAGTGAAGATGTTTTGCTGCTCTGGTCAGATTGCTGGCAGTGTTAAGTTGACAGAAGTGCATTTTTCTTTTACTATAACAAGTGTTTAATATGCAACAGAAACATGCATCCACTAGAGGCCACTGTTAGGTAGCTATTCAGGTTTCTGCAGAATGCCTAATTCTATATTTACATATCCGCAAATATTTGTATGTGGTTCGGGTATTACGTTTTTTCGACAGAGTGTGAGTGTGTCCCTGATGGATAGCTCGGCGCACAACAAAATGCCACATGCTTTATAAAGCTTCATCAGCCTTACAAGGTCAAAACAGCAACTAGGACTAACAATAATAGCTAACATTTATTTAGCCTCTTTGTCATAGATGCTGTACTAAATCACCGCAGGGTCTGGAGTGATGACACAACAGAAACAGTCCCAAATGTCCTAAATGAACAATTCTTGTGTTTGTTTTGCTATACATCCACTCATAGATCGATTGTTCTTTGTCTTTTAGATAGATGTTTATAAATCTCACTTTCTCAGCATTATCTTGTTTCATTTATTTCTCTGTATTCCTCCTCTCCCCTGCAGCGTACATCCATAGCCACATTATTATACTTTGCCCGGGGACAGTTTTTCGACTGTGCTGGTTATGATAATCCAGGTGCAGTTCTCAAAACAACAAAAATAAACCTCTGCTGGCATTTTTTCATTTCTAGTGGTACAATCGCACAACCCTGACAATATGCTCTTATCAAGGCTTTACATGGGAAATACTGACCCTTTTTAAATGTATGATGCTGCCTTTTTACATCTAATCATTTTATATTAATCTAAATCATATATTTTAGATTTTAAGGTAAGGTTAAAATGATGTTAATTTAGTGTAAAAAATAAACAAAATGTATTTAAATAGGCTTGTGTTTTTCATTTTGAACAAGCCTATATACAAGTCTATTGGAGCATTGTTGACACACACTTGACTTGAGCTTGGGAGTTAAAGGTGAGGATTAGGCTTAGTTTTAATTAAAAATGCAGTCTGTTGGTTTAAACATTGCATACTGATCTGAGAGGTTAAACTGTGTAAGCTCAAAGTTATCATTTACTCTGCTTTAAAATACAAGCTCTCATTCATAAATACATAATGATAACATAATTCTATCTATATCAATCACCACTCTGTCTATCACCAACACTTCTCAGTATCTACTCTCTCTCTTACATACCGAAAAGTCAATCTGGAGCCAGGCTGTTGAAGGTAATGCCCCTTCCCAACGCAACACTGTCAATCAAACCTGTTCCTAACGCTAGTGGGAACGAAGGAGCCTCATTGGTCTGTTATTAATGTTCATGTCTTGATTTATGGACATAATAAATATAGCAGGATCATGTAGAGCGGGGTAATACGAACATTTTAAGACCAAAATGATGACCCTGACAGCAGTAGTTACAGAGAGAGGGGTGACAGTCTTTCAACAGAAAGTGAATTGAGCCAGAATCGATGTAGCCGGAAGCACGCCCATCCCATGCTCACTTCCTATTTGGAACGCGGCGGCTAGCAGGTTAGCTATGTCCATTTATATATACATTCTATGCTCTCCTACTTCAAACTAAATGTCTTTCGCCCTCTCTCTCTCCCTCGCCTCCATCATGCGGACTTTTTCCCTGCTCTCCCTCCAGTCAGACCACAGGCTGATCCTGGGGATTTTGACATTAATTCAGTGAGACTAGTATAATCCCTTGTCAGATTATGAAGCGTGGGTACACACACAAAGAAATACACATCTGGTACTCACACATTACTGAGTATGCATAGAGAAGTATCAAAGTAAGTAGCAGATAAAGGTCAGTGGTAATATACCTGATGTACATCCCCTCGCGGTTGATATCCTTGTAAAAGTTCTGTAGGATGAGAAAGAAATAAAGTTAGTTCATGCGCTTATGTGGATATATGGGTTCTAATATAAGAGTGGGTCCTATATACATACAGTTCTTCAACCAATACTGTTACTGATGCAATACTGATATATTTGTCTTGCTGTTGGAACTGATAACTATTATTGGTCTATATCATTTTTTTAAATCAATGGCAAGACCCACAAACTTAAACAAAGTTGTAGTAAAGCACACATGAACTTTTCAAAATTTTAAAATAAATACTTTTTGTATTATGATGCTTGTGTATACAGTCACCTCTTTAGCTTCATCTACTGTATTTCTATCAAAAACAGAAAAAAACAAACAAAAAACAAAAAAAACCCAAAAACACTGGCCCGATGCATTACATAAACCTGATATCAATATTAACACTGATATACTGTTCTGCCCTATGCAATATCACAGAGAAGTTTTGGAGCGGTACTAAATGCCTGGGAAGCTTTACAGTTTGCAGTACAAATAGACCGAAACCCAATAAAATAGTTTACTGCCAAGAACATCCCAGCACTGCTCCCCATCTCTTACAACGCCAATGTACAATAAACCAACATCCACAGAGATAAGAGCCACTGGACTACTTCAGCCATTTGTAATGAGTATGCGAGTATGATATATGATGAGGTATGGGGTTTAGCTAAAAGTGCCTAGTAATAGTCTCTACGGCAGAATGAGCAGAAAGAGTAGATAGCACTAATCAGCCAGAATCAAGAGATATTATGTCATTTTTTGGTGTCTGATTTTTGTTGTCTGATTTTTTTTATACGCATTTTACCTACTACTTTAATATTTTCAAGATACGATGTAATATTTGTAGTTGTAGTTCAGTGTAGTAATAACAGTTAAAGGTGCATTCTGTACCGGTAACTTTTCTACTGCAGAGATGTTATTGCTTTGCTAGGAACATTCAACAGCATTTATTCAGCTGGTGTTTTTATTGCACAGAAATAACTGGAAAAACAAGCACTCTTATTGTGAGTGGGCTTGCCTTTCCACAGATCTGACCTGTAAATTAGCACGGTGACATCCAGATTGCTGGGTTTAAACTTTTCAGATTTAATACAGATGGGGGGGCAGGTAAAATGAACATTGTTGAAACACATATTTTTGTTCCATCCAATCACTAATGAAATGATCAGGTTCAATAATTGTGAATTTACTTTGTAGATATTTTAACAAAAAGCTAAATTTAATCTATAAGGAAAACTGGCTCTTGTTCCCTATCTAGGAGTATGACATAATCACATTCTTGAAACCGAAAAAAAACAAAAAAAACAACAGTTGACTGTGACTAGACCCATTAACATATTACAACAAAAAGGTGCATTTTAACAATATTCATTTGACCTGCCCCCATCTGTATTAACTATTGTTTGTCCCACATAATATTGTGATGTCAAACCCATCTATATCATATTGCGGGATATTCTAGGCAAAGCATTAACATCTCCATAGAAACAATTTGGTACAGTGTCTTTAGAGTCATTTTTCTGCGTACTTTAGCTTTACAACTTTTTTTTTTTTTAATTTACTGAAAGAACTAAATGTTGCTATCTGTTTTGTTGAGCAAATTAAGAAGTGACTTTACCTATTGCCTGGGTGTATTTTTCAGTAGCATAATTACTACTGAGGTGCAATGCCTCTGCTACATCGACAGTGATTTTCCTTTGAGAATAATAGAACAGTTTGATACTGTCTTGCACATGGATTTCATGCACTGTCATGGTTTGTTCATAAAAAAGGTCAGATCCATAATTGCTGGGATCAGTTATGTATTTCCCATCCAAATGAATGTCAGATGTTTTGGCTCGGTGGTGCCTCACAGCAGTTGGTTTGACAGACCACTGAAAGCTGTGAAGAAAATCCAACTCCACAGTGTCTTTGGAAAATTAATAAACATTAAAATACCCCACAGCTCAATGCAATATTCAGGATCAGATACCTATTGTCAATTCTTATGATTCAAACACTATTTTGTTTATTTTATTTTTTTAAGAAGTCACAGGCAAAAATTCTTTGATTTGTACTATCAAATTCCATTATATCTTCAGGCAGACATCTTCAAGGAATAGAGCACACAATTTGACCAATTATGGTAATGTCCTCTCCTTGGGCTCCCCCTTCAGAAGAGCTATTACAAATTTAGATTGCCTCAGTACATCTTACTTATTTAATCGGGAGCGTCCATTTTAGTTTTTTGTTTTTTTTTACTCAACATAAAATAGCAAGAGAACTCTCTGCTCTGTCTACGACATCTATGATAAATACTAGGATTTTGGTGCCTGCATTTTCACAGATGGAGTGAGATTCATAGTTAAAGAGCCCCACATCCAAGATTTCTAAAAAAGTAACAGGTCTGACTCATTGTTTTAAAATATATTTGAAATAAATGAAAGATTACGTGCTTAAAAACGAGAAAGTGCATTAGATATAAAAACATGAGGTGTAATATTACGTTTTTTCCAAGTGTTTCAGTGATGAGTGGTTTTAAGTGCTGCACGCATTTAGACATCTAAAATGTATAAGATGGAACCAGGCAAAATGATTATTTGCTGCTCACAGTATATCCTTTAAAGGAATGTGCACTTAAATGTGATATATTATATAATTAAAACACTTCAAACAATATCAAAAATAGCTATAAATAACTGCATGAGGAAGGAAGCAAAGAAACTGGTGAATCTTATGTCTGCCTGTGTGCATTCCCCGAGTTTTGAGGTTGCATGGATAAGGAGAGTGCATTAGAGCGTGCCTGCCTTGAGGAGATTTTATTTTCAGCTGGCCAAACAAATGAAAGAGAATAAGTAATGCATAACTGCCACAGGCAACAAACATAACACCTCGACCACTGTATGTGCCGGAGTCTAAGAAGCTAGAGGCTAGAAAGGACATACAAAAGACATTCAAAGCTTTCCTATCCATTTACCATAATTGATGCATCAAAATGACCCATGCAAAAAAGTTACACATGCTCTGGCTGTGGTATTAAAGCTGCACTAAATAACTTTTCTAATGGATGGCACATCACCTGCTAGTCTCCATGGAGATGTTATTCCTTTGCCTGAAATGTTACACTGTATGGTGAATGGTCCCACATCACAGATCTCACCTGTAACTTGGTTTGGTGATACTGTGAAACATTCTACACAAAGTAATGACATCTCCATGGGGACAAGAAGGTGGCAGACCCTCCACCGGAAAAGTTACAGAGTGCATCTTTAATGCCAGTATTAATGATACAAAAGTACTGGTAGTGGTTGTAGTAATTACAGTACCGATCTCAGTAGTAGCAGTAACAGTGAATAATCTATAAAAGCTTCAGTTAAGAGGAAATACCCGGTACAAATAACTCGGAAAAGGATTCATTTCTAAAGATAAAGGCATTGTGGGTGAGACTCAGATTAGAAGATCACATAAAGGAGCCATGTGGAACAGACAGAGGCTGATGCAAACTGCTGCAAACCGTCAGCAAGCAAAACGAGAGACCTATCCTGTGTTTTCCAATGGATCAGTCATCAGAGAAATTAAATGAGGGATACAAAGGAGCTGACATGAAAGATCTGAATGAATACTGCATAATAAACTATTAGATCAGCTGCTTTGGAGTGGATGAGATACTGACTCAAATAATCTGTTAATATGAAGCGTCATACATGCACGTGCCTGAAGGAGAAGTGTGTTTGCTGCCACCAAAATGAGCCAAATTAAAAATCGTGCGTAAAAAGTCAGTGCAAAGTATGATGAAACTTACAGGGCTGAGATTTGTGAACATTTCATCATCAACAAGTGGATGCAATAAACAAGTGAAAACAAGGTCCAAAGGCCAAGTGGAAAAACAAGAGGAAAAAGGTTTCAAGTAGGTCAGAATGTTCTAAGCATTCATTAATTTTAATTATGATGATGGTAATTATTATGAATTAAAATATATTTGGATTCACTTTTATTTTTTACAAAAGGATGACTTATTTATGATGTCTTTTATTCTGAAATATTTGTAATAGTGTCATTTGTATTTACTTCAGTGTGCACTATAGAACTTTAGGTTTTATAATGCACAGTTGATAGTTTTGCTTAGCCAGGTATGCTCTATGGCAACAAATTTATCTATGTTGATTAGATTTTTTTTTTACTTTCTAAATAGTACGTTGAAAAAAACAGATCTCTCACTTTTGTTTGTCACTTTCTCACTTGTAAATATGCACTCCATCTTGTAAACACTGATATTAGCCAAAAAAAACCTATCTTACCATCAGCATCACCTGCTTCCCTCCATGGAGATAAGCTTAATGCCATACTGTGGAAAATTCTAGGTCAGGAGGCATTTCATCTACCAAGATATACTTATTTGGATGTATTTTCTGTTTTATGTTATATGCCTGTATTTTTATTTATTTATTTTTTTTAATCAAAATTCACGTTCTCCCTTCATCAGGGCTTGGGGCTGACTCAAAAAGCACATTGTGACAGAACAGTTTTCCACCTCTGTCTCAAATGCCATTGTGCAGTAGCCCCAGAGAGATTCCTAATCTACTTGACACCCAGCCTGAGCCAAGGACATTTCAGCCAGTTCATTGGTATGCCATTTTCAAGATGGCGGGACGTACCAGGAGATTGACAGTGCAGCTCATGCGGTTGTTGCGGCTGTCATCGCTCATCACAGTGCGGTAGTCCAGAAGACGGATGAGAAGTCCTTTCACCAATGCAACAAAGTGCTGCACTTGGGGCTGGAGTGTGTGTTTCTCTGAGGCACAGTCAAGCAGGCTAATGAAGGCAAAAGGCAAGGTTAACTTCTTACAACATTAGTAGTACTCAGAATGTATACACCTTATGAATAAAAATACAAACGCACAATACAAAAAAATAACAGTAATGTCAAATTGGTATAATCTGACATGTTTTGATGCACTTACATAGTTTCCAGCAGTTGCATGTAGCGTTCATCTCCGCCTCCTCCTTCCACCTCATAGTCTAGTTTCTGTATGATCTCATTCTCAAACTAAATATCGAAAAGGACATAAGGAGAAGGAGAGTCAGTAATGTCTTTTATATCAGGGACAATGCACATAAAAAACAGTAACAGATTTAAAACAGATTTATATGGCAAACAGCAGAAAGGAGAAAGTTTGGAGTGATTTTGTTTGACATTTGCATCTTGTATTGGCATTTATAACTGTGTAAACTCCTGTGATTTGTAAGTAGAGATGCTTAAGATATGCTTTTGTCAGCAGAACACCCTTTTTAGCCAGTGATACACAGAGCATGCTTTAGTCAACTAAGAATTTCTTTAGCTGACAACAGCCCTAAAGTCTAATATCACAATGTAAAACATCAGCACTAAAACCTAGCGATGGTTTTAATTATCAATGTACCGCGTTGTGTACATAAACACATTACAGTGCGTGTAAATTCCCTGTGTAAATTATTTTATGAATGTTCTGTTCATATCTTTTGTGGTCCGACCTTGCTGAAGTTTCCAGAATGCTCATGATCACAGAGGATCATGTCAAAGAAAATGGGGATTGTGGCTCTTCTCAGCTCTTCCTCTGGGATCAACGTCATCTCCAGGATCGGACCAACCATGTCCGGGATGAAGCAGATCTTATGATTACCTATAAAAGCACAAAAATAATATGCAAATTAATTAAGATTACTGGCCAAAACGCCTGGATGCATCGAACAACAATGTTATTTCAAAGATCACCTATAAACAACTTTGTGCATCAATATTGAAAACTTATATTACATTTTTCACACAAATGCACATCAAAATTGTGACTATACAGGGACTAAACTAGAAATTAAATCTGTACTAGACAATGACTAAACCAGGACTCGAACAGGACAAAAACAAGTCTACAGCAGGAACACACTGGGCTCAAACCAGGACCAATTCAGTTGATTTTTTTTCACTGTGTATTAATATGCTCCTTTCTTGTCTAAACATTTTAAGTGGAGTCCTTTATTCTATTGCATAAATTCTGAATAATCTGCATGAATAATAAATGGCTCAAAACACAGCCACGTAGAAATATATAAATCAAAATGTCATACCTAGTTTGTACCATATGTCTCGGATAGCAAAGCCAATCAGTAGCCTCATGTCACCGTACCTGAGATAAAGACAAGGGAATGCAAGGAGGAAAAGTCTTTCAATCAATATCTTATTTCCATTGTGAGACTATGTATGGGAGAGATAACCCTGCAGTAATCCACCCCAACATGGACTCCATTGAATGTTTATCTGCATGCAACACAGGGTTTCAATGGGAGTGGGTGTAGCTAAAGCAGATCCCAAAATAGATCATCAATCATTGAGTGCTTCATTAGAGCAGGGTGAGGAGGTGTGGTAAATAAGCAAATTATATAGGATTCTGAATCTCACTTCGCCAGAATCTTGTTCCTCTTGGTGGGAGAGAAGTGCTGAAGCTGCAATGACTCCTGGGTAATAAATGCCACCGCCAAGTGGAAGTAGTTATTCCAGAGCTAGACAGGGAGCAAAAGTGAGAGGAGAGCACACGTGAAGCGGTAGAGCCACACTGGAAGCACGTGTGGGAAAAATGTTGGAGACTGACCTGTACTTCAAAGTTATTATCGTTCAGGAACTTTTGGTTCATGGTGTCAGCGTAGATGTTGATGGCTCTGAGAACAACTCTAATGAAAGAAAATACTAAAGATGCATTACTCAATTTTCAAACCGTGAAAAAAGAAAGTATGTATTTAAATAATGAATATTCACATGCATCACTTTAGGGCCCATGCACGTCTTTAGAACAACTTTTTTGAGACAGAGAAACGGGTGGACGCCAAAGCTGTCAATCTTAGGGCTCTTACTCCCAAGGTTGCAATCTCTTAAATACTTGATTATCAGATGCAGACAGCGAGCCTCAGTCTGATTTTGTCAGAAAGTGCTGCTTTTACGATATACTCTTTGAGGGAAAAACAAAAGTCAAGTCCCCAACTTTAAAGGCCCTATATTACACAAAATTAACTCTTGTGAGCTTTGAGCCTTGTTGGAATGTTACCTCATCAAAAACTTACCGGGAGTTGTGTTTAGTTTCATTCACACATTTGAGTAACCATTTATTATTAGTCTGTCTACATCTTCAAAGCTCAAAATGCTCCGTTCAACCTTGTGATGTCATGAACTGATAGTTTTCAAATAACACAGCTACCTTTTACCTTTAGTTTGGTAGAGATTGACAATTCCATGTCCGAAATTATCCAAATGATTCTAATGAAGGTGTATGAAGTTTAAAAACACAGTGGAGCACTTCCTGTATTACCACATGACATCACTGGGTGGAACAGAGTATTTTCTATTTGAGAGAAGAAGTCAGCGTAAACATGCAAGGTCTGTGTGTTAAACGTGTGTGAATGGAACAAAACACAACTCTGGGTATATTTGTGATGAGGAAACAACATTATAACATAGATCAGAAAAAAGCGTAATATGGGTCCTTTTTTTTTAGTGAAATACATCTGTCATCAAATTAAACCTCAGTTATTTTATCCTGATCCAAATCTGAGGCCATGGTTCTCGACCAGAAAACGGTGGTTTGCCCTCTCCGGGTGGGTAGTGAGTCTCTGCCTCAAGTTCAAGTATCTCGGGGTCTTGTTCATGAGTGAGGGAAGGATGGAGCGTGAGATTGACAGGCGGATGGGTGCAGCGTCTGCAGTGATGCGGTCGCTGTATCGGTCTGTTGTGGTGAAGAAGGAGCTGAGCCAGAAGGCGAAGCTCTCGATTTACCGGTCAATCTACGTTCCTACCCTCACTTATGGTCATGAGCGTTGGGTAATGACCGAAAGGACAAGATCGCGGATACAAGCGGCCGAAATGGGTTTCCTCCGCAGGGTGGGCGCACCCTTAGGGATAGGGTGAGGAGCTCAGTCACATGGGAGGAGCTCGGAGTAGAGCCGCTGCTCCTACTCGTCGAGAGGAGCCAGCTGAGGTGGCTCGGGCATCTGCTCAGGATGCCTCCTGGACGCCTCCCTAGGGAGGTGTTCTGGGCATGTCCCACCGGGAGGAGGCCCCGGGGAAGACCTAGGACTATAGGAGGGACTATGTCTCTCGGCTGGCCTGGGAACGCCTTGGGGTCCCACTGGAGGAGCTGGAGGATGTGTCCGGAGTGAGGGAAGTCTGGGAGTCCCTGCTTAGACTGCTGCCCCCGCGACCTGGCCCCGGATAAGTGGAAGAAAATGGATGGATGGAATTATTTTATCCTAATTTGTTCTGACAAAACATCCTTGGCCCCAGTTTCAGATCTGAAACATGAAAATATACCCTTAGGAAATTAAATATTCATTGGACCTGATGTGTTCTTAATAAAGTTGAACGAAAAAAGGGGAAAAATCAACAAGTATCACTAAAACAATCTAATGAAAAGTGCAATCTCCCCCAGAATCTATTGTCCTGTAAACTTTCTGATATCACAAAAAATGATTGATGATGAATAATACTAGAAAAAAAGCTGAGATAAAGGATCCGTTTGTTCTTTTGTGATTACACTTTAGTCTCCACGGCTCCTATTGCGCACAGAGCCGGTGTATTGCTTCAGATTCAAAACTTCTGTCAGAATGATAGATCAAGACGATACCTCAGCACACATTAGAAAAAGGTATACTGGGGAGTAGTGACTTTTGCATTTCCACAGCTAAATGGCACACCTCAGCGCGATTGCTCTCAGGCCCAACCACTATCTATCCATCATCATTACCACACAGCCCATCGTCTTTGCCTCCCACATGCTTTTTCCATTTTACGCGAGGCTTTCTCTTTGCTACATTTCTATTTGTCTTCGTGCTCATTTTATGTCATATTCCAGCTTTCTGCAGGGCATGATACAGCAGTGGTTTTCTAGGTTTGGTATGGCCAGTGCTGATGGTGTGCAGGGTGCGCTTGGAAATAGGGCTTGGCAATAAGGCAAAAAACAGTTACCATTTTTCTTCCTCTTATTTACTCAACTATTGACTCAATTTTCTTTTTTTCTTTTCAAAAACTAAATAAAATGGCATTAAGTATTGATTTCATAATAAAACAAGACAGGCTTTGAGTTGGTAAATTGTGATTTGTATTCTCACTATTAATGCGGCAGTAGCTCAGTTGGTAGAGCGCTCAGATCCACTGGCCCACAGGTTGGCGGTGCGATTCTAACTCCCACAGATGAATGCTGTCGTTGTGTCCTTGGGCAAGACACTTAACCCCCCTTGCCCTCATTCTCGGCGTACACTGGTGTATGAATGTGTGTGTTTTTCCTTGATGTAAAGCGCTTTGAAGGTGGAAAAGCGCCATATAAAAACCATTAACCATAATTATATCAAAAATTTGACGTGGCATCCCCAGTTACAAAAGCAAATATTTACTGACTTCTTTAAAAGTTGGATCACCAACCTATCAAAAAGACAAGGAGTTTTGATCATACCCATACGTGCACATTTAAAACCAGTGCAGTCTAACACTTTCAGCTAAACACACTACAACATTTCGTCAGCACTTTAAGAGGTGGCTTTGATTTACTGCCTCCATCTTATTCCTCAGTGTATTTTTATGGATAGTCAAGTCACAGCAACTCTCCAAAGCAATTTCAAAATATCAATGCTTCCTGGACCACAAATAAGGTGCGAAGGGCCGCCTGGAGCACCCTAGGGAGCAGAGAGGTAGCAGAGACTGGACCGTACCTGTTCTGGACCATTATCATAGCCATCCAATCAGTTGGATAGACATGTTTTCGAATCAGTTCTTTGAAGAGTAGAAAGGACTCCATCAGGAAGTCCTGCGAGTAAAGGACAAGAAAAAGCCACTGTCATTTTTTCTGTACTAACCAATTTCAGAAGAAGTTTGGGTTCTGTGGGAAATTAAATTAAAGTTGAATGCATAGTGATGAATATTTTCCCACACGTTTGTGAACTTTTACAATTTTATGTCAACTATTCTATGAGCTTGCACTGAGGTTATGTAACTGCTTTGGCAGAATGTTTTGATCCATGAAGTTTTCAGCAGAGAGATGATTATTTAATCTACATTTTAATGAGATTCTGAACATCAAAAACATGAACTTCAATAACAGATAATAGCCTGCAAGTATCTATTTGTACTTGTACTGCTACCAGTACCACTACCACTACAAACTATTAATAAAATTATAATATATACTCTAGGTGGTGCCCATACCACCGAAAAAAGTTATTGCTGCGGTGACAGCTAATGGGGATTCAGAATAAAGAATAAAGAACGAGGATTGTAGATCGCTGGAGGTACCAGATGCCACAGTGAGGTAGCAATGGCTTTGCTGTAAATTGCCGTTGTGTCAATAGGCAAGACACTTTACATGCATTGTTTGGTATGAGTTGGTGTGTGAGTGTTGGTGATGGACAGAGAGGAATATGGCGCAGATTGGCATCTTCGCTTCTGTCAATCTACCCCAGTGATTGAGTGAATGAATGATGCACAAAACTGTAAAGCACCTGAGCAGCTGGAAAAGGACCATATGAGACTATTACATTATTAATATTATTATAGTTGGCCGTCACACAGTGCTATAGTGTAGCAGTACTTACCACGAGGTCAGAGTTTCTCGTGAAGGTCTCCAGGTACGCAGAGTAGTGCTGGTCAGTCATTTGGCTTAGGATAGCTGTCATGCATGCCATTACTCTGGACTGTAAACACAACATAAACACATTTACAGACAAGTACATGGAGCTTATAGCTTGATGCCTGAAGGCACGGAGCTACTCGTTGTACAGAATGTTCTGCATAAAACTGCACTATATTTTAATCTCTTTATTTAATTTGTCGCCCGGGGCTGTCTAGAGATACCCAGAGAGGGATAGCTCCCAAAGCCACTTTGCAGCTCACTAATGTGTGACCAAATCTATGCAAGTCCAAACAACAACAACATCATTATCACATCCTGCCTACTGGACTTGGGCCAAAGTGCAGTGCTCTGAAAGGGGACATTACCATGAGGTTATTTTTAAAGATCCTTTACATATTTATCGACAAGCTCCAACAACAGTGATTTACAGAATTAACATAATTAAAATAAACAGAGACAATGGGATGAATGCACTGGCAGTTAGCACAGTTGGATGATGTACCATTTTGCATAATGTCTAAATACATCTTAATAGAAGTTTTATTCATTTGTATTTGTTATATCACAGATGAGATAACTGGGTGAAATGATTTTTTTTTTTTAAACATTTTTTATTCATCTGAATGTTTTAGAAAAAGCTTGCAAAAGAGTGACAGTACATGATGCAGTTGGTTGCCCACTTAATGGAAGGTAGACCATTTGATACCATGTTTCATATGTTATGTGACACTATGTAAGGTATTTTCAGTCAATCAATACTCGCTCAGTGGACAAAAAAAAGCCAAGGTTGTTGCGAAAAAACTGAACTGAACTGAACTTAGGTCCAGAAGATGAAAGAGAGTGTTGGATGGAGAGGAAAGAGGGAAACAGCATGGACTATCATGACTGAGGAAAGCAGATCTTCTTGAAAGATTCGGCTTGGGCAAGCAACTTTGAAGAGAAGTTAAGCACCATAACTCACTGAGCTGGATTAAGGAAAATCATTTGATTAAGCCAGAGTTTGCCCAAAGGAAAAGAGGGCAACCCAGAGATACTTAGAGCAAGATCAAAAAAGAGCTAGAACATTTTGAAGAACACATGTGAAGTATAGCTACTCAATACTAGATGCAAACAGAGCCTTAAACCTAAGCTCAACAGTGACCACTCACCTCCCGGTTCTGGAACTAAATCATTTTTTATAGACTTTCTGAAGTTTGAAAGCTTGCTCAGGGCTCATCAGCTCATCATGTGGTAACCAATGACAACAAGACCTTTAATAGTATTGCTACATTATTAAAACATTTTGCTTAATTTTGTGTTTTAAATTAGCTTTTTGGGTTTAAAACGACCACATTATGGATATTAGTTAGCATGTACAGGTTAGCCTCTGTGATGCCTTTGAACTCTTAATATCAGAATTTTTTAAAAAGTCTATGGGAAAAATGAATGGAAAATTTACTTCCAGAACCAGAGCGTTCGGTCACTCTTGAGCTCCATTGAACTGATTTGCCAGCCAGGCCCAATGAAGAATAAATAATGACCAAATCAAATATAAAAGGTGATTGTTCATGATTAAACCTGCAGACAGACATACAGCTTGTATGTATGCACTAAATATATTTACATATTTTTGTCAGATGGAAGACCAGTCCCATCGCTACAATCTGTTTCCTTAATTTAATAACAAAAGCATTTCAATTTTGATCAACTTGGCCGGGCTCAGTGCTTTATAAAGATTAAATTTGTACATCCAAAAATGAGGCATCCCCAGGGAAGATGTTTGATAAGTAAGAGGCTTTAGCCGCAGTCTTTGTTAAGTCATTTCTGATACCTTTTAAATGTTTTATACACAAATTGCTATGCTCCGCTGTGTAATTATTACATAACGCACATTTTCCCTGCGCGAAAGGCTAACCACTCTCATTTAAATATGATGGATTATGTAGCACACTCAGCCCTGAACTGTGCTGTCTGCTCTCTGTTCCTTCAAAGTAAAATGTTGATTGGTAACAGGATTCGGCACACTAAACAAAACCCAACCCCACTTCATTAATCTCCTGGGTTTATGCCCTGTGTTCTTGTGCAAAGATTAAAGTCCTAAGCCATGCTGTCTTGTTTTGGTGATTCTCAAACTTGCTCAGAGATGTCAGACAATATCAAACTCCCTAGTGTGCCTTCTACTTTTAATCAGGGGCACTGCACTGGAGAGTAAAGGGGACTTGTTTACCCATTATATACAAAAATATCAATATATCTTCAAGTTCAAGCTGGTGTCAAGAAAAACAGTGACAGCCTCTCTACACCACAGTAAAATTCTTTATAATAGAGGAGTTTCAGTGCATTTAGCAAACAACTCATTGGTATCGGTATCGGATTGATACTGCAACACTTGTCATAAGAAACAAATTTAATTTAAAAAAAAAATCACTGGTTTCCATCATTAGTCTGCAATGTCATTTTTTATAGAAAACACAGTAGTGAAAGCCCACCAAGTTTGGTTTGTACCAAGGGCCCTTATTTCTGTGCAACTCCCCAGCTTTTAATTAAAGAAAGTATGCTAAATGGGGATAAAATGAGGATAACAGCTGAGATAACACACATTAGCGCTGTATGCTGTAAGAGTAGCTTTTGGGTTAGACAAAATCCTGACAAAACTGTGTCTATACATCTTAATTATGGGAACAGTGGTTGGGTTATAAGTCTTGATGTGGGGATCAAGATCTAAAAAATGTGTTATTACCACACCAAAAGTCATAGCCTTAATAGCACAAGTATCATTAGAGCTCTGTCTCCCTGCGGTTCCTGCACCACCTTTTGCGAACCATTGGCTCATTCTATTGTAATTGGCCTCAGAGGACATTCTGTTCCTTCAACATCCTCCACAACAGAACTTAATTGGTCAGATTCATTACCGTCTCATCCTTTTTTTTTACCAGTGCATACAAAGGGTCATATGTGGTTTTATAGTTTGACATGTGAAACTCCTGACCACTGCAGTGCAATGACAGACAGGCAGAGACAGAGAGCTGAGAGCTTTGCCTTATGCAACACACAGCAGCAGATTAGTGACAGAACAGGGCACAGATGCTGACGCGCCCTGGGATTTCTCTCCCCTCATCCCCCCATCTCAGCTTCATATTCTTTTCCTTTATCTGCTCATTCCATCACACTAGTTACTCAGCTCAGAAATGTATTAAAAGCTCTCATTTTAAGACTCCAAATTCACCAACATGACACTAATAGGTCCAAAATCTACATTATGTAATATCTACGGCTGGGTAGGTTACGCAAAGTGGTTTTACACAAGATGGCTCCTGACATAAAAATGATCAATAAAACTAATGATAATGGATTCAATTTAAATGGCCCTTTTCTTGGCACCGAAAGTGCTTCACTAAAGTCCATTATTCATCTCACTCTAGTGTCACACGCTGCTGTGGGGAAAGCCAAGTCTGCAGCCACAGTTGCCCTGAGGCATGACCACACTATGTGACAAAAAACTGCGGGGGACAAAGTCATGGTCAATGGCTCATATGCAGAAAGAAAACCAAACAAATGAAACCCTGTTGGACAAACAGCTGTTCTTCTAATCTACCCTGATTTTGTTTGTCAAACCAAGTAAATTAAATATACTGATTAATACAAAAATTGTACATTTGGGGCAGCAAAGGCTCAGAATATTCCTGCACAACCCCAGTGGCTGGTGGACCAATCCAGCGTTTGACAGCAGAGCATACTACCTGTGTGTCCTTGGGCAAGACAGACCCCCACCTTGCCTTTGTAATAATGTTGTGAGTGAGTGGTCGATGGGGCTGTGGGCACTGGGTGAGTTTATGAATTATTAATGTGAACTTTCGCACATTGTGTCAATTCACTATACATTTTTCCTTGGTTTACAATCATCACACTCTTTTAACTGACTATGCATTGTAACAGTACTGACCTCTTGTCCATGTAGGTCCCTATTGAAAATGATCTCAATGTGTGTTTACCTGGTTAAATAAAAAATACAAATGGTAGTTACATTTATATCAACACACTGTGGCAAGGAAATGAGTGACGCATGAATGTTGTAACATGTTCTAGCCTCTAAAAACACTTAAGAGTAATTATGACATAGAGCAAGAAATAACCCATTTATTTCTGTTAACATCAAAACAACAACTGAAAATCACGTAGAAGCGGCACAAAAGTGTTTCTACCATATGCGCCAATTGTTTAAGGGAAAGGCTGGGGAACTAACCAGGCTGGTGCTTGACAAGATTGCACTGTGTTTACAAATGTTTTCATCTGTTAGCTTAAATACATCCAAGCTACAAGGGACCACCGGGTGAACAGGCACAGAGCGAACAGCATCTAAAGCATTGCTGAGGAACTAACCGCACGAATAAATGTTTTCATCAGCTGTAGGGGAAACATAATAACGGCCATCAATTCAAATAATACCACATCAGGGCAATTGTCGTCTTGGAGCGCAGTGCATTTACAGCTATCTCCTGTCTGTACTCTGCCCCCCTCCACTCCTCCACATCCCCCTCTGCTCTTGTTCCCTTTTGTGTTTTCCCCCCAGGTGCGAAGTCATTACGGTGCTCTCACAGTGATTTTTCATGGGTTTTTAAAAAGGCCATGTAAAGGAAAAACAGTGTTCTTGAAGGCCTGCCGAGTGTGACTGCACCATCAGAAACATCCCTGACCTGGGTGTTACAGTGGGGCTGGGGGAGCAGAGCGAGCTGCAGAGATGTAATTAAACTGGTTCCGTGTCTTCAGGTGTGTTGGGAAGACAAAGAACGGCAGTGACAACAGTACAATAGGCTTCTCTGTGTTTAGAGCAGAGCCTGAGGATGATGAGATGGGTAGTAATGAGTTATCCTGCTGCATTTACTTGAATGATGGAAATTGTTTTTCCATCTACCTGAGTAATTTTAGGCCTTCAAACAGGTGTGCTATCAGTCTTTCAGTTTATTTAAGTGTTTTATGATGGCAGAAGATTTTAAAATGTGTATTTGTAAATGTTCAAGGTTTACTGGTAGTTTTAATCCCAACTGTTTCTCTCTCTCTACTGAAATATTTCATCACACTTAAAAATATGTGTGTTTTTTATATTTATTTTTAATTGCAATGTGACATTTTGGAACCTTACATGCATAACTCAGTCTAAATGATTTCAAGAACCTAAAGTAGGTACAGAGCTGTAGGGTACATATGAGATGGGTCCAAGTGAACACTCAACCCATCAATGCAGGACAACACAAAATAACTCAAACATGCATGAAAAATACAAATCAGAGTGAGCTTATTATGAGGGGAAATCATCATAAAATAAGTATAAGCTCATATTCGTTCATTTTCATTTGGATGATTTGATTGTATGTTTACATTTGGATTACAGTGAAAGTTTACAAACTAATTTATAATGGAATGGGAAAATTAGCAAATTGTGTGTGCCATATTGCTGACACTTACTGTAAAGGGTCCATCCAATTGGCAGAAAGATGAAGAGCACAAAACATAATGGGTGGTCAGGGAAACACAGATGGGTGGTCAATATTTCAAACTATAGAATACACTTTGGTGTGCTGGCCTTGAGCCAACTATGCAAAGTGCACAAGTACCGTTTGCTCTCTTTATACTAGAGGTCATTGGAAACACAACACAAGGTGAGTCAACCACTTTGCATCGTCATTTATTTCCGGCTATGGGTAGTGCTGGAGGGACAGAGGCGAGCGCCATGTATCAAGGGACCACTCAGAGAACACAAAGTCTAACGGTAATAATTCATTCACTGCATACACACCAACTGTGCACTGACAGCCATAACTCAAGTCACTTACATAAGCACTCAGATACTAGGCCCCACTTTAATATTGCGTATCCTTTTCAGCTACACTGATCTTGACTATGTTACTAAAATGTGTTATTAAATGTGCAGTAAAGGTGACTTTTTTTGGAGATCCCGTGCCACCTCCTTGTCTCCATGGGGATGTTACTACTTTTTACTGAAATGTTCCAAAGTATGGCACATAGTTTGCATATATATAAATGGAAATCGCTAACCTGCCAGCTGTTGTGTTCCAAATAGGACATGAGCATCGGTGCTCTTCCGGCTCCATCCAATCTGGCTCCAATTCACCTTCTATTGAAAAACTGTGGCCCCTCTCTCCGTAACTGCTGCTGTCAGGGTCGTCATTTTGGTCTGTTCATATTAACCCGCTCTACACGATCCTGGTATTTGTATTTTGCAGGAGCCTTCTTTCCCCGTGGCTGCTCCCATTAGCTTTAGCAACAGGTTTGACTGACAGCTAAGTGCCCGCTCACTGCTAAACCGGTGTGGGCACTGTAGCTCCTTAGTTGCTATAATACTCACGATCAGAATTCCAAATACTGGCTTGGTTTTAAATTGGCCCCTATAACTGCTAGCCTCGGTGAGCTTCATTGACTTGAGCTGAACGCTATGGGTGACGTTACACTCACTTAGTCCACTTCTTTATACACTCTATGGTACGGCATTAAACATATATATTTGAAAGACAAGAAGGTGATGCCATACCGATTTTGCATGAAAAAATGTTAAATTAATATGTGTAATTCAATGCTGTGAAACATTCTTGGGGAAGCAATAACATAGATACAGCATATGATGAAAAGGTATTTATGAGCTGGAAAAATATCTGTAAATGAATAAATGCAAGACAGATAAGTTGAGTGCCATAACATTCCACAGCAACGTCTTCATTGAGACAAGCAACTTCCTGTAGAAAACAACCATAAAAGGTAATGTGGCGTTGTACTTGGGAAAAATATCCAAGTCATCATGACCAATGAGGAAATTAATTTATTGTGTGACTCCAGCCGTGCGTGAAAACAAAGGACTCCAAACAAACGTAATTAGAACCAGATGCCACACTGCGTTTAGTCATACTTTTATTTCTAATTGTTTGTTTATCCCACGGCAAAGCTAACTGTTAACTTGAGAGAAGAAATGATGAGCCAGGGCCAGTTATGAAAGAAAAAAAAAACACTGAATCATCTTTCCTTTCTGCTTTTCTCTTCTTGAGCTAATACAGCAACTAATTTATCACAACTCTTGGGTTGGAATTGTTAGATAGACTTGGCATAAAATAGAAAATACACTTTTTATATTTATCCAGGGATTGTACTAGCACAAATATCATGGTATATCTTGTTGTCTGTGCGCCCACGATGGAAAGAGTATTTAAACAGGGCAAATGATACAGTGTCAATTCATGGGGTGAATGTATAGAGGCTGCAGATCCACAAAGAGAGAGGCTATAGTGGCCACAAAGGCAAAGATATAAATAAAGTGACTGATAGGAGCTCGAGTGTGTGTTTGTGTGTGTGAGTGTGTGAGTGTATGTGCGTGTGCGCGTGTGTGGCCTGGCTTAGCTCCCAGGAGCAGAGACTTTTGTGGTGCCAAAGTTTAGCTGGGTCTACCACCATGCCAGGGTCAGTGCTGACACGCAGCAACCCAGCCATAGCAGCTGAAGGATTGTAAAAATACTATGAAATATGCAAATTAATCAGCACTGCCACTGAAATTAGGAATGTCATTGTTCAACTTTTTTTTTGTCTTATTTCACTGTAAATTCAAACCAAGTGGTAATTTGTTCCAACAGAAGATATATTATTAACAATCAATGGTGGCATACATTTGGAGTGTGTAATACCAACACAGCAAATCATCAGCTTCCTATTGTGTAAGGCAGTGGCATGCGGTCAAGGCAATCAAGGCAAGCAGTACTTCTCCAATAAAATCTAAAATGATTGCGTGGTGGTACTCAAAATTATGATTAAATAGTTTCAAAATATATACAAATAATTGAGTTTTACCTTCACTTTTCCCTGTTTGAAGCATGGTTGAAGTCACAGTGTCCTTTAGTACACCCTACTGGTCACTGAACAGACTGCAGCAACCGCGGTTCCAAATGTCTTATTAATTATTTGCATTGTTGTCCTATGCTACTAAGGCCGTACTGCTCCGCACTCTCAACATGTGTTTTTACAACCGGAGAGGCAAGTCAGTTGCTTTAGAGGCTTGTGCATGCATACTGAGGACACAGCCAGCTAAAACAGCGCTGAATAAACCCCATAGAGGAATCTGTCTTCTGAGGAGATGTCTAGTAAGTGAGCGTGTGCAGCAGAAGACAGCAACAGCAGTGCCAACTTTCAACACAAGTGATGTTAGTAATGCAGGCAGTCATTTAATCAAATAGTGATATGGAGGATCCAGACGGAGCAGTGGAGTGACAACAGCTGGAGAGAAGCCTGTCTTGTCTGTGACCTGTGTGTTTATGACGCGGAAGTGGAATAACAGGACTATTACACAAGTGTGGAGGAACATGTGACTGTTCTGGACCTACTCCACCTCAGGGAAAAACTGGTTTTGATTTGCATCTGTAAGAGGATGGTGAGTGCACTGTTCTAACAGTTGTGTTCAAGGTGACGTTTGTGACATAAGGATTTATTATAGCCTTCATGCATCTGTCTGACCAGTGCACTCTCCTTATTAGTATCTCTTTATTCCGTTTTGTGCAGTAGATTGCATATGTGTAGAGCTGCCATATGTGACTCATATGGTTTCTAGATACATAAAAATAAGTACTGAAGGCTCAGCTGCACAAATGAGGTGAAGGAGTAGGACATTTTTTTGAAGAAACAGAAAAACACTCTACAAACAGGGTGTCAAATAGGCCAGTGTTTCCCAACCAGGGGTACGGAGCACAACTAAATATTGCTGTCCACCCCAAGTCTGCTTACTTACCCATAAAAGTCACTGCATGCTACTGGTGTAATGCTCACTATATTGGTTGATTATGGCCAGATGCCCTTCCACTTTATTCGTCCAGCCTTGGAACTGGCAAAAAATGACCCAAACTGAGAACTGCCAATTTCTCTGTCCCAACATTTAACATAGAGACCACATGCGTTCAAGCCATTTCAATAATAACAAGGTGATACCTAAGACCGCAGCAGCTAGATACAAAGAGGGACAGAGATGGGCGAGCGATACAGAGAGAGAGAGTGAGAGAGCGAACAGGAGTTAGAGAGGAGAGTGAGGGGGGGGAGGACGGAGGATCAGAACGCTCAGCGAGGATACAGAAATCAGCAGCAACAGAACGCGACCAAGAGACCGGGAGAGTTCACTGGTGACTGAGGATTATCTGACTGACAGCACACTATGACACCTAGGGAACGGAGGAAGTGAACAGCATGCTGAGGAGATAGGAATCAAGGTAAGAAGGCACACTAAAGGATGAAGGACACTTGTTAAGCAACTAGACGCATACAAAGTACATCTGTGAAAGTGCAGGAGAGGTCTTTGTGAAGGTTTCTATTGCAGCTATAAGAAATGTTTTCTCATCTAAATTTAATTTCAAGGAGAGCTTATTCAACATTTAAAAGCTTAAGAGTAATTGAGTGTCAGCAGCAAACAGGAGAGTGGAGAGCTTTAATTGTAGAAATCCTTCGGGCTTAACCTCCGGACCACACAGGACAAGGTGTTCAATACTAGGTCTCCCCTTATCTCTAATGGCTACATTTCTATCTTCTGTTCACTTAAGTTCTAAATGAAACAGAGACATGGGGATAAAGCAGAGGTGGTCAGATGCTGCAAGTGATCTATACACTTGTGTTTGTGTGGCCACATTAATGGTGAGTAATCCAGTCCATCTGTCACATGAGGATTTGAATCAGAAGAATGCTTTCAAAAAGTAAGCCAGCATTTGTGTTATGGTGACATTTATGAAGTTTTGAACAGGCTTTTGCCATGTGTGTGTGCCTAGGTGTGTGTGTGTGCTTTGTGTGCAAAAGCCAGATTTGTATTTGAAGCCTGCAAAGCAATCGTCCGAACGGCGAGTGTAGCTTTAATATGGGATTATATTGCAATAGCCCTTCTCTTATACACTAATGCTGCCCCTGTGCATCTGTGTGTGTGGTATATGTGCCGTCATAAATCTGTTTGCACTGGATACTGCAAATCATAGAATGAAAGTGTTAAAGGTGGATTTTGGTTCAAGATAATAATATGGTGGTAGAAGGGTGCTCTCAGGTCTCTAAGAAATGCATTTATATTTACAAAGAATGCCATTTCTCAATAATAGTAAGCCAAAGCCAGATGTTGAGCATTATGATGTAGTAGTTCAGGGGTAAATTCTGCTACAGTACCTGCTAAATTTAAAGTATTAGTTATTCTAGTAATTTAGATTTTGAGAATCCTTTTCCAGAGGTTTTAATTATGCTATACATATTTCTGAAAAATTCATGCAGAAAATTGTAATTATGTACTGGCTCAAGCAAGAGTTTGAAATGTCCCCTGAAAACTGATATCCGAGTGTCAGGCCTGAAGGGAGATGCACATGTTCCATTGGAATTTGTTTATAGACCGAAACAGACACTAAAATGAAATTTTCAGTGAAGCGCAATTTCTGCTCACTTTTCTGGCTTTGTCTGCAACTTTTCAGCCTCCCTTGACCACTCTTACACCTGGTTGGAAAAAGAAAAGATTCTGTCAGCAGTTGCAGTTTGCAATTGTGTTTAGAAAAAAAAAGGAAAAATTGTAAAAATCAAAAACAATTTTCACTTGCATTTTCACACATTTCAATTCTTAGACTGATTGAGGAAGAGTACATTTATATAGTTATTTAGTTATTTATGTATTTATTTATCTGGGCTTGGGACAGGAATATCCACTGGCTTGAACTTCTGGCTCACAAGTGTTTCTGATTTTTTAAGTTTCAATATTGCATTATCATTGTCTAGAGAACCAATGACATTACATTAGGCTGCATTAGAGAGCCATCAATCAGTCAGAACAGATTACAGTGCAGTGCCATTAGGCAGAGATTTAGTGTAAAATTAAAGGGTGAAAAACACATCTAAAATCACTTATATATCATTAAGTGTAGAGAGCATACCAAGCAATGCAAATTAGACACCCGGGAAACCTAATTATTCAGAGGCAATGACGTTAAATGCACCCTTAAATGTCAGATGATAGAGAGTCATAAGTGGGTGACATGGACACAGAGGCGCTTCACTATAAATTGGTGGGTGTTTGTGCGCTACTGTCACTCCAAAAGTCCTCTCCAGACAAGCTGTAAGCACGAGACATGCCACTGACGAGATGAGGTGAAAGACAAAAGGACTATAAGTCAGGAGGGCAGCAAGATGGATGTGCAGGAGGAGAGGAGCAGTGCATCGTGGGTAACACCAGAGAGTGGGGTGCGAGGAGGACAGATAGATTGGGGGTTAATGATGGAGAGATTGGGCTGAGTGCACGGACAGGATGAGTAATATGGCACTAGATGGGATGAAAGAAGAGAGGTATGGTGAGATACAGGAGATGAGGACAGGTAAAAAAGGGGAGGATAAAGAGCGGAAGTGACAGTAAGAAACTTTTATTGACCTTATTCTACCCCGCCCATTTTTGCCATTCTTTGTGAATTTGGGAAAGGTTTTGCTGCTAAAATATGATATAAAGTAGGTGGATTTGTGTAAAACATTCTATGTTCATGTCACCAACAAGTCAACACTGCACTGATTCTCTGGAGGCTCTGTAGTCCCTATAGAACTTATTTGCTGTCAAGGTCAGCAGCCCCATGCAAAATAATACAACCTGAATGACGATGGTGGCGCCCACAGCAACGTCTAGAATAAGGTGAACACAGTTAAGATTCAGAATGACACCACACACGTCTATTTTTAAGGACAATTACTTTAATGTTGTATAAGCTGATGTATTTTGGAGAGGCAGTGGCTACGTGAAAGTCGTTTTCACCCACCACCCCAAAGGTTACGGGTTTGATTATTTTTTTATGACTCATCTACAACTAGATGCATAATGGAGCTCAAGATAGTATTTTGATTTTGTTTAATGAAAAACATTTTTATTAGCGTATGAGTCTTGCATTTCTGGATGGTAATACAATTTAATAAAATTCTAGCAATACAAGATTAGTTCAGTTGGGAATTATGTTCAAGTTGAAAAACAGAAAGCAGCTTCAATAAAAACACAGAAGAAGGTCACATAATCAATCAATGTGTCCTGACCTGTCAAAGTGTCACTGACTGTGTTGTAATATAAAGATAAGCATCTGAAAGCTTAAATGAAGAATGGACCTGACAGTATATCAAGTTGACATACACGTCAAGTTTAGACTGTCCAGTGCTGTCCTGGTTTTGTCCTGGTTTAGTTTTGGTTTAGTCCTGGTTTAGACCTTGGTTAGCACTTGTTTAGTCCTGGTTTGGTCCTGGTTTAGTCCTGGTTTAATTCTTGTTTGGTTCTGCTTACTCAGGTTTGTTCAGCCACTTACACAATTCAAAATGCTGTTTTTGTTATTGTCCTACTTGACTTTTGAGGATTGATCTCAAACACAAAACAAATGAAGCAGGTAGATGAGTTTATCAATAATATTACCTTCTTCTGTATGTGCCTGCTCCTTCTTGTTACAGCCATTTGACAGTAATACCCGAATAATTTCAAAGTATTGACTTGTTTTGAAAGTCTTATCAGAAGAACCGAGCAGGTGTTTTAATGGGTAAAAAACAGAAAATTAAAAATTGCTTTAATCTTTCTTGTTTGTACCTACTGGGCAGTGGATATTGGACTGCAGTCACAGGTACAGTACAGTAATTGCCCAGTAGCAAACACTGTAATTGTGACCAGCACAGACCAGCTTTGCAATGACCAAAAACAACAATATTTCAGGACAACTTCCCTCTAGGTATTCATAGAAGAAAGCCACAAGCTACAATTTTGTGTTAAAGCCTGAACAGAAAACAGGTGCAGACAGAAAGGTAAAATGAATTTGAATACATCCTTCACTCACTGCCTTTAAGCATACCAACATGTGCTGTTTTCCCATAAAAATATGCAGCTCAGTAGTGAAACAGCAGCCTTAGTGATAGCCTTAACTATTGCTCTACTGGGAATACTGTAATGAGTAAGGTTTTACTATCAGGGACAGGCATGGTCGCCTCAAACAATGCCTCAATTAGAATTTGAATTATGTTGGAAAGATGTTTGCTTCACTTTACCAATATTGAGTTTTATGGCTTATGTTTTTTTGGGGGAAATGTTGATTCAAGTGTAGTATCCGAAAAAGACAGTACCACCTAATTAAAGCACATCAGACAGGCCCTTATTAGGTTTGTCCTTGTTCTTATTCAGAACTCAAGAATTATTCATGCATCCACTCAATGGCAAAGTCCACTTTATCTCTATCTGCATTGCAGGCCCTGGCTAATTTTAATGAAGAAATCACTACAAGTATTGACTGTTAGGAGATCCAAAATATAACAGCTGTTTGTTGAATTAATGTGACGTGGCAATAACAACACACTTAGATCCATAATCATAAAAAAGACACAGAAAAGCCTATTCGAAGGTCTGCAAATGTGTTCTCACACGTATCCGCTTCATTCAGGTGCAGCAGTAAAGCCACAGCTGTAATGGACACATCACTCCATATTTTAACAGTTCAGTGAAGTCTCCTTAATAAAATGAAGGGCTTCACTTCACTCACATCCCCAGTGATCCAGGGTGGAATAAAAGTCTTTAAGCCTTTCATTGTCCTAATTGACTCATCATTACCTTGCCCAAATAATTCGATTCCTATAGAGCTCAGGATCTAATGCTGATCCCAGGTTAAAAATCGTATTTTTACAGCAACACATCCCAAATGTCCATAGAGATACATTAGCCAAAACATTGTAAAAAATAGGCCCGTCACAATCATTACTATATCGACTTTTCGTTCAATATATGAAAGCTGGAACAATATATACTCTTGGGGTCAGTATTTATCATGTGTACTTTTTCCTTGCACTATTGGGAAATTTTTGGTTATTTTTTAGCTAGATGATGAGATTTAAGATGTAAAAGGTTGAATTATTAACTTCTATGACTCATTACAGATGCAAACTAACTACTAAAGTGGTTTGTTCTGCTGTTTATTTATTGCAGCTCATCTTTTTTTTTGTGATATTGTTGATTTAGACTAGTTTTTGTGGTTTAAATCTGCTCTTGGGTTTTGGTGTCAGTGGTATAAATTAGTTTCAATTTAATAGTTTATCATTAAGTAAACAAAAACTAACAAGATCAGCTGCTGGTTCACAACTGATGAATACATTTATCCACACATTAAAACAAAGTTTCGTATTTAGCATCTTAAAAATCTCTCTGACGACACAATTCCGAGCTCAATTTTGTTAACAACAACCAAAACAGCAAACATCAGAATGCATATTATAGCATATTTAATGAATGCTAACACCTCAGATCTTGTCCTAGAAGCCTGGATGGAAATGCAATTACAATATGGTTTCATTAACGCCTGTATCTAGTGTTTCCTTATTAACATAGTAAAAGGAAAATGAAGTATGAGGATTACAACAGTGTACAACAGTTACCAATGTTGAAACAGATCTCAGAGACAGCCGAGTAGGATAAATGACTATACTACCCACAATGCCGTGAATGCCTGTCACCGAGGGCTCATAAAGTGCCGGTTTATTTTACTGTGGTGGTAAGGAGGCAGGTGATAGTCAGGTGAAGTCGGGAGATTACGACGCAGCAAAGCGAACCCTGCTAAACCTACGCACACACAGACGGTCAATGGGACTGAAAAATGAGCGTCACCTTGAAACGACAGCGACACGACTCACTGGAGCATCGGCCGCTCTGTTACCACCACAGTCATGGGGCCCGCTCCTTCACACAGCCACAAAATTGGACTCGCTGTCGGCCCGTGTAGATAATCCTGTGAAAGTCCTGACTCCCCGACTGGTAAATTAAATGTATTGCAAGTGTCAACCGATTTAACAAAAAGATGCACCTGATAGGAACTGATACAGACAGCTGATATACAACGTGGCAATATTTTCTGATTCTATCCTTATGTAATTGATTTTATTCAAACAAAAAACTACTTAAGTAACTTGGTAAAACACATTAAAAAGAGGGAGTTGCATTTTGTATTGCATTTCAGAAGGAATACATAAAGAGGTTACATAATGAGCAACCAGTTTATATAGACAACTAGGGCTGTTAAAGCGAAATCTATGCAACAAATAAATACTTAATGGCTCAATATGTAAAAAGGTACAAAAGTGTAATTTGCATGGCCCAGTATATTAGCAACTGATGAGCTAAAGGTCTTTACAGAAGCCTTCCTGAATAATTAAAAGATAATAAATAAGTCACAGGACAACCCTTTAATTAGGCATAAGCTCGATGCCAAAAATTGAAAACCAAAATGAGATTTTGATTGGATCACAGTTCATGCATTAGTACCTCATCTTAAACAGAGAAGCACAGAATCACCGTCATAGAACTATAAAATAAAACTTAAAAAAAAATAAAAAATAAACAAAAAACAAAAAAAAGATCATTGGTTGAGCGGTCACATCCACTGACCCACAGGCTGGCGATTCTAGCTCCCACAGATGAATGCTGTCATTGTGTCCTTGGGCAAGACACTTAACCCATCTCGCCCCCAGTGTCTGTGTATGTGTGTGTGCATGGGTGAGTGTTTCTTTGATGTGAAACGCTTTCAGTGTCTTAAAGGTGGAAAAGTGCTATATAAAATTGGGACCATTTATGATTTACCAATATCAGCAAAAAAAGATTGCATTTTTATTGTCATATTCCCTAGCTCTACCCTTTTCTTTAACATTTTTATTGGCAAGAAAGAAACCAACAGCCCTCCATTTCCAAGTAGAGGTATGTGTTCTTCGAATCCATCCAATTAGATTTTGCCAATAATTACTGCAAATTGATCCATTGCTTACCCATATGTTTGTGTAAAAGCCTTATGCACAGTACAGAATGTAAAAACAGCTGCTGGTAAACCTTTGTAGACTGATGATTACAGGAATGCAGTGGGCTAGTGACGTCTTCCTTGATTTTATCCAACGAAGCCAGGCATTTTAAAGTGAGTGTCTTTGCATGCTGTTCCACAACTTTTATCGCTGTCTTCCTCTTATGAATACCCTTATGACTTGTGCGGCTCCCTATACCTTCTGTTATGAGTTTCTTTATTATTCCCAAAAGCGGTTCCACCTCTTTCTCCTCCTCGCTTGCTTTTGCACAAGCAGACGTGTCATGTGACGTGGGCGTCTGTCTACGATTAAATATAGGGACCAAGGGGGAAAGCGAGAGAAAGCTAAATCAAAGACGCACACGACAGAGAGCGATGGGGGAGGTGTGAGAACAAACAGTAGAGAAGATGAAAGAGTGACAGGTCGGCAGCCATATTTGATGACAAAGCAGGGGGAAGGCTTGAGTATAAATAACAAGGTGACTATTTATGTTTGTCTGGGAAGTTTGGGTGTGACTATAGGCTGCGTTGAAGATGGGAGGACATAGAGGGCGAGATTTAGCAGGTGCTTGTGAGTCTGCTTGATGGACGAAAATGAGCTGCAGTAATATTACCTCCAATTGACTGAAATCCCAAGGCACGGCAAACAGGCCCAAACACTCACTATAACATATGCATGAACATCTGCGCCCTTCTCTACAAAAGCTGTTCCCAAGAAAATATCAACACTATCGGCACTTTCTTTCAGTAAACACCTGCTCCTGTGCGTACTTTATTTACCAGTTGGAGCTGATTCACAAACAGAATTAAGTTCAAGAAAACGCAAGTGGTTCCGAGAAGTGTGAAGTCACCACTTTTCTGGGCCAACTCGTGCTCCCATCCTCAGAGCCGTGCTCTCATCCTCAGAGTCGAAATCAAAGTCACAAAAGACTGTTCCGAGACTGGATGAGTCATTATCACATCAGGTAGGAGTCCAATCAAATAAACTTGATTCTCCGAAAGAGAATAATCCAGTCCTTAGTCACTCATAAAAGCAAGTTAGGACCAGTGATTCAAATCTGATGTACTCCTGTGTGACTCAGTGGTCGAACAGCAGATGGGGGATGCACTGATATGATACTGGGATCGGATATCGGTGCCGATATTGAACATTTTTATGGATTGGATATGGATCCCAAGATATCAGTTCAGTTGATATTTGTTTTATTAATTGGTGTAACAAGACAATTTACTGGCCAAAGTTGGCCCAAAACACTTTGTAATACTGAACTTGCATTTTTTTTTTCTGTTCTGTAGTTACTTTATCTGATAAAACAGCTACAGAACACATTTGGATATATTACCATATTTAAAGAACATAAATCGTATTTTCAGTTTCTGCCCTGGTATCGGTTGGTATCAGTAGATACTAAAAGAAAATGCTGGATCTGTGCATCCCTTTAATGTACAAATTGCCAATGAGTTTCTCTCCTTTGTCTCTGGCTCATTTCCAAACTATGCTCTGTTCTATAGACTACAGTAAAGTCAGACAATAGCTCAAAAAGAAAAAATGAAAATGCACCACATTTAGAGGGAGTGGGACGCTAGCTTGTATCAAATTATAGAGGAGTGAATTTAAAGCATAAATCAGACAGTATATTTAGTGTGAAATTAAGTGAAATTTGCAAAAGCCCAAGAAAAAATAAAAAAGATGAAGAAAGTATTGGTTTAAGCTCTCCCCAGAGTCAGTTAAAAAAAAGTCAATGTCAGAGTATTATGTTTACAAATCCTCATCCTCAAAACTTCAGTCCAATCATGACTCAAGTTTGGTCACAATCTTCTTCTGGGTCATGAATTATAAGAAACATAGAAACAATTTCTGAATAATTATAAACACAGTAAAGGGTCTAACAATTCCTTTGAGTTCTAATATATTTCACCATGAAAAGTGGCATGGCTCAGTTAGAGAGGGCATTTGTATGAATCACAGTAATCCTGATACTCTTCCAGAATATTTATGAACTCTTTAGAGTCTCGGCAGGGCTTGACAGTCAGTCTGCATTAACACCTGTCTCTTCGGTGGGAGCTCTCCATGTTGACAGAAAACCCTGAGCACCAATCCACCACGCGAAGACGTCTTAAGACCTCTCAAAACCATCTTGAAGCAGACATAAAATCAAGGCTGTATTTCATGTAATATTGCCATGTTTCCCCCCTTTGACCTTCTTCAGAGAGAACATGCCCCCTCACCAGCTGGGACCAACAAGCTCATTCCCTTTCTCTGTGCATCCATAGATCAGTCACAAGAAACAATGACGAATTATGCCACCTGATGCTTTTCAATACTCGGCATCCAATCAACCAAATCACTGTATGGGGAGAAATCATTTAAAAAGGAAGAAAAGACTCAGAAATAAAACAGAAGGCTACGTAATTCAAATATGTCTGAAAGAAACAGTTTCAAGCTACATGTCTATGCATCACGCAAATTACAACAGACAACAGTAGCAGCAGCAACACATTAGCCCTTAAATACAGGGGCTAAGTGATTATAGAAATATTTTTTTGGTTAATTATGTTAAGGTTAAGGCATTCATTACTGTCCCTGTGCAGAAATGTGTCCTCTACATTTGACTATTATTCAGTGCCTCTGGGAAAACCTGGCAGAAGCAGTGTGCAGCCACAGAGCAGCTCTCAGGGACCCATCTCCTCATCTGGAGCCAGGCCTGGACTGTAATATGCTACAATTCACAATTTCATATTAAGCAGGGAAAGTGTTAAGGAGGTAAACATGTAGCAATAATGTGGCCCACAGGGTCTACTCAGACACTCACATTATTCTCATTCTTAGCTACTCGTTTTAGAAAAAGGCTGGACAGGATTTAGAGTATTGCCTCTCTAACTCCCACCCACCTGATCTAATAAGAGGTTGATAGAGTTCTATTGATCCAGTCAATGTGTGCAGTCAAGGCTGAAGTCTTTATATGGAGCTTTAAGTGCCTAATGTCTATGTCAAGTTGCCAGTCTGACCATTTTATGCTCTCACTTTCTTCCCCAGAATTCACTTATTCATTGCCCCTTTCCTTTTTTTAGGTTGACCTTAACGTCTACATGGACTCGCCCCCCTTCATCATGTGTCTATTATTGAAAAACGAAGAGATCCCCAAGCACCAATCAGTAAGAGTCATCAGTGTCTTATCCAGCCAGGAGGGAGTTATTAATGAGGACTATTGGATTGTGGGACACTGAACTGTCTCCTGGTTTCACAAACCGCTGAATAAGCTCTTGAGGTGTGTGATTTCTGAAGATATACTCTGGTTCACCCTGGCTGATGGCATCACATGCTGTCCTCCCCTTCAGCTCCTCAGGGGGCTAGGCGGCACTGTGGGGCATTATGGGTAGGAGGGTCACAGACCCTACAAATCCAGTGCCTGCTCTGGGACTTCCTCTGGCTGGGGGGCGATGGGGTCCGCTGTGCAGTGTTGGGGTCCAGACTTCTCCAGGACTAAGACTTCTCCGCTCAATCAAACAAAACAGCAGACAGTCCTCCACCTCACAACGGTCACTGCCCATAGCAACCAAAAAAACAACACAAGTGGAGGCAGCTGCCTCCCCTAGTGACAACAATCGTCTGCCAGTGTCCAAGGAGACATCTCAGAATGAGATCAACAGTTTGACACAAGACGACATGGGGTCACAGGGCTCAGGCAGTGGCATTTACTGCCAAATCAAAACTATACAGAGTAATCCTAAGGACGCACGAGGTAAAAAGACTGCCCGCTATGCAAATGGCAGCGTGGTTACCTCGGACGCTGTGGGCGGGGTGTGCAGTGAGGGCACCGAGGGCAAAGAACCAGTCAGAGAGAGGAGAAGAGTCCAGTCCCTACGTGGAGAGGGCCATCGTTCTGTGGCAAAAACGACCAGTGTCTGTACCACTGTCCATGCCACACCTCCTCGTCCCTGCCGTGTTATGGCCTCGTCCCCGACCCGCTTGTGTGGGACATGTGGGAGGAGACGCTCGCAGATTACACAGTGTACTGGGGCATGTCGCAGAAGGCCTGCTGCTCAAATCACCGCCAGCCAGACCTTACCTAATCCGGCTCGGAAACAGTCCATGCCTGCCCACCAGGCCCAAAAGGACTCATCCACTGTGGACACCCAAACCAACACCAAAACCACACATGTTGCAAAGTCCCACACATTTGTGAAGCCCAGCCAAATACCACAGCTGTCCCACACTATACCAAAAACACAGAGGTCACATTCAAAACACTCACTGAACAAAACCAATCAGTTCACCCCGCAGTCGCGACCCTTGTCTGCAGATTTCACCCAGTACAAGGACTCTGCCACGCAAACAATAGAGACACATCACAACAGCATAGAACAAGCTACATCTTCAGAGGAGGTAAAAGAAACAGACAAAGAAGATTTCTTGAAAATAGATCAAACTCAAGCACATGCATCAGTCCTTAATAATATAAAACCTCCTGTTTGTTCCAACCTCACAAAATCCAGCAGCACCCCACCTCTACCCCCTAAGGCCAGCTCCAAACCCCCCACACCAGTACTGCAAACCAAAAATCAAGATGGCTCTGATAGCAGACAAAAGGATTATACAAAACAAAAAAGTAAATCATTTGAGGATCATGTCCTGCCTTGTACAACCCATCTGAAAGCACAATGTAATGGGGCTCCGGGGGGACTGTTTGGGGCACATGTGGGACATGGACCACGGGGGCTGGAGGGGCAGCTTCAGACTGTGGAGGAGAACCTACTGTCCAATCAGGAGAAGATCAAGGTGCTTCTCAACGTCATTCAAGACCTGGAGAAAAGCAAGGCACTCAGCGAAGGGTAAGAGCCTGGGATGTGTCAGAAATATTGTTTATGTTAAATATTTTAACAAATCTCAAAAGTTTTAGAGGAAATTTTTAATCTGAAAAAGTTTTATTGTAACTAAGTGAGCTTTCAGAAACTAGAAATTTGCTGTGGCAATATAGTGAAACATAAAACAATGAGTAAAGCAAAATATGAATATGATAAATTAAAGGTATACAAAAACTGAGGTGTGAAAAAAAATATTATATTGGAGAAAATACAGAATTAGAAGACCAGTGTGGCTGGATTTAACCTTTGATAAAATTGCTCTTTTGAATTTATACTGAAACATCCATTTGTGTGTAATATTAAGCCAGTGAACAGTTACTGACATTTTGCCTAACTTTTAGTTTGGTCATGTTTGCATCTTTGAGATTAAGTTGCACACCCAAATTAATAAGATAGATATTGCATGAGGCAGAGTGAGCAGAACCACAGAAAATTGTAGAGGAAGTAGAGAAGACTATATTTGAGTTGTTATAGAAATATGTACCGACAGGCTTTCAAGTCGGTGTAATAGATTTAAAATGTCAGAGCTTTGGAGAATTGCTGCGGCCTTCTGAGTGTGATCTAATCCTGTAGGGATGTACGACACCTGCCTGTAGTCAAGGCTGCTCTCCTTTTTCCTTTTATCTGATTTTTTGCAACTCGCTGACTCGACCACTATAAAGAGTCCCTTGGAGAGGTAGTAAAACATCGTCCGTAGTGGTTAAAAGTTATTTTGTTAATTCTAATGTCTTAGCCCCTGGTCTAATGTCTGATCTGCCTCGTGTTTGTCACTCCAAACATGGCTTTTTTGTGTTCTCAATCAACACCTTTCTCTCCTTTCACTGCCATCAGCTATTCCCCCTCTCATCACCTTTGGAATCACTTCTTTCTTCTCCTGCTAATTAATACATTCTCTTATCTTCTTTGCTTTCCCTGCCTCAGTGATATCAATGTCTTCAATAAATTGTGATTCTCCTCTCACACCCATGCCATTCTCTCAGCCCCAGACAGAGCACAGCGCATGTCTCTTCTCATGAGTATTCATTCTTAGTTCACCTCTGACCTCTGCTGTCAATAGTTACCTTTTTACAATTCTTACAAGACAGCTGCCACAATTCACTGCATTCTCCTGTTTCTGGCGCTCTACTCCCTTTCAACAACCCTCTTTTCCACACAGCTGACTATAGTCTTCTTTTATAGCAGCATGCTTTCTCCTAGACCACCTTCATTTTGTTCAGGGTCAACACATGTGCCTGACTCTTTGCTAATCCCTTTCAGATTAGCTTTAAGGAGGATAATTAATGCCGTGCTGCAAAATAAGGGCCCTCTGGTTCTAATGACTGTAGAAGATTACAAATACATGGCTTACCGTGTTGTACATGCTTTTAATGAGGATGTGTGTCCTCATTTCTCAGAGGGCTGCAAATAGGACAAACATAAATGTTTACTGTAGATAATCAATGGCATGATTCACATGGACAGCCTAAGTAAGTATAATGGTTTGTTACTACATAAAAAAATGAGGTTAAATATAAGACAGTTTCACTTTTGTGTAATTAAAATGTCTTCTTTATTATCATAAATCAGCTTCTCAGTCAAGTGCATGATGCACAAGATGGGCAGCCAAAATATCTTGGCAAAATGATGCGTTTAATTACATGGCGTTCAGAAAGAGCTCATCAGATGTCATTTGGATCTAGTTTACTGCACTTCTGGGCTGTCTTTAATCACCAGTGACGCTGATAATGTTGGTATGGTTCATGATGTTATTGTACACAGCATCTATGAACATTAGTCAAATAGATTTTATGCTGTTTGGCCAAAGCAAATTCACTTTTCGCCATGTGGTACATTTATACGTCCTTGGGAAATTTATAGCATTGATGAGTACATTTCACAAAGTATCAAGAGCAGTCAGTGACCAAACAAGACTGTCCGTGTTGGATCTTAACTAGTAAAAATAGGCAAATTCTACAAGGTTTAAAATAATGTCTGACTCACATGTGCTCTTTCTACAGTCGAACCTCATACAGAACTGGTCAAGACATAAACAACTGTCCCACCTGCCAAAAGACAGCATGCATCATCTACAGGTAAATGTGGCTTCATATTTCACATGTTTAGATTGTCAGACAGAGGGCATGTTTACAGGATTTCATGTATTTGGCATATTATTGTCACATCATGCAACAGGGATGACATAAGCTCTTTATTATGGGTCCAAGCCTGAACAAATAAAGAGGAAAATGGCTTCAAATGTCAAAGGGATGTCTAGGGAAAAACAAAATCCAATTCTTTTGGACAGAGCCTACCTGGGACCGAAGGCTAGGTCACAGCAGACCTAATCATTTTTTTTGTAATTATAGTTGTACTAGTTGTCCTTCCTTTAATCAGGTTAACACAAGACTAGAGTTCAAGAACCTATAGGATTTCAGAATTATTATTCCTTTAATCAATATTACCGGTAAACACTTTCCAAGAAGCCTATTTACCCATAACACAATGCTGTTGCACACATGACGCGAGCAGCCCCTAAATGATCTGCTTCCCTTTTCAGCCGTCCCCAGTGTGAGTGTGACCTAAATAAGTAATTGCATTCACAGATCCTCATCTGAGCAGCATCCTCACAATCTGATTGTATACTTTGGTCTAATCCTCTAAGCGCGTTACGGTTTCAACTTTTTTATTATGAGAATCATCTTTTCTTTTGACAATAATCGTCCCATACGCCCTGTTCTCACATTAACAATTCGCTGCTCTTGCAAAGGCGTTTTAATAAAAACACAGACAGAATAAAATAAGAATAAAAATGTGCCTGTAGAGATCCCCACATGGCTACACAGAGTGAGTAGTAAGTGTGCAACCTGTGAATTCTGCTTTGTCTCATATCATGTAAATTTCTCCCATTCTTGTCAAGTATGCATCCGATCTCACCATGTTGTATTTTCTAAATCCCAATTAACACAGCGGGGCTCCACACGTCTGTAATATGCACCAAATAGGATCTGGCCTCAGCTTCGTAACAGACAAGGATCTCTCAAGATTATATCAACAGAAAAATGTCAATTTAAAAAGAAAACCATCTTTGACAAGCATGACAACCAACACCACATTTCAGCCTTGCCAATTCCAACAAGAATTTCTCTAGTCTATTTCTCTCACAGTTGTGCATTGATGTACAGTATGCAGTCGGTGTGAACACAACATTAGAACTCATAAAAATGCAAATAAGCATGAGAAACATTTATGCACAGACATGCCTGTTCCAAACATGCTGTTTTCCTGCTTTGTGAATTGTTTACAGACAGAATTGCCTTTACCACTTTTCTTTAAGCACATATTTAATGCATCAGAATTATATAAAGCCACACAAACCTGGCTACAAGGGTAAAAGCCATAAATATGAAGGACGAGGAAAAGCACAGCATACAGTTTGATAAGAGCTGGCAGCTTGGGGTTGTTGTTGTCGCTGTCATCCCTAATTAATCTGAACATTGAAAAACAAGAGAAAGGAGACACTCTGAAAGGCTTGAGTTGTCACGGGGATCACTGACAAGCCACAGATATCAGGTGAGGAAAACACATACTTTTGTGCTTGAGATAATTAACGCATTTTACAATAGAACGGTTCTTGGATCTGCAATACAGACATAGAAGAAAAGAACGGCAGAATTCCAAAATGCTTGCATAAAATTACTAATCCTAACAGACTTGCCACAATCTGTTGTAAAGAAGAAACAAAAGAGCGGCATATGGCTACAACAGTGAGGGGTAAAACAACAGCAAAAACCTCCAAGAGCAACAAAGTGAGTGAGGGAGGAGCAGGCACACTACTTAACCCAAATGAAAGAAATCTATATTTATTACAAGTGCCTGAACAACATTTTTCTTTGCACAAGGCAGTCGAGGTACTCTAGCTTTATCATTTATTCATGACAGACATCTTTCCCATCTATTCTCTCTCCAAGCCCACCACAGCTTTACTTATTTTTGTCCAAATTCTCTTTTATGGGGGCACCTAGGGCTTCTTATGTCTTCCAGCAATCTATTTCCCTCCTGTAGCCCCATTCTCTTCTCTAACTGATGTAAGGTCTCTGTTGGAACATCTTTATTTATCATCCCACCTCACCTGTCCTAACACAAGTGCACTACCTGTGGTGCGGGCGATGTCACTGGTGAATATTTACCAATCAGACATAACATTACTCACGCATTCTCAATTTCCCACTGGGTTTTAGAGAGTTTTTCTTTGCTGAAGAGAGTCTAAGGATAGGGGATGCCCTGCAGTTATCCTTTGAATGTTGGTTAATCTGCTTGTTTTTTATTGACCCATGTTAAATGAACAATTTTAGTGACGCCCTGTGAGGAGTCTCTTGTTTTGTTTTTAGGCTCTACAAAATAAATAGAAATGAACTGAAAATTGGAGTCGCCGGCACAGAGTAACATTTCAAAAGGTATCAATTTTGCACTAAAAGAAGCCTGGGCTCATATTACGCTATTTTCTGATCTATGTTATAATGGTGTTTTCATCATCACAAACAGACCTGGAGTTGTGTTTTGTTTCATTCACACACAAACCCTGCATATTTAGGCTGAGCTCTTCTCTCAAACTGAAAACACTCTGTTCCACCTTGTGATGACATTTGGTAATGCAAGAAGTGCTCCACTGTGTTTTTAAACTCCATACACCTTCACTTGAACCATTTCTGTACTGAACAAAAGGTAAAAGGTAGCTGTTAACTTGAAAACGTTATGACATCGCAAAGTGGGACAGAGCATTTTCAGCTTTGGAGATGTAGACAGACTAATAATGTAGGATTGGGTGAATGAAACAAAACACAACTCCAGGTCTGTTTTTGATGAGGAAACAACATTCTAACCACAAGAGTCAATCCTGCGTAATATAAAATTCAGCTCTTGTGGGGTGATCATGGCCTGTAGTGGTCAGAAGTGGTCAGCCCGATATCACAAAAGCAGCAGAGCAGAAGATTTTATAGAAATTGCTGATTTGCTCAAACAGATAAACAGTGTAACAGACAAGAAATGTTCAGAAGTCCAATCCAAAAGACGTGGAAACAAGACTTAATACATAATGCAGATTAGTTGGAAATGCGTAATTTTAAACATATAAGTACATTTCGTTTGTGTAATGAAGGAAAACTGGAGGTGGGTGGATCTGTTCCTCTCTCCTTGCGTGGTCACATGGCTCATTAGCGCCAGATGCGAGCCTTCTGCAGCTCCACCCAAAAACACGTTCTCTCCCTCTTTCTCAAAATAAATGTATTGCTTAAATATAATAAAATAAAACACACTGTAAAAGGAAAATCACTTCTCAAAGTCTACTACAATATGACTTGCAGCCATGGACACAAGAATGGACAGAGAGTGAGATCACAGAGGATGGGAGATATGGGAGAACCAGAGGGGCAGCTTTGAAAACATCAAAAGTGCAAAAAAACTCCTCTCTATCCTCTACGTCCTTCTTAGCTCCTCCATTTTTTTCCAATTCTCTCCTCCACCTTCCTCGTTCTTGCCCCTCTTTTCCTTCTCCTCCCTCATCTTCCATCCCTGCCGCCTGTGATCTACTGGTGCATGAAGAAGCAAAGGATCTGGACGTGAAATGAGTGCAAAGTAAAAGCCTATATTATCCAACCATGTGTGTGTAGTGTGAGCATGCTGAGGGGGCATTTGTGTAAAATAGAAACAATCTCACTTTGAACATTTTATTAGCATAAGTTTAAAGGTTTGTCAGCGTTTCACATCACAGCTTCTTATTTGTTAATACCACTATAATATACACCTCCTGTTTTAACCCTCTGCCTTTTGATATGCTAAAATATAATGTAATTGGATTCGAAAATTAGAAAACACAGTATTTCTATTGATTTGTTGTTTGTTTTTTTGTTTGTAACATTTGACTCTCTTGTTTTTGCAGTGTGGAGCATGATTTCCGGCAGCAAGAAGGACGTTTGCGGGGGGTTATGGAGGCCCTGGAGGGGGAATATGATGTGCCTGTATCTCAGACCAAATCAATGCCAGCCTCCTCCTCCAACCGTGCAAGTACCAAGGCAAGAGTAAAGAAACTGCGCAAAAAGTGTTTCTGGTGGCTCTAAACGTCCACAGAGGATTATACACTTTGCATTGGAGGCAGAATATTTTGCAGGGTTACTGAGTGTACTGGCCTCCAAAACCAAGAATGATGGACGCTGACAGAGCATTGGCCACTGCTACAGTCATTTGTAATCAACAGTGAAATGGAAGTCAGAGCTCAGGTTTGAGGTAACAAGTGCTGACATTTTTGATGAAGCGATGGCATTTCTGATGGCACGCGGGCGAAATGTTTGTCTCGGCACTGAGTGGTTGTCTAGACAGACGGACGGACGTGTCACTGGATTTATGTCAAGATGGATCCACGCACACAGCTGGGAACGAGTCTTTCCACTCAATCTAAGGCTGATTTGAGAAAGATAAATGACTTAAAAATTCAAGATGTTTACCAAACAACTGCTGTAATGAATGGCATATATGCCTGAAATTGAATGTATTTTCAACAGATTGTCTAAATAGAACATAAAAGATGCTTTTGTAATGGGACTAATGGGTGTAATTGTTTGATTGAATGTTCTAGTTTCAGAGGGCTGTGCTAAGCTGCAGTAAGAGACATTTTCATCTAATCATAGACTGGCCATGTGCCAGTATTTGTTAATAGTGACTGAAAGAACTATTCTCCTTATTATTGCAAATATAAATAGAAAATAAACTCTATGTTACACACAGACTCTGTCGTACATGAATATATCAGAAACATACAGCCTCTACTGTACTATTATTAGCCTGTATTCAGGTCATTCATTCTCACAGAAGGCAAACATGCCCAGCATTTGTAGAACTCTTGTAGAAGATCTTACATAAAGAGAGAATATATTTTTGGGTCATTTTTTATGAAAGTGCAACCAGAACAACTGTGAATCTTAATGCACAAGACCATTTATAGGATATGTCTCTACTTCTCTGCCCAGGTGATTCAAGGCCATCACACATTTGCCTGGGCCTATGTGTCATCCTGGTACTCAAGCCTCCCCCTCATGTTGATCATGATCGCCCAGCCATCCCACAGGAGTCCACTTGTGGCTCAAAAACACATGTAGTGGCTAATACTGCAGCTTGAGTTCTGATCTTTCATTAGTGTGTCCAATAAAACGGGTTAGAGCTTTGTGACCTTTTATGTGTGAGGAATATTTCTGCCTTTTATCCCTGTGCTGAAGTTCTGTCGCCTGCTACACCAAACCTGTCACATGTTTCTGAGAAGGGCAGAAACCATTATCTGTAGGACTTACAAGATAAAATAACTACAGAAAATCAGGTGTCCCAAAAGAACAAAGAAAGTCACTCAAATACCTGAGTAAACTTAGTAACAGCCATCTGCAGAGTACTCTTTGACTTACTATGAGAGCATGTTCTCGCCCCATTGAGATGACTGTCCTGTTGATAATGGTGAGCAGAGAGACCACGATGTCCTGGACATGTTGAAATGTTTCTCCCTAAAGCACAAAAAAAGTAGACATTTTAAAACTCGTACTCAGAAAAAAGGCTTTACGGCACATTTGAGGCTGCATGATTTGGTATGGGACAGATGTACTTATTAAACTTCATTGTTTTCAATTTTAAACAGTATTAGAATTTTGATTTTTGAATAATAAAATCCTAGGAATGATTTTACTAAAAATACATATTGCATAGGATATAGGGCAATCTACCGAGGTCCTCCACATGGCAGGCAGCGTCTACATCTATATTTTTATATACATTTTGAACACTTGGGTTCAAATTCTAAATGAAACCAGTTTTACACTTTGCTCATAGCACCATTACCCAGTTTGCCGTCATCATTGGCTAACATGAGCTGGTCAACGCAACCTTACCAAGTATTACCTTGGGTCATTAATGTGCAGTGAAGCATCTGCTATCAAGCCACACCTCTGCTTTAATACCACAGGGGACAGCTGTTTATATTCCCTTGCATAATTAAAATAATTTCCACCAAATTATACATGCATGTTTGGGTTGTGTAAACTGTTAAATCTGAACATCTGAATATGGAAATGACAACATTAGCATAAGCAGGGAGAGTGGCAGTCAAGACCGAACACAGTCACGGAAAAGGTTTTTGGAGGAAGAAGCACTGTGGTCAGAATTAAAGTGAATTATAGCTGCATTTTAAGACAAAATGCACTGAGGAATTTAATGTTAAACTTTATAAAGGGCTGTAAGCACTAATTTGCATTACTTACATTACAGTCTTCTAGCCCATTTCACAAGTAATATGTGCTTGTAAAACAATGCATTACTTCACTGCATATGCTTCTCAACATTGACAAAAAAGCAAGGATAGGATTGGTTATGAAAATATAAACTTGAATAATGTGACAATAAATAACCTTTTGACCGGAAAGGAAAGGCGACATTCACTCCTTGTCTTCATCCAAGTATACCAACTCAGGTGCCGCTTCATTTATTTCCTGAGGTGGATGTTTTATCAGTGTTATGACAAAACAAAACCTCACACATAAAGAGGCGCGGGAGAAAAGGTGAAGCCAGGCATGACTGACTTTGAATTTGTGTTATCCTTTATCAGCACAGTCCTGAGTGCGCGCCAGAGAAGACGACTTACTTATGCATTCGATACAAGCTCTCAACATCTCAGCAGCATTTGTCTTGACTGCTATGTGCACCTCTCTGACAAGTTTAGAAAAATGTGTGCTTTGACAACTTTATCACACCCCAGAAGCTACGATGAAAGGAGGTGGACAAACATATAATAGCTGCAAAACAAAGTTGGTAAATTATTGAGAGGCCTACTCAAACTGACTCATCATTCATCAAACTCTGAGGTAATAAAGCAACAAAATATGGAATAATTGGTTATGCACGACACAGTCCTGAAAGTGAATCTATGTAAAACACTTTTTAAAGCAGCAAAATAGACTTCTCAGAGCTTTTAACCATGTTACACTTGTTTCCCCTTTTTATTTACCCTCTTGCTTTTGGAGTGATTTGTGCATGTCTGAGTCATCTTTAATCACTTATTTTCAAGACGCCATATTGGCAATCAATCCCTGTTTTCACCGGCACCAGCATATACCCACGCTCTCCACTTCGTTCTACAATTCCAATTCCTTAATAAATGATATACATAGGATTCGGCAGCATCGTGCAGTAATTTTGGTACAAATGAAAAAAATGTACTACTTGCTAGTATAGCTATCCATACAAGGGACTGACAGCTGCGCAGCTCTTTGTTGTGATGACATTTACTGCGACATCAGCTCCCATTGGGCACCACAGTTTTCTAACTCTTTTATTAAGTCAGTTTAGATGAATATTGCGATTTAAACTGTGTATATGATAACATAATGGACCACAGGTGTTGTAGAGTATAACTACACAGCAGGCTCAAGCACAATATGTGTTCTTTAACACTCTAGACATCGTGTCAATCAAGTAATCAATGAGGTCAACAGTTATAAGTTCAGAGCTGCACACACACCTCCATATGTAAGCTCTTAACTGACCCCACTTTACCCACTTAGAGTAAATTCAATATACTTATGCAGATTTCAGATTCCCTGTTGCCTTTACCGTCTCTTCTTGCATACATATTAGGCAGACCTTGAGCAGGCGCTTCAAAGACTCTGTGGACTGGTCATATTCTGTGTGTGAATAATCATCCCAGCTGGGTACTGACAAATGGCCAGTTAAAAGCAGTTTCATGTTTATTCCAACTTGTTTTTTTGTTATATTGTATTTGTAACATACACTTGTAAGACGTTATTATTTTCTGAATGCTTATCACCAAGAAGAATATGTGCATTGCAGTGAGTTCTTTCTTTGCTTTGCCACCTTTAGAGGTTTGGTATTATACGTAGCAGATAAGCATATCTCTCTTAAAGTCAACAGTAATACTTACACTCACCTGAAGGATTATTAGGAACACCATACTAATTCGGTGTTTGACCCCCTTTCGCCTTCAGAACTGCCTTAATTCTACGTGGCATTGATTCAACAAGGTGCTGAAAGCATTCTTTAGAAATGTTGGCCCATATTGATAGGATAGCATCTTGCAGTTGATGGAGATTTGTGGGATGCAGAGCCAGGGCACGAAGCTCCCGTTCCACCACATCCCAAAGATGCTCTATCGGGTTGAGATCTGGTGACTGTGGGGGCCATTGTAGTACAGTGAACTCATTGTCATGTTCAAGAAACCAATTTGAAATGATTCAAGCTTTATGGCATGGTGCATAATCCTGCTGGAAGTAGCCATCAGAGGATGGGTACATGGTGGTCATGAAGGGATGGACATGGTCAGAAACAATGTTCTGATAGCCCGTGGCATTTAAACGATGCCCAATTGGCACTAAGGGACCTAAAGTGTGTCAAGAAAACATCCCCCACACATTACACCACCACCACCAGCCTGCACAGTGGTAACAAGGCATGATGGATCCATGTTCTCATTCTGTTTACGCCAAATTCTGACTCTACCATTTGAATGTCTCAACAGAAATCAAGACTCATGAGACCAGGCAACATTTTTCCAGTCTTCAACTGTCCAATTTTGGTGAGCTCGTGCAAATTGTAGCCTCTTTTTCCTATTTGTAGTGGAGATGAGTGGTACCTGGTGGGGTCTTCTGCTGTTGTAGCCCATCCGCCTCAAGGTTGTGCGTGTTGTGGCTTCACAAATGCTTTGCTGCATTACTCTTCTATCAGCTTGAATCACTCGGCCCATTCTCCTCTGACCTCTAGCATCAACAAGGCATTTTTGCCAACAGGACTGCCGCATACTGGATGTTTTTCCCTTTTCACACCATTCTTTGTAAACCCTAGAGATGGTTGTGCATGAAAATCCCAGTAACTGAGTAGATTGTGAAATACTCAGACCGGCCCGTCTGGCACCAACAACCATGCCATGCTCAGAATTGCTTAAATCACCTTTCTTTCCCATTCTGACATTCAGTTTTTGGAGTTCAGGAGATTGTCTTGACCAAGACCACACACCTAAATGCATTGAAGCAACTGCCATGTGATTGGTTGATTAGATAATTGCATTAAGGAGAAATTTAACAGGTGTTCCTAATAATCCTTTAGGCGAGTGTATATTGATATTACGTTATTACATTTGTATGGCACTTTACAACCTTGACAAACCTCAGCTGCCCTGGGGTAGACTGACTGAAGCAAGGCTGCCAATCTGCACCATCAGCCCTTCTGACCACCACCAATCAATTATGTAAAAATATATCAAGGTGGGCACATGCAAACTGAGCAAACAATCTTGCCTGAGGACACAACAATTGGCACTGGTCAGGGCAAGAATTGATCTAGAGGACAGGCTCTCTAACCAGTGAGCCACTGCCACCCCCTCCCAGTGCATTTTTGTGTATGTAAAAGTATGTGGCTTGCCTATCTTTGAGCTCTACTTGGTGCGTATTGAGGTTTTTGGGTTTTTTTTATAGCTTCTGATTTAGCCCTTTTAAGATTACAAAGAACCCCTGATGTTTGTGTCAACTGTGATCTGAGTTCCCCTCCGAGTGATGAGAGTTCACAGTGTGGTATTGTTATGTGAAGTTACTCCACAGAGTTCACAGGCCACAGCTGCGGGTCACATGTCTTACCACATTGTCCCTGCTGAGAACTTCCAGAATGTTGTTGAGCAGCTCCAGGCTATTTCTGCGCTCATCATGGGGTCCATCGGCCATGCTGGCTAATGCGACACGCAGCTCCCGCAGCATCATGGGTAGTAAAACATCACGGCAATCTGAGAAAAAGGAACACTCAATGAGGATTTATTTTTAAGTTTTGGGTTAAAACATTATTATAGTAATCAACAAATCAAATTTCAAATAAACCAGTAAAAATAAACATATGTATAGGTACACTTTATAACATTTATGATGCAAGGTCTGCCACCTGGTTATCTCCATAGATTGTATTGCTTTGCCTGGAATATTCCACAGTACGGCATAAATCTTGTCAATCTCCATGGATAGAAGCAGCTGATGCCACTAGGCCATTTACATGTCAGATCTGTGTAGTCATAGTACCATAGTAGCAATATAACAATTAAATGATAGATACGTTTAACAGTGTGGAACATCCCAGGGACAAGCAGATGGCGGATCCCACACCAGAAAAGTTAAGTAGACCTTTAAAGACGATATAAAGAAACCAATTAAATCAGCACCTTGAAGTAAACTGAGAAACACTTGCTCATGACTTATAGATCAAATGCATACATACATGTTCTCTGCAAATGAGATCAAACCTATTGCAAATGCAGAGTCCCACAGGCCTTTAATCATGTGGTGTTGCACCTGTGGAGACAGCTGCACCCACAGTGCCATGAATAATGACACCATGGACCCCTGAAGAAGAAATTCAGCCTCACCACAATGGAGTCGTATCAATCAAGTGTCTGCTTACAGTCTCAAACAGGAATACTGCTCTGTCAGCCAGGAAGTCAACACATCAATCACTGCAACATCAAGTTTTCCAATGCTTTTTCCTAATTAATCATCATTATATCTGTTATGTAACGTGCCAGCTACGCCGCCATATCTACAGAGAAGAGTGATCAGTGTCATGGAATCATTCAAATACATCTGCATGTTAGCAGATTTGTGTTGCTGTTTCATCACATTATGACTCAATAGTTAATAAAAGAGTTGTTTACTAAATGTGTATTGTGCTTGTAGCTATTAAGCACATTGAACTTCAGTCTCCACTATGTCACTGATGCCACAGCAAAGGGCATCAGCAGACCAGGGAAAAACAAAGGCTGGCACAATTTGTCTGGCAAGCAAACAATTAGAATTATGAGAATTATTAGTTTGTTCCAGAGGGAAAATTCATGACGTACAATTTCAGAACACAACAGAAGGATAAAGAAGAAAATAGAGAGAAGACGCTATCTGAAAATGAATAAATAAACAGTGGCTCAGTTGGTAGAGTGTCTGTGTAAATGGGTTCCTTGATATAAATGGTTTCCTTAATGTAAAGCAAAGTAGGTGGAACAGCGCTATATAAAAATACATTTGTGATGATTTAGCTTGAAATTTGAAAACAGATTTGCTAGTGGTGTAAGTAAAATGTTCTTAAATATAAATTAATTTCAGTAGTCCAGGTCAATCAAGTACACAAATATGTCTACATCTAATCTAAATTTTTAAAATCAAGAAAATTATTCAGAATTTGGGTAATTGTAACTAACTTCATTATTGTACTTTTAAACAGCAGACCTCTGTGAAATCTATGATATAATACCTTTCTAAACCTATTTACATGCAGGCAAGCTAAGCAGATTATTATGATTAGATATTCAAAATAATATTAAATAAAATGTATTAGACAATGTCAAATCACAAGATCCAGTTTTCAAGTTCAAGTGCACTCTAAAAATATACATCCCTGACGTGTGTCCCATCAGTGTGATCCTCGACCCCCTGCCTCAGCCCATCCCTCTCAGTGAAGCTGCAGGTAGAACTGAAGCCATTAAAAGCTCATTTCAACTGACGCTCGTTAGTGTCATTATTAACGAAGCTAAGACTACGCGGCGCTGAGTGGGCCCTCAACAACAGTCACTCCATCAATGACTAAGCTAATCGAATCCGTCCATTAGGACATGACATTAAAGACATAGTGGATGCATTTGTTTATCCATGGCAAATGCTCTAAATCATTTCTACTTCGTTTTGACCATGATAAAATCAGCAGGTCTTTTATAGAATCAATCTTATCTTTGTCTTGTCGCTTATATTATGGTAATCTTTCTCTGCAGAACAAAAGCCGATTGTTCAAATCTGTGAAAGAGGCCGGCAAGATCATTGGGTCAGAGCAGCTCAGCTTCACAAACATCTTTGAAAAGCAGCTGCTGGGGAAGGCCCAGTCCCTTCTATCCAGCACAGAGAACCCGCTGCAGGAGGAGTTTGTGACTGTGAAGCCCTTGAAGAAGAGAACAGATTTAAGCTTTCTTTTATTCCTTATGGTTTAAATGCTCTTAATAATGTCTGGCTGTTGAATGGGATCTATGTTATATGGCAGAATCTTTTAGGAGGTCTTTTTTTTATATTTATTGGGCTTATTGGGTTGTGTCCAATGCGCCTACTAATGTCACTGTTGTCTAAATAACAACAGTTTTTGATTTGATCTGATGTGAACAAAACAAGTATATAGATACGGTTATACACTTTTGACTTTGGTCTTATATTAGAATGGTAGCAAATATTTTAATTGGCTAGGTACTACTGAACATTAGCCTAGTGTAAGTGCAAGATGCAAATTTCCTGATAATTAGAGATGGAAAGTGTATCAAAGAAATTATAGCATAGTAAGGGAGAGGTGCAAAAACAGAATCTTGAACATTTTGTCTATAATAAAAAAAACAACAACATAATTTGAATGGCCAGAAAATAACCAAATAAATTTCACATCCATTTTTAATCACATATATTTCTCAATTTTTATGTTTAATTTGTGATACCTCAACCTCATCCAAGACATTTACATATTTGGTCCAATTATGTATGATTGCTAATACATCCTCTAATTATTGTCATTGGGATAACGAAAAAAAAAAATGAAGACATAGATTTTTGTAAACAAATTGTCCGCCTCTACCTTCAGGGGCAATATACCAGTCACAACCTTTACATTTTCAAAACTTGTCAGATCAAAACGGTTTTCTGATTCACCAACATATCCTTGTGGTTTAGCTGCTAACAGCTGAGGTACTAACAAGCAACCCAGTTTAAACATGGACTCGGTCTCTCTTCAGTCAGCATCTATTTTGTATCTCAGGAACAATAACAAAGGCTGCACATCCAGCATTTCCCCTGCACTGTGTCTGTGTTGTCTGCTTTGATTGTAACTGGGTTCTGCTTTAAATCACCCCTCTGAAATGCCTCAATGTACACATCAAAAATAATGAACTACGCAGGGTTGTTCAAGTACTCTCCAGGTATTTCACCATTCACACAAGCAGCATTAAAATCTGCTGCCTCAGCCTCACAAGTGCGGTTCCTATAGACCTCTTTGCTCTGGCAGGTTTCAGACTTGTAAGCATTAGCCACTCAAGGTCTGGGTCATTTTTTTACTACCAGATGATTGCTATACATAATTCCTCAAGGCCTTGAACCTTGCAGTGTGTACTCAGAGCTCAGTGAAAGAGGCTGCTTCTATATGAAAGATATAGTTATATGTAGAGCATTACGACCAGAAAACTGCTTCTTTTTATTTCATGCAAAAGCTGACAAAATGTTTCTCCATAAAGAAATAATATTCAGATTTCTTCAATTATCTTCGTTCTGCTCTGGTAAATTACTAACTGTGAGTGAGCTGCATAGAATAAATAAGCACATGACATGCATACATATGCATACACTACATCTTTACATACCACAAAACAAAATCAGGCTGAAGCCATGGCCCTTTTTACAGCGTCACATGTCCCCTCCAATAGCTTTTTAACATATCCCATAATGCGCTATTATAATGTTGTTTTGCCATCAAAAACAGACCTGGAGCTGTGTTTTCTTTCATTCGCACAAGTTTGATACACAAGCCCTGCATATTTAGGCTCAGTTCTTCTCTTCAACAAAAAACATTCTCTTCCACGTTGTGATGTCATGTGGTAATACAGAAAGTGCTCCACTGTGTTTTTAAACTCCATACACCTTCACTAGAATGATTTTGATCATTTCAGTCCTGGAAAGGCCAATCTCTACTGAACTTAAGGTAAAAGGTAGCTGAAAACTACTACTACATGACATCACAAGGTGGAAAAGAGCATTTTGAGCTTTGGAGATGTAGACAACACATCCTTCCCTCTTAAATTGTCTTCAGCTTCCATGATTTCAAACATATTTTTGCCAGTACAAGTTGTTTTCTACCTTTATACATACAAAATGCAGCTTGACTGACAAGATTATAGAATTTTAATGATTTAGTGATTCATTGATTGATCAAGGCCTTGGATATTTCCATCCAAGGCATATTTGTTTAGTTTAATAATAATAATAATAATGGCTTACACTTGTAATGCGCTTTTTCAAAGCCTCTCAAAGCGCTACACTATAGTCATTATTCATTCATTTCCACACTTGGTGATGGTAAGCTACTACTGTAGCCACAGCTGCCCTGGGGCAGAGTGACGGAAGCAAGGCTGCCAATCTGCGCCATCGGCCCCTCTGACCACCACCTATCATTCACACACACACCACTTTCATACTAGGAAATGTGGGTGAAGTGTCTTGCCTAAGGACACAACGACAGAACTTGGTCCGAGCGGGACTTGGTCCGAGCGGGACTCGATCCGCCGACCTTCGGGTTGGGACCAACACTCTAACCACTGAGCCACTGTCACCCCAGTGGCTTCATTATATGAGGTCTACACACACTTGGTGTTTAGGTTTAGGTTAGGTAAGTAGTAATTATGGTTGAGGTTATAATAGTCTCCAGTAAATGGTAAATCAATGTAATCCCAAAAAGTATTGAATCCCAACATGTGTGTGTTTTCAAAAATGTAACTACATTTTAATACCAGATTAAAGTACAGCATTACTTTCACCTCTAAAGACCTATTTCATCTTGAAAGATGTATTTTTACAAGCCGTGTAGTGGCCTAGATCTTTTCTGTCTGAGCCTTTTAGACAAAACTTTGGTGGTTTTCTTCAAATCCGACAGATCCTACCGGGATTGGCAGACTAACATCAGTCACAGCTATAATCCTATAACCTCAAACCATTTTGTGAGTCTTGTTTGGAAGACAAGAAACTGTGGAGAAATGCAGCTATGAGTGAGAAAGGAGGAAGAGGAGAGGAAGAGGAGAGAGGAAGAGTAATTGTTCAAACAATGCACATGAAACAAACACAAACTGCACGGTACAGTCTTCAGAAAACTCAGATGGACTGTCTTCAAACAAAAGGAAGACAGATGTTTGTGGAGCTGCATTTTCAAAAAGAGATGAGTAAGTGCATAAAACTGCATGTTCAAACAATTGGGCCGTGACATATCCAGTTTCACACAACACTTTGTAACAGAGTGATGTTTTTATTCTGTTACGGTGAAGTTAATCTGTTTAACAATGTAACGGCGAAAACTAGGCTCACTATAAACAACCTATTAAAGGTTCTATATAAAGGTCTTCATCAAAAACATACCTGGAGTTGTGTTTTGTTTCATTCACACATGTTTGAGTAATCCTTTACAGCTACCTTTTACCTTTAGTTCAGTAGAGATTGGAAATCCTAGGGCTGAAATCATCCAAATGGTTCTAGTCAAGGTGTAAGGAGTTTAAAAATCACGTGGAGCACTTCCTGTATTACCGAATGACATCATAAGGTGGAACAGAGTGTTTTCTGTGACTTTCTTCCTTTATCTTTATTTATACAGGGGAACCCAATGAAGAACTTGCCTAAATATCCAGGGTTTGTGTGTTAAACGTGTGAATGGAACAAACACAACTCCAGGTCTGTGATGAGGAAACAACATTAGAAAAGTTAAGTTAATAATAAGTAATATAAGTTAATAAAGCTGACATGGACTATACTGCACGTTGCAATTTTTCTATTTAGCTTTCAAGACCTTTATTTGTAGTATTTTGTGATTCAATTGGGGCCTCTAGAATTGTATTGTATTTTATTGTAATGTATTCATTTAAAATTGAGGGTACAAATATCTACAATAATGAAATCTCAAGCTCAAGCACTTGACGATGTGCCACAGCACCAATGAAGTCATAAACTTTGGCCCACAGAAACAAAGAGATAGTGTTAGCATTTACCTCCAGTCTCTTTTTTAAAACCTTCAGGCTAGTAACTTTAACAGCCACATCAAATCAATAATATCTGCAGCTTTTTACCATCTAAAAAACACTGCAAAAATCTAAGGTATACTGTCTAAACCAGACTTGGAGAGACTGTTTCTGTCTCCAGTAGGTTAGACTACTGTAACAGCCTGCTTACTGGCCCCTCCAAATGAGCATTAAGACAGCAGCAGTACATCCAGAACACTGCTGCTCAGGTCCTGACTAGAACCATGAAGTACGAGCAACTTAAGTCCTGTGCTCAAGTCTCTGCACTGGCTTCCTGTGGCTCAGAGAATAGACTTTAAAGCAGCTCTGCTTGTGAACAACTTTCTCCATGACCTAACACCAAAGTACATCTCTGACATTTTACATCTCTGAGGACTTCAGGGACTGGCCTCCTGCTGGTGCCCAGAGTGAGGACAAAATATGGGAAATCAGCATTTCAGCTTAATGTAGCTAAAACCTGGAACATTCTGCCTGAAGATGTGAGACGGGCCTCTATTTTGACAATGTTTAAATCCAGGCTCAAAACAATTCTGTTTAGCTGTGCAAATGACTGAAAGGGTTTTATTCTGCCCTCTTCTCTTTAAATGTTCATTTTATGATGATTATTTATGTTTGGATTTGTTGTAGGCAAGGCAAGTTTACTTGTGTAGCACAATTTGTACACAAAGTAATTCAAAGTGATTTACAGAATATGAAAGACATTAAAATGACACAAATCAAAACATAAATAATCACAAATAATCATCATAAACTTAACTTTAAAGCAGAAGTTGTAGTGATTTTAACGTCTTTCTTATTCTCCGAAGCACTTTGAATTACTTTGTGTGTATTTTGCTATACAAATAAACTTGCCTTGCCTTGCCATTGGACGATGGGTCAACAGCCCAAAAGACCAAACTTCACACAGGAACAATAATAAATGCCTCAACCCTTCCCATAGTGTATGTGTTGTGGTTTGCCCTTTATGTCATCCAAGGCACTCTTACTATTTGATGTGCTAAAAGAACCAGGAAATGTGGGCTGTGTTTGGGTTGGCAGTCTGTCACATCAACACTGAGTATAATTCTGATGGCTCAGCAGACAGCTCATCTTCTCCACACTATTTCCCATTGACAGGCAAGCACCATAAACTATAGCACACCATAATAGGAGTCTTTTTTCTTGGGGACATCTAAATCTCACTTTTCCCACAGTTTCATTTGTCATTTTTGGCGCTGTGGAAGATGGAGTAATGGGAAAGATGATAATGAGGTGGTTTGGAGCCAAAACAACAACAAAATCTGGTTGGGAACATGCCAACTGCCTCCCTGCATGGGACTGACTAAATGACTCTCAACGGCTTTTCAATCCCTCCATGCCACTGTAGGTGCCTTCCATCATTTCTTGTTTAGACCTCATTCTTTTCTTCCCGTTCAGAGCCCCAACTGTTTGAATATATTTTAAAACGAGTGCCCTTCTTGTGACAGTGCAAATCTAACATCACACCGCTGTATCAATTTGGCAGAAATCCAACAACAAAGAAGCAGTAGTCAGTATTTTCTTTGTGCCAAATTCCAAACTCAAATGACTCCAGTATAATCTTCTCAATTTGAAAGTCACTACACATGTAACACAAACAGATGTTAATAATTTGCGTAACAAGTGTGATCATTCTGACTGTTTTTAGTTTAAGGATATCAACTTTTTACCCTCTAACTCTAGACACATAAATTTAAAACTGGTTAAAATCAATGGCCTTTAATCTTGCTTGTTCATGTTTGTGTTGCTGGCTACAAAAAAATGAACGTAATTAAAAGTTGTATTATTCACAAAGACTGCTTCTAAATGAGCAACGACTATACAGATATAAAGCTTTTTTTACTCCCAGAAACTTTATATCACTTCAAAGAGCTTAATTAAGTTTTAAACAATCCATTAGTTGTTGAGCAGCAAAAAAAAAAAAAAAAGATTTGCTGCAGCGGTCCAGTGAATTACTGCCAACACAATGCTTGGTTGTTAACATTTTGTCAGCTGTCATCAAATAAAATACTACTTATGGATGATGAAATGAAATGCATACCTCTCCATTTCATTACTTAATGTAACATAGGAGACACTGTAAAATCCCATAGGCAGCAGAGAATGATGTTTATTGTGATGTTACATTGGATTAAGGATTAATATGGAAAACAACTTGCCTCATTAATTCTTTGCAACTATTGGTGTTAATTTGCATGTGTTTAATGGAACCTCAATTTATACAAAAAACTTGCTGATTATTAATTAGACCTGCTTTGCGTTATCTCTTTTATTCTTCATTGAAATGATTTACACAAGGACAAAAAATGAAAACTAGCCTCTGGGCCAAAGAGGCTGTATAAAGAAGTGGGCTAAGCGAGTGTGATGTCGCCCATAGCGTTCGGTCAAATGAAGCTCATCGACGCTAGCAGTTATAGGGCGAATTTCAAGCTCAGTTCCATATCTGAATATCTGACCGCAAGTATCATAGCAACCAAAGAGCCAATCCGGAGTGAGGCTGTTGAAGTTAATGCCCCTTCCTGCTCGCACACCGGTTTAGCAGGGAGTGGGCATTTAGCGACACTGTCAATCAAACCTGTTGGTAACGACGAGGAAAGAGAGCATCTGATTTTTCTGTTATCAATGTTCATATCTTGATTTACGGACACATAAGTGAAATACAAAACAGGGTCATGTAGAGAGGGTTAATACAAACATTTTGAGGTCCGAATGAAGAGCCGCAGCAGTTACAGAGACGGGGACGTTTTTCAGTAGAAAGTGAATCGGAACTAGAGTCAATGGAGTTGGAAGCGAGCCCATGATCACTTTCTATTTGGAACACAGCGGCTAGCAGGTTAGCTATGTCCATTTATATATATAGTCTATATATAAAGAGCTATAAAAGTTAGGTCTGGGCTAACTCCTGCATATTTGTTACTGTAGGTCAATATGCACTATTTCTATAATAACAAAAATAATTAATGAATGAAATAATTAACAGCAGCCTTTGTGTTTGCAGATCTCTCTACCTTCTGCTACAGCAAAGAAAGACTTGCTAAATCACCAGTTATAATCAAGGGGCACAGCTATTTTAAAAGCCTTTGAGGCACAATTACAACAACCCAGAGTTCACACTAATAAACATTTGTCCTTAAGTGAACCCAAATGTGTAAAACTATTTACTTCCTCTGTGCCAGTGTGAAGTTATACATCCAGATTTAATTTAAAGTAATAAACAATGTAATGTGTGTTATTTATCAAGTCTTCGGAGCCAGATGTAAAAACCCTATTCATTACGATGAGAGTAAAGTCTAAAGTGGACTGAGGCTAATGCAGATTGGTGGGCAGTGTGGGTCTAACAGAGCTCACTCAGCTCTGATTAAATCTGTGATAATAACTGTACAGTCCATGAGTCACTCGTATTCATCAGACAACTGCATCTGTTAAGCAAGACAGCAGGAGGTACAGTTAAAGCGATGCGTGAACACTGCTGCATGAACACCAGTAACAGTGAAAGAGATTGTTTATTTAGCACTTGTTTACTTGAGTCTCCATTCTTTAATCTGCTTTTTTCCAGACAGACGCTCAGTTCAGTGCAGTGAATCCGGGGCTTTGACCAGCTTTGGAAAATTAGACGGCAAACAAAATGACAGACTCATCCCGGTGTAAGCCTGCTCCCTGCTCCCCCTGATCTTTTTTCTTTATCTAAGCAGCTGCTCTCAATCTGTCACACTGTTCTGTGAGGCGTAATTTGCCTAAATTGAGCCATAACGTGGCCTGTAAATGTAATTTTGTCAGAAACAGATTAATCCATATGATGGGATGAGAGCACGTGTGCCCCACTATGTGTATGTACATACAGTCTGCTGCTTTATGTACACTGTGTACTGCCAAGTCCGTAATCCCAGGGCCTTATGCTGAGTGAATCAAACAGTTGAACACAAACAAATCCACTCCTTCAAAATAAAGTTCATGACTCTTGCTTAACCTTGTTTAACTCTGCAATGCATGTGGCAAAAACAGTTACTATTCTGAGAAGGTGCCACAAATGTTATACATATTCCTGAACACTATTTTATAAGAGCACAAGTTTGCCTCATTCAACAGTTTGATTACACAGATCAGCACCGCTGTTGCACCACAGCAGATTCTTCCGGGAAGCCCATTAAAATCACAGTTGGTGCTGAAATCTAAATCCAAAAAAGTACATTGTTGACTGTTGTTATGTTTTGAGTCAAATGTGTGCCAAGGGCCTTCATTTAGTTTTTTTGGATAGAGAAACGAAAAAAATAATGACCCACGTGAGGCGTCTGTCTCTCACACACACAGATGTGTACTGAGCTGCTCCACTGACAGTGGTCTGACAGTTCTCTCCAGAGACAGGTCCAGCTCTGGCGACAGGTAGGCCTATTAAATATGGACTGCAGTGCAGCGATAGGACACCGCAGGCCATTAGCCATTATAAATATATAATTCAAAGCTCCTACATATTTCACCCTCCTGACCAAATCACATCTCCACATACAGGCCTTCTGATTAGCATCCGAATGCATCTCAATTTCACTGACTGTCAGGGCTCATTTTGAAAAGCATGGGTCGGGAGAGAAACTACTGTAAATGACCAATGTGTAAATGAAGCAATGAATAAATAAGAAATCCATCTGAGGCACTGCAGAGAGAGGAGAGGGCCTGAGAGGCACATTTTATTGTGAGCAGGACTCAAATATCAATCACTTCTGAACACTTTGATTGCAAAGTACGACCGGTGTCTTCTCATTCTCATTAACTTCTTTTTCACTCTCTGGGATGTTTTGTTTTCATCTCCAACCTGTAGCCTATTCATAATTCAAATCCTATCTTTCACATTGCTTCATCATCTATTTTTTTCCTACTTGTGTCAACTCACTAACCTTTATTTCATGTTTTTCTAGCCCATCCCTCCAATTCCCATTCCTAAAAACAAACAATTCACACTCCACTGGAGAGATAGCTCAAATATATTTATGGATCATAGCATCCCAAAGGCAGTCACCTGTAGTTTATGCCTTGGATCATGTTGTTTTTACTCCTCCCTGTGTACAAATCTGTAATATGTTTATTTTATCCATCCTCTCTCTCTGACCCTTCTTCAATGTCACACAGGGTGGTGGGTGTGAGTGTGTGGACATAAGGAGCGCCCATCAGTCGCTGAGGAATGAATGATTTGAGCAAAAATCGATACAAGAGACCAATTCTGAAGTAGCAACACCTCTGCTGTCTGACAATAACTAATGAGAGGTCCACCTGCACTTTGCAATAACAACAGATGTGTTTCATTATTTGATAAACTTTAACTTGTTACTGGCTTTTTTTTTAGGCAAATTGTGTGTGTTTATGTGTATGCTATATTTTAAACATCCAAGTAGACATGCTCTATTTGGCACCAAGGGAAAACATTACAAAACTAATGAGTTACCTGGCGTTTCTAATCAAGTTTGTATTAGAATAGAAATACAACAGTGAGATGATGCATCTGTGTTACCTGTCCAACCAGAACCACACGCTTTAACAAAACTTTACAAAGACAAATGGAGCCATATCTTGTCTTCCTGATTTCACAGGGAGCAAGACTGACAGGCAGATTAACCAATCAGAGAGACAAATGTTTTGTTTGTATCTAAAACAAACATGGCTGCTTACATAAAAAAGGGGAAAAAACAACAGGAAGAACTGAGGCAGATTTTTGCTGAATCAATGATCGAAGCACTAAATTGTTACTTATTTCAGGTAAAAGAAGTTATATTTTGTTGAGAATTATATATATATATATATATAATATATTATTATATATTTTGAGAATTTTTGAGAGGAGGCATCTTCTGCATTTGAGAAACATATGATACAAGTTAGCGAGTGTGATTGGATCGTCTCAAGTTAAGACGGAGGATTTTCACCATCTATTGTTTGGTTTCAAACCCTTCTGGACTTGATCAGAATGGCTGGTCAGGCAAGCATCTGTGTATTTGTATTGGCAGCTTAGACATCTTGTTTCATACCACAGATCTTATCACCGTGTGTTTTCAAATCAAATAGTTCATCCTTTCCTATGAGTATATACCCATAAAAACTGTATTTTCTGGCAATAGCAGGGTCTAACAGGACAGTACATGTGGACTGGTCTCTCTTACACTGATGATAATAATAGTGTGTGTGATTGTGTTGCTGTTGCTCTGATTGTAATGCTAGTATAAATGGAAAGAGGTGGGTGAGGGACTGTTGATTTCTGATAGAACAATTGCCATATCCTTTGACATTTAAAGGCAGTGTACCTGATTTTTACTGTCTTAAAGCATGGAAAACAGAACTAGTGCGTTTTGAACAGTTTGTAGTGGTCCAAAGGTATTCCTCACTTACCTTATTGATTGTAAACATCCTCATTATTCACTACAATGAGTTTATAATATTATAGTTTATTTCACAACTTTCAGAGCAGAGTTATGCGGTCACGGTAATGCTAACAACAACTTGCATATTTTGACCTCCAGAGCTGCTTATACCATATATCTGTACAGGAGGAAGACAATTCTTGCTCAAATCAGGTACAGAGCCTTTAAACTGTAATCACACCATGGCATATATGTGATATCTGTGGAGCTGTCATTCAAATACGCTCTTATAAAACAACAATCCACTTCCCACTGTGCCTCTGTGGAGGGTAACCTATTTTAGGATCAGACCCGACTTAAGCACGACAAAAAACATTTAAAACAAAAGTTGTTTAAATGGGTCAGGGTGAAACAATGCATTCATATTTTCTCTAGTAAACTTGCACTGTTATGTATGAGAGAAAATTCCAACCCAAATCTGACATTAAAGGCAATTTAACAAAGACATCTTTTTGCCTTAAAAGTCCACTATGTAACTTTTCTGGTGGAAAGTCTGCCACTTAGTTGTTTCCATGGGGATGTCATTGCTTTGCCTAAATGTGTCACTGTATTGTAATTAACCTAAATATATCCATAGAGACAGTTCAGCAGGTGACAGTTCAAGTTTCAGGTAAGATCTGTGGAGAAGTGGCCTCGTTTGCATGGTGTAATTGAAATCAATGCAAAATAGATCAGTCTAATGCTATTTCTGTACAACTTATCAGCCGAATGAGTCATATCTCCAGCATAGATTAGCTTTACATAGTTGTCATTGAAATTATTCCTCATTAGAGCCAATTGCAGATGTAAAACGCACTAGAAATGTAGAAATGTGGAAAATTAAAGGATGAAAAATGAAGGATGAAAACCCTTTTTCAAAACTTCCAAATAAGTGCACTATCCAGATGCCTTTGTAGTCCAGTAAACCGCTATGGTTTACTGGACTACAAAGGAGCAAATGCAGCGTGACAATACACTTTCATAATAAAAGCTGTGATATAAAAAAGCCTTGGAGCAAAAAGTAGTGATACCAGTCATAAAGTGCAAAGAGAAAGCTGCCTGCCAATGGATGACATAACCACAGATCACAGAACCTTTTAGCATAATCTCCCATTGAAGTAACAAAGGAGTTTACACAGATGGACAGTGGCTCATGAGACTAGCAAGACAAAAGTGGTGTATTGTGTTGCCAGTGCATAAAATCAGACGTCTAACCTTGTTTTTGGAAGAGATGGCTGCTGACAATCTCAGTCATGGAAAGCACCTTCTGTTTTTGGAGTTTCTCGGGAGGAATGCAGGAGTAGAAGTCATGCAACAACTGGCTGGATGGAGAATAGGAAATATATTTTAATACAGCCGCAGTAAAAACACACACACACACACACACACACAGAGATTGGGCAGCAGATTTTTAGATAAATATTGACTTTCCTTTCTTGGACTACATGTGACAGATATGGACAACTGCAAACCAGGAACAGGGCAATAGATAAACAGTTTTTGAGATGCCCTGACACAGTAGTGTATGTACAATTTTCCAGCTTCCAACACATTAACTTGAGTTCAGAATGTTCACTTGCTAGAAAAGGTTTATTAAAATCCACAGATCCTTTTGTAATTCCAGAAACACAAAACTTATACAAGATATTAAATTATTTGCTTTGGTTCCTCTGTTGAGTAATGAGTGGGGCTGTGTGAGAATATAAAATTAGACACGGGCTAAACACGGCTTAATGAAGACACAGGTAGAGCCTGAACCCAAATACCATTTTAGAATAATTAAAAAGGCTGGTTGGGAGTGCAGGAGCCACTTAGCAAGATTGAGCGCTTAGGAGCATGGCAACCATTCGATCTTCATTTGTTTTCTGTCCACCACTTTGTTTCATCGGCCCTAACTCTGCCACACAGTCTGCACACAGGCACTTTCAATGATTATAGAAAATACAGCACCATTAAGTACAATGTTCCTCTTTTGATTAGCGTTAGCATACATGTAGCATCAGTGCAAAATGCAGGTGAACATATCTTAGCTTTCATAATAGCTCTTAGTGACATTTAATCAAATCAAGGCAAACCGTGGCAGTGCTATTCCCATGCATGGCCAGACGTGGGTAAAATAAAAATGCTGGTTTGATAAAACAGTATTCCATTTTAAAAAGAATTTGTTAGGCAAATTTCAAAGGTCAATAAAGGTTTTTGTTTTGTTTTTTACACATATTTTGGTGTGATGTGTAAGCTTTTTATTTGACTGATTATGCTATTTAATTTAGGTGATCCATTTTGCGTGTCAGTTTGTATATGTATATTACGCACATTACTTTACATCAAAAGCACAACTTTTACACATCACACAGCATACTTCTGCACAACATCGTGACTTCACAAGCTAAAAGAAACTTGGCAAGAATACAACAACTTTAATGTCCACCTCTCAGTCCGTGATTGGTATTCACGCAACTTGTTTTAGCCTTGGGCACTTCTGATCAAAGATTCAAAAGGGACGTTGCCTTAAAGTTCAGGCTTGGGGTGAGTTTGCATGCCTATGTGTAGTATAATAATCTTTTTTTTTTTTTAGTTTTACGTGAAAGAATAAGCTCGGTGACTTATTGCCTTTCCAGTGGTGTTGCTGTGCAGATGTTGGAGGTAGCACCTCTGTGACACGGTGCTGGCGTGTTTTCATTTGCGGAGCTGGTGTGGCAGATGCGAATATTGCAAATAAACAGCAAAGACGCAGGTCACAGAGGGGTCAGCTGATAATGAACAGTGGAGCTGACAGGTCAAACATCTTAATTATTCTTTCACTGAAGTAATGAGGCTATGATGAGAAAATGCATCCAGTTTCAGTCGGGGTAATTGTGCTACACAAGTGAATGAAATGTAGAGCAGCTTCGATAAATGTGTGGTTAAATGATGGTTCTTTGAGGTCTCATTTTCTTTGTTAAATGGGAATCAAATGTGAATACGTGAAATATAAATCCTGTTTGACATACGGTAGACTTGAGGCTTACCTGAGCAGTTTACCATCAAAAACCTTCTCAACATCTTGGAGCACGGTTGGAAGGTATTTCAGGGCAGCAACCTGACAACATAAAGAAAACCAGGTTACATACTTCACACTACTTCTATATAATCAACTTTTAAATTAATTAAAGTTAAAGTTAAAGTTATTCATTATTTTAATAGGAATTCAATGGGTAGTTTGTTTTTTGTTTACAGCATGACAGTTAAAATTAAATAGGAGTGTTTTTCTGCTTGTATGAGGCACATTAAGCATTTTGGAGCTAATAGAAGCTCAGTTACTTTGGCAAGACACTTCCTTCTATGTGTGAATATTTTATTATGATTCTGTGTTTGGCTGTAGGCACAACCAGGCAAGCTGTAAATTAACAACTAACTGTTGTGATTCTGGATTCAGATGTAAAACTATCTGAGTGAGTGAAAGCCTTTATGAGGATGATTTTATTATTATGTTTGAATACTGCCCAGTTCATATCTGCAACTTTGACACTATACAGTACATGGTCAATAGAAACTTAAAATTGGAAGAAGATAGGAAATTAAGTGTCTACAAATGAAGCGTGGACATATTTACCCTGTTGAGCAGAGTGGTGGTGTAGTCTGTTTTCATCAGATTGTTAATAGATTCAAAAAGTCTTTTCAAAGAGTCTTCAAACTCAGCTTGCTCCTTTCCCTCGTATAGCCTAGGAAAACAAAAGAATTATTTATATATCACCCTAGGTAAGTATGTCAGAAGGGCATCTGATATAAAACCAAATCAATACATTATGTGACTCATGCAAACATGGGGAACTATTGTTTCAGTTTTATGCAGCTAAAACCTGGAACAGTCTTCTTGAAGATGTGAGATGGGCCTCTACTCTAACAGGCTAAGTCCAGGCTCAATTTGGTTCTGTTTAGCAGTGTATATGACTGAAAGTTTTTATGTGATTTTAATGTCTTTCTTATTCTGCTAAACTATTTACTTTGTGTACAAATGGTGCTATACAAATAAACTTGCCTTGCCTTGTCAGTACCAGAATTCAGACCGGTAGAAGTGGAGATAAAATTGGAACAGAATCTTCAAAATGAAAGAAAATCTGAGAGAAATACATAAATCGTCCTTCCTTCAGCACCATAAAGGTTAACTATGAAACAATGTGAATATATTTATTTTTAGGGTCAAAAAGTTATCTCCCAAAGCTCATTTCCACCTGTTACCCTGCTCTCTCTCTCCACCTGCGAACTGTCCATTGTCCTCACTGTCTCACTGGGATTCCATGGAGCTGTGTGCCCATTAATTACAATGGGAGTTATGAGTGCTATGGGGACGGATTACCACGTGCTGAATTTAGCAAGTGGGATAGGATTAGGCCTAAAACACAAGGTATTATCACTGGCTTTTACAGGGTACAGTTCTGATTGTCCCGTCTAATCCAGTCTAACAGTGCGTGTAAGCGTGGGAGTTTTCAGCACTGAGTAATAATAATGTAGCCCATTCTCACATATACTGTCCTAGTTGAGCAATGCTTTATAGATGCACATTATGTTATGGTCCAAAGGCAACAACAGATATACCACAAACTCTGCAAAATGGACAGTAAAGTTTTATGTCAAAGAAGCTTATGTGTAGTATTAGGGAGAAATCTAATATTTTGTTTGCTTAGGAAGTCATAGGGAGGTGATATGTTAAAAGCATATAAAATGTGCAAATGGAAGTGTTTGTAATGTTTAAATGGCTGGATCAGAGGCCATGCAATCTATGCAATTGCAGCTCTCGTTGAGTGTTCCCGTGCTGCAGTGGTCTATAACTATGAAATATTGATGCTTGAGTTAATGCAGGTGGTGATAGAGAGATGCCATAATACGCTGTGGATTGAAAGGTAATGTGTTTGGGGTCATTATATGTAATATATATATATATAATCCTGTGATCTGTCAATTGAGAAACATGATTAAAGTGATTTGGTGCAGTACTGTATAATGCAGCTCCATGATAAATACTGTTCACTTTTCTGCATCCACTCCTCCTTTTGGTCAGTCTCCATCATGACTGAGTGACAGCCAAATTTAACCAATTACACTTAAGTATATGAAGTCCAAGTAGATAGACTGACTTCTTAAAAGGCCCATATTACACTATTTCTGATCTATGCTACAATGTTTTTTCCTCATTACTAGCATACACAAGCATCATTCACACATGTTAAACACACAAACCCCGCAGAAAGCACCCTGTCCCACGTTGTGATGTCATTTGGTAATACAGGAAGTGCTCCACTGTGTTTTTAAACTCCATACACCTTCACTAAACTCATTTGGATAATTTCAGCCCTTGAATTTCCAGTCTTGACAAAACAAAAGGTAGCTGTTAACTTGAAAACTACCACCTCATGACATCACAAGGTGGAACAGAGCACAGGAGATGTAGACAGCCTAATGACACAGGATTACTCAAACACGTGTGAATTAAGCAAAACTCAACTTCAGGTATGTTTTTGAGGAGGTAACAACATTCCAACGTGACTTAAAGCTGACATGAGTCCATTTTGAGTAATATAGGAATACAATTCTCCATTGTTTGTAACTGTTTACTGATGCCTCTTGACCGCGTCTTTCTGAATTAAGGGACTTTGCTGTTAAAATAGTGGTAAACAATAACGATAAACAAATCAGTAGATTCAATTATTCCTGACAAAACCCACCACTCATTTATGACCACACGAAACTGGAACATGTGATTGTACAACGTGGACATGCAAAAGTCAGCAACAGAAAAGTCACTTAGTTCAGCAAATAATATTCATGACAGATGGAGGGCAGAAAACAGATGAGACTAGCAGATGAGGCTGCGAATGACAAAAAGAGCAACTACGATTTTAAAATGGCCGAGATGAAAATGAAAAAAGTGAATTAAGGTTTGATGAAGGCTGCAGTGGAAGAGATTCATTTCAACATTATACCATATGTCAGCAGTTATATTTCAAATCTCTTGCGTGACACATAATACTCTTATAGCTTGACAGATGAATGAGCACTGGCTGAAATGTCTAAGAAAACTTGAATCAAAATTATGGATATATTGAATCAAAAGAATCTGTTTTTTGAGATGAGGGGGAATAATTTAGGACATAGAAGGATGAAAGGGAGAGGACACAAGGGCAGAGACACAAAGGAGGAATGGAGAGCACACTGCTGCTTTAGGGAAGGAAAAGCGATCCAGACTACAGGAACTAGTCCAAGCAAAAGCTGCAGCGTGAAGGACAGACAGAGGTGAAGGCAAGTCCACAATTTACTACAACAGTCCAGCACACTTTCTGAAGAAAACAGCACCAAATACTGACTGAACATGGAGAGCATTTGACAGCCACCTACCATTTCATTTTATTTTTAGTTAGTCCGCCTGTCTTTTGTTGACCAATGATTATTTCATTGTCAGACTTTCTAACTTTTTGTTGGTTAAATCAATTTTGCCCTGCAAGATGACTGCTGTTGTGATTTTGAGCTCTACAAAATAAATTGAATTGAAAATATTTGGTTTTCTCTCATGAATGACAAGGCCAATGCTGGAATGGGGAGTGAAATTGATTTTCAAATGTGATTTTCAAAGGGATATATAGAGGAGATGCCATTGGTCTGTATAGGGAAAGAATAAAGGTGATAATTTAATGCACCCACATATATGCATAAATTCACTGATGACGGTGCCCTGGTGTTTGAACCTAGAATGCAAATGCACACCTATGGACAGGAACAGTAACATACACAAGATTTGAAAGTATGAGTCACTATATTAAAGGTGCACTATGTACATTTTCTGGTGGAGGGCCTACCATCTTTTTGTCTCCACATGCTCTGCTCTGGAATGTCCCACAGTGTAGCATTTAATGTATCTTTCTCCTTGGAGACTAGCAGCCAACACCCCAAGTTACAGATCTAATCTCTGGAGCACTGAGCTATTCTTACAAGGTATTCTTAAGTCAAAAAACAACTGTAATTGATTAATGTTAAACAGATAATGCTCAACTATGGAACATTCGAGGCAAAGCAATAATCTTCATGGACACCAGCAGTTAGAGAATCTCTCACCAGAAACACTACATAATGGATGCACCTTTAACACGTTATGTAGAAAATCCTTACTTAAAGTACAGCAGGGCAGACATCTTCTGATGCCGCTACAAACTTTTATAAACCATATAACTGCAAGAGCCATCTGATATCCTGAGTTAAACCACTGGATCAAAGAACAGGGTCTGAATGATAAAATAAAGCACCATTCAAACAAATGAGAATCTAAACTTTCAGAAATGTTTCTTTAGTCTCTTTCTCTCAGTGGGCCTTTTGTGGAAAAATAGCTTTAAGCCCAAATCCTCCCTAGGCTATTGTGGCTGACACCTGTATAAGTCCCTTTGGCTGGAAAAGCCTTAAGTAACCCACAGGCAAACATAGGATAAAATAGTAGATGGTGGTTTTGACTTGTCAGCATCAGTTTGCAAGCCGCAGTTATAAATGGTGTTTACATTTATCGAGTAGCGCAGCTCTTGGCTCAGAACCAGGGGTGTCATAAGTCTCTGGTGTTGGAGGTTGGTCTGCCGCTTGGTGTTTCACTGTCTGCTCATTCAGCATCCCTGCCCCATCATTAGCCCCACTACACCACTGCACTTCATCATCAATGCTTATTAGGGACATTAGTGCTGTAATCAGCAGCCCGCTCTCAAGGGGGCGTCAGAAAGTATTACTTTAAGGTTCCACTGTCAATGTGCTGTGAGGGCATGTCCAAAGAGGTGTGGGGTTGGACGGTAACAGCAGAGTTAATGGCTCGATGAGAGACCAGCAGAATCAAATGAGACCCAAAGTTCCAGCAATTAGTCACAAAAATCATGTATATTTGAACCCTTTACATAAGAATGATAGGATCTATACATTTGAAATGTATTAGATGCAGAGAGGTATTAGATACCAAAATTGTATGTGGGCCACTATGAAAAGTAACAGACCTATTCAAATGCAAAAAATATATATATTTTAATTAAATTAGCTTAGGAATGATACAAAATACCACTGTTAAACCCTTACAAATTCTGTACTGACATTGAAAATGTTGAGCATGCAGTAGGGTTAATATATGTATGTCACATTTGTATTAATGCTCTGGTTTTATTATTAATAAGCTGGAGCCACTTACTGGGAATAGAGCATCCGTGAGCGCACAATAAACTTGAAGATATACTCGAGGGCTTTGAGAGTCCGGAGGATGGGCTCGCACTGTTCCCCTCGGCTGGACACATCCAGATATCTCTTCAGCACAGACATCAGCTTCCTGGATGGAAAATCATATGAATGACGTTATTATCCAAAAACATTATAGGGAACAAGATACATCAAATACATAATGACAGACAAGTCATAAAGTTTAACCATGCAGGTAAAACTGTAAGTGAATTTTGTGATAAAATGCTAATCTATTTTTGGGGCAGCTGGAGAGAGCAAAGGAGAGAAAATAAAATGTGATAGGAAAGCAGGAGGAGGCAGAGAAAATGGTATTTCACACCTCAACAGATGTACCTTTTACTGAGGTTTGGATTTGCCTGGAGAGGAATGGTATAAAGCAGCCATGTTCCAACACATGTGCCCCCTACAGGGCTTTTATCCTTAAATAAATAAAGCCTTTTTGAGTAAAGAGTGCATGGAGAGCTCTGTGTAATTTAGAGGTCTGTCTCAAGGGTGTGATTTAAATATAGTCACTGTGTTAGCAGACGTCTTTTAGCACCTGAATGGACTATTTCTCTGCAGGAGATTTACTATTTTAAACTGGGGAAGAAAGTTTAAAGTTTAACTAAATGCCTCTGGCTAAACAAGAGGCAAGTGTTGATAAACTTCTTTCACTGTGAAGACACACAACAGCGAGAGACTAATGACAGGCAGCAGGTATCGGAACATTAACACTATTTGATGTTTTATTTAAAATTCCTATATTATGCTAAATTGATTGTGAGTTTTTAGCTGTTGGAATGTTGTTTCCTCATCAAAATACCTGGAGTTGTGCTTTGTTTCATTCACACATGTTTGAGTTACCCTTTATTATGAGTCTGTCTACATCTCCAAAGCTCTAAAATGTTCTGTTCTACCTTGTGATGTCATATAGTGGTAGTTTTCAAGTTAACAGCTACCATTTTCCTCTAGTTCAGTAGAGATTGGCAATTGCTGAGTTTATTTATCCAGATGATTTTAGTGAATCTCACGCTCCATCCCTCAGCGTGAGATTGACAGGCGGATCAGTGCAGCGTCTGCAGTGATGCGGTCGCTGTATCGGTCCGTTGTGGTGAAGATTTAATGACCGAAAGGACAAGATCGCGGATACAAGCGGCCGAAATGGGTTTCCTCCGCAGAGTGGCTGGGTGCACCCTTAGGGATAGGATGAGGAGCTCAGTCACACGGGAGGAGCTCGGAGTAGAGTCACTGCTCCTACACGTTGAGAGAAGCCAGCTGAGGTGGCTCGGGCATCTGCTCAGGATGCCTCCTGGACGCCTCCCTAGGGAGGTGTTCTGGGCATGTCCCACCAGGAGGAGGCCCCGGGGAAGACCCAGGACACACTGGAGGGACTATGTCTCTCGGCTGGCCTGGGAACGCCTTGGGATCCCACCGGAGGAGCTGGAGAATGTGGCTGGGGTGAGGGAAGTCTGGGAGTCCCTGCTTAGACTGCTGCCCCCGCAACCCGGCTCCGGATAAGCGGAAGAAAATGGATGGATGGATGGATTTTAGTGAAGGTGTTTGAAGTTTAAAAACACAGGGGAGCACTTCCTGTACTACCACATGATGACACAAGGTGGAACAGGGTGTTTTCAGTTTGAGAGAAGTACTCAGCCTAAATATGCAGGGTTTGTGTGTTAAACATGTGTGAATGAAACAAAACATCACTCTGGGTTTGTTTTTAAGGAGGATACAACATTTTAACATAGATCAGAAAATAGCATAATGAGGGCCCTTTCAAAGAGCAAAATGAAAAGAGAAGGCAAAAATGAATTATGGTAAAAATGTTTTGTTGTTTTAGTAAATGAAATTACACTTCATGCATAATTCAATTTCTACTCCTCACAGGGACTGATGATAACCAAACCAATCATAAGTTTTAAATATTTCAAATGCACTTTGGATTTTAAAATCACATTACAACTTTCCACCATGCAGAAATAGGAAAGACATTATCTGTATATCAGTATGAGGGGTATGACTTACTTGTAAGCCAGTGTGGCACTGAAATGCTGCTTGATATATGCCTCCAGCACTGTGTTGAAATGTTGAAACTTTCTGTCAGCGATGAGCCCAATAATGTATATCTGTAAAAGCAGAGTATTGACTGTATGGTAACAGTTACACTGATAGGCATATCTGTGTGTCAGTGTGGGTTCATACATAAGCTATCAAACTATCAAAGCCATCTAATGACAAGACGCATCAGACTCACACACTCACCAAGGCATCAAATACAAGGATGTCATAGTCATCTGTCTGAGAGTGCTCCATCATGATGTTGAACAAGGCGTCCAGTGTGTCCTGTAGAAACTGTACGTACAGAAGACAAGAGGAGCGTTACATAGACCGTAATTGTAGTCTTCATACATGTTACACAACCCACTGACCTTCACCACCTCCTCTCCATCAATAATTTTCAGTTTCTCTAGGTTTTCTTTCAAAAGCTCAGGGCGAGTCCTCCACTTGAGCAACCCAAGCAGACCAACTGTAATACACAAATACAAAAATGTACAAACACTAAAGTGTAGGTTATATAATATAATGCATCAGTGATTCATCCAACAAACAGTGTATGAACAAACAAGAACTAAATTACTCCTACTAACAAGCAGGTGAAAAACAAATGCAACCTGAATTAAACTGTAAGGCTATCTAAACTAGTTTTGTAATTTGAAATGATTGTGCCTTATGAAAGGTACACTGTCACATAACTCATTTGTGTTTGAAATGTTTTGCAGTTATTAATTCTTCTTAAAACTGACACGCAGCATATTTGTATCTCTAAAGGGTTGGCCACTTTACAGTCACTGCCTCCCCTTCAGTCACTTCAGGCCAAACATGCACATCTGGTGTTGGCCCTGGTCACACTGCACAAGTGACAGAGGCAATGTGTATGTATGAGCGTGCATGTGAGAGAAAGTTAGTGTGTGTGTGAGCATGCATGTGAGAGGAAGACAGTGTGTGTGTGAGTGTGCATGTGAGAGAAAGGTGGGGTGTGTGTGAGTGTGCGTGTGAGAGAAAGACAGTGTGTGTGTGAGCGTGCACGTGAGAGAAAGGTGGGGTGTGTGTGAGTGTGCGTGTGAGAGAAAGACAGTGTGTGTGTGAGTGTGCATGTGAGAGAAAGACAGTGTGTGTGAGCGAGAATGTGAGAGAAAGGTAGTGTGTGTGTGAGTGTGCATGTGAGAGAAAGGTAGTGTGTGTGAGCGTGCATGTGAGAGGTAGTGTGTGTGTGAGTGTGCATGTGAGAGACTACGAGTGGGTGCGAGCGTGCACGTGGGAGGCAGTATATGTGTGCATGAGCAGGTACGTGAGAGAAGCAGTGTGTGTTTGAGCGTGCACATGAGAGCGAGAATGTGTGTGAATGTGTACATGAGAGAGGCAGTGTGTGTGAGCGTGCATGTGAGAGAGGCAGTGCATGTGAGAGGCAGTGCATGTGAGTGTGCATGTGTGAGAGGCAGTGCGTGTGTGCGTGTGAGTGTGCATGTGTGAGAGGCAGTGCGTGTGTGCATGTGAGCGTGCATGTGTGAGAGGCAGTGCGTGTGAGTGTGCGTGTGTGTGAGGCAGTGCGTGTGAGCGTGCGTGTGTGAGAGGCAGTGCGTGTGTGAGAGGCAGTGCATGTGAGCGTGCGTGTGTGAGAGGCAGTGAGTGTAAGCGTGTGTGTGTGAGAGGCAGTGCGTGTGAGCGTGCGTGTGTGAGAGGCAGTGCGTGTGAGCGTGCGTGTGTGAGAGGCAGTGCGTGTGAGCGTGCGTGTGTGAGAGGCAGTGCGTGTGAGCGTGCGTGTGTGAGAGGCAGTGCGTGTGAGCGTGCGTGTGTGAGAGGCAGTGCGTGTGAGCGTGCGTGTGTGAGAGGCAGTGCGTGTGAGCGTGCGTGTGTGAGAGACAGTGTGTGTGAGCATGCGTGTGTGAGAGGCAGTGCATGTGAGTGTGGTCAGGTGTCTGATCCAGCCGCACAGGTGATTAATATTGCAGGATAATGTTCATTACAGTGATGGACTGGCTTCCTCAGTAACAGCTGTTGTAGAGCACCTGTACCTGGGCGGATGTGTGACTAAGCACTTGGACGGAGGAGAGTCACTTTGTGTGGAGTCAGAGTTTTTAACAATGAAATAAAGACACTTCCTTCTGGCACCAACAGTGCACTCTTTGGCTAATCACTTTAACCTCAATTCCAATTAGTGAAAAACATGAAAAGTAATAGATTTCTTGCTAAACTAAATGGAATTCCATACTAAACCAATAAAATAAAACACATATGTTCACACACATTTACTTAAAACTGTAATTGTAATGTAACAGAAGAGAAAAAAATACCATTCCTTAGTTTGTCAAGTACTGATACTTTTTGTTTTTTTGTAAAAAATTTGACTCAACCAGTCAATTTTACAACAAGAAAAGGAATCACCAAGAAACTTAAAGAACTAGTCACAACAAAATGCATAAATGTTTGACATATTTTCTGGATAGGATATTAAATGACAGGAGCTAATTTGCTTCCCACACTGTCATTCTAGTCAATTTATAGGGCAAAGAGCTAGCGTCACCACTTGAGCTGTAGTTCACTTAGCCAACAGTATCATACCATTCTGAGTGAGCTTGGTGGAGCAGACCAGAGTGGAGATGGTGAAGCTGTCCCTGGAGCTGACAGAAAGCCCTCCTGCACTCCCAGATAAACTGCTGGCGCTACGGCTCAGTGCTGCCCCCTTGTGGAAGTCTCCGTGATGGTAACGAGTAGAGGGCAACGACAAGTAGGAGGATACATCTTCCATGCGCTTGCTGTCTCCCTGTTTGAAAATAGATAGCACAGTATTATTGGCTTTTACCATATGGATATGGTGCCCTTTAAATACAGTTTAGCCTAACCTGTGTTTTTACTCTGATAACTTTGGTCTTTTAAAAGTCAATTAAAGGCACGAATGACACACAGTAAAAGGCCACAGGTCAAAAGTGCCTCCAAGAATGAGAGAAATGCAGGGATTAGAGAAACATTTAGGCAAGAGGGCTGTGGAGGTCTATCTTGTTAGTCTTTGAGTGAATCTCTAGTAATTAATCTTTATTGCATTTGGCATTTAATCAATATGGGATTCAATCTCAGCTCTGCTCTCTTTGGCAGGAAATCTATTTGGCTTCAGTCAACCTGTCTGGGTGGCCTCAATCTTCCAACCAAACACAATTTACTGTAAGTTTGCATTTGCCAATAGCACAACTCAAATCAGACTGTGAAAATGAGTGCCCAAATCTCATTGTTTATAATTACTTCCATACACATGTTTCACATATTTTTGGACGCTGGCTAATTTCAAGCAACAATTTCTCCCTTGCAAAGTTATACAGACTTTAAAACCATACTGATTTGATTTTTGATTTTTTTTTTTAGTTTAGAGTAGCATTTTTCTTGTGTTTTACTACGTGCTGGTAGACTGTCCCTTTTTCTAGTTAGAGTTAGAGACAGAAGCTGTTAATCCATGAGCAAACATATCATTTTTGAATACACTCAAATACTACATAGTGATGCTTTGTGGTGTGCAGATGAGAAATAACCTGAATGTTGATTGTCTTGAGGATTACTAAAATAGAAAATAATACAGGATGTCTTATATTTTTTTCAAAACACAGTCACGTTAGCCTGTAAACAAACACACTGCACTTTTTATTGTTAGTGCCTCATGATATTTCAATGTGAATCCAATGTGAATCCTTGTTTTTCTGTCCTGGGAATAGGAGAAGCGCTCAACCCAACTGCTTCCACCACACTCTTTCAGCACGATCCAGAGGGTTGTTTTGGGGAATGCAGTGAGTAAACATTTGCTTAGAAAAGTGGAGTTTCTGCCTAAACCGTGATCAGTCTGCACTATTCCACTTCAGTTCCTAACCTTGAAGACAATCAGGTCATGCAGTCCATCCTGAAGCACCGTCCCATCGTCCTTCATCAGACGCACAAACGCCATCGCAAAGTTCTTCTCGCTTTTGTCTTTAGCTACAAATAAACAATGTGGCAAATTATTTTAAAATGTACTGTGCAACTTTTCTGGTGGAGGGCCCATAGTATAGCATTAAATGTATTTCAATTAAGATGGACCACAGATGGTGCCACCGGGCCAAGTTCACATTTGAGGAGAGGCTCACAGTAAGATAAGCCCAGGTGCCAATCAAACTGACTGAGGGAACATTAGAGCTTCAAAAGGGTGCAAACAAAATACACTTCCATTAAGTGGCATTATTTTAGAAGTGACAGTGCAAACTTGACTTTGCAGTGGACCCTTTGGCACCGCTATAGACCAACCCTGCTGTAAGGATACATGTTTTAAGGTTGTTGTTTTTTTAATTAAATGCAGACTAGACAAACTTAATGCCATACTGTCGTGGCAGGCCTCCTCCAGAGAGGTTCCACAGTGCGTCTTTAAATCATGTAAACTGTTATTTTTGTTTACTGAGTAGTGTACTCACTGATTGGTCACTCTGGTCTTAGCATTTCCCATCATTTCAAAATATAAATGTATAACTGGTCAGGTTTAAGACAGTTGATAGATTTGTGATTACATTATAGGTCTACCATTCAACACCACTGTTAAAACACATTATATAAACACTACACTACATTTGTGCATTTATGTTAATGTTATATAATAATACTTTTACTTATAATTAAGTGTTTTAACCATGTGAAACTAAAATAAAATGGCCTAAACATATTTGGTACCCCACTGGTGCTAAACTCTAACGGCAAAATAGTCCAAAGCAAGATAAGCTTGTTTATTCCTATAATCAGGGGTGTGTAATGGCGCTAGGGGTAATTTCCTAAACAGCTTCCAATCATTCGGTTCTTTGGTGTCAAATTACACTCCAGGGATCAAAGTGTTGGATTAAAGTGTAGATGAACACGTCAAAGTGAAAACACAGGAAACAGGCTTGATACGCACACTCCTGGGAAGAGCGATGTCTGAACATGAAGCGCAAATGAATCCGGTGCATCTCCTCCAGAGGGACAGCCACCTGGGGCACAACTCAAGTTATTAAAGAATAGATGAAAATGAATCTTATATAAGGCCTAAGTCTGGACAGATGAATTAAGCAAATACAATACTGGTGTTCATGGCTAATATAAAACTATAGAAAGCATAAGAATATGAGGTAATTTAAAGTAAATCTGTCTCTTGAATCATTTCTCTGATACAGAAATTAGCTGTTGGAGGGAGCACGTTTGATTGTGTGCATAGTTTAAATGTACACCTCAGTTACACGCACCTTAAATGTCTCCATCCATCGCGGCTGTTTGATTTGGTAGTAGATAACAGATCTGTACTCACTGACCGGTTTATCCCCGGCTCCTCGACAGATGGAGTTCTGTGAAAAAAAGAGAAAGAAAAACATTGTGCTAAAGATATTGTGTGTGTATTTACTGTATAGATTTATTTTCTCTAGGATAACGCCACATGTGCTTCAGACTACAACAGCTTGAATAAACTCTAGATAAGTGCCAAGCTTTCTATCTGGCCCACACCACCTCTGTTTCAACAAACCAATCTCGTAGTGGAAAAATCCCGCTCCCCTTGTTCACCTGTATGACCTTGCCCTCCTCATCGCAGACCCACATAATGACTTCCACGTTTTTCTGTGTGGTTTTATTGTATTTGTCGAAGTCGCCGCCCTGCAGAGTCAAATAGATGTCGTTGCGTACGTCCCCGGGCATTATAATCTCAGGGAAGCCCAGTTTACGAGCCACAACTGTGCTGCGGTCCACCAGGTGAGGGTACTCCTTCCTGATCTGCACAATATCTCCAACCAGGGCCTTCATGGTCACCCATAGGCCTATGAAGAGATGTATACATAGAGATCATAGAGAGCCAAAATAACCAAGGATTTATGATAGCGAGATGAGTGTCTGCATGAGACCCATTGTTGCTGGCAAAATTCAATATTTATTATTTATAATTATTTATTTATTTTTAATATGGGACAGTGCATTAATTACTATGGGTTAGTCCAGTATGTAAATGTGCATTAGCCATGCAGGGTAATTTTCTAATCTGTATGTATAAACACCTAATAATTGAAGAGTTGTAGACGTGTTCATTAACAACACATATCACAGAAACAATATAACTTTTGTCAAACTAAAACACAGGCATATGGAGGTCCCATAGCAACACTCAAAAGAAATAATAGAGGTAAACACATGCCATTTCTGAAAATGTCAGAGGAGTTTAAACCAAATAAATGAAGAACTCCTCTCAAGGTCTATGATTAATGAAACACTGAAATCTCTTCATCACAAAAATGAGCAGTCCAAATGATGATATAGGTATACAAGATAAAAATATCTCCACTTAATGCTAAAATACTGTATAACATTAAAATTTCACAGACTGAAAGGCTGTGAAAATTGCTTTTAAATCTGGGGTTTATGCTCTCTGCAGGGAACCCAATTCCATCCCTTATCAGTTAATGTGACCCAGTTGTTCTGCTAGGAGGTCGTTTTCTTTTTATCCATTTCCAACATTTTAATTAAATTAAATGGTCATATATCAAATGAATTTGAATAAATGAAACAAAAGTCTGGGTTCAAAGACATCATTTGGGGGGATGCAGCTATGCATAACAATGTTAAGTTTGTGACCAGATGTGAGACAGCTAAGATTAAGGGCTGATCAAGTCATAAAGTGTAATGACTGTAGAGACAGATTTAAGATCTAACAGAGAACATTTTGCAAATAATATGGTGATAAAAGTACCTCAAAGTGACAGGAAGGAGAAATGAAAACACTACAGTGTTTAGGACAAACTTGTGCCTGATTTAATGGTTTCTAAAGCTCCATGCCTTGGTGCTTCTCCTACAATGTGTATCTGGGTTAAACATGGAGCCTTGAGGGGCGGGAGGAAAAGGGAACATTACAGTGGGAAACTGGTCATTTTTTTCCATGTTAAAAAGTGTCATTCAGAAACAGCCAAAATCACCCATAAACATGAGATACTGACTATAGTGAAAGCTGTAGTGGAGGAATAAAGACAAGGTAGTTTTAAAAAATGGGCTCAAGGGCAAATGCTGCCATCAAATTAATGTGCTTCATTTTTACTCAGACAGCTCAGACAGCAGGAGATGAGAGGTGTCCATTCTCACTGACCATAAATAACTCAAATTAGGACACACTGCAACTAGGCATGGGACAATAATGACCTTTTATGTCACAATTATCATGGCCAAAATGACTGCAATTAACAATAAGATTACAATAATTATTACAGAGAGTTTAAAGATGTTATGGGAATGCACTAACTATAAACTACAATGTACATAAGTTAAAGAGACTAGAATAAATGAAGAATATTTTGTTGTATAGATAAGTTCTGTGTTTAAACAAATATGTATTTTGTTATAAGAGAAAACAACAATGATCTACACATCATGGATAAGTGGCATTTTTCCTAGTACCATCCCTTACTGCAACATTAGCTTGAATGTGTGTCATCAAGTTACATAAACTGAGCTGCATTTTACCTTGGCCACCGCTGTCTCCTCTCGATGCTGTTACTTTGTTTAGTAAAGTGTGAAGAAAATCATTCTCAGCAACAACCCTGAAAATCATGAAACAGCAATAAATACAAGTAAATATAAAGTATTTTCACTAAAAAGTATATGGCGTAAATATATTGATTCAGCACATTTTTGCCACAAAAAAAATCAATCTACAATGATTGCTCAAAATTTGTATGCATGGAGGTGGATGTCCTTCCTGACGCAACCACCCAAACACTGCAGCCAAAGTAAGCAAGGGCAAGGTAACAAACCTAAAAACACAACACTTCCCTCCAGCATTGTGTAATTTCACTATAATAAAGTTGTATTCATTGCATACCATAACAGTCAAAGTCATTACAACCACTTCCATGTGTATGAAAAAACACTGGATGAATAAAATCTATGGAACAATATATTAAATCTATAGGTCATACATTCTTGTTTCTGAGAGGGGTCAGAGATCCCTGTCATGCAATCAACACACAGTATGTGCTCCTGCAGTCTGGGAGGAGATATAGGGTTCCTTTATGTAAAAATAACAGGTATAACAACACATCTATGCCCCAGTCAATAAAATGTATTTACAACATGGACTGACTGATGTGTGAAGCCTGAGTGATTGTATATTGTCCAGTTCTTTTTGTTTTTTGTTATGTTATGTCATATCTGTATGTTAATGCTACTGACCCCTGCTCTAAGTCAAATTTATCCATTAGGAGAAGAAAATAAATGACACCTAAACCTTCCTATAAATTGAAGCAATATTACTTACGGAGAGAAGGGGATGAAAAACTGTTTTTCTTCATCACATTCGATCTTCCCTTTAATTATGTCACTGATGTCCATCACTGTCAGGAGCAAAAAAAAAAGTCAAGAAACAGCGTCTTATTCACTGCTTTTCAACATATGTCTCATTTTATCACTTTCAACCTCTGCCTTTGCTTTATTCACTGAAGTATATTTGACCTCATCATGTAAACAAATCACAGCATGTAACTATTCAGCAAAAATATAAACTTTAAACAGAAAGTTTTTTGTTTCTTTTTGGTTGTGTTTATTTCACTGAAAAAATGCATCCTTACTGTGAGCTGGCTTGCATTTTCACAAACCTGACACTTTTTGGAATACAGAAGCTACAATCTTCCACAGTATGGCATTAAACTCACCTATCTCTAGGGAGTATGGTTTAACTTTCTATTCCCATGAAATCATATAGATGATGTGCCAGCTCCAGAAAGTATACTTTACCTTTAAACTGAACATTTTGTTGTGTTAAACTAATGCTTTGGAGGTTACAAAACAAAAGGCCTAAAGCGAAACGAAAACACAAGTGGTCATCATAAATATTTTAGTCTTGTTTGTGCATGTATCAATTATAGCTGCACCACAGGGGTTTCCTTTGAGAGATTTCGGGTGAAATTACCCAAGGCAACAAATTAATGAATCAAAACCTGCGGGAATAGATGAATTAAATATACAGTGACTGTAAGGAAAGTGAGAAGTGATGTACCTGCCACTCCAAAAGGTCGCCTTAAACCTTGGGTCAACTTCTTGCTCTGAGTCTCTTTCAAATCCATCCTTCCTTCTCGTACAATCTGACAGATGAGATAAATCTTCTCCCTACTCAAGTCCTTGTTTCCTAAATCCTAAAACATAATAAATAACCAAAAATCAAAGCAAGTCACAGCGCATGGCACCTTCAGTAATACAGACAGTGTAGAATAGCAGTGTCCTCTTGTGGTGACTTACAGTAAATACAACTTTCAGGTTGTTGAGCATGTCGAGCTCTATGGGAAAACCTCCCTTTCCCCAGCGGACGAGGTAATTCTCACTGCACAAAATTATAAAAATAAAATAAAAGTACAGAATGTGACCTCAATAAAGACATCTTTGAGAAACAGATTGTATGTTACAGCACAGTAAAACAAATGGAATTGGAATGGAAATAGTCTGTATCTAGGACAATGAGGAACAAATACATTGAGTTTATTTATCATCAGAGCTGGACCTAAGGACACAAAAACTTTATATATTGTGGTAGTATAGTATTCAAGTCTGTGTATGCTCCTACGCAAGGTTTAAATAGCTCTGAGTTGGCATTGCATCGTACTGATAAGAAGGCGACTTGAGACAAACTGGGCACGGAAACTATAAGGTTTAAAGACATCAGTGATAAATGAGTTAACAAAATGTCAACTATAACAGAAGTGGAGGTGTCATTGATTGGAACAACAACGTAGAAGATGGAACATTCCACAACACTAATGATATTTAAAACAATATTCAAATGCAGTAAACAAACTCTCAATAGAATAACGGCATATTTGACAAACTGCTTTAAAGGTGGGTGCCTTTCCTTAAATGACCCTCTCAAATTAATTAGGCTGGAGATCTGGCAAAAAACGCTGAATGGTTACACTCCCCTTTAAATTATTTGGTAACCACAAACATAGAAAAGACTTTAGGACAATTTTCTAGTGGCATAACTGTGTCATATGTGTACTGAAATATGCACTTACAAGAAAAGCAATTACAATTACAGTACTTTATGATGTTAAAATGACTAAATCAGTTCAAATACTACTACTACAGATTATCCAAACATTTGTTCTAATGCTGAACAAGAGAACTGTCTGAGTACAAAGTGTAACTCTAAAGAGGATATGCGTGTCTATATAAGTATGTCATAATTTGAGCTCTAAACAGAGGTACAGGAGAAGTATCGGAGATGACAGTGAGTGACAGGACGTGCCATCAGCTCTGTCAGACACCACACTAAACTGTCACTCACTCTATCTGCGACCGTGTCATCTGCTTTTATATTCTTATTTTGGCCTTAGAAACACTGTCATTTAGTGCTGTTCCCAAGAGTGGAAGTAGGGAGCAAGGGGTAGAGTTTTTATGGAAAATATAAAAGAATGTGGGGAATTAAAGGTTAAGCTATAGTGGCTTTAGTTGTGCAGTTGACCACATTCATAAAATAGATACCAAATCACTCCTGTTCCTATAATTAGGCATAAAAAGATAATGGGGATTGTATCTCCTTTATTTGCTATTATCCATGATCCTCCACCTGCTTCTCTCTATGTAGACATTATTATTGCCTGGAATGTTCCACAGTATGGCTTATCTATCTCCATGGAAACACAAAGGGAAAACACATGTCTAAGTTAGAGGTCAGAACTATGAAGAGTTGAACTCTCCCACTGTAAGAATTGAATAAATGCAAAATATGTTCTTAAATGTGGAACACTGTAGACAAAGCCATACATTTCCATGGAGACAAGCAGGTGGAAAAGTTACAGTGTGATTCTTACCTGATAATGGCCTGTTTGATGGGGTCATACAGAGACATGAAGAGCTCAGAGTTCTCTCCGATTCGACAGACAAAGTTCCTCACAAACACATACAGACTGTGGGTCGGGGAGGACTGGATCCGTGCTGAGATCCCGCAGTGCTCTGTCTGAACGTTTGACTGGAAAAGATGAGATTTATTAGATTAAACATCATTGGCCTGATGTCTTTAAGAATGAGTCTATATAATGGAATTCATCTGGGTTAACATGGGACCTTATGAAGATATGTAAATAGGTTTTATTATTTTAATCTACTTGTTTACTATTTTTGTTTAATTGTGACATTAGGACAAGCTATAGAGTACTGAGCTTTGTCCTGACCTCTGGTAAAATGTTCTAAAACCTTTAAAGGTGCACTCTATGTAACTTTTTACGTGGAGGGGCCACTGTCTGCTTGCCACTTGAAACGTTATTGCTTTGCTTGGAATGTTCCACAGTATGCCTTAAAACTATATATCTCCATGGAAACACGTTACAAGTCAGATTTTTGAAGCAATTTTAGCAATCCTCGCAGTTGAATAAATGCTAAAAAACCTAAAAGGTAGATCAATTTAATGCCATATTATGCTAGGCAAAGTCATATTTTTTTGGCGAACACCCCACCAACCGACCAAATTTACATAGTGTACCCTTAATATCATCTCTGTAGAAAGGTTAGATCATTTTCTCTGTAAATCAGGTCACACTGATGCACCTATGCAAATGACTTCATTATGCATATTTCTGGCTGATGGGGCTGTGTTCAGTTGCACATGAGCCTTCAGTCTTACATCATGAAAGAGAATGTAAAACATCCATGTTCATTTGTACATGCAAACCTCCCATACCTGTTCCTCTTTGATGCGGTCATTGATTTTAGTTGTGGCATCTTCATGGGCTCTGAACAGGCTGATGATACTGGCTTTTTCTGGATCCAAAATGTTGCCGTTTTCATCACGCACCACCAGATCGAGCTCTAAAATCCTTGCAGCAAAGTAACAGGCAATTAGTCATTTGTAGATTAGAAAGCAATAATTAAGATAAGATGAGAAGCAGCTGCGTGTAGACTACAAAAGGGCACGAAATGGGGGCAAACATGTGCAGTTTGAGAGCAGCCATACTTGTTGCCGTAGTCAATCTTGGAGGTGACTTTTTGCTTTAGCTCTTTGAATTCGTCTGTGGGCAGGGTGCCAGACAGGAGCTGGGAACGCCACTCCATCAGCTCCCACATAAGCCTTTGGACCTGTTTGACCCGAGCCTCTTTGTTCGACTGTAAGGGAAGGAATGAGACAATTATCCAGAGTCACCTGTATTTAAATAGATTGTTTAGGTTCTTGCTTCTTGGTTTGTACCACATAGAGCTGTTTCCATATAGTCCCCCATTCTCTCAGTGTGGTGGTCACCTCCTTGACAAGAGGCATTTCAGCTGATATGATCACCTCCTCATCTCTGAACATAAGTAAATGAAAATGTTATTGGCAAATGAAAAAAAAGTATACAGGCTATGTACAATATATACAAAACTTGCCCCTGTTTTTCAATGACGACTTCCTTCATATGAATAAAACTTGCTGGGAACACACCCTAAAGAAAAAATATACCATGGTGATTATCATAGACGTATAGATGTATAAAGAAGGGGACAAAATGACTGTGATGTCATCCATAGCATCCAAGCTCCAATCAAATGAAGCTTATTGAGTCTAGCAGTTATAGGGGTAAATTTGGAGCCAAGTTTCATATTTGGAGTATCATAGCAACCAAAGAGCCAATCCAGAGCAAGGTTATTGAAAGTAATGTTCTGTCAGCACTGTTGGTTTAGCAGGAAGTGGATGCTTAGCAACACTGTCACTTTAACCTGTTGCTAACGCTAGCAGGAGTGTCCACGGGGAAAGAAGGCGCCTGGTCTGTTATTACTGTTCATATCTTGATTTACAGACAAATCGCCAAATAAAAACACCAGGATGATGTAGCGCAGATTTATACAAACATTTTAAGATCAAAATGACAACAGCAATTACGGAGAGAGGAGTGACAGTTTTTCAATACAAAGTAAATTGCAGCCAGTCAAAGGAGCTGGAGGCGTGCCCATGCTCACTTCCTATTTGGGACACAGCAGTTAGCTGGTTAGCTATGTCCATTTATGTATACAGTCTATGGTCTACTGTCAGTTTTCAATGTCAGCAAGGAAATACCACTTTATTAAATGAATCCAGAAAAATGTAGTAATACTCTACATCGTGTTGTTTTTCATTTAAAAAGTGCCTCTTATACCAGCTGATTTGTATGTGTTATTGTAAACTTACATGTTGTGTCCTGTTCTTTGCCAGATATCCTCTATACCAACCTGTACATCAGTTAAACAAAAGATAAAATAAACTCATGAAACACAGAACAATTTGAACAGAACCGTAGTAGCATCATTAAATGGCACATTTTTTGTTTAGTTTTCATCACTACAAATGAGTTTTTACAGGTTATAAAAATAGTGCTCATACCTTCACACTCTTCTTGTATGTGAACGGTTTCTCCCACCTCCAGAGAAAGCTGTTGCTCTCCTTTGCCTCGGAAATTCCATTTGACTAAAACATAAAGAAAGATCATTGTGCTTAAAAACACTGTACACCATAACTCTTAATATATCATAGACAATACCCATTAGTCTTACTAAAATACCACCATATAATAAGTAATTAGGCTCCTCCTACACCATCACTACACACAGAATATATCCAAATCTTTTTAACGGCCACACAAATAACTTGGTGGAATTAGCTTTCAGTACAGCAAGGAAGCTCATATTAAACATGGAGAATCAGCGTTTCAGTTTTATGCAGCTAAAACCTGGAACAGCCTTCCTGAAAATGTGAGACAGGCCTCTACTTTCACAATGTTTAAATCCAGGCTCAAAACGGTTCTGTTTAGTTGTGCATATGACTGCAAGGTTTTTATTCTGTACTTTTCTCTTTTAATGTTAATCTTTTTAATGATTATTTATGTTTTGATTTGTTTGTGATTGTGATTTTTTGTTTGAATTACTTTGTGTACACATTGTGCTACACAAATAAACTTGCCTGGCCTTGTCTTACCTGTGTCATCACAAACAGACAAAACATCCAAAAATATAGAAGGGTACAACAAAATAGTATATTCACTCCAGATCTTACATTGTACAGTAAAGAGAAACTTCACTGGCAGAGTGATAAGTTTTGTACCAAGCACTTTGAGGTGAACTCAAGTAGAAGTAATGTAAGGTAAAAGACACTCTGAGGGGTTATGTGCCTATAGAGATTGTCTGCTCCGCATTTCAGAAGAAAAATGGAGCAGGCATGGAATACCAGCTGCTAAACCAAGGTCAGAAAAACAGCCCTTATGTATCCAGTGTATGGCTGAGGTGCTGATATTGACAAAACAAACCTTAGTGTATAACTTATTGGCCCGAGGATGGGATTCTGACTCGAAATAGTTTAGTTTCATTTATATGTTCTGCACTAATATTTTAATGTGTGAGCTACTGTGTCTTTGTCGAAGTTTGTCTACGTCTAAGTGAAGTATTGCACCAAAACGGACTGCAAAAGTAGCCGCCAAAGTGCAGAAATATCACTTTAAATTCAAATTAAAATATAACATTGTAATTTTCTCTTGTATGTATCCGCTGTTTCGATTAAAGGCGCTAATTTTGCATATCTCATTGTGTAGTTAGGTGTTTCATAATTATGCTTTGGTTCACAAGCGTAATGACCTATGTATGTTACCACTTAATGACTTCCTCTGATAAGTCATACATTATGGAAACAGGAATGAAGTATGTTGAATTGTATAGAAAAAGCTTACAATTTAACAGCCTCGGAGTGTGGTTTTCAGCTGCTGCAGGTTTCAAACTGATACACCCCTTACTTCCTTGTTCACTGCATGTGTTTCTATCAGTAGAGTACAGTGGCATATCCATACAAGATAAGCCACTTTGGTTCAAAATCAAAACACCAGTACAATATCCTCTATAATACCTATAATCTATAAGCATAATCCCATCTGGCCAAAGTTTCGCCTACGAGCCAGCAATTACAATTAGCATAGAAGGTGCTAAAATACACAAATATATTCACTGTCTAAGGCGTATGAGCATGTGTTAGCAAAATGATGAAACTACTGGCAAAGTGAAGACAAAACGCGTATTTATACTTTGTCTCTCTTGTGAAAATAGTAAAGTTGACAGCTGCTCATTTCCTGTAAAGACAACAGTGCATATTTTGTAGAAGTGCATATATTGTACATCAAATATACGTCAACTGGATCAGTCTTCATCTATAACAACAAAAAAATTATTTAAAGTGCATATTCATCTCTGACAGTCTGAACACACTTACCGACACCATAGCGTTCTGTTGTAGTCCTGGTCCAGGGCGCCATTGTTTGACTATGCCCTCTTTGTGGCTCACGGTTAGCCACTCTCTGCTCCTATTTTTGTTTTACCTCTTTGTTTTACTGTTTCCCTTTCAGTTTGGAGACATTTGTTCAACTTCTCTCTTCTGCATTCGGTTTAATTTAAAGCAATAGGCCCTTCCCCCTTCATGTCTGTTCCTCTTCTGCCCTTAGAGTCTTGCTTCCTTCACTGAGTTGACAGGAAGTGGCTGACAGCAGAGCGAAGTCCCAAGCAGCAGGTAAAGCCTCAATTATAAGCACAGGCCATATATAGTGTCAAATTAAAGGTGATTTTTGGGATAAAATGGGATATAGTTCAAACGTCTTACACAAAGTACCGCCTCTGAGAATATGCGGCCTCCTCTCTGAACAATTCGATGGCCTAGAAATACAAAAAGGGACCTTGAAATAGAGTAGTAATAAATGAGAACAAAGAGGTAAATTAGGCTGAACTAGATACAAATTGGGCTGTAACTATGTAACCTAAACCAGAACTAAACCATGACTAAACCAAGTAGCCCCAAAGCATAGAGCGAAACTCCCAGTGGTTCCCAAACTTTTTTTTTTTTCTTGTCTCATAAAATAGTAGTATTTTGTTTTTGTTATTACAATTAGGCCTGTCAAGATAAATACTATATCAACTTATCATTCATTAAATAAAGTTGGAACTATATTTTTGGGGCTAAATATTTATACTGGGTAAAAAATTTCTTTGCAAACACTGAGAGATTTTGGGTATTTTTTGTTGTTTAATACTCTCACATTTGAGCTGTATAAGACTGAATAAGTTACTTCTATAGCTAATTATTGGTTCATTATGTTACTTATTTGTTGTAGCTCAGGCCTTTTAATAATACTGTCTATTTAAAAATATTTTTCTGCCATTATTCTTACTGAGTCAATTGGATAAAGTAGCTTAAATATTATCGTTTATTGCAATATCTCTCTGAAGCACTATGTCGTGCTTCAAAATTTGTTGTCATGACAGACAATGGTTCAAGTCCTACCAAGAAGGCAGGGAGTACTTTGCTGAAATTGGAAAATGTGTCTCAGATAAAATGGTCCTGACCTGTGGTGTGCCCCAGGGGTCAATCCTAGGACCCCTGTTGTTCAATCTCTACACGCTGCTGTTAGGCCAGTTAATGCACAACAATAATGTGTCTTACCACAACTATGCAGATGACACTCAGATATATGTCTCACTGCAGCAGGTGAATATGGACCAGTCACTCTGCCACTGCATCCAACAGATCATGTGTGGATGCAAAACAACTTTCTCCACCTAAACTCAGACAAGACTGAAGTCATAGTTGGTATATAAAAACACCCTATAAAAACACTGCAAAAATCAAACATATAGTGTAAAAGCCATTTGTCTCCAGTAGGTTAGATTACTGTAACCTTAAGACAGCTGCAGTACATCCAGAACGCTGCTACTCGGGTCCTGATTAGAACCAGAAAGTACGAGCACACAAGCCCTGTGCTCAGGTCTCTGCACTGGCCTCCTGTGGCTCAGAGAATAGACTTTAAAACAGCTCTGCTTGTGTGTAAGTCTCTCCATGGCCTAGCACCAAAGTACATATCTGACATTTTAGTGCCATATGGACCATTTCGCACTCTGAGGACTTCAGTGACCGGCCTCCTTCTGGTGCCCAGAGTCATGACTAAACATGGGGTATCAGTGTCTCACTTTTATGCAGCTAACCCTGGAACAGTCTTCCAGAAGATGTGAGACAGGCCTCTACTTTGACAATGTTTAAATTCAACCTAAAAAGTTCTGTTCAGCAGTGGATATGACTAAAAGGTTTTTACTCTTCTTCTTTTTTAATGTTAATTTCATGATGATTATTTGTGATTATTTAAATTTGTTGTATTGTCATTTTAATGTATTTCATATCTGTAAAGCACTTTGAATTACTTTGTGCTATACAAATAAACCTACATATTTTCTTGTTTTAGTCATATTGGTGCTCAGAATTCTACTTTATTAAAAATTTACTAGTTTTATTTTCAAGTTATTTACTAGTTTTATTTTCAAATACAATTTCACCTTCTTTGGAAATCTGAAACTATTACCCCCACCCCACCCCCCACCCCGGCATACCCCAAACGGCCCCTGTATCCTTGCTTGAGAAACACTGCCCTAGTCTATGGGGTTTGTATGAAATAGGTAACAAAGCACTCTAAATTCACACATTTAACCTTGGCTGACGTTGGCTGTTTGTTTGGCATCTCTTTGCCTGAACAATCTCCCCACAAATCAAAAGTATTCAGGCGATACGCTGAAAGCCAAATGCCTGCTCCTCGTCCTCATTTACAGAATCTGTTTTGTCCTCACCTGCCCCTCGCCTCTTGCCGTGTCTACTCGATACACTTGGGAGGATCAATGCAATGACACAGAGCAATATGACACGAGAGTTAAAGGAAAACAGGAGATGAGACCAATTCTGCAACTCTTATTTACAGGTGAATTTGATGCTAAAAGGCGATATCTGAAGCTTCACCCCAGAGCCAAGCATTTTGTGTTCTGCTTGAATGATACAGGAGCAAAAGCCAGTTGTGTTTGACAAGTACAGCAATTATGACTATAGACACTATTTATTTATTTATTTATTCAAATGAAGATATAGTTAACGGTACACATTGTAAGTATGTCAAGAAGAATTAACACTTGAAAAAAATATTTACAGGTAAACCAATGCAAGAGTCACATGCATTTTATATACACTCACCTGAAGGATTATTAGGAACACCATACTAATACGGTGTTTGACCCCCTTTTGCCTTCAGAACTGCCTTAATTCTATGGGGCATTGATTCAACAAGGTGCTGAAAGCATTCTTTAGAAATGTTGGCCCATATTGATAGGATAGCATCTTGCAGTTGATGGAGATTTATGGGATGCACATCCAGGGCATGAAGCTCCCGTTCCACCACATCCCAAAGATGCTCTATCGGGTTGAGATCTGGTGACTGTGGGGGCCATTGTAGTACAGTGAACTCGTTGTCATGTTCAAGAAACCAATTTGAAATGATTCGAGCTTTATGGGATGGTGCATTATCCTGCTGGAAGTAGCCATCAGAGGATGGGTACATGGTGGTCATGAAGGGATGGACATGGTCAGAAACAATATTCAGGTAGCCCGTGGCATTTAAATGATGCCCAATTGGCACTAAGGGACCTAACGTGTGCCAAGAAAACATCCCCCACACCATTACACCACCACCACCTGCCTACACAGGGGTAACAAGGCATGATGGATCCATGTTCTCATTCTGTTTACGCCAAATTCTGACTCTACCATTTGAATGTCTCAACAGAAATTGAGACTCATCAGACCAGGCAACATTTTTCCAGTCTTCAACTGTCCAATTTTGGTGAGCTCGTGCAAATTGTAGCCTCTTTTTTCTGTTTGTAGTGGAGATGAGTGGTACCCGGTGGGGTCTTCTGCTGTTGTAGCCCAGCTGCATTCCTCGGTTGTAACGAGTGGTTATTTCAGTCAACGTTGCTCTTCTATCAGCTTGAATCACTCGGCCCATTCTCCTCTGACCTCTAGCATCAACAAGGCATTTTCGCCCACAGGACTGCCGCATACTGGATGTTTTTCCCTTTTCACACCATTCTTTGTAAACCCTAGAAATGGTTGTGCGTGAAAATCCCAGTAACTGAGCAGATTGTGAAATACTCAGACCGGCCCGTCTGGCACCAACAACCATGCCACGCTCAAAATTGCTTAAATCACCTTTCTTTCCCATTCTGACATTCAGTTTGGAGTTCAGGAGATTGTCTTGACCAGGACCACACACCTAAATGCATTGAAGCAACTGCCATGTGATTGGTTGATTAGATAATTGCATTAAGGAGAAATTGAACAGGTGTTCCTAATAATCCTTTAGGTGAGTGTATATATACTCCAATAATAGCAGCCATAGGGATTTCATAGTTATAATCTTTCACATTTTGATTTCTATTTGCTTGCAATTAGTGCTGTTTTAGTTATTTTAAATATAATTGCCTCAGTCTCAATTGTATATTAAAATATCAGTCAGTCAGCCACACCTCCAGGATTAATATAAATACTAATTCATATGATGTTGGCATGGTAACGTCAACAACCCACTTCGACAACAACTCACCAGCAGGCCTCCATAAATAATACATGTTTATGTAATGATCAGGACAACCCAGAGTGAAGCAGGATTTAAATCATACATAGACTGTATCAGTGATATGGATCAATACCATAGTTTGAAGTATTGATAAAAATAAATAAATAAAAACAGCTAATGAAATATATTGTTTGGGGTAAAAATACAAGCGATGAAGATGAGTTTCCTCCACATGATGGCTGATGGCTGGGCACTCCCTTAGAGACAGGGTGAGAGGCTCAGTCACCTGGGAGGAGCTCGGAGTAGAGCCGCTGGGGTCCCTCTGGAAGAGCTGGAGGACATGGCCGGGGTGAGGGAAGTCTGGGAGTCCCTGCTTTGACTACTGCCCACACAATCCGGCCCGGGACAAGCAGGAGAAAATGGACAGATGGATTGGTATTGAGGCTTTTCATAAATAAATCATATAAAATAACATTAGTTTCTTCAATATTCTGTGAAAGTATTCAAGAAAGGTCCAACTATGTATTTTTAGGATTTGTTCAACATTACAGAAGACATATTGTGCTTGTGTCTGCTATATAGTTCTCAGCTATGACACCCGTGGATCATTATGTTATAATTTGGACATTTTGGACATTTTATATCACAATATGCATCTAAAACTATTTGATAAAAGAAACAAGTCTGCCTTCCGTGTTAGAAAACTGCACCACCCAATGGGAGCTGTCGTAGTAAACATCATCACAACAAAGAGTTTCCACCTAAGACGGATAGCAGCAGATCACGCGAGTAGCAAGTTTTTTTCCTTTGTACCAAAATGCCTAACCAATGCTGCCAAATCTTATGTGTATCACAAATTAAAAAAAATAAAATTGGAGAACAATGTAAGTGCATAAAGGTGGGCATGTACCAGGGACGGTGAAAAAAGGGAGTTGATCGGGAATATGGCGTCTTGAAAATAAGTGATTAAAGATTAATCAAACATGCAAAAATACATGCTCCAAATACAACTTCGAGTGGTGAGGGGAAACAACTATAAGACAATTAAAAGCTCTGAAAGCTCTGAAAAGTTGATTTTGCATGATAGGGCTGCTTTAAGTTAGTAGTAGCTAGCTTCAGTACTTTAACTATTGCTTCGTATTTTAGTATTCAGTGTAGGTAGACGTGAGGTAGAGGTCCTGTTTTCTCTAATAAACAAGAAGTTAACTTGTGAAAACTTTGTAGACACAAACAAGTGATAATAAAAGTGCATTGCTCGTAGGCTGAATGTGACAAAGAAAACAAACAATAACAATAAACCACCACAACCTGGACAAGGTCAAAATAAGTCACTGCTAACGGTTGACTACATTTCAAATGTACAATCACAAATCACTGTTTTATAGACGGATGTTTTCAAGCCATGGCATAAACTTAACTTATCTCCACAACAGATGGCACTATGGAGGTGAGTGGAGTGCTAAGCAGGTAAACAGCATTGGCACCTTCAAACAGACACACAGATCCACATGGACCTAAATGTATTCAGTTGTTATGGAAACATGGTGCAGGACAGGAGCCAGATCATCAGCAGGCTTTATATACCCATATGGACATCAGGACCACATTTAAAAGAATACACGGTGTTAGAAATATTTAGAACTGGCTAGAAATTGCTGCATGTTTAAAGATGTAGTGCATAAGTTTTCCGCCTGCTTGTTTTCATAGAGATCCTATTGCTTTACCTGAAATGTTTCAAAGTATAGCATTAAACGTGTCAATCAAGCATTTTGAACACCAAGTATACTGTCTTAAAGAAAACAAACAATGAAAAAGGTAAACTGAGGGCACTAACTTCCAGCTCTGTCCTTGTTATTTTAGCCTGCATCATCAGAGGTATAATACTCCCTACAACAGAAGCATAGCCAGACTGGACTGCACTACCACCACACTATCACAGTGTCTTGAGGGGTCATGTCTACCTCTTCTCTTCAAATCTCAAGATACTAATTATTTATTCTACAACAAAGAGCATATTATAATTGAAAAATAAATAAACTTCTGGTGTTATTTTTGAGGGTGCCCAGGGGTTTCAGAGTGATGAACAATTGGCAATTAACAATTGGCAATTAACAATTCAAAACTAAATATTACGTCCACTGACAGGAAGATCCAAGAAGTTATATAAAATTCAATAAATTACAGAAGAAACTCATGAATACAATGATAATTCTGTACGTTCATGCTTAATATTTCTATCCATTTTTGTGTGATACTTGAACCTGATATCCAGAAACCTTCCAAAGATCTTAAGAAATTACAATATGGACAGAACTCCCTGCTCCTTCACTCACTCCCACTCACATGACACACCGCCCCTGTCCTCCAGTGACTTCACCGACTCCCCATCCCACAGACAGAGCATTGATTTGAAGGTCCTGCTCATCACCTACAAAGCCCTCTATAATCAGGTGCCTCATACCTCACTGACCTCTTCTAGCCCCTCCGCCCCTCCCACCACCCCTCCCACCGCCTGCGCTCTGTCAACTCCAACCTTGTCACACCCACATAAAATCACTGCAGCCTCCACCCTCGAGAACTCACTTTCCCTCCTCTGATGCAATTATTAACCTCTATTCTCTTCTATTTATGTTACGCCACTTTGTTGATTTGTCGAGCATCTTGGGGTTTCTCATGAAAAGCACAGTAAAATAATGTACAAGACTAGGGTATTAAAGTTTCAAATTGGATTTTGATAGTAAGGAAGAGGCTCTATGATACCGATTTTGATATCACAATTTTGGTTTATAGCACAATGCAAGTTTCAACACAAAATGATTGCAGTTTCTTTAAAATTGCCATACGGTCAGCGAGTTCTAATACAGGCCCAGATCAAGAAAATTCTATTTAGGAAAACAAATGTGTCCTATTTATTATGTTTTTTCAGTACTGATACTTGTTCAAATTAGTATCCATAGTTTAAATATTAGTTATTGTTTTGCATCTGTGTATCAATTTTGTATGTATTTATTTTTAACAATTATTATTAATATCTATGAAAATTGGTCCAAAGAAGTGGTGTACTAGCAACAGGTGACAAGGGAAGAGAGATAGCAAGCAGTGTTAGGAAGTAACTGAATATGTACCAAAAATATGTATTCTGAATACTAATGCTGAGTACATGTATTCCCCCTTCCCGAACCGCCACCTTAACGTGGTGGAGGGGTTTGAGCACCCGAATGATCCTGGGAGCTATGTTGTCGGGGGCTTCATGCCCCTGGTAGGGTCACCCATGGCAAACAGGTCCTGGGAGACGGGTCTGACTAAGAGCGGTTCAGAAGCCCAGCATGGAAAGTAAAAGATCAAGGCCGGTTACGTCGCCCGGACTGGCGTTACCGGGGCCCCACCCTGGAGCCAGGCCTGGGGTGGGTGCTCGGCAGCGAGCGCCTGGTGGCCGGGCCTTTCCCCACGGGGCCCGGTCGGGCCCAGCCCGAAGAAACGACGTGGGGCCGTCCTCCCGTGGACCCACCACCTGCGGGAGGAGCCATGAGGGGCGGGTGCGGAGAGATCCGGGTAGCAGTCGAAGGCGGGGACCTCGACGACCGGATCTCCGGACATGGAGACTAGCTCTGGGGACATGGAATGTCACCTCGCTGGGGGGGAAGGAGCCTGAGCTTGTGCGGGAGGTTGAGCGTTACCGGCTAGATATAGTCGGCCTCACCTCCACACACAGCTTGGGCTCTGGAATCCAACTTCTTGAGAGGGGTTGGACTCTCCATTTCTCTGGCGTTGCCCGCGGGGAGCGGCGGCGAGCTGGTGTGGGCTTGCTCATTGCCCCACAGCTCAGCCGCTGCGTGTTGGGGTTCACTCCGGTGAACGAGAGGGTCGCGTCCCTGCGCCTTCGGGTCGGGGACAGGTCTCTCACTGTTGTGTCGGCCTACGGGCCAAACAGCAGTGCAGAGTACCCGGCCTTCTTGGAGTCCCTGGGAGGGGTACTAGACAGTGCACCAACCGGGGACTCCGTTGTTCTCCTGGGGGACTTCAACGCCCATGTGGGTAACGACAGTGACACTTGGAGGGGCGTGATTGGGAGGAACGGCCTCCCCGATCTGAACCCGAGCGGTGTTTTGTTATTGGACTTCTGTGCTAGTCACAGCTTGTCCATAACAAACACCATGTTCGAGCACAAGGGTGTCCATCGGTGCACATGGCACCAGGACACTCTAGGTCAGAGGTCGATGATCGACTTTGTTGTCGTGTCATCTGACCTCCGACCGCGTGTCTTGGACACTCGGGTGAAGAGAGGGGCTGAGCTGTCAACTGATCACCACCTGGTGGTGAGTTGGATCCGCTGGCGGAGGAGGAAGCCGGACAGACCTGGCAGGCCCAAGCGTATTGTGAGGGTCTGCTGGGAACGTCTGGCGGAGCCCTCTGTCAGGGGGGTCTTCAACTCCCACCTCCGGGAGAGCTTCTCCCTGATCCCGGGGGAGGTTGGAGACATGGACTCCGAGTGGGCCATGTTCTCCACCTCTATTGTTGATGCGGCTGCTCGTAGCTGTGGTCGTAAGGTCTGTGGTGCTTGTCGCGGCGGCAATCCCCGAACCCGGTGGTGGACACCGGAAGTAAGGGATGCCGTCAAGCTGAAGAAGGAGTCCTATCGAGCCTTGTTGGCTCGTGGGACTCCTGAGGCAGCTGATGAGTACCGGCGGGCCAAGCGTGCCGCGGCTCGGGCAGTCACAGAGGCAAAAACTCGGGGTTGGGAGGAGTTCGGGGAGGCCATGGAGGAGGACTATCGGACGGCCTCAAAGAGATTCTGGCAAACCGTCCGACGCCTCAGGAGGGGAAAGCAGTGCTTCACCAACACTGTTTACAGTGCGGGTGGAGAGCTGCTGACCTCGACTGGGGATGTTGTCGGGCGGTGGAAGGAATACTTTGAGGATCTCCTCAATCCCACTGTCACGTCTTCCGAGGAGGAAGCAGAAACTGGGGACCCAGGGGCGGACTCGTCCATCACCCTGGCTGAAGTCACTGAGGTGGTTGGCAAGCTCCTCGGTGGCAAGGCTCCGGGGGTGGATGAGATCCGTCCTGAGTACCTCAAGTCTCTGGATGTTGTGGGACTGTCTTGGCTGACACGTCTCTGCAACATCGCGTGGCGGTCGGGGACAGTACCTGTGGAATGGCAGACCGGGGTGGTGGTCCCTCTGTATAAGAAGGGGGACCGGAGGGTGTGTTCCAATTACAGGGGAATCACACTCCTCAGCCTTCCCGGTAAGGTCTATTCCAGGGTGCTGGAGAGGAGAATCCGACCGATAGTCGAACCTCGGATTCAGGAGGAGCAGTGTGGTTTTCGCCCTGGTCGTGGAACACTGGACCAGCTCTATACTCTCCATCGGGTCCTCGAGGGTTCATGGGAGTATGCCCAACCAGTCCACATGTGTTTTGTGGATCTGGAGAAGGCATTCGACCGTGTCCCTCGTGGTGTCCTTTGGGGGGTGCTCTGGGAGTATGGGGTCCGGGGCTCTTTGCTAAGGGCTGTCCGGTCCCTGTATGACCGGAGCAGGAGCTGTGTTCGCATTGCCGGCAGTAAGTCAGACCTGTTCCCAGTGCATGTTGGACTCCGCCAGGGCTGCCCTTTGTCACCGGTTCTGTTCATTATATTTATGGACAGAATTTCTAGGCGCAGCCAGGGGCCGGAGGGGGCCTGGTTTGGGAACCACAGGATTTCATCTCTGCTGTTTGCAGATGATGTTGTCCTGATGGCTTCTTCGAGCCAGGACCTGCAGCAGGCACTGGGGCGGTTTGCAGCCGAGTGTGAAGCGGCTGGGATGAGAATCAGCTCCTCCAAATCCGAGGCCATGGTTCTCGACCGGAAAAGGGTGGTTTGCTCTCTCCGGGTGGGTGGTGAGTCTCTGCCCCAAGTGGAGGAGTTCAAGTATCTCGGGGTCTTGTTCACGAGTGAGGGAAGGATGGAGCGTGAGATTGACAGGCGGATCGGTGCAGCGTCTGCAGTGATGCGGTCGCTGTATCGGTCCGTTGTGGTAAAGAAGGAGCTGAGCCGGAAGGCGAAGCTCTCGATTTACCGGTCAATCTACGTTCCTACCCTCACCTATGGTCATGAGCTTTGGGTAATGACCGAAAGGACAAGATCGCGGATACAAGCGGCTGAAATGGGCTTCCTCCGCAGAGTGGCCGGGCGCACCCTTAGGGATAGGGTGAGGAGCTCGGTCACACGGGAGGAGCTCGGAGTAGAGCCGCTGCTCCTACACGTTGAGAGGAACCAGCTGAGGTGGCTCGGGCATCTGCTCAGGATGCCTCCTGGACGCCTCCCTAGGGAGGTGTTCTGGGCATGTCCCACCGGGAGGAGGCCCCGGGGAAGACCCAGGACACGCTGGAGGGACTATGTCTCTCGGCTGGCCTGGGAACGCCTTGGGGTCCCACCGGAGGAGCTGGAGGACGTGTCCGGGGTGAGGGAAGTCTGGGAGTCCCTGCTTAGACTGCTGCCCCCGCGACCCGGCCCCGGATAAGCGGAAGAAAATGGATGGATGGATGGATGGAGTACATGTATTCCAGTACAGTTACTTTTTCATTTGGTGGTAGTCAGAATACTCTTTCCTAAGTTAAAAGGAATACATGGCAGTACTTTATCAAGTAATTTTAGCTTTAACTGCACACTATTAGTGAGGAAACACTGCTCTTGTGATCCATGTGGGATTTTATGTCTCTAATTAGACATGAATGAATGCATAACAAACAGAGCAAGCTGTTTGTAATTATATGTCATGTTTTTTTACACTGTAATATAATGCAACTTGTGTAAAAGTATTTTAAGCATTTAGTATTTATTTCATGTACCAAAATATGTTACAAATACATTTTAATGCAGGTATTCAGTATTCTGTAACTAAACCCATTTTCAAAGTATTGTTCCCATAACTGCTAGCTAGTGTGGCTCAAATTTCTTCGAGTCAGTTAATGCTGGATCTGTATGTAAGGTCAAAATACACGATGCAAAGCAGTTCGTTTAGTGTAGGGTTACATCAAATGCTGGTGATTGTTTTTGTTTTATGTTTCAATATTACACTCAAAGGAATGACGGAAGCGGAAAAGTGGAGTATAAGAGCAGATACGTTATCACACTTGAATCACATAAGTAAAAAGTTGTTAAAGTGGCTCACAAGGAGAAATGGGGGCGGGGTTAAAACTGCTACACAAGTGCGACATTACAACTGTTCACAATGGAATATCAGTCACACATGTCAAACTAAGGATATTCATTCAGGAAGGAACATTCGATTTTGGGCCAACTTTGATTTGAACATAGCAATAACAACATCTGGGGTTAATCCAAGAGGGACAAAGGTATGTATAGAAATAAGAGATGCACCGATACAACACTAGTATCGATATTGAAAATGTTGGTGGGTCGGGTACAGCCGATATCCAATTTTGGTCTATAATTTGGTGTAATAAGACGATTTACTGGACAATGGTTCGAAAACACCTCAGAATTGTTTTCAAAGTTATTCTGTAATTACTTTAATTATTTTAACAGCCTTTTTTACCTCATGCTCTTCGTGTTTATCCATGCATCCATTTTCTTCCACTTATCCGGAGGCTGGGTCGCCAAGGCAGCAGTCTAAGCAGGGACTCGCAGAACTCTGTGTGCAAAGAAAATAAATGATTTTTCAGTCTCTGCTCTAGTTGATATCAGATATTGCCAGATTCTCAAAGCCAAAGTATCGGCATCGGTATTGGAACAGAAAAACCCGTATCGGTGCATCCTTAATAACAATGGTTTAAATAGCTAAAAGTTAAAAAATGAAACTGACGGAAAGAAGAAAAATCCGCATTTGGCCACCAAAATCTCATAAAATATACATGAGTAAAAAGCATGCACCAGGAATAGACAGGCACATTTAGAAATCATTGGACCTTCGGGGTCACTGACATCACTGTGGTCCATCGAGTGCCAATTCTCAGAGCCTTATCCCCAAAGCTATTCATGACTCTCACCATCCTGAAGGAAACTTATTATTATTACATTGTTAAATGGAGCATAGTTTAGAAGCCATGGACCTTTGACGCAGGGGGAACAATACGTATCCATGCATAAATTACCCACTATCTCGCCCTTTCAAATAATGCTCATTTGCAAGCGATGCCATTTTGAACTACAATACAGCATGTTTGGATATGGGTTAATCCGAACAGCCTTCATTTTGGAGTTAAGCCCAACTGGCAAAAGCATGTATAAGTCTATATGATGAGAAGCAGAAACACTATTAAAAAAGCTATTAAAATAATGTATAGATGACAAATCGCCAAAGAAACTGAGGGAGGAATAATAGGTACAGACATTGGCTGCACAAAGCAAAGAGTGTGACTAGAGCTTGCGGTGCTGCCTCACTTCTCGTTCCCACATTGAGTTCAAAAACACACACACACACATAGTAGATAGACACACATACGCACACAAGCACACACAGGCATAGAAAGCACACAAAGAGATAGAGAGAGAGAGAGACTGTGCTTTTCCCCTACACTCCGGGAGCACAGCGGACTAACAGGGGCAGTCGGCACAAGGCAAGCTCTGCAGCAATGAGGTGAGTCTGAAAATCGACACATTTGAATTCATTTTGTCTGAGGCTGGAAGGGCTTTAATTGTAACTACTGTATATTTAATGTAAAAGATGAGGACAAAGAATAGTAAGAGTGAACAGTGATGTTGTGGTGAATGTGATGATTTAACTCGTGAAGCCAAATGCAAAGTAGGCTGTGAAGTATTTGAATGTAGAAAATCCACACTGAAGCAGCAACAAATTATTTCCTTAAACTAGCTTCAAAGTATGAGTAAGTACAGGTTATAATAGCAAGGTAGTTGACAAAGTAATGTTTCAATGATAAGTTCATATACTTCAAAATAGTATGATTTAAATTTAATTGTTACTAGATGTATACAGTATTAGGTACAGCGTGTCCAAGTACATACATCTCACTCTGATGTTGAGGTGCATTTCTGCAAATTGGGAACTGAGTCATTTAGACTTGTGCTACAAATGACCTCAATAAGTCTAATTAGCTTCTTAAGCAATGATGAGAGTACACTTTACCAACAGGTGTACAGGGTAACTGGGCTAGTCACTTTTATATAATGGACAAAACCCTATTATGGACAGAAACTCGGACAAAAAGTGCAGTATTATAATGAATGGTTATAAGGCTAATACGCTGGGGACTATGAATTAAGCATTCTTGTGATATAGTTATGCTAATCCAAAGCCCATGTGAAGAAGTGCTTGGAGGAAGGTGATCAGGAATGACTACCAGTGTCAAATATTAAATATAAAGACGGTATGTGAGTTCCTATGGGGATTCCAACAGAGTAAATTCAAAAGAAAAACACTAAAATGCACTAAGATCGTGGATTATTTATGAGAATTTTAAAACCACATAACATTGCCTGTGCAGTCTGTGTTAGTTGAAAAGAGGATGTGGTCAGGTGTCAAGGCGGGGTCAGTGCGCTACAGTCAAAGTCACCACAGCGTCGATCACAATAGAACAAATATGCCTTTGCTTCGCTCTATTTGCCTTGGCTAATGTCTGAGTATGCAGCACTGGTAATGAACAAGGAAGTTGTATTGTTGACATAGCGGAGGTGATGTAAGGTCAGAACTGACATACGGGGAGCCATCTAATGTGCTGTTTATGCCCGACTTCCACAGCACCGCACGCTGGCAGGACTCTATAAATATTTTATGTGTCTGATTCCCTGTCAGCAGCCGCGTCTGTCACTCAGCACCTTTTCTAACCATTTTTTCACAGTATCAGGTAGGTGTTCCACAAAGTCAAACAGGAAGCATGTAACAAAAACCCAACGCATACGGACGTGGACGTGTGCTATAAGGACTAATATAACGGCAAATATAGACTGCAAAGTTTCGGTAACTGCTGCTCCCTCATTTATTTAAATAACGAGGTAACAAATGTGTGATTGCATTATGCGGTTTCCCACACTTAGTTTGTGCAGTGTAGGCAAGTTGTAAATTCATAATTTTATTACAGCTACAGTGCAAGGAAAGTTAAATTTGTCATTAGAAGAAACCACTTTGCTATAAAAAGATAATTAATATAGATTTGCAATTGTTCACTACTCCATAAAAATCCCAGACATGCAAAATTGAGAAGAATGTAAATGGCTTAAAGAGAGGAGACGTCTATAATGATGAGTTATAAGATATTTTTAGCTAATGACTAAGCTAAATACAATGAATAATTAAATGAAATATGACTCATTTTATCTATTACTGAGCCCCCTGCTGGTGTTATAAATCACACCGTTAATGATGTTTGAAAGATGAAATGAAATCAGGACTTTGGGTAAAACATCGAAACCAGCCCCTGCGCATGTTTTTGGATGAAGAGCAAACATTTCATCACGTTTCTCTCCAAAGAGGGCACATCTGGCTGGTTTAAAAAGATCACAGAAAAGATGAGGACTTGGTATTTAGAAAATCTTACAAATGGTGTCCCAGCTGAGGCATAAATAAAGTCATTACTCATATGAGCACTCAAACTCATGCGTGTTAAAGAGGCGGCGCACCTCCTCACTCCTCGCGCCTTTCATCCCAAAAACCAGATTGGACTCCTTTTACCACATCGCTTATCCAGTAATGGAAAGTCTACAAGGGGCATATTCAGGTTCATCTGCAGCTTACGTCTGCTGTAAACATTCAGCGATTGAAAAAAAAAAAAAAAAAACAAAGAAAAAGTAGGAAGTGGCTTTTGAACAAAATTATACATTAAAGAATTTGTTAATGACTTAGAATTTTGTAATTTGAGGCCTGCAGCTATAGGTCTCAACTCAATTGAGCCCATTATAGTCAGTAAGCAATGTGACATCTTTAGGATTTATTTTTTATTAATAACTAAAAATCATTATATTTATATTACAATAAATCAAAACTATTTTTAAAAATCTCTTTGCAGTGAAATTTTGGAAAACAAGACCTGTTCATAACTGCAGGCACAAAATTATCACATTACACAAAATATTAATGAATCCTTACTGCAGCTATACTGATCTAGCTGTTTTTACATAAATATAGTAATTTGCCAATGTATTATAGTGGGTACAAGGTCTATTATGAGCCTCACAACACAGACAGGAGATAAAACAGAATCCTAAAACTCTGTGAAGGTTTGGGGCCAGTCTTTGAGCGTTGCAGCTGTAACATCTTCAGCTCTTATGGTCCATTACAGCCCTCCAAACCCATTACTTGGACATGCACCTTTGTTCAAGTGGTGATGGGATGAGGATGAGACGATGTATGGCTCCAAGTACACTGCACTCAGATAGTTAGAGTACAACAACACAAAACTAAAGAAAAGTTTGAAAAAGAAAGCAGATAAATGATTATTTGAACTTCTTAATGAGATGTATTTTATCATCTATAACTTTTATGGCTGTCCTTGCACGCAGCATCAGTCACATATAAATGGAGACTATACTTTCTCATTTGTATTGAGACAAAGAATTCATGAAGACCTGCTACAATCTTTGGTCCCTTTTGTAAAAGAGCGTGCTCATTACACATGATTGTTCTATTAAGTATAGTGATTAATCACATCACAAAGAACAATGGCTTTCACGCTTGTCCTGGTTTGACCCCAGTTTAGTCCAGATGTAGACCTGGTTGTGTCCTGTTCTAGTCCTGGTTTAATTCTGGTCTAGTTCCAGGTTCCAGGATCAGTCCCAGTTGATTTAGATGTGGGGTGCAAGTGTGAACTGACCCATCATGAAGTGTTCATAGCAACTAGCAACACCAAATTTCTCTTGCATAAAATGTTTCCACATGTCACTAGGGGTGGGAACACAGCTTTTTGTAGTATTTTTTTTAAATTATTATTATAAGCAGCATAATCAATATTCAAATGTTGTATATCCTCTACACAGTGAGCATTCATCTTTGCTCTTAAGTGATTGGGAATTCTTGTGCCTTCTGCATTCTCCTAAATAATGTTGTTTACGCAAGGCTAAACACAGGAAATAAATATAGTCATACACTTAGATAGAAACTGCAGCATGAGAATGGTCCATTTGGCTCAGGGGAATAACAACTGTCTGTATGAAGCTCACACGTAATCTATTAAATATACATTATACAGTCTGGGTTATACAAGGTTGTTAGACAGTTGGCTGCCCTACATAAAAGCACTCTGGTGAAAACAGTTCCCAGTAGTTTGGACTACTGTTCTCAATAGTGAGTAAAAGATCATAACTTTGAGTGACTTTTTACATAATGAAAGTGTTTGAGTGTGTTCCAGTTTCAGAGAGTAGAGCCGAGGTGGCTTTAGAGGCAAGTGCTGTTATCAGTGTTTGCTCTGGGTCTACTTCAAAGACACACAATAAAGATAGATTAGACCATGTACTATTCTGGTTTACAAACTGAAACAAAACAGTTCATTTGAATACAGTAATGGGTAGTAAAGTCTTTTTTTTTTTAATTTCTTCCAAGAGTATCTTACTGTAGAAGTGGGTAGAGCTCAGTTACAAGTTAGTTAGTTAAATAAAATTGTAGCTCTTGGAATATTTTTTCAGATTCCTACACTTGAGTAACATGTTTTTTCAGTTTTTTACAGCACTCCCATTTAAGTAAAAGTTTTGGTTACTTTCCCCATCTTGAGCCAAAACGTTTGTGTGGCAAAATGCAGAATGGTGAACAATTGTGTTTCTCGCACTGCTCTTTCAGATTAAGAATTTTTTGTTTTGTTTTTATGGTGTTGAAAAAGCCACTATATAATTTATTTTATTTATTTTATGTAATGCATGCTCTTGTGGTTTATTTTTTAGTATTATTATTCATTGTTTTATGTTGTAACGAAACCACCGTTCTTAGTTTGCCAGTGTCAATAAAACTTATTCTGATTCTGATTCTAAGGTTTTATCCTTCCAATTACATCACATGCAACTGTGAAAAAATGATAACAAAGAGCACTTCATGGAGCTCCAGATAGTGATGACAAGCAGTAAAAATAGTCAAACTGATGCTCTTTGGCAAAGGGACCGTCAGTGTACAAAAAAATGCAGAAGGCGCTCAAATAATGCATTGTGAGAGTAGCCAAACATTGTACTCAAGTCAAGGTACTGTTACTTAAAAAAAAATTACTCGAGAAAGTACAAATACAAATTGAGTCAGCCATAATATTGCACATGTAAGAGTGAAAAAGTATCAGGGGAGTCTTAGAAATTTTAACTAGTAACTGATTTGTAATTTTAGGTTGCATGTAATCTACAAAAATACAGAAAACACAAGGCACTCTCTCATAAATGTAAAATGTCTTGGTTATGACATGTCTTAAGAGACCTGAGCCCCAACACGTTCCAGTCTGCTTGGTTCAAGGTTCAACGTTACTTCATTGATGCCAACAGGTAAATTTTGTTTGGCAGTGAATCAGCTCATTCATTCACATGTACACACATCTGAATCTTGAGAAGAGTACATAGTGGAGACTAAAAGAACTAAAACCCCATTAAAAACAATGCATTAAAACAAGAGTACAAACACAGCACATGTGCAAAGGGCCATAAGTAAGATAAATATAATGCCATCACCTCGTTCAGTGCACTTATGGCTGCTGGAGTAAAGGTGTTTTTGTAACGCTTGGTTTTACAGAGAGGCTCTTTAAACCTCCGTCGTGATGGGAACAGTTGGAATCCATTATTTAGAGGATGGGAGTCATTTTTTAAAATGTCCTCTGGTAGCCTCTGTACCTGTCTAGAGTAAAGAGGAGCAGGGTAAAACTGAGACTCCCCAGTCAAATTGATGTCCCATTTTACCACCTAATTCAACCTGTTTTCAGAGACAAATTACCAAACCGTGGCCTTCTAGCCTTCATCAGGGGAACAAACTGAATTCAAAAGCACCATGTGATAATATATGCAAGTGTTCCAGCAATAGAGCTTCTTGACCTGACAGAGACAGTGTGGGAACTGAACCTATGTCAAACATGACTTAAAAAACAGTACAAAATGACCCTAATTTGAATAAACAGTTAATAATGCAAATAAGATTAGCAAATAACTATAAAAACATGGTTAAATCAAGGTCCTCATCTAGTCCAAGGTGTCCAGTGGCTTCAAGTGTGTAGATCCAGAATGCTTCCAATTTTTATAGGTCTAGTTCTTTTTTGTATAGTGTGTGGTATGTGGTCTGTTTCGTGTGTTTGGAGGGTGGCTGGGTTGTTATTATGGAAGTCTTAAATGTGTCTGGTCATCGAATAATTTGTATTCCCTGTACAGATACTGTGTTTGTGTTCCACCAGTCTGTCCTCTTGGCGCCTTTTGGTCACTCCTATGCAAAAAACAAAAAACAAAATGCAAATTTAGCAGATTTGGTAGATAACGAATGTGGTTTTGCAGGAAATGAAATGCTTTATAGTGTATAATTTGTGTGAAGAATAGTCCAGAAATGTTTTAGTCTGACAAATATTGTTGAAATGATTACAGTTATTGCACCTATAGGAACCTATTGGTGTAGACTTTTCTCATTAAGGTCCACATATAAAAACAAAAACAAAGCTGAGGGCCATAGACTGGTTGCCAGTACAGTGAATACTTCCAATCTGTGTGTTTATTACAAGTTAAACTGAACCACTAGATCTTTATTCATGCTTACATCCTCAATGGGATGCATTAAATATTTGATATGGGCTTGTTAAAGTAGATTTTCATAAATGTACAGTAAAAAAGTACTGTTTAAAGTAATATGGACCAATTCAACTGAAGCTTGAGGGCCAAGAAAAATTGGTCACAGGTCCGCATTTGGCCCCTGGACCACAGTTTGGGCATGCCTGGTGTAGATCTAAGCTAAGTCATTTTGGAAATGGGGGTTGGTAGCTGTGGGCCAGTTCATCCTGACAGGTGACAAGAGGTGGTTCTGTTCCTAGAGTGTCGTCACTTTCAATATTACTCCAGTTCATTCTATGATTAGTTCTATTCAGAAGTGCATGTGCAACTAAAAATAAGAGTCTCCTTGGTAGTCTTTGAAGAATGTCTTTCCACAAGGGAGTCCCTATATGGATTTTTGTAAATTCTAACTGGAGACTTGGATCTAGACCAAAGGGCTCCTATGAGTGCAATAACTGCATCATTGCAATAATATTCGTCAGACTAAAACACAGACTGCACAATTTTTCACACAGAGAATATACCATTTCCTGCAAACTCACGTTCGTTATCTACCAAATCTGCCAAATTTGCAAGTTATCTTTGCATAGGAAAAAACAAAAGTCACCTGATGGAACACAAATACACTATTTGTACAGGCAGCACAAATTATCAGATGGCCAGACACGTTTTAGACTTCCATAACAGCAACCCAGCCAGCCTCCAGGCACATGGAACAGACCACATACCAGACACTATACAAAAAAGAACTAGACTTAAAATACGGGAAGCATTCTGGATCTATATTTGAAGCCACTGAACCCCCTGGATTAAACGAGGACCTTGATTTTACTGTGTTTTTATAGTTATTTGCTCATCTTATTTGTATTATTCACTGTTTATTCAAATTGGGTCATTTCAACTGTTTTCTTTTAGTCACGGTTCACATAGCTTCACTTCCCACACTGCCTCTGTCAGGCGGAGAAGCCCTATTATCATATGGTGCTTTTGACTCCAGTTTGTCCCCCCGATGAAGGCCAGTTGACTCAAACATGTTGGAATCATACCCCAATAAAGGCATTTTACATTTAAGAGATTAGAGAGTGCCTTGGCTTTTCTGTATTTTTGTACATTACATGCAACTCAAAATTACAAATCAGTTACTAGTTAATATTTCTAAGACTCCTCAAATATGTTTTCACTCTTACATGTTTAATATTATGAATAGCTCAATTTGTACTTGCACTTTCCCAAGTTTCTTTTCAAGTAACAGTACCTTTACTTGAGTACAATTTTGGCTACTCTCCCCACTGCCCTTAGTGAGTACTAGTCTTACAATACATGTTTATCTGTTTATCTCTGTTTAACTACGCTACGTGATTTCATTTGTTTATTTAACTTGACAATTTTATGTAAACAGTTTGAAGTACGATCTTGCCTCTTGCTGTAGGGTTTGGGTTTTATACAGTCGCTCTGTACGCTGTTATAGTGAGGTGAAGGACTCTGTATCTCTTTGAGGTGATAAATGCGCTGCTTTGGACCGTGCTTGGCCCATGTCCCATAATCCATTACAGTGTTGAAAAATAGAAGAGCAAACAGTGTCTTCTGCTCACTGACGTATACTCATGCACTGCACACTTTCCATGTGTGGGGCTACTTAAATGGCCACAAAGCTATAAACAACACTGGCATGTTTATTATAACGTGTAACACTCAATTTTAACAAAGGGGATGTGGTTTTACTCATATCAGCTTTTACTAATAATTTCAATTTGAACATTCACACCAATTTGCAGTTTTCATTAGGAGCACCGGATTCCCAATTAAAATAAAAGTCCACGGGGTTAATTATTACATGACTTTTATCAGCAGACAGACTAGATCTACTTTTGCTTGGAAAATTAACAATGCCAACATAGAGGAGGTTTAATGTAGCAAGTAAGGAACCTATTACAGATAACAAGAAACTAATTTGTTTTCATAGTAAGGGGTTGTATGGACATTTGAAGTGGTGTGTTTTAGTGCATCATAGGTTGTGAAATCTAATGCAACAAGACCAGGTTATAATAGCTTTAGTGTTGTTACTACATTTACATTTTAGCATCAATCAAATTAGTGTTTGTTTTTTTTTTTTTATTTAACAAGTGGTCTGGGCTGTGTGTTGAGCAAACCCAAAATGTGTGTTTTGAATAAATCATTGAAAGGCTTGACCACACTGATTGTAATACCGTTCTCTTTCCGCTAGGTGTCACTGCAGGACAGATGACACGAAGGGGCACACAATGGACCGCTGACTCTATGAGAAATGGAGAAGGAAACTGGCATCAGAGACAACTCCACACCCAAGCCAAATGAGGATTTAAAATGTCACAGCCATATGTCTAAAATACCAGGGGTTACAGGAGCCAAAATACAGTTATGATTACATGGCATCCAGGTTAGACAAACAACTCAACAGTAGGCTATGTATAATGTTCAAATGATAGACGATAACAGATTATGGGTATCTCCGGTTAATATGGACCACCCAGTAAGTATAATTTCATGTAATCTAGAGCTGCACAATTTAGATTTTTTTTTTTTTTTTTAATAATAATAAATAAATAAAAATAATTGCAATTTTTCTAGTAGTACTGCAATAGATTTGTGATACATGTTTAAAAAGAATGATTCTAAAAACTGAAAAAATAAAATTAAAACATTTCAGAACATGTTTGTAGAAGTCTAATATTTTTTTTGTTTCTTTCAAAAGACTATAAAGAATATGTAGTTCTTTGCAGAGCATTCATTTATCTAAATAACTGCAGCCTTTGCGATTTGATAATTGTACCAACTCAAATTGCCATTTTGATTCAACTATGAAATATTGTGCAGCTCTAATGTAGTCCGGTAGTGGGCATTGAAAAGTGTGACAAAAATACTAAATCAATACTGTCTTTTTAGTTTGCACGAAACAGGATGTCAGCACTGAGTCCTTAGAGAAGTGGATGGCACCATGGTGAATGTGGCCCTGGCGGTGATCCTGTGCCTGCTGATCGGTCTGACCGTGGGTGGGAACGTCTTGGTGTGTCTGGCCGTGTGCGTGTCTCGTCGTCTCCGCTGCCTCACAAACTGCTTCATCGTATCCCTGGCGATAACAGATCTCTTACTGGGGGTCCTGGTGCTCCCCTTCTCTGCCCTCCTCCAGCTCAACAACGACTGGCCTCTGGGTCCCATTTTCTGTAACTTCTACATATCCATGGATGTAATGCTTTGTACTGCCTCTATTCTTACATTATTGGCCATCAGTGTTGACAGGTATCTTGCTGTAACCATGCCTCTTAGATATACCTCTATGGTTTTGCCCTGGAAAGTAGCAGTAGCCATGATAACAGTCTGGGCAGTGTCTTTAGCTGTTTCCTTTTTGCCAATCCAAATGGGTTGGAACACTGTGAACGGGACAGTGCAAAACCAAGGGCCGTATGCGTCAGAAAGGAGATGCCGATTTGAGCTCAACCGGCCCTACGTTCTCACCGATTCCCTCCTCACTTTCTACCTTCCTCTCATAGCAATGTGCTGGACTTATCTGAAAATACTGCGCATAGCTCGAGCACAGGCCAAGCGCATCACCAGCTCTCGTCCTACGTGCGTAACCACATACAACCGCAAAAACTCCTCCACGGTTACCACAGTGGTCTCCAATGTGACAGCCATCACCCTCCGAGAGCACAAAGCCACGGTGACACTGGCGGCGGTCATAGGGGCGTTTGTGATCTGCTGGTTGCCGTATTTTATCATGTTCACAGTTTTAGGTTTAAAAGAGCACCCTGACCCCAACACAGTGCCAGAATACCCCATAGTGCTGTGGCTGGGTTACGCTAATTCCGCCCTGAATCCTTTCCTCTACGGAGCTTTGAACAGAGACTTCAGGTCAGCATACTCACACATACTCAGGTGTAGATGCCCCTTCAGTGGGTGGAGGAGCAGACAGCCATCGCCTGTAATGACTGGAGGTAAAAGTGAACCAGTCCAGCTTAGTTAGAAACATCTTTAAATTTGACTCATCCACATTCATCTTGTTTACCTTTAGCCAGAGATAACCTTACAGAGGTGACACTGTTGTGTGGCCACATGCCCAGCACATGCAGGGCAGGACTCACGGACCAGAGCTTCAGTCTTCAAGAAATACACAGTGGGACCCCTCCAACAACAGCTGTGCAACTGACAAACGGCACCACACCCACAGACGTCAATGGAAACGACAGGTAAATCACATTAATGGCACTGGAAATACTATATAGGTCTGCGTTTTGTCTGAAAAATACAAAAATGCATTGCACCAAAAAGAACACACTATCAGATGCAATGAAGGTACACTCTATAATAAATGCTGTATGTATTTTTTTACATGTACCAGCTGACGAACATCTCAGGCCAAGTAAGGCAAATATTACACTTTAAATAACTACACCTTGATCAACGTTAATAAAGCATGAACAATTAATTCATTATGAACAAATCATTTCTTAATACTGATTACTAAATTGCTACCAATCCATGCAGAACAAAACAAACGGTACAAAAGAATGATTCAGTTATCAAATATGATGTCATTCTATCTATTGTAATAAAATATGTACCATTACAGTTGTTTTATTTGGATTCACACTGAGTTTCTACATGTTTTCTAAAAATATCTCACTGTTTTTAAGCCCGTGCTCATGCTCTGTCCGATCTTTGACGGGGGAAGAGTAGTCAAGATGAAGCAGTCTCGAGGAGAAGGTGCAACTGTTTAACCAAGACATCAGCTAAAATGGACAAACTTTAGTTTTTACAGACTTCAACTTTGCTTCAGTGTCCTTTGTGTCAATGTCTAGCCCTGAACAAACTGTGACACCAGCTCAAAGCCCAGATGAAGCCATATGGCCAAATGTGTTTTCTGCCAAAAGTCTTCTTGTTTCAGTCATTGCCATCAGCAGACTATAGATGTCTGTGAATATAACTGGTGTAAGGTGAAACCCAGCTACAGAAATGCCACTTGGACTTTTACAAAAACAAGATTAGGTTCTGTTTCTGAAATAGAAAATTGTATTGCCATAGTATTTACAGTGTGAAAGCAAAAGTATCCATTTATACCATCATCTGCAACTCCCTATAGACTGTAGTATAAATGAATTCAGTGAATAAATAAAGCTAATAAAGTGAAATAAAACTTGATGAACAAGTATGATTTCATTGAAGTCATATTCAGTCAAATGTTTACAAATAAACGTTTGTTTTTTTAAGAGCTCAGTGCACCATAATGTTTCTGACTAAAGACGTCCTCTTTATATGCTAACGATTACTGTTAATAATTAGTCATTTTAAGTCCACCACCGTGCTCTGAATGAGTGCAACTACAGCTTTTCCTGCATTTCCTGGTGTGATTGTAGATGCCCATAAATGCTGCATTTAATTGAGAAATGCATTTCCACTCAAATCTATCATGTCTCAGCATTTAAAGAATATATTCAATTAAAGAATAGGCAAGTACTTATTTTCTCACTAAGTTTAAATTGTCCATAGTGAGGGAATATGACATTGTGGAAGTAACAGACTCCAGCTGCCCATGAAAACACAAATGTACACCACACCTATCTTTATTCCTTATACAGCATTACTTTTTATAGTATTAAATTCATATCTAAAATTCATTCCCACTCACTTAACTTTGTACGGCACTATTACACCTCTTAAGACAAATGTCACTATATTAAAACTTTTTTTTTCTGCAATAGAGACAGGACAACCTCCTAAAACTAATATGAAGAGGGGTCATAAACGTGAGGAAATGACACTGAAGTGGCATTAATATTTGATTAAGTCATTTAATGGCTAAACCTGGATGGTTAACACAGCAGCGGCAGAGAGGCATTCATCAGTGTTCATCTCTTTGAGTGTCTCTTTCTCTGTATAAGCCGTATGCGTCCCCTGACACCTCCGGTCACCTGCTCCTCTCCTCCGCACTTTAATTTTCTCTGCTTTTTGAGCTGACCATTGACCGCCCAAACTACATGAAGGTCATTAATCATTGCTTCTTTTACATCAAATTAATCCGAGCTAAAAACGCTACATTTTCAACAGAGCGATGCCACACAAACAGGCCAGTGCTACACAGGCTATCAATCATACCCATTGTCATTATTCAACTGTGTCATCGACAGAGCCCTCTTCTTCTCGCTCTCTTTTCCACTTTCTCTGTCTGTTCTCTCCATCAAACGCTGTGGATTCATGAATCATAAATCTTATGTATGCCATCTAAAGACTGCTCAGCGCTATGAGCTGGAGACATGATTGATAGACGCAAGTGAATGAGGCGAAAGCAAAAACGATGGACAGAAGGTGGTAACCAGCAACACCCAGGTCAAAGGCAGAAGTTCAGAGGTCAAATGGATAGGAGTATGTACACAATATGGTCAAAAAGAAGTAGACAGGCCCAGAAGGATGGGACAGAGGAGGAGCGGAGTGGTTAAAAGGTTCAAAGAGAGAAAGAAAGAAAGAAAGAAAGAGAGAAGGAAAGGGAGGCAGAGGTAGGGGGAGGTAGGGGATGCTGCCACACTGAGGCTAAAGCCATAACTCATCTTTTATTAAAAATAATGAAAAAAACTTAATGAGTTAATAATATCTGGAGAAAGAGGAAGACAGAGATGGAGGAAGGGACAAGGAAGGACAGCGTAAAGAAGGAAAGAAGCGAAGGATGCAGAAGCGGGTCAACACTTGTGTGTCTTTGTGCCCTTTAGTCGTTTACACCAGCTATCAAAGTTCACACAAGAGCCATTAGACACACAGCACATAACTACTGCCAGCTCTCTTTTTCTGCCGACCCAAATCCCACAGCCTGCTTGGTAATTAAAGGCACTTAACAACCAATTAACCGTGATGAGCTAAATTAGCAGGATATTGTCTCCTTTGACTAGGCTACTGGATTAGCAGTGTGTTGGAACAAACCTCAGTGGCCCGTGTTTGCATGTAGGCAAATGACGGATTAATTACTATTAAAACATCAGCATCTTAATGAGCTTGGAAACAATTAGAGAGGTCGTTAGCATGTGAAGCGCGGCTGAGAAAACAAGAAGGGGGAGCAAGCACAAAACAGGAGAGAAATCTTCATTTTGAAGCAATACTGATTAAATGGACGCACGGTCTCACTCATCGTCCAATATCCACGGACTTATTAAATACATGACATCACCATTTGTCTCTGGTACCATCAAGCTACTTTCCTGCTGCCATTATCCTCTCCTTGTTCTGAGTCCTCCCCAACTCTCTCCAGCGCCTCACCTCTCATAAAAAGCCTTTTTCTTGCTCTTCCAGTCTTTTCTGCACTTTCTGGGTTTTAACTCCCATTCCTCCCATCCCTCCTTCATGCTTGGGGGGCACAGTCCTGTGAAGGAATTTAATATGCAACTTTTATATGAGAAACCAATCGCATACGTCTGGGTCTATTGGGCTCGCAATCTATCGGCCCGGATGGCTAATGCAATAGAAAGAGCTGGGGCTATTTATCACACAGGGAGCTATCTTTTCCTCTGTCTCTCTCTCTCTCCCCCACTCTCACCTCGCTCGCTCTGTCTTTATTCAAGCCCAGATTCCAGGCTGCCACTAAATCAGGCCAACTATGAGCTATGGCTGCCCAGAGGGCATCTTCTCTTTTATAGAGGGATTTGGATTTTGTATCTACTGGTTCCTCAGTGGTCATTGTGACTGCACTAACGGAAGCTATAAACATTCAGCAAACCAAGACAACAACGTACACGTCCCTGTGCCCGGCAGTAATGACCACAGACATCACACTTATGAGCCAGCATGTATATATGAAATACATATCATCAAGGGCATTTAAAACAGCAGACTTGGGTGCAAGCGCTCAAGACAGAACCTAAGTACAGTGAAGGCTTGTGTCAGTATAGTCAAGGTTTTCACAACAAAACTAGTTCACATAACTAATAGTACACAACAATGCCACTTTAAAACTTTAGCTTTGAAAAGCAAAAACAATAGCACCAGCTCCACACCTGCAGCACTTAAAATGCCTCCTGAAAACCAAATTCATTTCAACAAATTAGGCCACATTACTGGCCACTATGTAATCGCTGATGGCAATTAATAAGAAATTAGTCACTATCAGCCCTATATTAACATCTCACCCAGGGGCCGCGGCTGGAAATTAATAACCCAAGATTCATCTGTGTTACTGTCTTTTGGCCTGCTCCCCCTCACACACACACACACCTACACCCACCTATACTATCCATGAATCACCTCCAAGACACTCATTTTTTTCTAAGTGGATCATCTCATACAATCTGCTCATGTCAGCGAGCCAGCTTCCACTTTACCAGAGTGTGAAACCCCGTCACACACACATACATGTCTACGGCTGTTTTTGCCCTGTTGGCTCTGCTGCATTTAGAACAGAATCATGTCATCAAAACTTTTTTTAAAGTGACCGAGCGATTTAGGAAAAGGCTTAGTTTATTTCAGGATTATCCAAATAATATTCAAACATTTTTAAAGTTTCTTGTTTGAATGTTTTTTGTTTGATTTTGTTGCGTTGATGGTGTTTACTTTTACACTTTTATTTGTGAAAAACTCAAACAATCTTAATCCCAGCCAGAGTCCCGTGCCACTCTTTTGGAGACGCTCCCGTGGCGTAGATTTGATCCTTCTAAAATGTAATTACGTGTGCTAAGTGCGTTTGAAAGGTGCTACCACAGAGTAAACGGTTGAGGGGGCACTGATGCAGAGAGATCCCGCCTCTAGGGGTCCTCACACCAATCAGCGAAGCACACCAAGAATCAATTAACACCGGTGGGAGGGGGCAGAGGGTAAGGCACCGCACACACTGCCCACACAGGGTACTGTCTGAGGAGATATCCATCACAACACACATTGAGGCCTATGCCAGCGCAGTGCATCCTGGAGAGGCCCGGGTGCTCGTGGTGTAAGGTTGGGGAACAGATTGAAGGTCAGTGGGGGGGTCGAGCCAGGGTCACCCCCGCCTGAGCGCTGTGTCTGTAGACTGGTTTATGCTCACTGAATGTGTGTGGATACAATATAAAGCTTGACCAAACCAGGCTGGCAGGCAGAAGTGAATAAGATGGATGGTGTTGATTCATCCTACAAATTCATTGCTCTCCTTGAATCCACAGAGAATAAATACATCCACCAAAATTATTAAGCAAGGGACCAAAAGAGTATTTCACATTTCATATTCTTTCCTTCTGTGGTGTCGACTTTTCAAGTGGAGCAACATGAAAACCATTCATCATAGAATCTTTACCATAAAATTATTGACAGAAAGACAGATGAGGGATTATATTTGTTACAATTTGTCACTGTTGAACAAAAGAAAATCATCTGTCATCGCAATCTTGAATTACAAAATCTCACTCAAGTGAAGAGAAACAAATTGGGAGAAGATAGTGAGACAATGCCTTCCTACTACAATACTGAAAAAGCCAAATAAAGTGATCAAAGAGTGTGTAGCATTTGCCCGTGAACACTGCACTGTGAAACCCCACCTCGGCTCTTCCTCTCCATCTGTTAGCCCTAGCACTGGCCTGCACTGCACCCCCTCTCCTGGTTTCCTCTCTGCTCCGCTCTGGCCCTTCAGCCCTCGGGGAGGTAAGGTGATCCGCCCGTGCTGGTGTAAGTGACTGGGATTAGTCTCCTTCTCTGTCTGTCTGTTTGATCCCAGCACTAATGACTCCAGAGGGACTGGCCTCTGATAATGGGAAATCAATGCAGAGAAGAGCGCTCCGGAGTGGCCTCACTTAGCTCAGGCTCTTTCACGCCTCAGAGCAAACTGCCCCTGTGTATCCCACTGTAACTGTGTGTGTGGACATGGTCACACAGGAAATGAGCATATGGACTGTTTTCAAAAGACCCCTCCCATGTGGGCAGTGTTTTAACGTTGCTCTGATAAGAGATCACTAGTTCCCCTCGGATATGAGGACGTTTAGAAATCAAAAATGATTTGGGAATAAAGATATTTATGTTTGAGTACAATCTCACCATTTTATGAAATAAATAATAAAAATGTGAAATATGAAGTATATAATAATCTATCTATATGAAGCTAATCAAAGGTGAGAGAGATTACATTTTCAGGGTCAATAAGCAACAATATGTTTGTGTGGCTTTGTGTATCCAATCAGTCACAGTCGTCAGCCTGGAGCTAGACAGGTGGGGCTGGTGGCATGAGGCTGGTGCCCCCCCTTACCCTGAGGGGCCAGAAGGCCCATAGAAGCAGGGGGCTGGAGTAGTCCCTCTGCCAGGCCAATAGAGCTCTATGAGCTGGTGGCAGCTGGTCCTCTGCCCCCCCATCACCACTCTCTCGAACACCCTATGGGCGAGGCAACAGGCAGGGTGACGAGGTCAAGAGGCAACAGAGAGAGGCTGGACATGCAGATAATCGTCTTTTATGAAGCGGAGAGAATCCAGACAGAGAGAGATGGACAACACGATGACGACACAATTCAACTGCACACGAGCAGTAATGAATTAGCACATTAGCAGCACATCCAGGGGTGTTCAGAGCACTCAGCTGCTTTTAAATTAACACGCATCCTGACACGACCCCGCACATGTGCCCATGAATTAATGAGTCGTCATTAAGTCAGTAAATGACTAAATAACATTATGAATCTGTTCAGAGCTGAATTACAATGATACCATGGTGTCATCACTAAGCAGACAAACTTTTACTTATCACTCAATAATAAAGATAAGCCAGGGCTTAGAGATCGTAGCAACAACCACAAAAGCAGAGCAGGCTGTGGGAAATACAATAGTTCAAACTCAATCCATGTGTTCCATTATCATCAGCTTCAAATGACCCTCATTAATGCTTTAACTCTGTCACATCCTCAGCTCTGTCTCCTCTCTCTCCCACTTTCCCTCTCTCTCTCTCTCTCTCCCTCCCTCTCTTTCTCTCTCTCCCTCTTTCTCTCCATCCCTCTCTCTCTCTCTCTCTCTCTTTCCCTCTCTCTTTCTGCCCATAACTCAGTGTGTCTGTGGTTAACTCACATCCTCCTCCTCTCTGTCTCCTCCCTGCTTTAACCAGCGTGAAGAGGCAGCCATGCATTCAACCATCAGACAGGCTAACATGCGCTGTACACTCATAGACACGTGCACACACACGCACACACACATACGCAGGCAGGCACACACACACATACACACACATACACACATACACACACCACATAAGGCATTGTTTCCTCACTAGTAAAGTATTTACAATTCAATGAAATGAATATCTAGTATGTCGGGGCATCTTTCCCTTGTTAAATATGCATGCTGATACAGACACATCCTGATTTGTGTACAAGAGCTATGTTCAGCTGATTGCTGCTTCCTCTTTTAATCACTATGTGTCTGCTGTTAACTGTCCTCCACTGAACTAATACATCACTCTCAAAGCAAACAATTCAGCTTTCATGAACAGTAAAATATGATTTCTTTTCCCCAGTAAAGTGCACGTGCTCAAGACGGCTTCATCTGGACATTCAAATCCAGCAGTCTCTGTGCAGCCCCATGTTTGACATTTACACTGACATTTAACATGTGCTTTTTAAATGTCTCACACTTACAGTGTTTCCTCAGAGCATTAGCCCAGTGACAGGAGCACAATATGAAGATGATGGCCCTAACCATGTCCCTTATGTGGATCCCATTGCTCTCTGCTCTCATCCAACAGTCCCACTGAGGATGTCAATATGAAACCCAACACGCAACGCTGGAGCAGAGCTTGGGTCCTGTTATAGACAAAAACACAGCTCTGTGTATTGACTGACTGCTGCCTGTATGCATCTGAAATGTTCATGTGTAAATTAGATTGAAATCAGATTATTTTTTTCCTCTCAACAAAGACTCATTCTACATAAAAACTCTTTGCTAAATGACTGAACTGTAACACATCAGTAAGTGTGCAGGGAGTTTCACCATGAAATCCTCCTCAGTGAGTGCTTATGAAGAAGAGGTAAACAGCTCCACAATGTTCAGTGACTGTTCACAATGGTAAAAATATAGTCACTAAAATATCATAATTGTAATTCTCGTGATTAAAAACATAAAGTCATTCACAGAATGTAAAAGAGCCTGAATATGCTGCAAAATAAAACACACATCTAGATGTTTCCATTGTATCGAAATTGTTAGGGCTGAAACAAGTTGATTGACTACTGAAATAATCATCACTGTAATAAATGATAATCATTACATAAACTCTGTCAAACATGCCACATGCCAAGGAGAGAGGATTTAGGACTTATTTAGACAAAATGACATCAAAATGACACATATAACATGTTTATTTAGTGTGTGTGTTTTTTAATGAAAAACATTTTGTCTGTAAATATGGCCTACTCCATCAAGTCCTCAAGCTGCTTTTGTGTCATCTGGTAAATATTTCATAAAAATCTCATATTTGCAGGGCTCTTGCAATCTAAACAACTAATCAATTATTTCAAAGAATAGATTAAACAATTAACAAAATGATCGTTAGTTGCAGTGTTCATAAAAGTTGCAGTGTGAATATCTGCAAGAACAAGTCACAATGTGCAACAAGAACAAAGCCAAATCATATCAAATTATACAACTGGAACAGATTAAAGCCACAAAAACGTTTAAAAAATCATAATAACGACAATTCAGAATTAAAATCTAGATTCAACTCAAACCCAAACCAAACTTTCTCACTGGTTGTGTTCAGCCTATGACTGGAGCAGTGTTGCCAACAGTAAAGCACATTTCACATCATTACTCCCAATGTAAGGTGATTTACAACATTGCTCTAGCGCTTGTAAAGCCCATAAAGCAGTGTTTATGCAACTTTTAAAAATCTACAGCCTTGTAAATGTTGTCAGATGGCCCATGCCAGTGTCTTTCAGCTTAATACTACCTATATTAAATAGTTTAAATATTTCATAAGGACGGTTTTTAGAGCGAGGGAGGGGAAATCGTTAGCTGCGGTAAAGTTTCATTAACTGGTCCCCGTTCCGCTGCGAGGCAAACTCATCTCCTCTTATTGTAATAAAACAATCTCTGCGCTCTCAGTGCTCTCCGCGCGCCACCGCTCTCTCTCCGCTCATCTCCCTGACTTTTACATCATAATAATACACTACATCCCCTTTAAATGCACTATTACTTACCGCTGCCTTTTCATATTGGAACATCACGGGCACTTTAGCGACAATATAAAAGCGTGTCATTCATTATTCACAAGCAGCCGGCCTCGTCCCCTCCTTTTTAAAAAGTCAGGCGCGCTGCTGAAATTGATAACGGCGAAGAGACGCGCAATAAAAACGCAGCCCCCGGGTACCAGAGCAGCAGCCCAGACCCCCCGATTATGCAGATCAAGTGGTAATTTCTCAAACAAATCGCACTCTTTCACTCTTTTGTTGTCGTTTCTTTTTGGACTTTTGGAATCACCGTGTCAGCTTTTAGATTGCCCGTGGAGAAAAAACGCCAGGATTGATGTGCGTCTTAATTGTTTGCCCGCTGCTATAGGCTTTTTCCAGAAACACTAAACATTTTGCCCTACACCAGACAATGACAAAAGCTTCGGGGTGTCGTTTCCTTTACCTTCAGACTATTTTCTTTTTGTGATGAAAGAATTATTATTGAGGAAATGGAAAAATGTGTTCTTTCAGACCGTCTATAAATTAATAAAGTGTGCCAAAGGGCGAGGCGGGGGTTGGTCTGGCGCGTTTTGGATAAGATGTAATACTGTGTTATCTCCGCAGGTCACCACTAATGTGTAATAATTACTTTTAATCATTGGATAACACCAGATTACTAACACTTAACACATGACCCGTCTGCCCTTCATGTTCATGATTATTTGTCTAGAAAAACAAACTGAGGTGTAGTCTATTTTACGCGTGATAAAGGGAAAATGATCTGAATGCATTGGCGTTAATTTACTTGGGTCGTTGTTGTTGTCAAAACCGGATAAACAAATAAGGGAAATGTCCATGAAGCTGACAGCTAACAGCCCCATCATCTCTCCCATCAAAAGCCACCGGTGAGCGCGCATATGGCACAGAGATGCGGCCAACGCTCAGACTCTGTCCATATTGCCAAACAAACACCTCGGGCCTTGTCCCGTCTCATATTGCTTCATAAGGTTTTATTGTGAGGGGCCAAGTGGCGTGTTTATATTAACTTCAATACAACGGCATATCTTTGCATTTTTGTGTGACGTTTTTAGCCGCAGACTGCACATTAATAGTTTAATAGATTTCATTTTGAAATAAGTGCCAACTTTGAGATTTAAGTTTCAATACAATAATAACTACAATTCTAAACCCAAAAAAAGACGCGTCATAACTTTCGTGTAGCTACATAAAGCTTACGAAATAAATGATAATTATTATTACACACCATCTTTCATCGTAAAGTGACTTGATTGGCTCAATAAGTTTCCCTGCTTAGTTTGTAACGCTGATGTAATGTGATAGCTTAAAAAGCCACCTGCCGCATCCACACCACGCGCGCATTTGTCTGTCCCACAGACAAGTTAGTGCAAATGAGATTATGGGGTCACTTTGGGCGCCTCTACCATTGAATGTGAGCGCTCAGCTACTACTTCCAGAGGCCGGACACTTTATCTGCAGTAGCCCATGGCTTTCCCTTGTCATCTCATTTAATGTGCCACAGCAACAAGGAACAAATAAGAGGGGCGCACTGAGCATCACAACTATTGGTTTTCCACGACCCTATTTAAACTAGGCCTAAATGCAGTATTATTTGTGCGTCATTGCGCATACACTGAATGTTTGAAATAAATTCACATTTTCCAATTAACTACTTATTTGGTCACTTATCCAATTTTCTAGTTTTCAGAATCTTGCAAACGTAAAAAATTCCACTGTCATTCTGGTTAACATAAACGCATTATAGTAAAACAAACACATATTTGGCACGGTTGTACTGGATACATTTCTATTCCAGTTAGACGCTTTTCATAAAGACTTATCATCGTGGATGTCACATAAACTTCACTCAATCTGTGCGTAAAGGACAAATTCCGCGCGCCCATGTTAGCGCGTAATGGTCGGTAATGGTCGCTATTCAATTTATCTAAAACATAGCCTGCTATTCAAATCATTATTTAGAACGTTTCATGTTTATATTCGGAACATAAACGGAGTTATACGGAGATGGAACAAATGTAAAAGCAGTGATCTGAGTGATTCCCGATGAGACACATTTCCATAAAGTTGTCGTCGCTCGTAACTCTTCATTATATTGATAAAGATGTTGCGCGTAACGGCGACTCGGAGAAGAGCCATTTGTTGACATCTAGAAGGTCTATCAGTCTAGCGCCGGTGGTTATGGGACATGTTGGTTATTGTGCCAAATAGAGGGCCCACTCCCATTAACTTTCAATCAGTCACGGTACTGGTAGCCAATGGAAGGCGCGCAGAGATGGAGGGGGCGTTTTGACGTGTGGAGAGGAGGACAGAGCGTCACATCTCTCTGAACGCCCATCAAAGTTTGAGCGCAGAGCATGCAGAGAGGAGAGTCTTTACAAGAGGCCTGCTGGTGCATACGGACAAGAGCTGGACACGAGCAGAGAGACAACGATGGAGACACGAGCAGCTTTGACTAAAGGAACAGTTTAACCAGGCTGTAAAGCAAATACAGAGAGCAGTCTTTTTTCTTTTGAAGCAGTACAAAGACGGAAATGGAGCAACCACCGAGCGCACCGAGTCCTCCTCCCAAACCGGCCCAGCACGAGCCCATCAGTTTCGGTATAGACCAGATCCTGGGCGCAGGAACAGAACCAGAGAGCGCACGCACAGCCGGACGACAGAGCGGCTCGGACACAAGTAGCGGAGATGGCTATTATAGTTTGGGGAGTCCAACAGGGGCCAGTGCGCCCTCTTACACCGCGCTCTCTATCTCCCTATCGGGCATCATGCCCCCAGTGGACGCCCCTGGCTCGTACGGGGAGAGTAGGAGTTTAGGGAGCAGGGGGGTTATTCGGGTTCCGGCACATAGACCCGTAACGGCTTCTGGACCTCCAACCCCCGTGCAGAGCGCAGTTCCTGGGTTCGGAGGGCTCTGTTTCCCCTGGATTGGGAACAGGTTTGCAAAGGATAGGATATCAGGTAAGACAGACTGTTGCTGTCATGAATATTTCACTAGAGTCAAATCGGCGTTTAACAAGCAGCACGTGTCCACAGGTTTAAGGGTTATTGACAGACAAGACTTTTCATTATTCATAAGTATCACAGAAACACTTTGAGAGACACTGCAAAAGCAGGAACTGAAAGACAAGACTTTAACAACATAATAGTGAGTTAATAGGCCTCCATTTTTATTCTTAGATTAAATATTTAAAAACATTTAGGCCTGATGCAATAAGCAAAAACAGAGCTTTAGAATTTAATGTCTGAAATAATATGATAAAATTCAAGAATTATTTTTGCACATTTGGACACGCACATTATTATTATTATTATTATTATTATTATTATTATTATTATTATTATTATTATTAGTGCTACTACTGTTATCTTTATTATTATTATCAGCATCATCACATAGCACAGGGGAGCCATGTCTGAAGTAAAAAATAAATAACTGCATAGTCTCCAATAAAGGGTTTAGCTATTTCAGCTAAAAATCAGCTAAAATCGTGTTTTTCTTATGACAAAGATAACAAAAATGCATGGTGTAGAATAGAATATGCATCTTTGATATTTCTTGTTACATTTACAGGCCTTTTCTTTGAGCCACATCACTTTTAGAAGACAGTTTTATTATTGCCAGTCATGTGCCAGTGTTTTTAACCATGTGTGTGTTTTACCTGCAGCTGCCCTGGTGCCGTTTGCTGTCACGAGGCGGATAGGACATCCATACCAGAACCGAACACCTCCAAAGAGAAAAAAGCCACGCACGTCATTTTCACGTGTGCAGATCTGTGAGCTGGAAAAGCGCTTCCACCGCCAGAAGTATCTGGCCAGTGCCGAGCGCGCCGCTCTGGCCAAGAGCCTCAAGATGACCGACGCACAAGTTAAGACCTGGTTTCAGAACCGCAGGACCAAGTGGAGGTGAGATTCATGAATTCATACAAAATGTTTCGAGTTTGTTCAGAAGATAAGAGCTAAAGTGACGGTGTGTGTGGTTTGGCTGTTATTAGCCATTTATTAGCAGAGTTTCACGTGGAACAACTTCACGCGGTAACGTCCTAATGTGTCACGTGATTTCAAGGTTTTATGACCCCAGGTGGCTCGGAACAAGATGCAAAAACTGAAATAAAAGTAGTCAGCCAGTACGATAATATAGACTACTGTTGGGCCAAGAGTAATGTCTAAAGTATAAGGTGAAGTAACAGGAAGTAAAAAAAAAATAACAATTAGGCCTGCGTTACATTGGCCTTCATATTATGGAATATATATATATATATATATATATATATATATATATATATATATATATATATATATATATATATATATATATATATATATATATATATATATATATATATATATATATATATATATATATATATATATACATACGTACACACAGATAGATAAATAGATAGATAGATAGATAGATAGAGTTATTTCGATTTTACAGTCAGTGGCCCCTGTGAGTTTATGTTTAGTTAAAATGTATTTGCGCGGTTTCACTTTGCCAAATTTGAAAAATATACCGTGCGTTTTAAAAACATGTTATTGTTTATTTTTAATTCATATTATCTTAAAAAGAATAAAAATGACCTTTTTATTTTGTTTTTGTGCCGTGTTCAGGAGACAGACGGCCGAGGAGCGCGAGGCGGAGCGTCAACAGGCCAATCGCCTCATCCTCCAGCTGCAGCAGTCCGCCCTCCAGAAGTCCCTCGGCGAATCAGCGGTGTCTGATCCACTGTGCGCCCACAACTCCTCCCTGTACGCGCTGCAGAACCTTCAGCCCTGGGCCGAAGAGCGGGAGTAGAGCCTCGAGCAAATGCACTGATTCCCAGACCCATTTTGTGACTTTTGTTGTGGAAGATGATGAATCTTACGCACAGTGACGAGGATTGCGTCTTCCTGACTTTGAATGTGGAATGTGGAAAATGTGCCCTAATCCGAAGGAAAATCTGGGACAAAATCCTTTATCTGGAACCTGTCAAACTTCATACGTGCCACCTTGTCATTGTTATCAGTGTATATGTGAAGAAAATGAAGACTCTTCTGCCTCTATGGACCCTTAGAAGGATCGAGAAGCAATATCCCACACATATTTCTTTCCATGTCAGTAGTTTACTCTTGGGCAGATTAGTTTTGTAGGGTTGTTTTGGGAAAATGGAAGCCCCCATAATAACGAGACAAAATGTTACGTTCAAAAATGTGTTTTTAATGATTTTCACGCTTTATTTTATTACCAACAAATGTCTCTCTACAATTGCAGATGAGAAGTACTTGTGATAAATGGTCTGCCACTTAGACCCTTTCACGTTGCATTTCTGGCTCCCTTTGTCCTATAGCACTGTCGCAATCAAACTGCTCCCCACTGTGAACTACAGTTAGATGATAAAAAGTCTCGAAAAATAATGAAAACGAATGTCAGCAGCAGAGTCATTTAAACACGGCTCGGTAATAAAGACAGTGATGCATGTTTATTTAAGTTATTTCTCATATGCACAATATCATGCTTCGTTTGTGAGGCATAATTTACATGTCTTTTTGTACTTTCATTGTAAAGGTGTGTATATAACAGTATAAAAACAGCAACTGTGACCTTTTGCTTGTCTTCTTTGATGCATTAAAATAATGGCAAATATAAACATAAAAAGTGGCATGGAGCAATAGAAAAATGCCAGACATACATTCTGTTTCTTGAAAAGTTTATTGATAAATATAATGATTTTATACAATATTTCAATACATGTATGATTTCATTCTGAACTGTCTGTCTGTCTTCTTGTCTGAGGTGTCTCAATCTGTTTTATTTTCAAAGCACAGTGAGTGGGCATGACAGTAAATATTACCAAATCTGCATTTAGGTCTCATTCAATCATGAAAGCAACAATGGCTCTTTTTGAAAAATGGCTTCCTCTCCTTCAAAATCAGTGAAAAGGTCTTCACCTAATTTTTGACCTGCTCTCCTCACAGTGAACAGTTGGTCCTTCTGAGTCAATAATTGAACACAAATATTTTATGAACAAGGTTTTCTCAAGGTTTGATTTGTACTTGACTGATTTAGGCAAACGATAACGTCAGGACACCACACGCTCATGTACACAGAAATTTGAAAAACAGGGTTGATATAGCCACATGACAGAAAGACAGACAGAAGACCAGCGCCACAGACATACATGGAAGTATACACAGCATGTTCATGTCACAAATAACATTAACAATATATACAATCGAATGTAACAGTTATCGACACCACTGAACACACAGGGAGAGTTGGACATACGCCAGCTGGAGTCCATTGAACCAGATGAGTACTGCCACACAATCTCATGGCACACAAAGACTGTACAAGACGCGCTGTGCATGCGTAACATATTGCTCACTTTTGTCACATTGATACAAATGTCCTTACAAATGGTTGATTGTGCTTTAACCTATTTTTAAATATGTTTTAATATTTAGTAGAAGCTTCCAATACTTAAAATTCTGTTAAATTTACAAGAACGGTCCTTAGTTTTGTATTTGAGATTTTGTATTTACACGTTGGACTGAAGTGCACACTGAGGGAGGCGAATAGTCACATTGAGGCTGTATGAAATAAAGGGCTGAGTCTGAACCGGGGCTGGTCCCGTGTCCTTCATGCAGTCTTCACACACTGTCACACCCAAATGACACATATCCCATATATATTCTTCCTTTGGGCTTATAATCCGTGTTTCTCCTCTTGACCTTTCCTCTTCTGTCTTTGTTTTTTGCTTTTTCTAGTTTTGTTTGTTTGCTAGATGACATTTTCAAAAAGCTGCAGCGAGCGCATGATGTTTTCATCCTGCATATAAAACAAGAGAAGAACTTTACAATGTGTATGTAGGATCAATCCAGGTGCACTTAGACATTTAGCCACAAGGGGGCAGTAAAGCCCCATCAAAGACTCCTGTGGGCACATACAATTCATATTGAATAACAGCGAATGAGGCTTCACTTGCATATTTCTATGTTGTATTTACACCAGAATAAACTAAAATGGTCTACCTCTTGACATGACATGATGAATTCATCTAGTGTGACGACACCATCTCTGTTTTTGTCCATTTTCTGCAGAAATGCAAAGAAAAAATACAAACCACATTTGAGATCACTCAAAGCACTACCTGAAGAAAACTAAATGCCTGTCTTGTAACACAAGTAAACTACTTTTAACAGCTGCAACCTCATTATTACATTCTTCTAGGCTAATACCTGGAAAAAGGCATCCACATGCTGCTTGGGTGTGTCTGTTTTGAGCACAGGGTAAGTGTACTTCCCCATCATGTCATATATTGCCCTGACGATGTCCGTCATTTCCTGTTTAGACAGCAAAACGCACAAAAACTCAGTGTAGTTTAAACTGTAACACAGGTGATAATACACTATTATGCAAAGAGATTCACCTCTTTGTTGATGTAACCATCTCTATTGATGTCATAAAGGTTAAATGTCCACTGTAGCTTCTCAGTGACTGTTCCTCTGAGCAGAATGGAGAGGGCTGTTACAAAGTCCTGCAAGGAATCAAAGAAGAAATGTTCATTGACAAAGAGACTAGAACGAGGCCAAATCATTTTTACGCTGTCATAACAAAACAAACCTCAAACATTATAGATCCAGAATGTGCCGTGTCGAATGCATTGAACAGGTAGTGTGCGTATTGACTTGCATCTGTAAAAGAACACAATCATATACACAATAAGTAGAAAGATATTGATGTAATCTGCACAGAGAAAACAAAAAATGCATACAGTACCTCCATGCGGGAAGAACTGTGAGTAGATCTGTTTGAATGTGTCTTCATTTACTACACCGCTGGGGCACTCCTGCAGAGAGAGAAAAGTCAGTATAAGACTATCATAACACCAAGCAGACATTAAACAGATGCTGCTATCTAAAAGTGAACTATGTAACCTTTCTGGTGTAGGTTTTGCCACCTGCTAGTCATCCCCATGGCTCGTCATCCCCATATCTCGTTGCATTTATTAATTTTTTATTTTTATTTTTTATTTTTATTACTCATGTATACATTTAAAGACAAGGATTCGTACAGTGAGCTGGGTCTCCTCTTCACAGATCTGACCACTAACATGGCTTTGTGTTGTCACCTGCTTGTCTATATGGACATGCATGAGTTTAATGCCATACTACGGAATATTCCAGGCAGAGAAATAACATCTCCAGCTGGTGGGCTCTCTACCAGAAAAGTTATATAGAACACCTTTAGCAGACAACATCCAAGAAATTAGGAATGTTTGGGAACATTCCACATTCTCAAAACGGCAAAATGTCTCCAGCATTTTTATGTTTCCCTTCAGGTCTTCTCCCCAGAGAGGAAGGAGAGATTTACATCCATAGACTGTATATATAAATGGACATAGCGAACCTGCTAGCTGACACGTTCACAATAGGAAGTGAGCATTGGTGCGCTGCCGGCTCCATCGACTCTGGCTCCAATTCATTTTATATTGAAAAACTGTGACCCCTCTCTCTGTAACTGCTGGCTGTTGCTGTCAGACTTGTCGTTTGGTGTTAAAATGTTCGTATTAACCCGCTCTACATGATCCTGGTATTTTCATTTTGCTTTTGTCCATAAAATCAAGATATGAACATTAATAACAGACAAATCAGGTACCTTTTTCCCCCAAGGTCGTTCTTATTAGCTTTAGCAACAGGTTTGATTGACAGCATTGCTTAATACCCGTACCACTGGTTTAGCAGAGAGTGGGCATTACCTCGACAGCCGGTCTTGCAGTCGGAATTCTAAATATGGAACTCGGCTCCAAATTCATCCCTATAACTGCTCGCCTTGACAAGCTTCATTTAACTGGAGCTGATCTTTATACAGTCTCTGTTTACACCACATCCTTGTATCTCATATTATGTAGTATCCCAACATCAGAGCCTGCAATTTTTATCCATCTTCAGTCCAATAATTTAGTCCTGTATTTGAATATTGCTAGTTCTCAGTACGCACATTCTTGAAGCCTCTGTACAGCACTTGCAGCTCTCTCTTGCTGAAGTTGGTCTGAGCCTGAAGTTGATCCAGTCCCTCCGGCCGATGACACACCATGGTCATCTCCAGGTCATCATCTGCTTTATCTGCAAGAACATATTAAAAAAAACAATATTACTTGACTAATTTTACAACACTACTGTCTGCAATGAGCGAAGTCTTCAAGTTCACGACTGCAAAGGAGTCATTTGTTAGAAAGAAGAAAGACGTTTGGTCCGTGGGTGTGCGGAGAGGTGGAGGTCATTGGAACGGCTCTATAGTCTTTGTCTCTGAGGCCATATCATTAAAACAGTCATTACTCTCCTGCTGTAGGGGAGGAGACTGAGGACACACAGTTGCCTATAGGGCGCGCGTGCACACACACACACACATGCAGTAGATATAAATATAAAACGTACCACCAGCTCTCTCTATAGGTAGACATGACCGTGCAAAAGTTAGATAATGATTGAGTCAGCATGTCCGTATTTAGACCAGTGACCAATGCACGTCCAGTCTAGACTCTAACACTGTAATTATGCGACTTAAAGCTGCACTACGTAACCTTTCTGGTGGAGGGACCTGAATGTGTCCATGGAGATGCTATTGCTTTGATTAGAATGTTCCACAGTATGGTACTGAACTTATCAGTCACCGTGGAGACAAGCAAGTGATGCCGTAGATATTCTGTTATATTATGTGTTTATAGGTGATGCTACAAGGCAAACTAGTGCAAGTTACAGGTCATATCTGTGGAGGAGACATCTCGCTCAGAGTAAGAATGCATTTTTTCAAGGGATTTTTTGAGCAATTAAAGCATTTGTAAAAGAAAAAATGTAAAATAGATCAGTTTAATGGTAGCGGACTCCAGAAAAGTTACAAAGTACAGCTTAATCTCACCTTTATAAGATCACTGTGCACCGAGAGAAACAATATGACGCCATCACACTAGAATAACTGGCAGAGAATGATGGCTGTATGCAATGACCTTATGTTTGCTTTCCCAGCGTTGCAGTGTCATTAAGGGCAGCCATGACTTTCCTTGTTTTTCTAAAATAAATCCTTATTCAGTGAGTAGCTGTGATGTGATAGCCTCTGCAGTCGTGATGAAAAGCTGTTTAATTGGTGCCATGAAGCTCAAGGTTGACCAACACTGTGAAATAGAAACGTTTTATGAGTGCCAGGACTATTACAGACTCATAAAGTGTATCCACCATAACTCACTGCTGTTTCAGAAGATTATAGAGGAAAAGCACATGAGGTGAAACAACTGTCCCGCCCCGACAAAAGACCAAGCAGATAGGAGATATTTGTATTTTAAAAGTAACACCTCGGCTATACACAAGGGAAGGTTTTAGCTAAGCCACATAAATGCCAAAGTCTTTAATGTGCTTAAGCTCAGTGCCTAATGCCAAAAAGCGTAGTGTAGAGTGTAGTATGAATAGATCTATTATAGTAGTGTAGTGATAATAGTAGGAGCATGAGTAGTACAAATTCTGAAAAAAAAATCATATAAAAATGTACACAAAAAAGTTGTTAGTGTATTTTACTATGCATGAATTGGATCGTTGAGAATCTTCACATTCAGCATGACGCAGGGAGCTCTGTTGATGACCGTGTAACATGGATGGAGACGGAGGCAGAGATTGCAGCACATGGCGAGGTTTAAAAGTTACGCCCCTTAATTTCCATCAGATAGTGCAAAGCAGCATTAACATCAGAATACAACAGGGTTTAGATTAACTACAGGGACTTTATAAAGATGTACATCCAACTCAGCTGTTAATGTCACAACTGGACCAACACTATTCAAATACACTGTACAGCCAACCAGTTCTCTTGTGCATGGTATAGCCCTGAGAGTACAGTCACCGTCACGCTATGTGATTACAACAAAGGCACAGAACACAAACTCCCAATGCTACATGCCATACACGCTTAGCTTTGTGAAAAATTACCATAACCTGTACATTAATAAAAAAGACTCTTTGAACTATCGCAAAACTAACACAAATGTTGAAGGATACAGGAATCGCTCAACTTAATGATGTGGTATAGCTCATCTGCTCCCATATAAGCTGTATAAATACAACAGTTCAATCCAAGCTCAACTACAAGAAGTAGTAGTAACCGCTGTCCTGTGCAAAAGACTTATTTAGCTACTGACTTATTTTGCGTGTCATACTCTAGGCTATTAAAAAAAATCATCATTGAAGCGTGAGATAAGAAGGGGAAATATTTAGTTTTATTTTAGATACAAATATACACGGGCTGTACTGTGAGGCTGCAATTTCTTTTATTTTATTTATCTGTAGTTATTCTGAGAGAACCAAATACGGGTGCTCTGTTCAAACAAAACAAATAAGTAAACGAGTCCATTTTAAACATTAAAAAGTGGAGCAGGTGTGAGTATAAATCTTTGTTACCAGATTATTAAATTACTCTTGTGGTATCCAACTTTACTTGTCCTTGAAATATATTCCATTTTTGGGAGGTAAAACAGCCCAAAGCCCCTTTTCTCCATCTCAATAAAACAAATATGTTAACATGTTAAAGTTACATTTACTGCATGTACTAAAATAGCCTTAGTCTCACAGTTACATCTTTAAAGACTACAAAACAAGTTTCAGAACTCACCATCCACAGTGATGACTCCCAGCATGTGCAGCATTTTGACAGCTCCACAGCACATGAGTATGATGGCTATGGTATGGAGGCTATTTTCACTATGCTCCTCTCTTTCCATGTCCATGTTGACTGATTTTGGATTGAATCTTTAACTCGTGCGGTACAGCTGGTGGTATGTCCTGCTTTGTGCTGAGTGAGCTGTGATCTTACCTGGCCCTCTCCATCTCAGTCTTTTTATCCCCTCTGTACCAGCTCCCTCCTGGGCTTCCTCCTCTCTTCTCCGACCTTGGTTCAGTCCCACTAACTCCACCTGTCTGTCCCCATGTTTTGCCCATTTGTTCCCACTTTTTGACCCTTTCTCCCTGGGCCAACCCTCTCTTTGGTAGCATCACTGTGTCCTTGTATGGGAACAGTCTACTACTCGAGGGCTTGAACCAAAGTGAAGCAATGATATACCATGTGGGTGTATATGTTTGTATTGGCTGTGCATGTGTGGGCGCGCGTTCACATGCACGTCTGCACTTGATGAATTGGTCCCATTAAGACACACAGTCATCCCCAAACAACAGAAGCAGCTTAATTTAGCACAAAGTGACTTCAGTTGAAAACATGCCTCAGCCCTTTTGTACAGCATGACTTTACATTACTGTAGCTATGAATAAGCACAGGACCAAACACACCACTCATCCTCAAGTGAACCGCATTGATCATGGAGGCTGCTATAGCGGAGACGAGCCAGCAGATGGAAGCACAAACTAAACTTCTGAGCTGCTGTCTATCCACTAATTCTTTATTCTATCCACCAATTTCTTCCAAGTTTCTTCCAATTCCAAGTACTCAATTCTGTTACATAAGAAAGATTACTGATACCCAGCATCAAAATACTCAAGTAAAAGATATCACATGAAAAACTACCTAAAAGTCATTCACACAGATTTTGAAACAACAGATTCTTTTCCTAGCTGTTTTATATTTTTGTTTGCTCAAGCTATGAATATGTTAAGTAAACCTTCAGCTTTTTCAGCAGGTCTCAAACAGTAATAAAAATACTTTTACTTTTCAGTCCATCGAGACAAGCGGGTAACGCCACCAGGCCAAGTTACTGGTCAGATATGGAAAGGTGCCCTGCTCATAGTAAGAATTCATTTTTTTCCAAGGTTTTTTTTTTTTTTTTTTTTTAGCAAAAAACACCTGTAATGGAATATCACATCCATATACAAGTGGCAGATACTCCACCAGAAGAAAGGTTACATAGAGCACCTTTAAGAGCCACTGCTTCATATAGGTTAAACAATGTTAGATCTATATAACTGATAAACAACAATCAGGTATAACACTTCAAGAGAATACTGTCAGTGCTGTAACTTGTAAGTGATGGGAAACTGTGTCCAAGTTTTATAATGGTGCGTCTACAATCACTCTGTAGTAGTCATTAAGGTCTCTGTAGAGTGAAAGCACAAGCCAACACACTCTTCAGCTGTAGCTGTTAGCCTGTACACCATAGAACTCTCTGTCCAGCTGCTCCCCGGAGGCGCCTTGTTATAATGTGAATACATAAGCACTAATCATTACTGCGCAGCTGAAGTGCGCCCTGCGCCTGTGCCCGGCAGGGGGCTCTGCTGCATCAAGAGGCTTCACACAGAGTTGTCAATTGGATCTCTGCTTTATTTACTGCTTGGGAATTAAAACAGTCATGCTGAGTAAAATTACTCTTAGTGGCGAGACCACCTTTTAATTTAGCATGCTAGACATCTTAAAGATACACACTAGTGTAATCATGCTTATCCTTTGTAGACAGTGATTAAGTGGGACTTGTGTTCAGTAATCAGCCCTCAGCTATTTCTTACCGTGGCCAATAATTAGCAGCATTTTGATTAAAAGCTAAACAATGACACCTTCTGTGCTGTCATCAGGGGAAATCAACTAAATTAAGAATTAAATTTAATGTTCGGCAATAATTATGATGAAATGCCTGTCACATAGAAGCACTGTCTGGGCTAGAAAGGTGTGTTTTCAGTGTTGCTGCATAAAAGAGTGGAACAACACGGCAAAGACCAAAGTATACAGAGTTTGGCTCGGTGAAATCGTGAAAGTGCAGATGACTCAATGATCAAACGACTTTCAATCATTCCACTCATTAAACCAGAGTCAGAATTTTGATATTTGAACGTACTTCGACCTAAACCAGTACACAAGAACAAGTCAACAATTTAGGTGACCGAAAGTCTGAAGATATCAGTCAGTCTGAAGATGTACAATTTTATATACAGTAGATAAACGTGCTGATTAACTAAGTGGCTGGCACATCAGACTTTAGGCAGAAACTATATAATCATTGTATACTGTCAGAGAAATAAGTTTTTAGTACAATTGGAGCTGCCAAATTGTTCTATAAATCAAGAGAATTCATTTGCCTAATAGCTTCTAGGACACGCCAAGGTCTTTCCAAATTGTTCTCGCCTGAAAATGCTTGTACTTTTTTACTGTGAGTTTAAAAGATTAGAACAGCCCTCAAATGACCTCCAAATACAAGTGTTATTTCACTTCAGCAAAGTCACCTGTTTGCTAACTTTGCAGATAACAGGTGGGACCCTTATACTTGCTTGATTCATGAAGGCAAATGTGCAGGCTAAGCAGCTTGTGTACATTTTTTACAGTCCCAACCTAGAAAGCTAACTCCAGAGCTGTAAGCTATTCTCATCTGAACAGAAGACTTTTCTTCTTGGGCATTTCAAGCTTAAACGTGCCTGGCACTACCCACTAAGTTACATCAATCCTCCCAGCATTGCTTCGACATAACAAGATTTACCTCTCCAAGTGCTGTCCGTGTAACTGCTGCTGGCCCTGCCATTTACTATCTTCCTTTGCCCACCGAATATTCTTCTGTCTACCTTATCTCTGCCTCCCTGCCAAACTCCTGACTCCACTTCTCTTGTTAGCACTGAAAACGTGTCCAGTAATCCTCGCCAAGGAGTGTATGTCATTTGCATAATCTGAATTAGCCTAATCTGTCTCTCTACTAGTGGTAATGGAGAGAGTGACACTCATCGTCTTTGAAGAAGAAGAGGGAGCTTTCAAAATATACTACATCTGCCTTGCGTGGCATCAATGTTAGTGCATGCAGTAATTACACTGTGCACCACACTATATAAATAAATCACTGGTTTATGTTTGTTTTATTTCAGTTTCAATTTACAGCAGTGACCCTAACAGCATTAATAAAGGGAATGATGGAGGGATAGACTTTTTTTATGTATACTGACAGTGGCGCTGTAGATAAATGCTTGCCTTGAGAAGATAGTGGCTTCACTCAAGGCACATTCTTTACTTTTGTGATGCCCTTACCAGGGCATCACAAAAGTAAGTAAAAGTAAGAGCATTTCAACATATTGAAATTCGGTGTCACAATTATCATCCAAAAAATATAAATTAACGATTATATCACAATGATAATTAAAGCTGCAGACAGTTTAAAAATGTTATGTATAGTAATTATTTGAATTTTAATATTATGAATAGGTCCCATATTTAAACAGCTGTTAGTAGTCTAAGAAGGGCAAATATTTAGGGCAAATATAGTAGTCTATTTTGTCAAAGTGAACGCAACAATGATCTAGAAGAAAACATCATGAATACACAGCCTTCACATCTCTACAATGTGGCTACATCCAGCTCAAGTTATGGTAAATGTAAATGGTCACATTTTTATACAGCGCTTTTCACCTTCAAAGCAATCAAAGCACTTTACATCAAGGAACCACTCACCCATTCACACATACATTCATACACCAGTGTACACAGACACTAGGGGCGAAGTGGGTTAAGTGTCATCCATCTGTGGGATCTGTGAACTCAACCAATAATGTTTATGTCAAGAGCGGGATTCGAACCACTAACCTTCACATCAGTGGACAAATAAGCGTGAAGTTGAATGAATGAATTCAAATGTATGCTAAAACCTTAAAATAGATCATAGTCGGACCATGTTAAAGAGTGTACACAATTACATTCAGCTTCAGAGCATTGTTGTCTTGTCCAAGTCAGTGTAACCAACCCATGCATGGCCTTAGGGTGGCTAACTTCAAGTCCAATAACTCCCTTTTGGTTGAAAACACATGGAACGATCTGCAGCCAGCCCTTAAGACAAGCACTATTATTTACAGGGTCGTAGCTAACAAAAACAAGCGAGCATTTGTGTGTAAAACAATGAGCAGTCAATATACTTGCACATGTCGTACACGAGATGCTTCCAACTTCATGCTACTTTCTCTGTTGCTTCTGCATTTCTAATACTTCCAAAGCCTCAAATAAACCCATTTTGTAAGCTTATGTCAATATTGATTGTGGTGCCAGAGCATGGCTAGACTGGAAATGAGCAGAAACCCACAAAGCAAGCGCCCATGAATACAAACTACAGGAGCCCCATAAGAATGATGAGATGACTTAATAAGCACTCACACCAGGGCTAATGGGGAAGGTGGGTGATGGAGGAAGAGAGAGAAATAAAAGGGTACGAGGAAGCTTTGTGCCTTTGGGAAGGATAGACAAAGAAGAAAGAGGAAGGAGAGAGTGGAGGAATGAGGAGATAAGGGAGAGGGGATGAAAGAAAGGTGACGGTCTGAAGCTGGAGATGATTGAGACAACAGTGCTGCTGGGGGGCACGGGAGGAGGCATAGTATAGCGGGACAAAAACAAAATAACAAAGGAGCAGAGACTGTAGGTGAGGAGTTCTTGAGTACAATGATCTACAATACAATGTGATACGCCTGTACACGAGTGGGTTTCATAATGGATCCGGTATGACGCCTGGGAACAAAGAGCTTCTCATCTTGGTAACTTTGAACAACATGGGTTATATACACTGGTCTCATGGAATACAGCTGTGAGATTCCTGAAATGGGACAATATGTCTTTCATAGCAGCTTTAATATCTTTGTTCAAGGGCCTATATTACGCAAATGCTATAATGTTGTCACCTCATCACAAACATACCTGGAGTTTTGTTTCATTCGCACACGTTTAACACAAACTCTGAATATTTAGGTTTTAGTTCCTCTCTGAAACGGAAAACACTCTGTTCCACCTTGTGATGTCATGTGGTAATACAGGAAGTGCTTCACTGTGTTTTTAAACTCCCTATACCACATGTGTCAAACTTAAGGTCCGTGGGCTAAATGTGGCCCTCCATGTCATTTTATGTGGCCCTCGACAGGGTAAATTATTTGTAACTTGAAGAAGTAATGAATTGAATGAAGTAATGAATTGAATGAATTTGTAACTTGAAGAAGTAATGAATACATAAACTGTTAATTAATTAACAATTTAAAAAAGTAGTTACATTTATTTCCCACCTGGCCCTTTGACAGCATTCATTTTGCTGATGTGGCCCTCGGTGAAAATGTGTTTGACGCCCCTACCCTACACCTTCACTAGAATCATTTGGATGATTTCAGCCCTGGAATTGCCTGTCTCTACCGAACTAAAGGTAAAAGGTAGCTGTTAACTTCAGAACTATCACTGCATTACATCACAAGGTGGAACAGAGCATTTTGAGCTTTTCAAATGTAGACAGACTAATAAACAAAGATTACTTAAAAATGTGTGAATGAAACAAAACACAACTCCGGATATGTTTTTCAGGAGATAACGGCACATTATAACATGGCTTAAAGCTCACAAGAATCATTTTTGTGTAATATAGAACCTTAATCATTAATCACTGCCACCTTGACATTTTAATACAAGTTAATATTTCAAACTACAAAGCGCTGCATTCCTCAGAGTCTCGTAACATTAGATAACAGTTACAACCAGAGCCAAACTATAATACAGAGGTGTACAAATATTTTTAAACTCAAAAGTCTTAAAAAGTACACTCGCTTGTCTTCGTAATTTATCATGTCATTTCTTTGCCTGTAATGTTTCACAGTATGGCATTACACTTCTCATCTATCTCCAAGGAGACAAGCAGGTGACACCAACCAGGTCAAGTTACAGGTCAGATGACATATAGATTGCGTAGACCTGTCATGATAACAAATTTTGAAGTGTGACACATAGCTGCAGATGAATACTGGGATATACGATAATATTGAAACTATTTTATGTTACTGATACAATTAAAATAACACAATAATCCCAATAAAAACATGTTAAAACTTTATACTGGGTCATTTAAAGGCCTGAGCTGCAACAAATAAGAAATCTTAAGCCCTAGAAGTGAACCCTCAACCCTCTACAGCTCAAATCTTACAACAAAAATAAAAAAGACATATATATTGTTCCAGCTTTCACATATCAAACAATAAGTCGATATAGTCGTTACTGTGACAGGCCTAAGATTAAGTGAAATTTACAAAATAACTCACTGGCCAATTCTAGGACACACCAAGGTCTTTCCAAATGAATATTGCTAAACTGAGTACACTATTACTGTTACTGGAGAAAGGATCAGCAAGGCCAACATTTTCATTTTGTAAAGTCATTTTTTTTACAAACTTGGCAAACAGATGGGACACATTCAAACAGAAAAGTATGCCTTCTGTCTGCAGCTCAAACAACGAAAATAAGTAGTGAGTGTCCACTTGGTAAAAGGAAGGAAAGAACTTGACAGCTAACAGATGAAGTCAAGTTGATGGAACACGACAGATGAAAGCAGCAGCCATGCAAATAATCATGCCCCCACTAGAAGCAAACATATGAAGTCATTGCCGTTTGCTTATTCTGCAACTGGCCCCATATCCATCACCATGTACCAATCTAATCTCACAGTATACAATCTCCTAGTGTGTACTTTTCCCTCTGCACGACTGCGGTGTCAGTGTCAAACTCTTGGATAAGAAGTTACCACACTAAATACACGAGTGCTGACATACCAGCGCTGTCGGAGTAATCCTGGACAGAGCCAACATGTTGCAACAGCAGAGCAGAAAAATATGTCAAAATAAAAAGAACAGAACGGAAGGGAAGGGATGGAGTTGACAAAATGCATGGTCTTGTACAGCAGTTAGTGGATGATCTCACCATGTACCTGACCATCATCTGTCTGACCACAACACACACTAACTATACTTGGGCGCTTGACGTGATGCTCATTTTTAGCGATTTCACTTTAAATGACTTTCTAAATAATGTTTTTCCTCCTCAAAAAATAAACTCAACACTGCACAAATATGTTTTCTATCAGTTACACATCGTTTTAGTTTAAAGTCGTGTTTCATTTCTTTGTACATCAAAAAAAAAAAAAACTACAAAAAAACACTAAAATGCCCCATGGTTCACCCAAAAAACAAATTTTCTGAAAAGCTTTGAACATGCACAGTTTGATGTCCTGCAGTGTGACAGCTATATTTCCTGAGAAGAAAAAACATTTTAACTGTTAAAATGTTATTCTGTAAGATGGGGCAGTTGCATGAATTTTAAACTAGCACTAGAGATGTATTAAATAATTTATTAGAATTTTTTAACATGGCAGATTTGTAGTGAGTGTCCAGCGGGGTGACAGGAGAGGTCACAGCACAGGACAGGTTCAAATGTCCCAAATTAAAAGAGTTACACAAATGATTATATTTGTGAAAAGGCTTCTTACAATTGTTATAGAGATGATCTGTTTTGGAAAATCATTTTTGTGTTTTGCTACAAAGGGGTTACACGCATAGACTGTATAAAGAAGTGGACTAAGTGAATGTGACATCACCTGTAGCGCTCCAATCAAATGAAGCTCATCGTGGTAGGCAGTTACAGGGGCAGATTTAGAGTTAAGTTCCAACCACATCATGGCAACCAAAGAACCAGGCTGTTGAAGGTAACACCCCTTTCCACCTGCACCATTGGTTTAGCAGGGAGTGGGCACTTAGCAACGCTGTCAATCAAACCTGTTGCTAACGCTACTGGGAGCGACCTCAGGGAAAGAAGACGCCTGATTTGTCTGCTATTAATGTTCATATGTTAATCTATGGACACAATAGCAAAATAACAACACCAGGATCATGCAGAGCGGGTTCATGAGAACATTTTAAGACCAAAATGATGAGCCATGACAGCAACAGTTCCAGAGAGAGGAGTGACAGTGCTCCAATGTAAAGTGAATTAGAGCCAGAATCAATGGAGCTGGAAGCACACCCATGATCACATCCTATTTGGAATGTGGCGGCTAGCACGTTAGCTATGTCTATTTATATATACAGTTTATGGTTATGCTGCAGGCCAGAAAAAAAAGGTATTACACCTCCAAATGTCAAGTACTCACATACAGAAAAGTACAAGTAAATAGTCTATAAATATTAGTTAGGATTAGGGTTTATTAAGCACATTTAATACCATCAAAGCTGCCAAAAGTGCAATATTGTATAAAGGCAATATAAAGTGCAATCTCATAAAACTAATCCTGCAAAAACACAATAAAACAATACAACACAAGTGTCCCGCTCAGTTAGTGTTAAAAGCCAGTGCAGACAAATGAATTTTCAACAAAGGTTTTAAAATATTAAACAGGCTGTTCTAATACTCAGAGGTAGACTGTTCCAGAGTCTTGGACCAGCTACAGCAAAAGCTTGATCCCCTCTAGTTTTTAGCCGAGACCTTGGAACATCCAAAATCACCTGGTCTGCTAATCTTAAAGTTCTACTGGGAATATGGGCAGACAGAAGCTCAGAGAGAGAAGGAGGGGCCAATCCATGGAGACATTTAAAAACCATCAACGGAATCTTAAAAAAGACATCAACAGACTTTAAATCATGATTCACCCTCAAAATTCCAAGTAACTCACTCCAGGCCAAGTATTTCCTATCACTCTATGCCTTCTGTTTGCTATGGCATGTGTAAATGTGTTACAATCCACGTGAATTTAGTAGTAGTAGACAAATAGAGAGTGATATCTTGGTTTTTAAATGTACTATATAACACTGTTTTCACTGTGTTTTACTTATTTACTTATTCATATCTATACCAGTGTTGTATTATTGTTATTGCACTTTGGTAAGCTTTGGCTGCTATACACATGCTCTATAAATACATTTGAATGGATAAATGTATAAAGGCTGAATTGCTTCCAACCTATAATAACACTCTCCTCTTCGTTCTTGTATCGTGCCGTGTTTTGGGAGGATGTTTTCATTTGAAAGCAAGCTAGATTTCACACATTTCACCCAGTGGTAGTTCAGCATCCTCATTATTCAAAATAGCAACAAAATTGTGCTTGCTGTGTAACACCCTGAGGGAAAGGCTTGTTTGTTTGCTTTTGTAGTGGGAATGGGGGCAACTGAAAGGATAGAACCAGTCGAAAGCAGCGATTTGGAAAATGTACTGGTTGGGCCAATTGTGCAGTAACAACGTAAATGGGTGCAAATGCATTTAAATGACTTGATAGAAGGTGTTTTAGCTTTAGAAGTCACGTTGGGTACATGGATTATTTTGGCAATATAACACACAAGTACATGTTTAGCTGGCTGTAATACTGCAAAACACATCAAAGTAAAACTAACTTTAACTTTACTTTCTGTTATTAGGAACCGAACGCATTATTATATCTAGTAACTTGCCAGAGGTTTAATGAAATACCTTTCTAAAGGGGTTTCCCAAGGGGTTGTGAGTCTTATTACCCATATCTGATATTTTTTGTTACTTAATCTTCGGCACTGACCATTTTTGCAATAAAAAGCAAAAATTTAACAAATGCATTAGGTTGTTCTTATTTTTTATTTTGATGCAAACGTATACCTAGTTGCAACAGGTCTCACAAGCGTCTTATCCCTGCATTACCTGCCTGCATATTACCAGCTCTATTGCTTTGGCCTTGATTGGTTTTTGGTTTTAGGAATACCCCAATCTCATCACGCACCCCCATCCCACATAACCCCCCCCCCTTCCAAAAAAATCTGACATCTTTTGTGTTGCTATGACTACCGCGCTTCCAAGGTAACAGCAAGATGGAAAAGCCGTGTGAGCAGAGTGACAAACACCTCCGACATGTGTGTTTATTGGTGTCTGCGCCTCTCGTCTCTGCAATAGTCAGACGTAGACAATAGAGGTGTAGGAGTGATCTGGCAAAATATAGAAATCTGGAGTGAATCTGAGGTGGAACTTTAAGACTTCCAGTAGGTAGCACCTGTTGGTCTCTGCCTCTCATCATAAAAGCATCCTAACATATTGATTTCTGCCTGCAGCGTCTTAGCAGTGAAGCGCTACTTGAACTTGCCTTGCCTCTCCGTGGTGGTGTCAAAAATGGGTGTATTCATTTTAAAGCGCCCTGTGAAATGTGTTGTGTGTGTGTATAGTAGCTCTCTCTCACCCCTGGATGGCCTCCGCTGTTTGGTCTGCATGGTCAGCGTCCCCACCACAGCCCCCATGTTTTGGCGCTGTAGCCGTTGTCGTAGAAACTGCTCCGTATGCCGAAGTGTCGTTGTTGTGTCTTTTGGTGAGGTCACGTGCTTGGATGGCTACCGCGCACATTGACACATTCATGCACTGCACTCCCGCGTTCTCTGCTACCCTCTTTCTCTCTCATCCCTTCTTTCACGCTCCAAACTGGCACACAGCACTGCTCCTTCTTTTACCCCCTCCCACTCACTGCGTGCCTATTTTTTTTCCCTTCTTCATCATTTGGGTTTCATGCCTCGCTGTAAGATCTGCTTAAATATTCTCCTACATTTTGCTGCAAATCTAGAAGATAAAAGTGAGAATTGTATGGATTATAGTTCATGCTATCTGCAATAAAAAGCATGTTGTGTTGGTTACATGAAACTATGAGGTCACTGTACCTGTACTAGTTTGCAGCCGTAAAAAAGAAATAGCCTACATAAATCTTGTATTTCACTGCAGTAGCTTAAAATTCAGTTCACCATCTGTTGGAAAAGAAAGTGAAGATCTACCAAAATGCCATCAATAAAAGCCTCAAAATATATAGGCGCCCTGGAACTTCCTTCCAGAGTGCCCAAAGAGATTCATTTGCATTCGTGTAGTGATTTGACTATAAGATGCACACGGGATTTACACTATGAAAAGATCTTCATGTATCCAAGTTTTAAAATGTTATTTTCATCTGTTTCAATTGACTCAACAGCAGGCTCACTACTTCCTGACTAAAAATAATTGAATAGTCTTTATTTTAATTAATTTGAATTTTAATAGGTTGTTTATTTTGTGTTTTCTGATCTTAATAAAAGTTACCTTAATCTGGAAGTTTATTATTTTGCATGGGGCTGCCGATCTTGACAGCAAATGAGTTCTACAATCCGTTTTAAAGCCTCCGGAGAATCGGTGCAATGTTGACTTGTTGGTCACATGAACATAGAACGTTTTACACAAATCAACTTACTTTACATCATATTTTAGCTGCAAATTCTCCATTGTAGTAAATGGGAATCCCGTGGCACACAAAGAAAGCACGGTTTAGTCACATTTACGGCAAAAGTGGGCGGGGCAGAATAAGGTCAATACCATTCATTCATACTAATCGCTATATACAACAGGACTTAAATAATCACAATCACAATGAAAATAAAATCCATCCATCCATCCATCCATCCATTTTCTTCCGCTTATCCGGGGCCGGGTCGCGGGGGCAGCAGTCTAAGCAGGGACTCCCAGACTTCCCTCACCCCGGACACGTCCTCCAGCTCCTCCGGTGGGACCCCAAGGCGTTCCCAGGCCAGCCGAGAGACATAGTCCCTCCAGCGTGTCCTGGGTCTTCCCCGGGGCCTCCTCCCGGTGGGACATGCCCAGAACACCTCCCTAGGGAGGCGTCCAGGAGGCATCCTGAGCAGATGCCCGAGCCACCTCAGCTGGTTCCTCTCAACGTGTAGGAGCAGCGGCTCTACTCCGAGCTCCTCCCGTGTGACCGAGCTCCTCACCCTATCCCTAAGGGTGCGCCCGGCCACTCTGCGGAGGAAACCCATTTCGGCCGCTTGTATCCGCGATCTTGTCCTTTCGGTCATTACCCAAAGCTCATGACCATAGGTGAGGGTAGGAACGTAGATTGACCGGTAAATAGAGAGCTTCGCCTTACGGCTCAGCTCCTTCTTTACCACAACGGACCGATACAGCGACCGCATCACTGCAGACGCTGCACCGATCCGCCTGTCAATCTCACGCTCCATCCTTCCCTCACTCGTGAACAAGACCCCGAGATACTTGAACTCCTCCACTTGGGGCAGAGACTCACCACCCACCCGGAGACGGGTCTGACTAAGAGCGGTTCAGAAGCCCAGCATGGAAAGTAAAAGACCAAGGCCGGTTACGTCGCCCGGACTGGCGTTACCGGGGCCCCACCCTGGAGCCAGGCCTGGGGTGGGTGCTCGGCAGCGAGCGCCTGGTGGCCGGGCCTTTCCCCACGGGGCCCGGTCGGGCCCAGCCCGAAGAAACGACGTGGGGCCGTCCTCCCGTGGACCCACCACCTGCGGGAGGAGCCATGAGGGGCGGGTGCGGAGAGATCCGGGTAGCAGTCGAAGGCGGGGACCTCGACGACCGGATCTCCGGACATGGAGACTAGCTCTGGGGACATGGAATGTCACCTCGCTGGGGGGGAAGGAGCCTGAGCTTGTGCGGGAGGTTGAGCGTTACCGGCTAGATATAGTCGGCCTCACCTCCACGCACAGCTTGGGCTCTGGAACCCAACTTCTTCTTCTTGAAAATAAAATCTTTCTGCAAAATCATTTAGCAATGCTACGTATCTTCTTGCTACTTTCTGAGCACCAAAAATCACTAGGATCATTTAATTACACTAAACACTAATGCTAATGGTGCCACAATCAATGACTTGTCATCAGTCAAGAGCCGAGCAAAACAAACACGTCTTGTTACATTCACGCCCTGCTCGCGTGGGACCGGCGAGGGATAAAGACCCAAATATTGACACGAGCGAAAAGAAGATGAAATATTGACTGAAAGGAGATGTGGGGTTGTGTACGGAGCACTTGTGTTTCCTCGTCGGGCCTAAAATCATGTTCATGAAAAGGCCACTTCAATCCATCAAAGCTTGCATTCACACCATCCATCAGTTCTGTTCATCCATCCATAATGTCTCCGCGTGCACATATAAGCAGAGTTGTATGCCAGGGCGGAGAGCAGTGCAAGAGGGAAAAGAAAGAGAAAAACAGAGCTTAAAATCAAACATGGGAGAAGTAGAAGAGATTAAAAGCACTTGGAGACAGGGGATAGAGGAGAGCGTCAGCTTTAATAGCCTGCAAAATGGAATGAAGACCTTAAAATTCTGAAGGTGCTATAGCCAGTGGTATTGATCACATTTTAATTACAACACAAGTCGATATGAGCCAGAAGGATCCAAATGATGAAAGAGTTGGATTTGAAGACCAAGTGATGATAAACTTAATGCAGTGTGGGCGTATGATGGCTGCACAGAAGAAGCTGCATTGACTCAACGCAACAGAGCTGAGACTGATAAAAATAAAATCCTGACATGACCAAATGCTCATTCACACATCACTAGCCTAAGCTTCCGGACATAAGCGTCACTGCAGCCTTAAGGGAAATATCTAAGTGTCATGAGCTGTAACTGAAGCCAGCCTCATGTGACTACAATATCATATATATGTGCACTGTGTTGTAAATTCGTGTGCATGAATGGCTAAAAAATACAGATATATGCTAAAAGGAAAATCTATCAAAATTACCCCGCGTTGTTCACAAACTTTGGTTCTTTTCAAAGACAATAATTTAGGAGTTGTAATTACCTTTCTGATGTATCAGCTGCTTGCTGCAAGCCATCTTGAGAAGGTGCTACCGTGAAGTTGTGTGTTTGTTTATCACACCATCTGTCTTACATCTGACTAGTTTGAAAAGACTAAGAATAAATCATGAACTTCATTATAAAGGATGTCGAGATGAATTGTTTAAGTAATTCCAATCTGTGCTTCAAAAGAGTATGCAACTTTATAGTCTTTCACAAAGCACGATGCATATTTGAGGGATGGTAATCTGTTACACAGTGAAAGTGAGCATAAGTTAAAGGTATTGACTGTATAAAGAAGTGAACTAAGGTGTTGGGCTCCAGTCAAATAAAGCTCATTGAGGCTTGCAATTTGGCCAATTTAGAGACAAGTTCCATGTTTGGAATTCCGAATGTGAGTATCACAGCAACCAAAGAGCCAATCCGGAGCGAGACTGTTGATGCTAAAGCCCCATAGTTTCTTTTCATAGCTGACAGTTTTGACTGCTCTCTGCAAAACCTGTTTAAATCAGCTGACCAGACAAATCACAGCAGCATCATCTGACCACTCTGAAACTAAACCTTTAACCGAAGATCAGAGGAAACTCATTGGACCAAAAAAGATGCATCTTCTCGCAATAAAACATTAAAATTACATATAAATAACTGACAACCCTAATTATCTCATGTAAAGGACAGTGACATGTGCACCAAAAAAATTTAATTTCTCAATTTCATCTCAGTTCCACTTATATACCCCCGCAGAGTCATTGTGTGAATGGACTGGACACGAGCCACTTTCTGTCTGTTTACGCCGTATAATGAACAGGAGATGATTGTTAGGGAGCCATATGGACAGATTTAGCAGGAAAGACTTGGTGAGTAAAAAATGTGCAATCGGCCGTGTGTAGTGTGAAAATGTGCTCATGAATAGGCGGATGTGCTTGTTCCTCTTTCACAACAGCCTCGCAGAGACAGAACGGACAGCAGTGGGGAGTCTCCATGGTTCTGGCTTACACACACATACGGGATTGTACACACATGCCTTTGCACAGTACTGGCACAGAGAATGGCTGATTATAGGATGAGGTCCCAGCGGACACTAGTGGCATCTCAGCAGTGTGTTGTATGACCATTTCCTGCCCCTTTCTGCATACATAAACAATGATACTTTTACGGCTTGTTGTGCTTTACAACATGGAAGTGCGCCCATAGGAATATACAAGGCATCAAAGTGTATCCTACTTTATATCTAGCCTTAAACTATATCTATCCAACATCTCCCCACCTCTTTATCTCCGCATACATCTCCTAGCATGCAGCCTACACCAACTGGCCCTTATCTACACATCTTTTGTTAAATCTCTGCACATTTATCTTCTTCTCTCCTGCATCGCTATCTGACATACACTCCTGACAGCCATGTTTTTCTGTTTCAAAGTCAGTTCACGGAGCACAATCCAAAAGTGTGCGTGTGTGTTTTCAAAAGTGTGTTTGTGTAACTCTGCAGTTGGATTGCCTGGTGTTTCCCTGCAGGCTGTAATAAATGACTGCAGATTGTTCTAGAAGCAAACAGGCACAACTCAGACTCTAGCTTTTAAATACACTGTAACTAGTTGAGGAGATTTACTATCCCTACAAATATTTCACCCACTTGTCTCCATGGGGACATAATGCTAACAAATACCTTAAAAACATGCACATGTGTTATTACTGTGAGTGGACTCACCTCTCCACATATCTGACCTATAAATTGGCCTAATGTTGTCATCTGCTTGTCTTCATGGAAAGTAATAAATGTAATCTGTGGAACATTCCAAGCAATGCAATTACATTTCCACAGAAGCAAGCAGGTGGCAGACCTTCCACCACAAAAGTTACATTGTATATCTTAAAATACTACACTGCGATGGTTATGTGTTTAATGCCACTTCTTAATGGATGGATTTTAATTAAAGGTCCGTAATGAGTAAACAAACACAAGATCTATTCTGTGTTTTCTTACTGAGTGATAGGGCGACAGAAAACACCACCAGCCACAAGGGGTCAGTAAAGACTAGATAGCTTAGGATTATTTGCTAAAAATATAAGATATAAATAATATTTAAATAAAGATCTCTATAAAGAATTTAACTCTGGGCTAGAACATTTTACAAAGCAAATTAGAGCAATTAAACTGAATCGAAATTGTAATTTGATTGCAATTTTAACTATAGCTGACTCCAGATTTGCATTTATCATGGCTCTTACTAAAAGCGATCGGTAAATAGGAACACAGTTCAGACAAATATCTGAAGCTGATTGGGGTTGGGCTGATTGGATTTTATTGTGCATACAACCTTTTAAACCATGCTCTGAAATGCATTAGATTCAGGCCTGCCTCTACAGACAAGGTTAAGTTTAAAATTCTGAAGCATATTGTGTTTTGTGTTTATTTAGGACAGTTCTTTTGCAAAGCCTTCTATGTAATAAGAAAGAGAAACAGCAAAGTAGCGGGAAACACAATTGCTCAGAAAACAGTGAGGAGAAAGAGCCTCCAGAAGAGATTAGAGTGAGATCCAGAAGTGTGGGCGAGTGGCATCACAGGAAGAGAAAAGACAGAGCAAGTGGGACACGCAAACGTCAAGACGACAGAACAAAGAGAGGAGGAAAAAAGGATGTGAAAAAAAAAAACATGGAGCCAAAGCGTGAGAGAAAATGAAACGCCACAGATCTTGATTAAGATGAAACGCCAGAGTACAGGCTTCAGGAAATCAGTTCAGCTCCTTAAAGTTGGCCACTACAGAGACCAGCCTCGTCCTAACCTGCGGGCTAAAGCCAGCATGGTGGAAAAGCCATCCCTCTCCTTCTAAATACTTCACCCCAGCGGCTATGGATTATAGATCCATCATGTAACAGTATGAAACCATCTTGTCGGCACAGGAGACTTGGTAATTCGTCTGTACCGTGGGTTTGGACAGCAGAGAACATGTCTATTAGGAAAATCAATACTAATATCTACAGCTGTCCAAATGGCTTCTCACAGTGACGCGATGCTGTGTCTTTATTACCACACGCGCCACTTCAGGGATCCCATCACATTATGAAAAGAAGAGAATAATTAAGCAGGCTCAGATATTGATCATCTATAAGAGGAGGAGGAGGGTTAGGAAAAAAACAGCATGAGAACATAAAGCCACAAGACACTATAGGTCCCTGTGGTCATTAACAACCCAAAATCAGTTGTGTCCTTTCAACAAAAAGTCGCATCCTTGTAGTTTAGTGCCTTTATTGCTCTTGTGAAAGCCTAATTCTCTGCCTCAAGCTGCCCACTAGATCTTTTATGTCCGTATAAACACCGAATTCACAGCATCTCTCCATTTTATAGAGCAGCAATTTTACCAAGTAAGAAGTATCGCAGTGTCAGCCAGATTGTATCTTTCACATTAAAACAAAAAATTACTTTGCAATTCAACAAATCTGTCACAACAAAAACACCACCAAAAGAAGCAGAAGAAGGTTTTCATGAAGTCGATGTCAATATAGACATGAACTGAGTACAAAACAACCAGCTATGCAATAAAGTAACTAGATTTGGTATCCCTTAAAAAAAACATATTGTGCTTTTGTCTATAGTTATAATCTATGACAGCCAAGGAACATTATAATACATATGTTATAATAATTTGTGACATTTTAAATCTAAAAGGATTTAATAAAAGAAAGAAGTCCACATTACAAAACTGCAATGCACACCGCTGACGCCACCGCGAACGTCATCACGACAAAGCCAAGGAGTTGTCAGCACCTCTGATGGACAGCAGCAGATCATAAAAAAATGTAAAAAATAAAAAAATATATACACATTGGAGAATGAAGTACAGAGTAGTGGGCGCGTACTGTGAAAACGGGAGCAACAACGTCTTGAATATGCGAGCATAAAGATTCCTCAAACATGCACAGATCACGTTAAATACAACTTTGAGAGGATGAATGAGAAAGGGAACAACTATAACATGGTTAAAGGCTCTGAAATATTGATTTTGCAGAATAGGTTCATTTTAATTGAACAACAGACAATACAGACAATACAGATACAGACAATATCTGTATCTTTCTATAAGGAAAAGCAATGATCTCCATGATGAGCATGTGACACAACCTTAACAAAAGAAAAGTCACATAGTGCATCTTTTATTTAAGCGTTTGTGCCTGAGGATGCAATATTCTGCCACATTTACAAATGGAGCAAAAGTTGTTTAATATAAATGTTCAAGTAAGAGTTGGATACAAACAATAGATAAGAGATGAAAGCCTGTATTCTCAGCAGAAAGTTGAAACTTTTGCATAATTCCTGTGTCCTCCCATGCCAAAATAAAGACGCTGAAGTTAGCGAAGAAAATAAAGTTTGAAAAGTCAACAAAGATTGTAAACAGGATCAAGGGAGAGAAGTAAACAGTTGAGATTCTCTGTGAAAACTCCAGCTGGACTCAAACAGGGACAGAAGGCACTGCTACTCTATTGGGCGTTAAGCTCCAACTGTGACTGGAAAACTAAGCCACAGCACTAATACTGAGGGATAAAAGTGATTAGCCATTTGACAGGAAGAAGAGAACATTTCAGTGTTGCAAAAGAAGAGCCTCTGTTTCCATTTGAAGATGACATTTTTGGCACGTCTGATTTTTGGAGAGTTGTTATTAATCAATTTTGTGGCATTGAATAATTAAGCTTGTTTATTGTGCTTCAATAATTTATACTACCGCAACACTGCACTACAATACAACAATACCAAAGCAGTTTATCTGTGTTTCTATGAGTTGTGAGTGTAGTTTGTTGAGGAAAAGCAGAAGATAAGGAGGGCACCCTGACACCACTGTGAATCACTATAGACTATCCCTGGACTGACAGTTTAAGGGCAGCAGAATAAGACAGCACGAGAGGTATTTCTATTTCAACTGCTTTCATAACAAAACATCTTCAAAACACAGAGGGAGAGAGAAACAGCACATATTGACTTCGCAGCCAGAGCCAAAATACAGAAAATTGTTTTAGGTCTGATTTATTTGTTATATAAAGTGCTGTATACAGGAGAGATGTTCCAGATCTGTCTTGCTTTCACCAAAACAGCTTTTTATTTTGTTAAGGTCACTGAGCAAAAGCAGAGAACCTTGGAAGCATTGAGACCTCCACTAAGACATTAACTCTATATTACAATGATGTACGAGCACCTAGTTCTAGCGCTGTCCTGATAAATTGATATATTTTGGACGATAGGAAGTTTGAAGTGTCTTGTCTAGCAATATACTGTCAATTTTGGGGTTGCTGCAAATGTTCTAGCTTTCATGTCATTATAACTTTTACTTGTGCCATGTTTTCCCACCTTTACTGAAACTGTAAATTACATCATCTAGGACATGGTCTATATTTCTAAGCCACATAGCAATCTCCCAGCACCCCTGCAGCACCCTCTCAGCTTCTCATGATCTCATCGTCCCTTCACTCACCTCAGCCTCACCTCAACCACCTCCAGTGTCCAGGCCCCGGGGGGAAGACATCTCCTAAACGTCATCTAACACACGCTCTTCATTGCAATGTCTGTATCTGAGCGCTAAAGATGACTAATTCAGCCTATTAGTACTTTCTCTCTAGGTTGAAATATATATTGGTTGACAGAGATATCAGATCGATATTTGCACTTCAATCATGGTCTTCAATCTCCAACAGAGGGTGATATTTGGTTTGGGTCAAGCAACTGCAAAAAAATATGCATTATGCTTTATTTGAACCCTTAAGAGCAAAGAGAACACTGCACTTTATTAAAAACGGCTGTGGATCAGTTTGTAGTAAATTCAAAGTACATAATTAGGGGAAAAATCTGTCCTGTATATCGACCCAAAAATATTGGCAGACCTCATTGTCCATTGATTGGTCAGGATTCAAAAAAATCTTTAAAAATCAGTATTGCCATCAGCCATGAAAAAACAACAACAACATATCGGTCGATCTCTAGTCACAATTATATTTAATGTTTTCAATTCGAATAAAGTGTGTATCTGTTGCTTGTGTTTAGACTTTGCAAAAACACCACACTGGCAAAATAACTTTCTTTTTCATGTCTCATTACATTCGCTCCATTAAGTCTGTGTAGCGGTGTGCGTCATGCGGCCACAAGAGTGCATACAGTCAAGAGGCAAAGAGGGGGCCGTAAGTAGCTATCTATATTCATTTGCATTTCTCTCATTGGCTCCAGTATCACAACAAGGACCTGAAGGCAACACAAGGCAGAGCCAAATTGCACAGAAAATATTGTTTATACGTTTGAATAACTGAGCAAAGCAATTGCCTTTGAATATTATGCAAATAACACATCTATTTATATGCAGCAGTGATTTTTTAATATAATGGAAAGCTTGACAATTAGTTTAATCTGTAGCAGTGGATGATCTAACACATGCAAGCTTACACCAAGTCGAGATTCTGAAGAAGCTAGAAGACATTTAGCGTATAGCATCACAACATGGTACAGGCCTTTATCTTTGTTCCATCAATGCATGTTCACTGTCAACATGCTTCAGGGATGAGATTAAAAAGAGCCATTCTTCTTGTTGCATGCAGTTAATAAAGCTTTTTGCTGTCCTAATTGGGCCTTTTGGTGTGCTTCTTTTGATGTGCAGGGATGAGAGAGTGGGGTGGATATAGTAAAGCCTATTAGAGATATAGGGTACAGAGCCCGGCAACATGATTCTGAATTGAGCAAGGCCTGCACATACAACAAACGCATACAAATTCTCACATATATGCCCATACATTTGAGTGCTGGCCCAAAACAACAATGTGATTAGCTTAACTTCAAAAGGAGACTGAATTCTAAGGTCATTCACAGCTGAAATGAGAAGATATGAAGGGTTTTTTTTAAAGAGACGAAGAAATAAACCCTAGATAACCACTAGCCACGTGAAAAGCTTTTAGATCAATAGCTG